>NC_080710.1:6655779-7344529 GCF_019097595.1 Hemibagrus wyckioides | reverse complement strand
AAACACACTACATCACTTTTATCCTTCGAGAGCTGCCCAAAGAGACTAATAATATAAATATACAGGCATGGACAAGGCCAAGCACTGAATCCTGCAGAATCTTGGATTGAATTAATGCTAGCAGCCTGCTGTGATGTTTCACTTTCCTGTACCCACCATCTGCCTCATTAATTCCACAGAGAGCAGGGAATATAACAGTATTATTTGGTGATGTCCTTGCATCATGTTACATTGCATAGGTACATGAAATTGAAAGTTTCAAGTAATACAATAGCATTTAATTACGTTTGTAAGGTTTTGCAAAATCCTGTAAATCTGTGGGGAAAACTAAGCATAATGTGAGTCGGCAGGTGTCTCATATTGGCCTGCTTCAAAGCGCTCGAGCTTTCAGCCTGAACATCCTGAACCCATACTGTCCTGCTGGCACAACCTGTAGGTCCAACCCATTCATATAGTTTTAGATTTACAGGCCAACTACAAATGTACTAAGTTAAGATGATAGTTTTGTAAAAAGGTAAATTCATTCTTATGAAAATCAATATTTTCTTAAATACTTAGATCGGGTGTTTTCCAAAAGCATTGTGATACAAATATCATCAAATATTAAAATGTTCTTAATGCAGATATGACTTCTCAGTCTCAATCATTAAGACTCTCTAATGTGACTTCGTGTTCCATGTCAGAATTCAGTTACTGCTAAATTGATGCCTTAATATATTTAATCACTTTATTCACAGTATATCTAGAGTATAATGAATGAAAGCAGAAAAAAATGATAATCAATGGGATTACTCATTACCCAAGTGAGTTCCTTTATTACATATTCTATATAGACAAAAGTATTGTGACACCTGGTCATTACATCAACAGGGATGAATTCTAAATAAATAACCATTAATATGGAGTTGATCTCACTTTTGCAGCTATAACAGCTTCCACTATTCTGGGCAGGATTTCCACAACATTTTCAAGTGTTTGTGTAGGAATTTTTGCCAGTTCATGCAGTAGAGCATTTATGAGGTCAGACACTGATGTTGGACGAAAAGACCTGGCTCGAAAACATCCACTTAATCCCAAAGGTGTTCGATGGGGTTGAAGTCAGGGCTCTGTGTGGGTCAGTCAGGTTATTACACACCAAACACATCCATGATTTTATGGACCTTGCATTGTGCACTAGGGCACAGGCATGCTGGAGTAGAAATGGGCCTTTTCTAAACTGTTTCCACAAAGCTGGAAGCATAGTATTAGTCAAAAGCATTAACGTTTCCCTTTGTTGGAAGTAAGGGGCTTAGCCAAACCTGTGAACAGCCCCATACTATTATCTCTCCACTACCAAACTTTATAGCTGGCACAATGCAGTCAGGCAGGTAATGTTCTCCTGGTATGTACCAAACCCAGACTCGCCCATCAGACTCCCAAACAGAGACGCGTGATTTGTCTCTCCACAGAACAGGTTTCCACTGCTCCAGAGTCCAGTGACGGTGTGCTTTACATCACTCCAACAGACACGTGCCATTGTCCTTGGTGATGTGATCTTCAGTTTAAGGGCTAAGTTGCTGCTGTTTCTAAATGCTTCCACTTTCCAATAATGCCAGTTGTCTGTGAAATATCTAGCAGGGACAAAATTTCACAAACCTGTCTTATTACAAAGGTGGCATCCTATCACAGTACCATACATGAATTCACTGAGCTCTTCAGAACGACCCATTTGTTTCCACAAACGTTTGTAAAAGCAGACTGCACGGCTAGGTGCTTGATTTCATACAGTACACTTGTGCCAATGGGTCTGACTGAAACAAATGAAAACCATTAAGAGGTGTGTCCCAATACTTCTTTTCTATATAGTGTACATTATAGCATCAATAATCACTCCTTTACCAAATTTCTCTTTCTCCTAGTTAATAAGACAAAAAGAAGTTCACATGGGATAGAGAAACCTGAAAGCACAAACCCCTCCATCCAGAAAACGTTAAGTTATAGGTTTACTTCTGAAAGTTATAAAAGCGCTGACAATGGAGATTCCATTCATAAATAATTATCTCCTAACAAGCCTTGTTTTTCCATCACCTTCTGAACAACTGAGCATTCAACAGTGCGGTGCTACAAACAAACTCAAGTCAAGAAGTTTTTAATTGTCATTTCAACCATCTGGTGCAGTACATAGTGAAAGGAAACAACATTTCTGCAGGATCCTGGTGCTACATGAAGACTTAAAACCACATAAAAACAACAAGGAGCTAGGGACTAAGTACAATCACACAGTTCCACATAAAGTCCATGTGTGCAAACTTTTACAGACAGTGTGAAACAGACAGTACAAAAACACTACGAGACAGACAATACACTACAAAATACTGAACTACAATACAGTAGTGCACAGAGAGCAGTGCTGACCAGTATACCGTCCTACAGAGTGAGGATGCTTTGATGTAAACTACAAAATAGATATTATACTGTACATTGATAGATCTCTTAAGGTATAAATAAATCTCACTAACCCCATTTTGTTGTTTTGTACCCCTGTGTACACACAGTGACATTAAAGATGTTTGTTCATTCATTAATTCATTCATTCATAAAGTGACTTACTTATTTTAAACTTATTTTCATGTAATTAGAGATTGTGAGCTGAAAATATTGCCCTTGAACAAGGCTGTTACTCCCCAACTGCTCAGAGATATACAGTATGTATGTATCTTTGTATAAATTAGATCTGAGTGTTTCAAACGTGACATCCTTTCATATGACAGATCCCACAGGTTGTGCCAGGTGCTTGCAGTGTGCTTTTCCTGTCCTTGGCACTTCCTGACCCACAGCTTGTGCTGTAATGGAACTGGTACTTGAGCTACGCTATAGCTCTGATTCTTTCTGGGTTATTTTTAACCCAGTTCCAATTAAAGCAGCCCATTTGCCCTCAGGCCCCATTGGAACGATAACGTTTCTCCCGTGCCTCACTTGCAGGAAGGCAGACAGGAGACATGATTAATCTTTCAAGAGCACAGACATGGATGATAAAGGACTACAAACACACACTGCAAATCTTTTCCTAGAATAAAGTCAGATTTCACCGATAACAGCTGAGAAATGTGCAATGTGTCAGTAATGAATGTAGGCACAATCAGCTGAAATAAGTCAGATTTTGAGGGTATATATGCAAAATATATTTCCAGATGTTGCATCAGATTTAGCAGAGTCTTACCAGCTCATCAGGTATTTTGAATTTTAAATCTGTGGCTGAAACGGTGTTAAAATTATTTACAATGCGTCTTCTGACTTGGAAGAAACTATTTAAGGTATTGATTACTGTAATAGTAACAGCATTTATCTATCCTCTGGTTATTAGTCATCTTTTAGTGCATTTAATGTTACCTCATGGAGGACATGCAAATTGCATCAAGGCACAAAACTGCAGTTGTAGACATTACTGTTGTTGTGGTTGTTGTTGATCTTTCGGCTGCTCCCTACGTGTGTGAGGACTGGACCTTAAAACAACTTGGCACAGGTTTTACACCGGATGCCCTTCCTGACGCAACCCTCCCATTTTTATCCGGGCTTGGGACCGGCACTGTATCCATTGGCTGGGAATCGAACCCAGGCCTGCATGGTAGGTGAGAAACCTACCACTGAGCCACCAGTGTTGTAGACATTACTGTTATGACAAGTAATTACTGAAGATCAATAGGTTTCAGGTTGTTGGTAGAAGAAACATCATTTGATAATGATTGTCCTTTAGTTATCTGGCTAGGTAAGAATCGATGGGTACACCGGGCTGCACTGTGTACCTTCGTTATTCAGTTTAATTTTATTGTATAACACTAGATCTGTTCTTAAGGCAGCATTAGAAAAAACCTGCATGTAGATTTCGATTCCTAATGAGCAAGCCTGAGGAGAGAGTAAAAACTCCCTGAGATAACATAAAGAAAAAAACAGAAACCAGACAGAATCATATATATTGTAGTATGTACTTTCTTTACTGAATTTTCATTAACAACTGTCTGCTACAAATGTATGCACACCATTGCCTGGTCTTCCTATGACAAAAGGAAAATTTTAGCCCTCAATCAAAAGACAGTGAACTTTCACTCCTTGACATAGATTATATTGTACAGTTATAAAGCAAAACTGTTTTTTGTTGCAAATAACTGAGTAAGTAATTTGTTTATTTAGACATGAAAGTAGAATTGCTTTAGATTGTAAAAACAATGAACACCTATTAAATGTGTACAAGAAAAAAGTGTATACTATAATAATAATAAAAATAATAATAAACCAGTGTAGAGATCCAAAAAGAGTATGTCAATGGTACACAATTACAAATCTAGATGTTTTTTATTAATGACTGGCGCATTATCCTAATACAAGAGGCCATTGCCATTAGGGAATTCTGTTATCATGAAGGAAAGTACTTGGTCTTCAGCAATGTTTAGGTAGGTGGGATGTGTCACATGAATGCCAGGACAAAGGTAGACAGGAAGTGGCTGAATTTTATATCTATGGCTGAATAGAGCGTCAGTGAGCCGAGGGTTCCCATGACCTTGTTGCTGGATCACCGGTTGTCCGTCCTCTGACCACTTTTGGTAAGTAATAGCCACTACATACTAGGAAAACCCCACAAAACCTGCTTCTTCTTTTTTTTTTAGAGAGATGCTCTGACCCGGTTGTCTAGACATAACCCTTTTTGGCTCAAATTGTCTCACATTGGATGTCTTCAAATTCTAAATAGTGAATTATATATTACAGCTGGGATCCATTTATGGCCTCACAGTAGAGAAATTCTAGCTCTCCTTGGCACAAGACTTAATCCCAAATGTTTTCCTAGACCCTGTGTTCAGGATAACTTTATAGACTTATGCACTCTCCATGATGCCCCAGTGGGAGACAAGAAGCACCAACTTCAAATATATCCTTTTTTTATTGTTAAGGGTATTATATGCAAGATGAACCAAAATTGATTCCGAAATCATTTCAATGTAGAATACACAAAAGGAGCCAATGAGAAAAATGCATTCATCTTTAGTGCCAATAAACTTTATTTCATTTCTTCGCTTCAGAATTCTTCTCCATGGAGTTTTCTGTGTCCCAAAGAGTATAGTTGAGTTATAGCTAAGAAGACTTCAGCTACATTCTGTCCAGAATATATAAAGTGTAATAAAGAGGCCCTTACGTGACAACTGACCTGAATGTCCGTTTAAATTTGGCGCTGAAGATGGCGGCGGCGCGCTATAGGGTTGAGGCGCAGAAGAAAAGACGCCAGCAGGTCGCGGCAGCATCGGGGCCGTCGAGTTTACACAATATGCGCGAGCAGAAGAGCAGGAAAACCGCAATTCCCGACTTTATATTCGGCCTTTTCGTGTCTCCGACAGCCGCAGCATGTAAAAATCCAACGATACGCCGCCAAATGCGAAGGCTGAGGCCGAACACTGGCTTTGTGTTTTGACCACGAGAAATGAGGCGCTGCTTCGAGGACTGACGAGACGTTTTTTAAACAAATGGAAAAGAGACACTCCGTACGCTTTCCGTGGATTTTCCGTGGTTTCCTGCATTGATCCTCCTGTTTAATCGCCATGGATATGTAAATTTTGGATTCTCCCCTTGCGACTGTTCGATCGCAAGAAGAACAGACTAATCCAGCAATCGGCCGGGATAACATTGCCTGTCTACCTCGACATATTGCTTACCAGGGATTTAAATCGTCACGTGTTAGGAACGACAAGGGTTTCATCAAAATTAATGTTCGCTGTCTGATCGCTTAACGACTTCATCTGAAGAGAGCAAGATGAGCACGGAAAGGCCGAAGAGAAATATCATTCAGAAGAAATTTGTAAGTGTAGACTATATATATATACATATATATATAAATATAACGCTGAATCGTTTTGTCCTTGTCCCTATTATGGCACACTGCAAAACCTTTTAGAGGATTAATATCGCAGAACAAATCATATCAGTGCTCAATCCCTCATCTTAAAGACTAGTGGGGTTTCCTTAATGACCGGTTCGGGCTCAAGAGTCAGATAAGAGACTTGGTTTTGGTTAAAATATAACGACAGATTGGCAGTGTGTGGGTCTCACAGTTGACCCAAATATTGCTGTGTGTGCTCGTGCTCAACACAACCGCATAGTACCGTATAGTACCGTATAAAACCAATAAGTCCAATAAGATTATTATGCCATGTCATTTACGTAAATGTTAATGAACGTTTCTTGTCGATGCGTTAGTTTAAGACCCCGAGCTGCAGTACTGAATATTTATTTATGACCTAATATTTATGCGGTTGTGAAGTCACACTCCGCGCGTGCTGTTTCCGGGTTCTGCAACTTGAAACGAATTGTTTATTACTGTTGTTAGTAACGCACTCACTAAAAGTGATAGATTGCAGTGATGGGCCTTTATAATGTAAATCTTTTCAAAGGATAGCATTTTTCTGATGGAGACGCTTGCTCCTGGAGTCGACACATTGTAGTGTTTTAAAGCATTAAAGCTCGTTAAGGGTTAATCCAGCGTGTTAAAGCAGGAGACACACTAACATGACTGGGATTCCAGCATCAGGATTAGCAGCAGCGGCCAAATTACCCCAGTATACACCCAGTATACACCCAGTATACCATGAGGATTATTTCATACACACACCTTACACACACTGGGTGCATATCACTGAAGGATATTATTTGTTAAATAATTAAACAATAATCAATCTCATCTTTTTTTTGGCATTGCTCATCTATGTTTAGTGTAGGTGGATAGTGAAAAACTGTACATTGAACAGATTGTGGCTTTGTTAATGGCTGATTGTGGCTAAAATCATTTGCCTCTACAGGCGTTGATCTCACTCGCTGTGCATATATTAAGTATTCATGGTTGTCTGTCCTGTTAATACAGTTTGCAGTATTAACAACTTGGGTATAAAGCACTACACAGCTGACTTAATGGTTCCTTGCGAATAGGAAATGTCACAAAATGCCACCTACTCAAGCACCCTCTTCCTTAATCTAGCTAAGCTGTTGAGGTAGTGATTTTGAAGTGTCCCAGATGACAAAAAAAATTGTTATGACTAAGTAATAGCTCATGGCTGCTTACTTCGGATATAAAGACTGATTCCAGATAGTTAAAGCTATGTAAAATGAACCCAGACACACATGCTCACAAAGGATCGTGAGTGTACCCAGGAAGCCCTTAAAAGACGCCGGCCAATTAACAGCTGGTAAAGCTAATTCAGCTTTGGTAAGGAGCCAGGATGGTTAATAAGACCTGCTGTATATGGACGCAGTTAGATATACTTACACGGCACAACTAGTCCTTTTTGTCTGTTTTCGCACTAGCGTTATAAAGTCTGTCTGGTGTTGTGGTGGTAAAAACTGGGCTGTGAAAATGGCATTGCCTCTTTGTGTGTTCGCCCCCAATGAGTTCAGCTGGTCATAAAGTCTAATTTGTGGGAGCGCAGTGAGCCTGAGCCAGCTGCTGCTGACCATGTAGTCATATAAATGAGCCTGTCAGTGTCGGTCTTATCAGCACACAACTGGCAGCTCAAGTGGCACACACACATACACACACACACAACAACACATAAGGCCCTCAATGTTTGCTTTGTCTTTCTGGCTGACAAACTTAGTGTAAGGATATGGACAAATGATCAATACTACTCGGACTTCTGTCAGCATGTAATAGGTGGTCTGTCATATCGTCTCACAGAGATTAGAAATAGCTGTGCAATGCCGTTCAGGTGTAAGAAATATCTTGATACATCGTAATATACTGCACATATTAATTCTTCACTATTCCTGAAGGCTGTTCACTACACAGGCAGCAGATCTGGGCATTAATTCTGCTCCAAAAACCGTATGCTATGGAAGCCGGCATAAGACAGGGTTTTTTTTTTTTGCCAGTACTATAAATCTAGACAAAGACAACGGCTGCCCTGACATTTCCTAATGTATGTTAAATGCCTCTTTTAATCAGCAACTCGCAATTTATTTAGCGTCCTGATTAACAACTGTATTTGTGTGTGCATAGTGTCAGTCATTCCCATGGTTTATTTTAGCTTGCTAACGTCTGCTTACTTGTATGCAGTGCATAAAACAATACAGCAATGTAGTATTCATTACACTGTTAATCCAAAGGATGTTTAGAAATTTATAGCAAATCATTTTTTTTATTATTATTTATTTAGTATATTGTTTACCATCCACATTAGTCTTTTTTTTTTTTTTATTTAAAAGCCAAAATGTCAGAAATGTATAAGCATGGCAGAGTGCAATATAGTTACTTACAGGGAAAAAAGTTTAAAAATTAAATGTTTCAAGCTAATATTTTATAACTCAGTTTATAACACGTTTACATTTGGAAGTAAAGAACCTATTATTCAAACAATATGAATTTGATTAAAAGGGTTAAAGTCTGAAAAGCACAGCTCACGTATAGCACACACTATAAATTTTAACTGAACGGTTTCCTTTCCTGAAGTATCTTTTTCCTGAAGTATTGCAATATCACTGAGATTTGGTTGACTATATGCTCTACTATAGAGTAGAGCATATAGTCAACCAAATCTCAGTGATATTGCAATGTAAAATTGCTAGATGACCAACAGGATTCAGATTTATGTATTAACTGTGAAATGTACAGCAGAGAGAAAGAGAGCGCGCCTAATGTGTCTTCCACCTAATGTGTCTTACAAAGTAAAATGACTTAATTTTACCCCAAAAGAATATGCAGAGTCATTGAGTCAAGGCATTTCCTGGTCTGATTTTTGATCAAATGCTCAAATCAGCCAGTTATTGGATTTGGACATTCAGCATTTTACTCACACAGTGGCTGGACACGTCCTTTCTGTTATTATATAATCTCCTAATCTCTTCTGTAGATAAGAAGACAATGTAGAAGTAGTAAATATTGCAAAATAGAGCACATTTCGAGAAGAGTAAGAGTACAGAAGACTTTCACCAAATGTGAGAAGTGGAAGTCATACATCCTGTACAAGTCAGACAAGAAAATGTCATTTCGAAGCAAGAATGAATGAGCATCTTTTATATGCAAGTCAGTTTGTATAGGCAGTATTGGACTTTGTTAGTACACTCACACCACTGTCATTTGGTTATTGAGTCTCTTGTATATCACGGAGGTGTGTGCTCCAGTCCTGCTCTCTGACTCAGACACTGCTGCATTGTGTTATTTGCAGCCTAATTTATTAGTCACAGCCCAGTTGTAACTGCTGACATGGAATTTATTGGAGGGATTTAGTGCATTTTATGATCACGTCTGACGACACCTTATAGAATGACCACTTTTGTTAAAACAGTCCTGCTGGGTAAAAAGAGTTGTAAGATATGCTGTAGGCTTGTGCACGTTAATACTCCACAGCCATCTGAGCTATAGAAAGAATGCTGTATTTCATATATACAACATGTCTTCAAGTTTCCTTTTTATGGTCATTGGGGGGAAAAAATGTTCCCTTGAGCATCTCAAACAGAAGAGCAATTAACTTTCAGTCATTCATGTAAAGTAAAAAATACAGAGAACTTTGTGGACATGCAAATTGAAAACATTCACAGACCATGATTTGGAAATTTGTCTGTATTGTATTAAAGATTAAAGTTTAATGTGTCCCAGTATGTGTGTAAGGACAGTTTAATGAATTAGCTACGTAGGACTTTCTAGACAAACAGAATTTTTTTCCTCCAAACTGGACAGTTTTATCTCAGAATAAACATGTTAATCCTATCAGGATCAGCAAAATATTGGAATACCCTACAAATGGATATTCATGTGAGGAATCATGAGTACAGAGTTAAATCTCAGATAAAACCACGGAAGAAACTCTCATTCTCTCATTCCTATTGTAAGCAGGGACACACAGTATCTATGTATGCCTGCAGTCTTATAACTCTACTGATGCCTCGATCGGGCTGAAAAATTTACACCTATAGACCTCAGTCTGCAGAGTGCAAAGTAGTTGAGGACAATCCAAATTACATTTATCAGGTTATCTGTTAAATTGATTAACCATGTAAAGTTGATACTTTTCACAATTAAGAAATAATGAGAAGTTAAAGGTCATGGGCTGACCAATAGTTGGTGCAAAACATGGTGCTATAAAACAGCAAAGCTTAATTCAGAGTTTTTGGTAGACAGTAGGGTTTCAAGGTGAATCCTGCTGTGTTGTGGGTAGTGTTGTCATCCCACATCTTCAGGGTCCACAGGTTACTGTTGCTGTGTCTTGGTTGGTTTGCTCTGGGTTCTCCGGTTATCACACACCTCCCCAAAACATATGAATTGACTGTGCTAAAGTTGATGGTGCACTGCCCATCCAGAGAGCATTTCTGTTTATGCCCAGTGTTCTCAGGATAGACTACAGCCTTGTGGCTCTAGTCTCTTGGGATAGGCTCCAGCTTCTGCATGATCCTGTGTAGGATAAGTGGTACAGAAAATGGATGGACGGACTCAGCAATGCAGTTGTGCATACTTTTTATGTTTTATCCTATTTTGCAGTCATATGTAGAACTCTTATTATGACTGCTGAAAAAATGCTCGTCTTGGCCCGCTGTGCCTGATGGGTCGATGAATTGCACATTGTTTTTGCTGCATTAGTTACTGACTGCATTAAAAGTGACATTCTTTTTTGTCCTCACCTGCTCCCAGTTGTAGATTCCAATGAGGGATAAGTCGTTACTTCATGACATTTCTTAGACTGGTAGCTTTACATCTGCACATTAAATTAAAGAACAGGAATGAACTGATGTACACTATATGCCCAAAGGTCAGTGGACACGTGGCCATCATTATTCACGTTTGCTATTATAATAATCTCCACTCATCTGGGAAGGCTTTCCCATGGATTTTGGAATGTAGCTGTGAGGATTTGCACATTTAGAGCATTATTGGGGTCCAACAGCATTCCAGTTCATCCCAGAGGTGTTCACTGGGGTTTATGAAGGGGTTCTGTGTATACCATTCGAGTTCTTCCACTCCAGCCTTTGGCAAACCATGTCTTTGTGATACACAGGGGTATTGTCACGCTGGAACAGGTTTGGGCCTCTTGGTTCCAGTGAAAGGAAATTGTAATGTTACAGCATACAAAGACATTCTACACAGTTGTGTGCTTTCAGCTTTGAGTCAACAATTGTGCAAGCCAGGTCCACGTATGGCTGTGATGGTCAGGTGTTCACAAACCTTAGTGTCCATACAGGGTATTTATAAATATATTCTGATGCCTCTCCAAGCCTTTGCCATGTCACTTTCACCATACTCAGTGTAAATTTGAAGACCAGCATCATCAGCACTAGATGTGCATTGAGAGGTGCTATCTGAAGGCTACTTAATCTGTTAGAGAGTTGAGATTCAAAGCTGCAACCAGTGTAAACATGAACATACAGTCCCATGCAAAAGTACTGGAAAACAAAACAACACCCAGTGACATCACCAACAACCTCCACAGGATAGGGGGTGAAGGTATCACAATCCACTGTTCGAAAAAGAAGTGTGAGGATCTTCATGATACACCAAGACAAAGACTCTGAACACATTGCCAAACAACAAAGGACTTCATCAGGGACAAAAAGCAGTAACCAAGTCAATCACCAAACCTTAACCCAATTATGCTGTACATCACCTCCTGAAGAGGAGACTGAATGAAGAAACACCACAAAACAACTGAAAGGAGCTGCAGTACAAGCCTGAAAAAATGTCACAAAAGAAGAATGCATCGGTTTTGAGATCTCAGTGGCTTGATGCAATTATTGCAAGCCAGCAAGGGATATGAGAACAAAGACGCAGTAGATTTATTTATGACTTTCTGTCTAATACTTCTGCTCAAATTAAATTGGGTTGTCTGTAACCGAAGGTGCCATTTTCTAAGTTGCTTAACACACCTAGATATAAATAAGAAAGAAATGGAAAGCTGAAATTCTGAGCTGAAATCTCACATTCCCATTTTGATCTTGAACCCCAATGTCTTTAGAGTGCAGGAAAAAAAATGCCGTTCCAGTACTTTCGGAGGGGTGTATAATAAGCACACCAAAGAGAAAAATGATCTGACGTGATAAGAAAGCGCATCCCACTTCTCTCTCTGTTTGTCTGAATCAGCCAGTTAAGTCCGAAGGAGGTGGGATTTACTTTGACAGTAATGACTGGTGTCCTTGATCAGGTGTTCTTGATCAAATATGAAGAGCCAGTAGAAGTAGAAGATTAGAAAATTTTAGATGTGACACCACCCACACATGCACACCCACTCACACACTGCATACCTGTCTCTCTCCGAAATGTATATCAGATGTTGCTTAGGATGAGTCTGTAAGAGAGTGTCAGAGACGCACAGATGAAGCTTTCTATTGTGTCATACTGTGTGAGGGGGCTGCGATTTCTTGGCTTGACCTGGACCAATCTGTCTTCACTGCTAGGTAAAAGTCTCTGCCAACGTAGTGCATCTGATAAGCAACCCAAAGCCTGCATACAGGAATCAGTCATATGGCCTCTCCTAGGTGATGAGGCTTGGGGTGATTTTCCTAAGCTTTCAGACACAATGGTGTGTTACATACACACATATTTTTTTTAACTGAAGTGCTACTGTACTCAAATTAAATGATTTGCATTTTTAAATGTTTGTAACTTCCCTTGGAAAGCTTCAGTTTGTGATCTTACTCCTATACATTACATTAGCCTTTGTGCTGAATAAGTAACCTAGCTAACATACGGTATGTAATACTAACAACACTTTGTTATGGTCAGTAATCGGACTGTTCAAAACTGACCCTAGATGGAGATATTATCAAATGTTATATGTTATAAACATGGGACTGGACAAGATAGGACCTCTTTGCACAAATGTTTGAATTCAACAACAAAAAAAGCAGTAAAGATTGATCAAATGTATTACTCATGGAGAACTTAATACAAAACAAAGATAGGCTCACAAAAACATCCCCTGTGCTGCGTGGTATCAAAAGAGGGTTATTCAAAGTAAACGATAAAAAAAATGATGAATGAAGTGATCAGGAAACCATAGAAAGGAAGTATAAGAAAGAAATGTACTGAAATAGTAGGCCTACATTTGTCTTTGTTCCCCCATCTTCATACCAGTCTACATGGTAATGCTTCTCAAAGACAATTCTTGTGTACTGTTGTTGGATAAAGTTATGTCACATAGGCCCTTGTCCTCTAATATTAATTTATACAGCTGTTTAAGTTTTGTCCCTGGGTGTGTTTTGCTATCGAGAGTGTTTGCTCAATACTCAGAATGATTGCTCAATAATGGGGTGGTGGTAGCTCAAGTGGTTAAGGCTCTGGGCCATTGACCGTAAAATCGGGGTTCAAGCCACAGCACCGCCAAGCTGCAACTGTTGGACCCTTGAGCAAGGCCCCCAACCCACCCTGCTCAAGGGCCGCTGCATCATGGCTGACCCTGCGCTCTGACCCCAACCCCCAAGGATAGGATATGCAAAAAAAAAGAAGAATTTCACTGTGCAGTAATGTATATGTGACAAAGACAACTTAACTTAATTGTTACTACTGCCTACATTAGTTGTTTGGTTAGCTCGTAAATGACAGTTAAGTCTGGTTGTACTCCTTTGCTGACTTGATTTACATCAGCAATAAATTTAGCCTTCTCAATAGTTTCATTTGAAAAGGATTTGTTGCTGAACTTGATATTCTAAAGACCTTGTCCTGTATCCATCATCCACTGCAGACACACCTGGTACAACAATAGCAATTAATGTGCCATTTGTTGCTTGTGATTTACTAAACCATGGGTGACACAAGGCCGTGTTAATGCCATAAGAAATCTTATTAGCTTATTAATGTATTCACTTTAACCACTGTGCTGAGAATATAATAATGCTGAATCTGAGATACTGAAATTGCATTTGTGTAGCGAATTCGATTTTCTGAGTTGATTAACTATAATCTGATGTTACCCTTATGATCGAGTCATAATGGGTAGTGATTGGTGGTGCACTGGGTAGTGCTGCTGCCTCATAGTTCCAGACTCCCTAGTTTTATAATGAGTTCAGCTTACTGTCTGTCTGGAGCTTCTGTCGCGATCTGATGTTTTTTTCTGTGTGGGTTTTTTTTTCCTGTGCGAGTCTGTGTGGGTTTCTTCCAGGTTCTCTGGTTTCCGCCCACCTCCCAATTCATGCAAGTACTTAAGAAAAATGACTCTTAGGTGTAAATTAGTGTGTGAATGAGTGTGTGAAGTTGTGCGATGGATTGGGTGTGTTCCTGCCTCACGCCTAGTGTTCCCAACGTAATGTCCAGATCCACCTCGACCCTGACTGAGATAAAATGGTTACTGAAAGTGAGTGAGACTCAATAGATAGCACAGAATATTTCCCCAGTATAACCTTCTGTCTATTTTTTAATGTTTTATGCAGTGTGATATGAAGTAGGTGTTCGTTCTTCTTCTTGTTCATTAGAAACAGTTGATTTTATTCACAATGGAACAGATTAACTGCATGTGTTTATAGAGAATTGCCAACATGTGAACTGTTAACTCCAGAGTCCTCTGTCCATTTTCCATTTACACCTGGTCAGTATTTGCATTTTGTGTGTAGATGAAGACATGAAGATGTGTCTTTAGTTAACCAGACTGTATTCCAACATGCAAAGCATTTTATAACAATTTACCACCAGTTTCCTGTGTTGTGATTAGATTTCGATCAATTTAAAATGCTTTTCAGTGTAAATGTTCAAATCATTACTGAATCATCAACATCTCAAATGAGAAAACACCCAGAAATGATTAGGATCAATTCCAAAGTTGGTTAATAATACACACTCGGATAATACCTGGTACACATTTTTAAACTGTGTCGTTTTCTTAATGTGAATCATTTTGATTATCAATATTAGGGAAAATGAACTGTCATCATCATTCCAGCCATTTTCATGGAGCTGTAATTGGTTTGCACACTCTGTAGATCACGCTGGAAGAGCTCCGTGATCACACACTCACTCCAAATGGGGATAACACAAAGAGCAAAACTGTAAACACAAGGGAAAATTGTAAAAATTGTAAACACAGAGTAGAAACAGACCCGAGATGAAGCCTGAACAGCAGCGAGTGTGTAATTCTGGCACATCAGCTCACGGATGAGGAATGTTGAGATTACACAGAGGAGATGTTTTATGGTAGCAGTCAGTGTGTACAGTAATAAAGAGCTTTCTGGTTCTCTGTTGCTTTCAGACACTATGCACTAACTAGACTAACTGCACTATTTATAGAGCAGCCATTACACTCTGCTCCCTTCTTCTGTTTATATTACAAATCTCTTCTAGCATAGCCACTCCTCTGCTTTTTGTCACTGACACCACATCCTGATCCGCTTGCGTTTATCTTATTGAATAAGACATAAAGCAAAATCAATGTCAAAGTGGAAACACTATAACAAGACCTTGGTTATTCTTTGTCATAATGTGTTTTTCTTGTCTTGACATAAAAAAAAAAAATAGAAAAACTACCATTCGGTCTGGTGTCTGTTCCTGTCACAGGGTTTCTATTGATCATTGATTATCCTGAAGCAGTGGGATTTTACACACTGTTTGAACAGGAGTGTGTGCTTACACTGTGCTGCATGACTCATTCATTCATTCACCCATCTGCAGGAAATACTTTATTCTGGTGAGGTTCGCTGTGGTTCGACTTGTTTATATTTTGGACAATCAAACTGCATATGCTTGGTAGGAAACAGCATGTGCAGAGGTGCAAACAAAAATAATAACTGCTGGAGTGGGTAGGATTAAGAACCAAAGAAGAAACTGTCCCGTCACCTCCAACACTTACATCAACGGACTGGCAGATGCTTTCCCTGCCATCCAGCTGGTGCTAATATGGCTCTGTTTCATCCTATTCCAAATCTGCTTCTCAGATCACTCCTTCAGTAACAGTAGCGTTGTTCAGTTCGAGCTCAATAAGCGACAAATCGTTTCTCATTAATGGCCTTATTTGTGATTCTTATCTGAACATGTTATATTTGACCGAAACCCGGCAACAAGCTAATGACTGCACATTTAATCAAGGCACTTAGTCTCTTGTATCTGTGTAAATAAAGTAGCAGTCATAAAGGTGGTGTGGTAGCAGATTTTTATCAATCTGACCTTTAGATAAACATGGGGAACTTATCTGTATTCTCCAATGTTGAATTCCTGTCTGTAAAATTCTTTAGTATTGTTTAACTTCACATTCTTTCTATTGTCTACCGTCCTCACAAATGTGGTTCTGTTTGCTTTCGGACATATCAGCTCATTTTCACTATCTGTGCAGCATTTCCAAACACGTTACTCATTGCTGGTTTTGGTATCTATGTTGATTCTACTACTTGCCCTTTGGTTGCAGACTTCCTGCCACTTCTGCAATCTTTTGACTTTTCTCAGCATGTATATTCTCCACCCCACTCCATAAGCCACACACTAGAGCATGTTTGTACTGTTTCTGCACTGCCCCATAGCACTAACCTCAATTCTTTTCCCATCTCTGACCATAATGTTGTCATGTTTATCACCTCAGCCAAATTCTCAAAATCCAAACACCGCTGCGCTCCTCAGTGTTAACCTCAAAACTGTAAATCACAACAAATTGTATTAATGCTATTCCTTCTTTAATCCCCTCTCCCATTACAACCTTGGCCCATGTGTCTCAGTAGAAGAATGCATTAGTCACTGCCAAACCTGTCTATTACTTCACCTATTACTTCACCAAACTTAAAACAGTACTGTTTTTTTTTTTTTTTTTTTATTCTTGAAAACTTTCACATCCACCTTAACATTTTTCAGTATCAAGTCACCCATCATTCATTCCAATCTGTTACTGGTGTAATCCGCCCCCTACTCCACTTCACTCCACTGCACCCCATGGCCCCGGATTAACGTTCCCCTTTTTCTCCACCGCTCTGATTTCATTCTTCCATTTTAAGTTCTTGAACACGTCGTCATAGCAACTACATCTGAACTCCAACCTCTTCTTTGAACCCTTCAGGCTATCTTTCCCTCCACAGCACCGAAACTGCACTGGTTAAGATTACTAATGATCTCTGGATTCCTGACTATTCTAATTCGTCTCAGCCTTCGCTCAGCTTTGATCCCCTCTTTCAGTCCTGTTCATTCAAAAACATGGTATAGAACTTTAGGTCTCCAATGAACCCCCAGTCACTGAGCCTTGCCCTCATCGCTACTCGTTTCTGGTGAACATAGATAACTAAATAACCCAAAACCTAGTGGTAATAAAATGAAATGTTATACTTATTGGATCCGTACGCTGTAGCCCCAGTCTCTAGCAGAATTGTCTTCCCTTCCAGTACGGTAAAAATTCTCAGTGTCATCTTAGACCCCACCCTGTCCTTTGAGCTCTGTATCAGGTTTATCACGTATGCTGCCTACATTCGGCCTTGCATTACCTCCAGACTCCATCATTCACTCTCTGTCTACACTCCTATATGCCTTGGTCACTTCCCATCTAGATTATTGTAATCGTATTACCTCTGGCGTTCCTTCAAGCTAAAAAAATCCCCCAAACCTCTGGTCCAGAATCGGCTGCTTGCCTCATTACCCTCTTTTCATCCTAATGAAGACATTAACCCGTTCTTAACAATCAGCAGTTCACTGGCTTCCCATCAAGACTCATTTAGATAATAAAATTCTTGTCCACATCTTCAGTGCACTCCAGTGACTGGCCTCCCCTTATCTCTCTGACCTCCTTTCCCACCCCACTTCTTCCCAATCTCTCTGTTCCTCTTTTGCTCGTCTTCTCAACATCTGCTGGCCTTTGACACTCCACCTCAGGAATGCTCTGCCCCCGCATTCCAGGTTCAGACTACTGCACTTCTCAAGCTCTTTTAAACATCTTCTGTATTATTAGTATTATTACTGATAGTATTAGTATCATTGTTCTTGTTATTATGCCCAGTCTTATGATGTCATTGTATGCTTCCAGACCAAATTCTACAAGCAGGAAGTATATTAACTTTTCTGTATGTGATGATTTTTTTTAATTTTTATACTAGTTCAGAGCCTTACCCTTTGCCCCGGTGGTCATAATAAAACATAAAGTAATATTTGAGTGTAGTATTTGTGAAATCATACTATTCCTTCTGACAATTTTGTACACTGTCCCACTTTTTTTTTTACTTTGGGTCTCTGTTTTACTTTCTGTGTTATGCTTGACTTGATAGTTTAGTTTCTGAGGGTGTGAAGCTTTTATTATCGCCACACATACATTACAGCACAGTAGAATTCTTTTCTTCGTATATCCCAGCTGAGGAAGCTGGGGTCAGAGCACAGGGGTAGCTCTAAAGCAGTGCCCTTGGAGTAGAGAGGGTTAAGGGCCTTGCTCATGTGCCCATCAGTGGAGATTGGGGTTCAAGCCCCAGCACCACCAAGCTCCACTGTTGGGCAATTTTGACTGGAGCAATTTCTCAGCTTATTGTATGCATTTTTTAAACTAACCCCAAGTCCCAGGTTAAAATAAATAACTCTGTTATTCAGTAACTACTTTGAAATATTCTGAAAAACTGTAGAGATAAATAAAAGTGTGGACCTGACACCAGGTTTTGAAGGAGTTAATATCGTTTCTGTTTTTTTTTTCTTTATCGCAGGATGATAACGACGGGATTCCCTGGTCAGAGGAGCGAGTTGTGCGCCGTGTGCTCTATCTCTCGCTCAAAGAGTTCAAGAGAGCTCAGAAGAGCCGCGTTGACAATGGAACAGGAATAATAAAGCGTACGTATTGCTCTTTTCTTATCCTTTCTTTTAACATCAAAACTCTTTCGAGTGAAACTTTGCTCCTGGGAGCTGAACTTGTTACCTACTTGTCAAACAACCAGTTTGTTTTGCCTGAAGGTCTCACCTGCACCCTTTTGTCATTCATAAATTATATAATCCTGCAAATCCCTATTCTGCAAAGCAAATATTCGGTAATGGTGTGTGTTTTAGTGTGTGATGAAAATTCTTCTTAAAACACCTACCTGCAAGTTTACCCCTACGAGTTTGAAAAACACTTAATTATACGTTGCGTGCCATTTCGTTTGCTGAATGACTTTTTCAAGTTTGCTTTTAAAACAAATGAACAACACATCTGACACGTTGAGCTGCTATTCTCAAGCTCAGAAACACTACACTTTCCCTACCCACTCCAACACACTGGAGATTATTCATTCACCGTATGTAACATGTAAAAATAACCGCTTAACTTTTCTTTATGGCTGTTATATCAAGTCATATAATTCCAGGGAATATTTCACAAAATGTTTTACTACACTCCAGCTCAAGCCTATAATCTTTTGAGATACCTTGTTGAAATCCTGCATGTGTTTAACATCATGTGGAAGAAGAAGAAGGAAACATGATGAGATTTGTGATCTCTGGCCGGCATACACAACACAGTCAGTGTTTAATGAGAAAATGGAGATGGATCAAGTGTTTTAGTGATTAAATAAAATGTTGGACCACAACAAGTCACTAGAACAGCTTGGGTGTGTTTGGCATGAAGTGATAAACACCATTCCTCCTAAAGATGTTCCCTCAGTCGGTGTTCTGATGATGATGACGGTGAAGAACGCTGTCTAACACACTGCTTCAAAATGTTCTACAGATGTTCAGTTCTGCTGACAGTGAAGCCCAGTGCATATGATACTGTTAGAATCCATGAAACCATTCACTGACCCTCACATGGATGACATCATCACACACTCATGCCATCACACAGTCTTTACTCAAATTTTTCTAGCCACTCAGTGCTACATTAAGAGTGATACTGTTCTGTTGTGATTGGGCTGAGTGTGTGTGTTTGTGGAGTAAGTTAGAGCCATGAACAATTCCCTCCTGTGGGTTTCATGTTCTCGGGCCGCATTACGTTCTACCCGAGTCACTGCGGTTTAATGAGTGAAGTCAGCTGCGTGTGCTGTTATCCATGCAGCATGCTTGCACTTTGGATATTATGCCTTCACTGAATTACATCACCACTTTAACAGTTTTCCAACTCCATATGTGCGTGTCGGTGTCAGAGGGACGTGAGGACAGAGTGTCTTTATTTAGACTTTTCCAGTGGTTACAGTCCTGATCGTGAGGAGGTCATCATGGGAAAAGCCATATTCATGAGTCAGCTTCACTGGCCAGTGTCAAAAATCAGAAATAAAATAAATTCACAAAGGCCTTGGTGAATGTTTTTGTGCAATAAAAAGGAGGAAGAGAAGGAAATGAGTGGGTATACATACCCAGAAATGGGAGAAATCTTATTATGTGAGGGCAGAGGTGAAGGAAGGTTTTGTGTGTATAATACACACATTTAATATATGTGATAGTTTAGAGTATAATTGAATAACGTGAAGTTCCCGAGAATTCATTTCTTTTCATTGCACTGGCCTGCCTTGTCTAAAAGTCGGGTTGTGTCTGATTTTATTTATTTTTTGATGAAATTTGATTTTCTTCTGCTCAGATGCTCTGAAAGAAAACAGTGTAGTTCTTTATAATAGCAAGATTTGTTGGGCTTAATAAAATAAAAAGGTTGAGTCAGAAAATTAACGCAGCTAATCAGTGATTATACAGAGCTGATATGTTATAAGTAGGCCGCTGGCTTTGAGCAGGAAATTGTAGATAAAACCCGGTAAGGTTTTAATTGCTCCTGTTCTCCTGACATGACATGTAGTCCACCAACCGAGCTGATTAATAGAAACAGGACCAGAATTACTGTTACTGAAAATCTGAAAATCCTGTGAAAAAAAATGATGGGAAAGAAGTTTGTTGACCAAACTATATTTCAGTCATATTTTTGGCTCTGTTATGAATAAGATTTGTCATGAGGTTTGATATTTATTTTAGCTATTTATGTTATTAAACGTGTGTGTGTGTGCGCGTGCATGCGTGGGTGCATTTGCATGTGTGTGGGAAAGAACTGCAGTGTACTTCTGGTCTATAAATATATTGATATTGACAAGGTTATTTTTATTAGAAGTTTACAAGTTATTGTATTTTAGCTTTCCATCACAGTATATTGGAGAAATAAAGAAAAATGGACACAATTAATGAATGAATGAATTAATAATTAAAATAATTAGCTCAAATTGCAGCCTTTCAACTTTAATTAAGGGCTGTTTACATCCACATTGGGTGAGCAGTGTAGGAACCACCACACTTTTTCTACATGGTTCTGCCTTTTTTAAAGGTCAGAAGTAATCAGACAGTCGGCTCTCAGCTGTCTCGTTGCAAGGTGTGTGTTATTTACTAATTATTCCATTCCAAGCATATAAAAAGATTAGTGTTGAATATAAGTCACTGACTTGGAAATTTGGGGCCTAATGTATGTAGATTATTGTGAGTCCTGCTCCTGATATAACAGCCTTAGATTCTTCTTTGAGCATTTTGTTGTGACTACACAAAAGAAATATATTTGAAGGCGTTTTTGTGTTGCTGTTGGCTCAGATTGAGCATTACACTGTGTCGCATGTTAATATTGTGTACATCAGTCAGCTGGAGGAAGCTACAGAACACAATGTGAAACCATTCTGATGAGTAACTCAAACTAATTAACAAGTGGGAAATAAATTTGAGGAATGCAGACAGATATGTTAGAAATGTGAAGAGACTCGCCTGTTTGTTTCGCTCGCTTGTGTGAATTGAATGGTGAGGATACGTATAAATGTGTGCTGCTTTTCAGATTCCCTCTAAAACACAGACACCAACTACTCCACAAAAATCATCTCTTGATATCTTTTACTAAATTCTGAAGTGCATAAGGAAAATCATTCCTAACGTTTATGCTCGGTTCACTGCAGATAAGGAGATCACATAAAACATTATGGTTTTTAATAGAGGTCCTCGGTGTTCACAGTACTTGGCTTGACGCTGCTTAAATTAAAATATTTTTAACATAGGCCTTGAGTAATGGAAGTGACGTGTCACATAACTGAAGGTGGAAAGTTATTACAAACCTGGCGCTTTTTATTTCATACTTGAGAATTCTGGTCTATAGACACAGACACATAGTAGATTATTTTGTAAGTCCAGTTACAGACTATAGTCCATCTGTAGCCGTGTACAGGTTTTCAGCTCCTCTTTCATCAGTGAAAAGGACAGCCACAGGACCACCACTGAGCAGATGTTATTTGGGGTGTGGTTAATTCTCAGCACAGCGGTGACACTGACATGGTAGTTATATGGTGCTGGTGTGGGTAATATGAGGCCCAGTGTAATTGCTGGGGTTTAATAGCACTGTGTAAGAAGCAATTCTACTGACATGTTAGATGATCAGCCACAGACCTTTTCCCATAGCCCCATAATTCATATCTAATTTACTCACCACTGAGTTCTTCAAGCAGAAGTCTTTAATAACTTTTTTTCAGTCTAGTGACTGTGTTTTTCTCCCAAAAAAAACATTACGTTGCCATGGTCAGAAATTGTCTTCCAGCTGTAAATGGGTACATGGAAGTACAGAGAGGCAATACGACTCAAACCTTCAACATTCAGAAGGTTTCGACCGCAAAAGTCAACAAAACAATGACAGACCCTGCATGGTTTGGTTTGTGATTAAAGCGTTTAAGGCTGAGACTAGAGGGGGCTGGTGAACAGAATAACATTTGGGGTATAAAGTGGTGCTAGCGTTACAGTATTTTCTCCCAATTTGGTCATGCAATATCTAGTTTCCCCACTTAATCACACCTCAGCCACCACCGGGGGAGGATGAAGTCTATCACATCATGACACCATCGCAGACGCCATCACTTCTCAAACAGCTCTTCATGCGTCCTCACAGGGCAGCTGTACACACTCAGAGTAGTGTCTAATGCCCTCTTGATTGACAGGGCAGAGTAACGCCGTGTTAACTCTTAGAGACCTCGGCAGAGAACAGAGATCATTTTGCTTTCACTTTGCGTAGGTGGGATTCAAATTTGTGATATGCAGACATAAAGCTGAATGCTTTTCTGCTGTATTTGCAAGATAACGGATTATTAACAAAATATTCTTCGGCTGTCTGTCTAACCTAATCTTTCTTTTTTTTCCCCCCTCAGGTTCCTATGTGAATGGCCATCTCAATGGGTCAGGAGTGAAAACCGGACTTTTTGCGAGCAGTTGCAAGGCGGAAAGGCCTCGACGCTCAGCTCAGACTGACAGTGAATTCTCAGGAGAAGGACCCGCCAGAAAGAGGTGAGTACGATCTTTCGATCTGTCATTTCAAATGTTTTTCATCAGCACCGCGACAGAACTGGCGAGCCCTCGAGCTGAGTAGGAGTCTCTGCATTCCATTGCACTGAACACACTCAACTATTTCACATTCTAGCTACTCTTCAGCTCTACAGACTTTTATCCTCAGCTGAAGGTTAATGGGAGCCTGAATCGGCATGTGTATTCACAAGAGAGAAGCAAGGCTGCTCATGCCTTCATGTCTCCGAAACATCCGATGCTCATTAAGCAGAGCAGCACTGGATAATTGCTTGAGCACTGAGACTTTTGCACTGGGCTCTTAATGCTCCGGCTCAACCTCAGTGCCTCTCCTGCCAGATATCTGATCCTGCGTCATTGCCACACGCAGAACTATAATAAAGGCACACACTCGTCCTTCATATAAACACACATCTTATTGTTGTAAAATTAAAGAACTCTGGTCAAGTGAGCAGTCCATTTCAATGTAGTGAATAGAACATGAGGGGTTTTTGTTGTTGTTGTTTCCATTTCCACATGCAGGTAATTCTCCGGTGTTGTAAACTAGCACCGCTGATCAGACTGACTTGTTCTGCAGTGTGTGAGCTGTGCAGCATTACTGAACATCTGTATGACTGGTGTATCATGACGAGGAACTATGAAATAATTATGCTGTTAATACTAGAGATGAATTCACAATGCTGCTTTTCCTGGGTAAATCATATCCCTTGAAATGTGCTGTAAGGGTTTCTGCACAGAGCAGGTTTCCTTTTTAAAGGGTTAAAAGCACCAGGTGAAACTTAGGGAGTAAAAAAATCTCTTTATAAGGTAGGGTAGGGAAAAAAGTCAACAAAGAAAATTGCATATTTTATTTGAAGGGTACTGACATTGGGTCTTCATAATGCATTCATAAGCATAAATATTTTATAAAGCAGTACTGGAAGATTTATGTAAGGCTGCAGTCTAAACCAGGGAGATTACATAAATGTTTTTATGAAGTATCACACTCTGTTTTACATCGTATCAGGAAGACATTATTTTTCTTATTAAGTGTCCACTCTTCGAGACAGTATTATCAGTCTTTTTTATCGTGAAAGTTGTTGTTTTGTTTTTACTAACAACTCATCTAAGTATTATTCAATTGTATAGCATGTCTAATAAAGGATATTGTCACAAGGCAGGTTCACAGAAATATCTAAATTCTGGATAGAAATGATAAGATTTATATTTATCCCTAATGAGCAAGCCAGAGGTGATGGTTGTGAGACAATGCAAGTAAGAAACCTTGAGAGGAACCAGACTCAAAAGAGAACCCATCCTTATCTGGGTGATGCTGGAGAGTGCGATTATAAAATAATTTCCCTTATATAACTATATTAACTGGTCAAAAAGTGCAATTGCAGCTAGTACATTCATTCTAGTTATAACATGAAGTATATCTGGTTGACGTTATCAGCTGTTCACTGATGGAGCCTTGAGTGCAAAACTGGCAATTTAAGTTCTGAGCCATCTTCATGGTTTCTAAGTTGTTCTAACCAAAGCAATACCAGGTATCTCCAGGCTCCATGTGGAGCTGTCCTTAGCATCAGCGTGTCCTCCAAGTGATGAGAACTTCAACCACATGTAGGACATCAAGATGGATCAGGCAGGTCCAGAGAGCAGAAGGGGTCAGTAATATCTCAGGAGTAGCATATGGAGAGAGAGAGAGAGGGAGAGAGAGAGAGAGAGTCACAGAATATTATGTATGCTTGTGATCACGTAATGGTTGAGAACAATGTACATTGTGTTCAGAGTACAATCAGGGACTCTGGCAAGAGTAGCTATGACAGCATTATTTGAGGGGAGAGCCAGAAGGTGATGGACATTAGGGCTTCATGTCAGCAAACCTTTGGAAATATGTGCGAGAGGGGGGTGGGGGCCTGCAGGAGGTGGGGGGTAGCTGGTGGACAGCATCTAAACATCCCAATTCACCAAAAAAACTCTATGCCCATGAACCCTTCACATATGACCTTCACAAAAGGCTTGTCCAAACAAAAGTGTTTTCAGCCTAGATTTAAACATTGAGACAGTGTCTGAGTCCTGAACACTAATTGGAAGGCTGTTCCATAACTGTGGGGCTTTGTAAGAGAAAGCTCTGCCCCCTGCTGAAGCCTTTACTACTTGAGGTACCAACAAATATACTGCACATTTTGATTGAAGTACAGGTGGTGGATCATAAAAGAGTTCGCTCAGACACCATTCAGTGCTTTATAGGTCAGTAATAGTATTTTGCATATTTTCTGGTTTTAGTAAGGACTGAACTAGTTTTTCTGCATAATGTAGTGACATATTTCTTATCCTATCAATGTTTCTGAGATGAAAGAAGGCTACCCAGGTGATATTATCTTCTTGAGCTTCAAATGGAAGACTGGAGTCAATAATCACACCAACATCTTTTTGTGCAGCACATGAAACAGAAAAGACATTTAGAGTGTAATCAGAAAACTTCCTTCTCACTGTTTTAGCACAAGCACTTCTGTCTTGTCAGAATTAAGTAGGAGAAAGATGGTTAATAAGCTTCCTCTCTCTAATGTTCGTTACACATTCCTGCTCACCTTTACTAAGCTGTTGCCTCTCATCTGGCTTTGCTGAAACATACAACTGGGTGTCATAAACATAGCAGTGGAAGCTAATACAATGTTTATGTATAGTAGTGTATATAAAGAAAACAGCAGTGGACCTAAAACAGAACCTTGCAGAACTTTGGTATGCGTAGAGATGTCACCGGTTATGTCAACAAATTGATAATGATCAGTCACATAAGACCTGAGCTAGGAGAGAGCTGTTCCCTTAACACCAGACGTATCTAGCTTATCAAGAAGAATATTATGATCACGGTGTCAAAAGCTGCACTAAGGTCAAGCAATGCCAGCAGGGAGAAACATCCCTGATCAGAGGTCAAGAACAGGTCATTTACCACTTAACATCAGAGCTGTACTATAATGAGGCCGAAATCCTGTGTAGGTATGAGCAGAACTGCTGTGCTACTACAAGAATCTTGAAGATAAAGGGTTTGATAACTGCTAGATCAAAAAGTTTACACTGCCAGTGCTAATAATGGATTATTTTTTAGAAGAGGTTGGATTTGCTTCTGGTGTTCTCTGGCATCTAGAAAAGTGAATTTAAAAATGACTCTGGTCTCTAAAAGGGTAGTAGAACATTCTAAACTTTGATGTGACAGAATAATATTGTTATTTACAAGGCTATCAAATTGTGTGGTTTTAAATGTATACAAAGATTTTTTTTTTTGCCTGAATTATTTTGCCATTGAAATTGAATCTTGAAGTCATCGCTTCTACATGGCGTATATTTTTCTGCGGTGGTTTTGTTCATTTTGCTGCAGTATTAAATTAAAATCTAGGATTATTTGATCAGCTAGGGTGGAGAGAGACGCTGATCTAGCAGCACTGTTATCTTTTAGTAGTGTTTTTACTGTTCTGTTTACTTTTTAATAGTAGAATGTAATTCAAGTCCATTTCGTATTTGAAATGTTATTGAATGTTTTGAAAACTTATTTATTTAAATGACAAAATTTTAATCTCATTGGCAGTAATGAGCACTGTGTATACTTTTTACAACATTCTCAATATTTCACGGATGTGCTTAGTAAATTACCAGAGCAAAAAAATGAGTCTTGATCAGATGATCGTAATGAAATGAATTATGATAATGAAGCGTTGTTTTCTCTTCTCTCTTTCATATAAAGTCACATAAAAACTTCAGTAGTTTCGTCAGAAGCTGTTGTAAATTCTCCAGCATTTCTGAAAGATTTAATACACTGCACCAAGCTAGAGGAAACAGTAAATAACTGGAAAATGAAATGTAACATAAATGCAATACACAGATGTTTTTGAACAGGAAGAGAGTCAACGCACGTTTTGTGTTTTTTTATTTTTTTATTTTTAGTAAGTGGAATTTCTTTGCATGATTATCCCATCTAAAACAGAACAAATTGGACATCAGTATCAGCCAGATGAGGATGAGGTTCCCTTTTGAGTCTGGTTCCTCTCGAGCTTACTTCCTCAAATCTTCTTTTGGATTGTTTTCCTTGTCACCATTACTCCTGGTTTGTTCATTAAGGATAAATTTATAAATTACAAATATTCAGAATGTATATATTTCTGGAAAGTGGCTTTGTGAGAATGTCCATTGGTGAACGCGCTGTACTATATATTATTTGTGAGCTGTAAACGTGTCCTTGGTTGAACAGAAATGTCTGACAGTTTCATTAAAGTTGTGTGACTGAGATCTTGGAAGCGAGCTTATTTACTCTGTTGCTCAGTGATTACACCACTCTTCCTGTGTGAAAGTCTTTAAAGCTGGAGTAAGCAAGATAACCAGGGCCAGGATTGCTGATAGTTTCATAATGTGATCACTTATGTAATGTGGCTGCATGTTTTTGATATACTGTCTTAACTCACAGTGAAATGGTGTTCAGTTATTGCATATGAATCACACTCTACAGCTTTTGATATATTGCCCTATATATTTTTTTTTGCAAAACTTTACTCCAAGGCACATGAAGCCAGCAAACTGCTCAAGCTGCATCATGGGGCAACACAAGTGCAATATACCTACTTCTACATTCATGAGTTCACAAACCTGCAATTTCCTAGTGTGATTGACAGGATAGAGAGAGAGAGAGAGAGAGAGAGAGAGAGAGAGTCATATGTCATTCCTCCCACCCAGAGACCATGGCCAGTTTTCCTCTCTTGGTTCCTGGCCAGAGAACCATTTGAACTCTCCTGAGGATAGCGCAAATGCTTCTATGTTATATATGTATATATATATATTATTCTATTCTATGTATATATATATAACATATTCTATGTTATATATATATATATATATATATAGTTTGTTAGTCATTGTTTTGTTTCTTTCCTGACAAGCTTACTAGTATAATCAAGAATGTAGATATTTCTGTGCTAATAATGGTGGTTTTATTGGCAAAAAATATTGTTCTGTTGATTTCCAACAGTACTACAGCATTCTACAATAATGTTAACTTAATCAGGTGCATCATTCTCACTACTTCCTCTCCACAGCGCTATTTATAATCACACAGTCTGTATATAACAGATGGGCCGTGTTCGAACGCTACTGAAGCATATTATTTTCAGAAAGCACCAATTTTACACAAATTTCACAAAGCACAGAATAACTTTAGACTTTAGTCAAAACACTAGTATATATTTTTTAGAGACATGTTGAGCCTGGTAAGATCATAGATATACTCAAGGGACACACACACACACACGCACACAGAAAGAGATGGAGCATGACATCGTCTGGTGTTCCAGCTCAAATTCTCACAGTATGTTGAACCGCTGAAAGATTCTGAAGATGTTTATTTTCTTATTCTTTCTCTAGACCGAGGCTCCAAGCACAGAGGAAATTTGCCCAGTCTCAGCCAAGCTCTCCTCATGCCACACCAGTTAAACTCCTCGAGGCCATACCACCCAGCCCTAGACTTCCTCTCAGCGATCTCACCAAGTGCAAACCCAAAACAGAGGACTTCCTCACCTTCCTTTGTCTAAGAGGTAAGTCACAACCAACAAAGGGACCGAGACAGGACAGATGGATGAACTGAAGGCTGCATGAAGGAAACTGCTGCCGTGGTTCTAGACACAGCCATTTGCTAACGCTGGATGGTGGCTAACAGATTTCATTGCCACTCGTTTGTTGACAGTGCTGTGTGCTGGCTGCAGTCCCGGATGTGCAGCGACTGCTACTGTCGTTCTGGCAGAAACCACTGAGCGTTGAGCTATGGCTTCTAAATCTGTTTAACCTCAGTCCTCTCCATCTCGAAACCCCAGTCGAAAGTGGTTTATTTTTGTGGCTTATCTGATTATTCTAGCGGTGAAGGTACTGGAACGACATTCTTCTTAGACATACTCAATTCTTCATAACTTCTTGCCTTTTCTCTAGCTGGGTCAGAAAATTGTGGGTCACGTCTGGGTCAATTCGACTTTATTGGAGTTGAGATAGAAGCAGGATTGGAATCCCAATACGTGAGTTTCACATATTCTGAGTATTTTGAATGGAATTGTCACCTTTACTGTAAAATAGTCCTCCTATACCCCTCTTCAGCAGAGCTCTGACACCCAGGAGGAATCCCAGAATGCATCAGTTGAGTTGTAGCAGGTGTCCAGTAATGTGTTTAATATGAAATACATTACACTTTTAGGAAAAAAGCCTCCTAAAAGTTTCTTAGCTGCCTTAAAGGGTTCCACTTGGCACTCTGGATTAGGGGAAAAAAGTCTTTTGTAGTTTTATACACAGAACACTGAAGTGTTCATCTGGATGGTATCTTTTCCCCTGAAGAGTATTAGTTACAGATGTTGTCACCTTTTTCTCATTTTCCATCATTCTTCTACATTCCTGCCTCAGCAGACGTTTCAGGCTACAGCAACAATGACAGACTGAAATTAAATTATCTCCTCACACCCATCAGCCACTGAGGTGTGTAAAAACACAGAGCAGACTGATTAGACCTGTCTTGTGCTATTGACAAAGGGCGAAGTGGGTTAATGGATTTCTGTTCATAAAGGATGTAAATGAAAACATCTTCCCCAGTGTCATTACTCTTCTCTATAATTCCTTATCTCCAGTTATTACATCATTACTGTGCAGAGCAGACTGCAGTTCATCACAGGGTTTAGACTGGGTTTTTTTTTTTTCACGGAAAATGCTTTGTGCGTTCTGATATTTCAAGATGATTGTTGATCTCGTGGATGTATTCAAGGCTGTAAGATTTTTAATGTATAATGGTTCAGATTAACCTTAATGTAAATAACCAAAGCTGAATGTAAAGATAATTATAACCTTGGGAAGAAGAAAAAGAAGGAGAAACACTTTAAAAGAAGCTTCTTTAGGTGATAAGGGGATAGTGATGCAGTGTAAAAAAAAAAAAAAACAACAAAAAAAGGGAAGAAAGATCAAGGGAAGAAAAATGAAGTCCAAATAAGAAAGCAAGAGGAGAAGAAGAGCAGAGATTGTGCTTGTCAGCCACATCTGTCTTTTAAAGCCACAGAGATTTCCAGGCTCAAAGTGAAGCTGCTCAATGATAATAACGTAGCACCTTCTCTAGTCACCTTTAAAGATACAAAACACACACACGGTTTCAACCCCTCAAAAAAACAAGCTCGGATTCATAACACCGTCGGTGTAATGCGGAAAAAGAAGCAGAAGTACATTTTCAGTCAAATACTTTAACTGTTCCTAATCTCTTTAGCTCCTCCTCATGCAGCAAGACATTAAAATGTAATAATGTTTATATATGGAAACACACACACACACACACACAAAGCAGTTACACTGGACATGAGACAGAGCTGTAGTGTTTTCTGATCCTCTGATAAACAAATCCCATCAAATTAATCTCGGATTTGGAAAATGAAGGATTATGACCTGTTAGAGCACAGCAGGCATACTGAGACTTTAATGGCTAAATTCGAGCCATTGTTTTTCTTCACAACACAATATGTTTGATCGATATAAGGAAAATTCTTTCGAAAAGAAACTCACGGCTCTATCTCCACACTGCGGGACAGCCTCAGTCCCAATAGCACTGACTGCAGTTTTCAGCACAGGGTCTGAACCTTACTGAGACGTCGGAGTTTTAAATGCCATCAGCAGCTCAAAGAGCACACGGCTCTGAGTGCGTTTTTAACCTCCGGTAATCGGGTGATGTCTGCACTGAAAAACTGCGAACGGACAGGATAAACTGCAGTGTTTTCCCAAAATAGTCAGATATGTGGGGTAGAAAGTGTGAAAAGCGAGAAGGTCTTTAAACAGTTTAGTCCAAATCTGCAGAATATGACTTCCTTCTGCTCCAGCTGAGGGCTTTGGGATTTGGTCTCACATTCACTTCCTTTCACACTTTTACCAGAATGCTTGAACACACACACACACACACACAATCACATGCTATAGCTCACAGCTCTGGCAGCGTGCACTCGGTGACCCCCCTCACATAAATGGCTATTGAGGGCATGTGCAGAGCTTCAGAACAGCCAGTCGATTATGAGCTCCAGAGCCTTCAGGAAGGATTAGGAGCAGCGTGGATGAAGAGAGACTGTGAGGCCATGTTGCTGTCTCCACTGTTAACCCCTCAACGCTGCCTCTGGCCTCAGGCTAGCAACGTAAAAGACAAGCAACGTAAAAGACGGAGCTGCAGGATGTTGGAGAGCGGCGTGCGATCCGCTGACATTAAACAGAGCAGCAGTTAGTTAAGCACTGATGGGTGACTGTTACTGAAATACACAGGCACGTGATTGCAGCAGAACTTACTGAAATCATGACAACTGTCTCTTTCATCACAGTGAATTTTGTTAACATCATAAGATTTGTTTTGAAACAAGTGTGTGTGTGTGTTCCAATGTGTGTGTGTTCCAATGTGTGTGTGTTCCAATGTGTGTGTGTTCCCGTGTGTGTTCCCGTTCCCGTGCCTGTGCGTGTGAATGTGTGTGTGAGTGAATAGTTTAAGATGAACACTTGTGTGTTCTTGCTGGTGTTAAAGCACATGTCAGGGTGCTGCAGCATTAACACTTGTCTTTTCCTCACAGCTGCACCATTATTGCCGTATGCAGTACATTTTACTCCCAGATTTTACAGGTTTTTGTTCTGTTTTAGGTAGCAACTGAATACATGTTGATGATTTTTTTTCTTTCTTTCTGCCTCTGCTGTCATTTCGTTTTGTCTCTTTGACACACAAGCACTAATTTTTCCCGACGGCTCGGCTCTCACCTCCGTGTACTTCCTCTCATCTTCTGCTCCAGGTTCTTCTGCTTTGCCCAGTAACATGAAGTACTTCGGGAGTGCACATGAAGATGAAGACGCTGATGAAGAAGAGGAAGAAGAAGAGGAGGAGGAGGAGAATGAACGAAAGAAACAGTCTGCTAGTAACATCACAGCTTCCTGTCAGGTCACTCCACGCAGGAGTAAAGCCCCGAGCAGAGTCATCGCAAACGGAAATGGTACTTTCAGCTCTTCCTCGCTTCTTTCTTTTTTCTTATTCTATTTATTTCCAGTTGACTGTATATGTTGTGCTTTTTCTTATAAGCAAAATCATCAGAGCACAAAGTACATTATTGCAGGTCCATAATAAAGAGAGCAGACATTTGTTTTCCATGTCACAGCTTTGAGCAGGTGAGTTATGGCTCTGCTTTTCCTCTCAACATGCAGTTAATGATGTGTGTCTATACACAGCACTCTGTCAGCACCCTGGCCATGTAGCACGGGGAACTCATATTTACAGAGACTCGCTACACATGTGCACGCAGACACAAAGGTCCACCATCCAGTATAACACTATAATATCCAGTATAGTCACTGTGATCTTTAGAGGCTGTAGGAATGGAGGCTGTAGGAATTTTATTTTGTACAAACAGAGATAAGGGACAATTCCTGTAACAGATACTCTGTGATCTACATGTGTTTGTGAAGCCACAGTGCTCCTGATTTAAACGTCTGATTAATGTGACGAGAGGAACACAGGCCCCTGATTCCCAGATATATTTATTTGCAGATTTCTACATTTTACACTTCATTGGCTGTCAAATACAAGAGTCGTGTTCTTCAGCTAAACTAAAAGAAAGAAAGAGAGACAGCAAGAGCAGTTGGACATGTGCTTCTCTGAAGAGTCATGATGGCCTCATAATGCACTAAAATAGAGAGGTTTATTCAAGAAACAAACAAATAATCATAAGAAGAAAAACAGGAAGCAGGAGCATAATATTTTTTAATATTTCTCTTTTTTTAATACTTTCTTATTTTCTTATTTTCTTAAAAAAAAAAAGATTATTATTTTAGGAGTCCAGGAGTCATGTGATTACTGTGTCTTTAATATGAATACTGTTTCTACTTAATCACCTGGCTCAGTTCTTCAGCACTGTAATAGTCACAGCAATGAAAAGTGATGAATATTTATTATTTATGAAAATAAAACCCTGAATGAACAGACTGGAGTTTGTTTCACTCCATGTTCAGTGTGCACATTTCTGTCTTCTGCATGTAACTGGACTCTGTTGCCCACTCAGCACAATCAGCCTCGTAATCCGACACGGTGGTCATCCGATCCTCCTCCACACGCTGCACATGTCAGACGAGCCACACACACACACACACACCAATCTGTTCACACCGACACTTTAATCTCACATGAATCCAGCTGTGCTCATCCTTACATCCATCCTGTACAGCACAGCAACTCGTTTCATTCACACAGGAAAATATAAATATTCGGCTTTTTCATTTTGAGACACGACTCCTTCCTCATCGTGTGTCATCGCCGCACCACACACTCTACCTGCATGAGATCCCCGGCTCTGAAAGACAGCTGTGTTTGAAGCATAATGAAATTGACAGTTTTGTGCCGCAGTGCTTTTCCAGCCCCTTTTCCCTGCTCACATTTTCAATAAGCCACTGATCCAGATATGACTTTTATGTGCATTGTTGGCTGAAAACCAGCTAGTGTAGGTAATAAGTTGTTCCCAGGAGAAGTTAGAGTGAAGCTTTCATTTAGAAAAGTGATACCAAAAAGCAGGACAGCATTTATCTTAACATAAAACTTTATTTGGTCAGATATAGGATTTAATTGGTGGTTGGAAATTACTGAAAGTATTAAAAGTACCATGAATTCTGAGTGATTTTTTTCCCCCCTTTTCTGTTTAAATATCCCTGCCCAGATGGTTTCTTTTTTATTTGTTTGTTTGTTTTAGTATTTTAACCCATTTAGAATCATTTTCACAGAATCATTTGATTTTTTTTTTAAAACTGAAAGGGAAAACTATGGGCATTTGCTATCAGTAGACATGAAACAAGCATGAAAAAAATGAATCATTATTGCACTATGAATTCTCCCCAAGTCAGTATTCTAAAAAAATAAATCAGTATATCAGTACTGAGGACTCCTCCATTTTGAATAGAAACCTGAGTCTTTTGTGCTGTGTTTATAAATTTGCTTGGTCTGACACATATGTATATGTCTCCTTGTTGTAACTATTTTGTATGAGTTTTGATTTTCTTTTGTGCTTTGTGTTTTGTTCTACTGCTATAACTGTCTTGTCTGCCTTGTCCTGTCTGCCTTTTCCTGTCTGTCTGTCTGTGAATTGGTGTGTGTGTCTGTCTGTGAATTGGTGTGTGTGTCTGTCTGTGAATTGGTGTGTCTTGTTTTGTCTGCTTTGTCTTGTTTGTCTGTCTTCCTTGTCTGCTTTGTCTGCCTACCTTATTTGATTGTTTTTTGTCTGTCATCTCTACCATGTCTGTCGTTGTCTTGTCTGTCTGTCTTTTCTGTCTTGGCTCTCTGCTTTGTCTGTCTGTCTGTCTAATCAAATAAACAGCTGAACTTCACTAATTCACTGAATTAATAAATATTTATCAAGATTCTGATTTTCCCTTTTAATTGATGTTCATTTCTGCAAATTGAAGGCTCTTCCTCCTGATCTCTCTTTCTCTCTCTCTCTCTCTCTCTCTCTCTCTCTCTCTCTCTCTCTCTCTCTCTCTCTCTGTGCCAGTGTTTAATGGGCATTCTCGGCCAAGTGGGGAACGGGAGAGAAGTCTGAGGGTCAGGGGGAGAGATGGAGCCCAAGGAAGGGAGAGAGGTTCAGAAACATCCAGGGCTTCAAGCACACACAATCTACGGCCCAGCAAGCCTGCGCTGGAACACAAACAGCAGGTAACGCTGCCTGTAAACAATGGAAGAATTTTGATGTGCCTTTAACAATAGTGCAAAGTTTGTAATCTATTTTACGTGCTTTTATACGTGGTGCACATGTGGTGGAGACTCAAAGCGATGTGTTAAAATATAAAATATGGAACTATATTTAAATCGTATGTGCTTTAAATCATATATCCTGCCTGTAGAGAAGAACAAGAAGTCATTCCGCATTGCCGTTTTTTTTGTGCAGTACTTCTGGAAACTGTAGTGTTCACAGTAACAGCCTGCAGCAGGCCTATAGCAACACATGATGTCATCACATCTCTGCCTAATCCCCTTCCTCCCCCCTCCTCTTCCATCCCCTTACACACATTTAGTGCACTGGAGCTAGTCATGCTAGATAAAAGCTAGACAAAAGCACAGTGTTCGCCGTTGAGTGTCGTAAACTACTTTGACATGTTGTGCGGGTAATGAATGTGCTGGTGGATGGCAGGTTTTGGGTGATGGTCTCTGCCCCTCCCCCACACCTCACATTTGCAGGCTGAACAATCACAGTAGATGTGCACACACTTAAAGAGGAGCAGCAAGGCCTTTCTCAGCCCTCTAGTGGGGAAATGTGGCTATTGTCTTATTAAAACTGCTCGATATGTGGAGTGTTTTCCAAATAACTAACTTTGCGCTTTTCAGCCTGTGAGTTAACTGAAGTGTTCATAAAATACTTTGATTATAGAACTGATTCATTTAGCACGGTTAATGTTACTATTTTACAAATGACACATTCAGCAATATTGCACTTTCTTTTTTTCCTCACCAGCCCCATAAAGTGGCCCGACCACAGCGAGCTGCCTCAGCTAACAGTCGGAAGGCATGGAAGGAAGATTTGCCACCACTTCCCCTGACCAAATCTGTGAAATACCCCAAGGGCCATGTGACCTACACCAAAGCCAGACTGTTGAAAGAGGCAAAGCTAGAGCTAAGTGCCCAGAGGCGGCACTTGAGTTCACAACACACCAACATACACCTTCAGCACAATAACTCAGGAAAAGCCCAAACTGGTCGCAGCAGGACACAAAAACAGTTGCCACCGTCATCCGCAGTCAGACGCAGTGGACTGCGACAATCGAAGAGGCAGCTGGAGATGGCGGTGGTTAAACCGAATCAAGCAGGGACTGATGTGGAGGTAAAAAGGGTTAAGGTGCAGGTCATTCCTCTGGATACACGGAGCAGGAGAGCGGCTCAAAAGACCTTGCATACAGGAACAATGGAATTGCGAGTGTCAGGATCCCAGAGACCCAAAAGAGCCTCTGCTGGGAAGTTACCGCTTGTCAAAAGGACGTCGTGTAAAGCCACATCTCGGGGCAAGAGCAGCTCCGCTACCTCAGCTCATCATCACCACAGGGACGTCCTGAAACCAGCCACAATTGCCAAACCAGCCAAGCCTCTGAGGCCCAGCGAGCCTAGCAAAACAAACAATCCTACTGACCCTGGTGACTCACTTACCATAGCCAAACCTCCTAAACCAGCAGAGCCCAAAGTTGCTCAGGACAAGGAGCGAGGCAAGTGTGGCAGTGTACCGGAGATGACAGAGGTCCCCGTGTTCCATCCAAGCCCACGTGAATTCCATGACCCTTTGGTGTATGTGGAGCTGATGCGCGAGCAGGCCGAGGCTTTTGGTCTCTTTCGGGTGGTTCCACCAGCTGGGTGGCGGCCAGAATGCAAGCTGAAAGAGGAGATGCGTTTTGTCTCACATGTTCAGCATGTGCACAAGATGGGCCGACGCTGGGGCCCTAACGTGCAGCGGCTTGCCTGCATTAGGAAACACCTGCGTGCTCAAGGCATCAACATGGATGAGCCGCCATTAATTGGTATGGATATCATTGCCTAGTGAAACGATGTTTTAAATCTTGTTGTAGTACAGTCTAGTGTGGCATGGCAGTCAAATCAGTTCATTGTAATGCTGCGTAGGTGCGTGTGGTCTACTGTAAGTGCCTTAAGACAAGTGGGTCGTGGTCTGTAGTTGTGGCTGAAGTTCTGCTGAAGTTTTGGCCAAAATTGGCCATAAATGTCCCTGAAATGATGTGGACATATTTGTATTTAATCTTTGGCCACCTTCCTTCCAAAATGACAGTGGATAAGGAGTTAACAAATGGTTAACAAATGGAGTGGTAGAAACAGCCCTCGGATGATAAATGTCAGGCTTTAGCAGGTGCCGCAGTCAGAATTAAATATTTAAATGCAGTTTTTTAAGGATTACAGGTTTAAAGACTTTACAACTTTACTTCTGGCTGAGATGCATGCAAAATAGAAAGGTATTTCAGGAAAGCGTGTAGTTTTTAGAGTTTGGAATGTACTTGTTACCCAGGTGGCTATGAAGATGTGGGCCCATCCGAACAGGGGCTGTATTTCACAGCGTTGTGACCTCTCAAATCTATGAGTAGTCATTTGCAGCACAAGGGCTGAAAAGGTTTATTTTTCAGCAGGAAAACTCTTGTCCCTGGCAGAGAGCATAAAGTAGCTTTGTTGGCCACTTGCAAAAGTTTCTTAGTACTGTGTATCTCTGCTTGTATCTTAATATAACCTGCTGGGAGAGTAACATAAACCATGTACGTGAAAGAAATTTTTATATACACATAAACAGATTTTCTTGTTATTGTGTAGAGGAAATTGCATCTAATTGCAGTCAAAGTCATTGCAGTGTATCTTAAGCAATCTCTGCTCCCTAAGTATAGAGCTATGTGGACTTGATCCATTGCCCATCAAGGGCTCATTTAACAAACTTCACTTGAGTTGTGATAAAGATTTAAAAGGCCCTTAAAGTAATGGCAGAAATTCTGCCAAGAGGTAATGGCAAAAGCAAGTCGACAAACATGCCAAGAGAGCAATATCGACCCACAGGGAGTGTCTTCAAAATATTTCTAAATAAAGACTCTGGTCATGATGATCAATTTATACATCTAGCACACTGGCATATCGACTAGCTATGACCAGAGTGTACTAGTCTTTGACTTTACAAAAGTCTTTGACTTTACCATGATATACTAAATGACCAAAGTTAAAAAGGTAGTGAATTCACTTTAAGTCCTGATCTTCATTTTGATGAATACGTAGCATGAACAGTCTCTTACTGGCTTAAGAATATGACCTATATTTCATTCTTTCTTAGTATGCAATGTGACCTTGTGAGTTCTATATAAATGAGTACTCTTACTCGCTGGCCCTATTTAATAGATGGGCCTGTTTGAATAGACCACGCCAGATCCAGACACTCCTGGAGCCAAGGCCACTGTGCCAGCTCAATCTGGCTACCTGCATTCAGTTGAGAACATTCAGCTTTACAAAACCACCTGGCAGCCTCTCAGTGCCACTCCAACATGACCCACATTGACAGCACAGACAGCGTACACACAGGGCATTAATGGGCTCTATGACTCCTCACAGCCACCATGAACAAAAGGATGAATCGGCTCAGTTTATTTTTGGCTCTGTCACATGGCTAGAAATATCACTTCTACAAAAACTCTGTATTTTATCTCTAATGTAATGTTATTTACATAGTTCCTGAATACTGTAATGATACCGTGATATCACAATAAGGATACAGTTACTGTGAATTCAGATGTTTGTATTTGTTTCATATCTTTCACTTGGTTAGGACAGCAGGGGGTGGCATTTGCTTTAGTTCCTGATTCGTTTCAGGGGTTTTGATGTACATGAATATCTAGATCTAGAATTTTGGGAGTTCTTTGCTTTGTCTCAGTGAACACTGCTTATTTGAGACCCCACTATCTGTTATACTTTGATATTATGCACTTCGTCTCAGTAAATGCATTATCTACTAGTTTATTTGATATATTTATATTTTATCTATCTTGCACCAGATGTAAATAAGTAACCTCACCTCACCCTTGGCACATCTCCTTTAAGAAATGGTTTGTGATACAGGTCATATGTATGGATTTGTTTAAGGCCAGCCTACTGTGGCTCATTAATTATTCTTCCCTTTATGCTATATTCACTGACCTCAAGTGCTCAGTCTCTACAACCAGAAGGGGAATCAGTGCTGAATAGGAGACTTCCTTTTCTTTCATTCCATCCATCAAATGAGAAACTCATTCATCTTTTGCTAAATTCCATTTACCAGTAATACCACTGAGATATTATTACAAATATGGTGCACTTCTGTTCTCCACATCCATCTCAGTGTTTGGCTCATGATGTCAAGCTCTTTGAATGTGTAATGCACATCTGAGGCACTGGTTTGTAGAAGGTTTTCATCTAAAGTTGGATCACAAAGTATAGTCTCTGAACTAAGAGTGTTTATTTATTGACTCTCACTCCTATCTCCTACTATATCCTTGTCTGAGAAGATGGGATGGTGGGATATATTTGCTAGAGCACGATGGGAGAGGCAGTATTGAGCAGCAGATTTACCTTTGGTCTGGATGTTTCTTCATTATGAGTGATATCTACCTTAGTCATTTCATTTCAGCTCGGAAAACTATTTCCTCTGAGTGCAGGCCTCAATGTGACAGCCTTTGGATGTAGAGTAGACTCATGGGGTGCCTGTTTTCACTTTTTGTAAATATTCTTGGTCAAATTTATGGTCGTTTCTTCACAATGTATAATACAGTGTGTTTGGAAAGATGATCACAAATCTGTGTGATGATTTTTGTTTGCTTGTTTGGTTTTTTCCCTGCTGTGGTAATTTTGCCTTTCATATCTTGCTTTCCTTTGGCCCAGCTCTTGGCCCTTTCTATAGTTAGCCAGGCTAATTCTGTTTTTCCAGTTAATATGGCTTTCAGATTCTGATTCCTTATATGAATGTCTGAAGTCTGCAGATCCTGATACAGATTTTGACATGGATCTTGCATGTAGTTTGTATGAACATGGTGTTGTAATCTCATGGTTTGGCAGAGGAGTTTGTCTCAGACAATTTCTTGTAGAATTAGCAGTATTGTATTCGTTTATTAAAGATTCAAAATGGGTCAGTTAAAAAAAGAATCATCACCATTTACTCTTTCTTTAACAGGTGGCTGTGAATTAGACTTGGCCCGATTCTTTCAGCTCCTGAATGACATGGGTGGCATGCAGCAAGTGACAGACTTGAAGACATGGAGTCGTCTTGCTGACCTGCTGGGCATCCCACGCTCTGCACAGGACCGGCTCGCCAAGCTGCAGGAGGCCTACTGCCAATACCTGCTCTCTTATGACTCACTGTCTCCAGCACAGCGGGCTCAGCTGGAGAAGGATGTGCTAACTGAGAAGGAGAGCCTGGAGAGGAGAAATGGGCCCCTAGAAGGACAGGCAGACATATTGCAACATGCCGCACTGCTCCTACCACGCTGTGAACCCAAGAACGGCCTGGTGAACGGAGCTCTTCACAGGACTGGTGTGCGAGAACGCCTCAGAGAGCTTGACCCCATGGCCAGGAATGGCCGTCAGGGACGGCAGGAGAGAAAAGATGAAGGTGGCATACTGTCTGACCTGCACAAATGCATATACAAGGTGTAGACTCTCTGCATTTTTTAGTCCATGACTTTCTCTCTTTTTAATAAATAGTGCATGTTTTGCATTCGGGTATTTCAACTGCAACAGTATAGGGCATTTTCAGTCTGTTTTTTTTTTTATTTGCAGGGGAAATCATTCTCTCTAACAACCTTCTACCGGGCAGCCAGGAATACCATGAATATGTGCTTCAGCCGGGAGCCAGACACAACTGAAGTAGAGGTATTTTTTTTCCAACTTAAGTTTGATCTAATCTGTTTTCTTTAGAATTAATCCAAAAGTCCCCAGAAGAAGATTGCCAGAAGGTTTTTTTTTTTTTTTTAACAGAAGTACACCATTTTTGAAGAATCTTTTTTTCACCTTATTGCCAGGAATTCTATTTAACTTCTTAATTTCTTTCCAAACTCTGTGTCTGTCTCTCTGTAGCAACAGTACTGGAGATTTGTCGAAGAAAAAGAGTGCCATGTTGCAGTGCACTGTGGGAGAGTGGATACAAAGACTCATGGGAGTGGATTTCCTGTGAGCAAGTCTGAGCCATTTTCAAAGTAAGAACCTGTATACAATATCAGAACTACTGTTTAAGTATTCCTGTCTAGTATTAATCTTTAGTAACTGATAGGAATATAGAATATATGGCAAAAAGTTTGTGGACACCTGACCATCACCCATGCATGTGGACCGTCCTCAAATTATTACCAGAAAGTTGGAAGCATGTGATGGCGTATAAATCATGCATTTGTGTGAAGCAGCATTGCAGTTTTTATTCAGTGGAACTAAGGGGCCCAAACATGTTCCAGCATGATAATGGCCCATGCACAAACAAGCTCCATGAAGACGAGGTTTGAGTCGAAGAGAGTCCTAATCTCAACCCCACTGAGCACTGAACCACATTCCTGAATGAAAGTGAAAGCTTCTAACTAAATCTGGACACTTACCAAGCTAACTGGCAGGGTCAGGTGGACACAAACTTTTGGACATAAAGTGTGAAGAAGCTTGGTTCTTCAACCGCCAGAGTGGTTTCCTTCAGAACTGGTGAAATCATCACTGTGACACAGATTTAGACCATAAGAGGTCCCCGATCTGTGATGTCATGCACATCCATTCAGTTGTTGAGCACCAGACACATCCTGTTACCTTCCAGTCTACACACTACATTTTTGGATCCTTTCGGAACCAGTGAAGGTCATGTGCTAATTTCAGACCTTGCCAGACAGTGCTTCCAGACAGAACTTGATAATACAAATACTAAGAATCACATAAAATGTATTCGATTAAGGGTGAGAATTCAGAGCTGTAGCATTTGCAATTTTTGACAGGTTGCTGCAGGAGAATGGGGCACGCTTAAACACAGTGGTTCTCATCTAAAACACCTGATGCATGAAAAAATTGATCTGTCTCGCATGGATATCACCTCAAGTAGAAAGGACAAGGGATGCATATTTGCTTCTGTTTTTTGTTTTGTTTTGTTGTTTTGTTAACACATTTTCTTTAAGCTGTTATCATGTAGTCATCTTATCCACCAAAGCGATCTAGGCTTTTCATGATACATTTCTGTTTTTCTCTCTTTGGCTGCTTGGACTTGGATTCCTTTTCCGCAAAAAGGGCCAGTGTTCCTGTAGATTTTTATTCCAAACAGGAGCCACACGTGCCTTGTTCAATCAATTCATCTTAACTATTAAGTGTCCCTGGTTTGGCTGGATTGAAAACCTGCAGCAACATTGGCCATTTGTGGATAAGACAGAAGAACCCTGTTTTGTGTTTTTCTGAGCATAAGTAACACTCAGTTTTAATCCTGTATTTTACTGATTTTATTATATCGTGGCATGGTACAGCTCAGAAAGTAGCCATAGCATCAAATGACGTTTAATAAAGTTTAATAGACAATCACTTTCTTTGTCTAGTGTTATAACCAGTCCTTAGACATCAAGACCCCAAAGCCCACAAACAGCTGGACCTAACAACTGGCAGTCACTTCAGCATAAGATTTCAGGGTCTTCACTGGGCACAGGGCTGGACTAGACAAATTTCCACACAACAGATTGGTGATTAGGTTTGATCATACATTATGGCATCCTTGTAAAGAATGCTGGGTTCGGCCACAGCGCTTGACGTCTGCTTGCTACCACTAACATTGTGTGCTACCGAATAACACGTGCAGGTTACTGACTCACCTGGATATAGAAATGGCCAGTAAAAACCATGTCTGATGTCTTGCAAACATTTTAGCAGTCGCTCCCAAGACCCATAGCCATAGTTTGAAGGGTCTGCTGTGCCACTGTGAACAAGTCTTCTGTAAGGAAAGGTGATTTTGCCAGTCCCTAGACACAGACTTGTGACATTCACTGTTTGGTTGTATTGCCCCCCTATACATGTAGCTAGGAATCACAAGAGCTGTGCATACATGCTTCCAGAGCTTGTTCACCTACCAAAAATCTCTCATAACTGTCACTCAGTGAGCCTCTTTATGGAGAACACCTAAGACCATACCTTGAAGCAGAAAGTGTATGCCCAGGGCCTTTCAGGGGCTCTTGAAACTATCTGCACAACAGCAGTGTGTCAGAAACGGAAGTATGTTCAGGGTCTCTGTGGCAGATTTCACATACTTCGTGAATACTGGAAACCCAAAGGGAAGGATCTGATTTGAGCTGAAGTTATGAATCAGTCGTGTTTGTTCATATCTGGAATGTGCAGCGTACAGAACTGTAGTCATTTTAAAATTGACAAATGCCCTTATCCAGAGCAGTTTATGTCTATCTTATTTATACTGATTAGACACAATTTACCTGAGGGGTTTAGGGCTGCTGAAGGGTCCAGTGTTGGCAGTATGGTGGTCACTGAACTGCCACTGCCCCTGCCCCGCCATGGCCCCCTTAGCTGAATTGGTCCGTTATCAGGTACCCATGTGTCCAGGTACCAGTGGCAGCTGATGCAGCAGGTTGTCCCCAGACTTCATCAATGGCACTTGTGCCAGCCGTGTTGCTCTGACTCCTACAGCTTGGAGTGCTGTACCTGGATTAATCCCTTATATAAACCTGTTGGGTGGAGGGTCTAGTTTTCATTTTGCCAAGATGGCTTTAACTCCATTGTTCAGTGTATTGAATTTCAGTGCTATGCTGCTGCTATGCTGCCTCTTTGCATTCAGATCTTCAGACTGCTTCGATAGTGAGCAGCCAGCACTTTGCTGCTGAAATGGTCATCAGAGAAGTTCAAGAGAATGAACTGCAGCCACTGATGTCAGGTCACTGTATGCGGCAAAGCTGTGGGACCCCGGGGCTCTATACTTCAGTGTTCTGTTGAATTGTTGCATTGGCCACTGCCTGGATTCCACTCTTTTTTCTTTTTTTTTTTACCTGTCTTCTGCCCACTTCTATTCTTTTAGGAGTGAGGTTTTCTGCCGTACCTGCTGCTTGCTTCAGGTCTGTGCAATTCCATAGGAGGGTGATGAACAGACAGCAGGATTTTTGAGTTTTGAAGTTGACCTTGTCTGTCACTAACCTTATTATACTGCAAATCCCAAACAATTTTGGGTATTGATCATGTCAGTCTCACAATTGTGGAGCAAATAGGGGCTTAGCAGACCAAATACCTTTCTGTCTTGCCCTGAAATACACAAGAGGTTGATGACGTTTTAACAATTCACTCATTATGTAACAAGTAACTCTAAGGTTACTCTGCAGTCATATGTGTCCGTTACACACCAACTTGTAGATCACATGATTGTCATGAAGAAAGTTAGTCAAAGAGAAAATACTCAAATGTTAGAACAACTCTCTTGTACGGTATGAACATCAACACACTGTGACTGGGCACATTTTACCAAAGACAATAAAAATTAAAGAGGGTGCAGTACTCAGTGTCTTGAATCTTTTTTTTTTCTTCAAGTCTTTACCAAGATGAGAATGGGAAACAGGCAAGGACCTTTTATAGTCTACACACAAGGGATTGCAGTCATGACATATTTTTACTTAGCAAGGAAATGACCAAATGGGGTTACCCCCAGTAGTTCTGAAGGAAACTCCAGTGGCACTGGAGAACATTTGGTTGTTGTTTCTTTTTTTAAATAAACTAATTCAGGATGGTTTTCCACAATACATTGGTGTATGTACATATAATTTATATATTTGCTATCCTTAGTAATCTTATTCATTGCAGATTAATTGTAATATAGAGGCCTGTTACTTGTACTGATATAAAAGTATGTTATTTATGTTAATATGATTCCCTGCTTAACCTTTTATTCTGTAAATATTTCTCAGCTCAGCCTTGATCACCTGGAATGAATCTTTGTACTTTGTATAGAAAGGTTTGTGTCATGTTATTCATTTCATGATGTATTTCATTCTTAACAAATATCACTTTGCCAGGCATGGATGGAATCTTACTGTGCTTTCCAATAACTCAGGATCCATCTTGCGTCACCTTGGTGCTGTGCCAGGTGAGACCAACGTTCCTGACATTTCAGATCTCTTTAGTTCTTCGATTTATTTTCAGTGCTGTATTCTTTACAGTAAGCATTGTTACTGTTCTAGTTTTACATTTTTGTCTTCTTTGATACGTTTTCTTATTCTTTTCCTTGAGTAATGTTTTTAGAGTAATTGAAGGGCATACAGTTATAGCAGATGTCTATAAGTGATCTAATAGATTGAGTTATGATTCGTTTGTGTATGTAAGCAGGAGTGACTATCCCCTGGCTGAATATAGGCATGGTGTTTTCTACCTCATGTTGGTCCAGGGACCAGAACAGCCTTCCGTACATAGATTATCTACACACTGGTGCTGATTGCATTTGGTAAGTGCTTTATCTTTGCTTTGTCTGTTCTATTTATGCTGTACATAGTGTTGTTTTGGAGTTCTCACTGTTTGTAATATTTTACTCTAGAAGCTAGAATTCTAAAATGAAATAAGCAAAGTTTTGGTGGAAAAGCCACACCTTCTTCTTAGTCCTGTGAATTTCACATCTCTCTCTTTCTCCACTGGTGTGGAGCTTCTTCACCCATCACCTCTCTTGTAGCCGGTGCAGAAAAAAAGCTGCAATATAATTTATTACAGAGTAATATTTTAATTTTTTTCAGAAAGTAATATACCGTATAATAATCTATACCATTATTAATCAAAATCAGTGATTCTTATTTGTCATGCTCACCAGAGCAGTTTGGACATGCATTTACTCTAGGGTCAGTTTTAATGAACTGCTGAGGTTAAATTACACCTGAAGCTCCTGGGGAGCCAGACGCATATTTTTTCGATCATTACCCCTGGCTGCCTCAGTGTCTTTAATATTCTTATGGGCTTTCATTGTACAGAGAATACTAAAAATGGAATTGTCCCCCATTAGCAATGAAAAGGCTATTCCTGTGGTTACAGAATCTCAGCGGTTTGTTCATTTTATGTGTGGATATTTTTTCCCTTCTTTTTCCCTTCTTTTGTTTGATGTTAAAAGATGAATATGAGACGATGGATCAGAATTTCAGATTTCATTTCTTCATATTTAAATCTAGGTGCTTTAAACAATTTGGCACCTTTTGCCACGGCAACCCATCTTTCAGGTGATTGAAGATATTGGAACATTTACCTGACAGGTCTGTCTTGTTGCCCAGGTGAGCTCTGTTAGATAGATTGTTTATATTAATAGCTCTCATTTTCTACTTTTGGTTTGAGTCCTTTTGGGTTTCCTCCGGGTGCTCCGGTTTCCTCCCACAGTTCAAAGACATGCTTCTAGGCAGATTGGAGTCTCTAAATTGCCCGTAGTGTGTGATTGCGTGAGTGAATGAGTGTGTGTGCTCTGCGATGGGTTGGCTCTCTGTCCAGGGTGTGTATCCTGCCTTGATGCCCGAGATGAGAAAGCCTTTTGAAGATTGGGGATGGGTTGATGAAGGGGAAAATCAATCAGAGCCATTGTGTGAGCATTAGTCATAGCTAGTACAACAATTTGGGATGTCTAAAACACTGGTGTACTAACAACCAGACAGTAAACACAACTGTGTGAAAACAACAGCAGTTGATGTGAGAGCTGTAATGAAAAACCCACAAAAACAAGTCAGTGACATCACCATCAACCTCTAAAGGGCAGGAGTGAAGGTATCACAATCCACTGTTCAAAGAAGACTTTGAGAGCAGAAATATAGACACCACATGATGTAAACCTCTCATCAGCAGAAAGAACCAGAAGAAATCTGATTGGATTTTGCAAAGAAGTAGAGCCACAAAAGCTCTGGAACCAAGATTAACCTCTGATAAGTGTGGAGGAAGAAAGCATCTGCTCATGATCCAAAAGCTCATCTGTGAAGCCTGGTGGAGGTTATGTCATGGCTTGAGCTTGTAAAGCTGCAAGATTAGACTCACTAAGCTTTATGATATGTGATCTAATTCATGAATGAAACCGGAGTCTACAGAAACTTTCTGTCTTTAACTTTCTATCAAGTTAAAGTGTGAGGATCTTCATCACAGCAAAAGACTTCATCAGGGGGAAAAAGTGAAAGGTTTAAGACTTCAGAAAAGTCAGGAAGAAGAAAAAAAAAATCAGGAAATGAAATCTGGAATTCTGATCTAACGCAATCTGTTTAGCAAAAACAAAAGAACCGACCTTGTCGTTCCAATACTTTTGGAGCATGAAAGAACGACAGATGAAATCCCAGCATGAATGAAATGGAATGAAATTAAGGTTCCACTCACCACTATCTCACTGCTGCTGTGCAATAAAAAAATTCAGTTGACTATAAATTTGGAGGAAAAATGTGGAGAAACAAAAACTCTGACTACCTGTCAGCAATATCTCGAGCTGATGCACAAACTCTTGTAAATTCTTGAAAATGATGACCAGTGTCTTTTTTCAGGTACTGTATTCCTGCCGATGAGATGTCAAAACTTGACAAAGTAGTTCACACACTGCTGCAGGCCAACGGAACCCCCGGGCTCGAGATGCTGGAGAAGAACATTATGGTAAGACGGTGATTTATACTCACACTAAAGAGAGAAAAGCATTGTGGTGAAGAACTGATTAAAACTTTCTTAACGCAGATCTCTCCAGAGGTGCTACGTCAGGAAGGGGTGAAGGTGCACCGGACGGTGCAGCAGAGCGGCCAGTTCGTGGTGTGTTTCCCTGGGACCTTCGTGTCCAAGGTGTGTTGTGGCTATAGTGTGTCTGAGACAGTGCATTTTGCCACAGCTGAGTGGATGAAGTTGGGCTATGAGGCAGCGAAGGTGAGTGTCTCTCTTAAAGAGGAAAAGAGAACAGCTTTTAACAAGTAAGCCACGGTATTCTAGTTTCCCCTCTTTTTTTATTAGGGTGTGTATGACGTCCTGCTTTTTCTGCCTCACCATTTGGTGATTTTTTTATTCCCTGCAGGACTTGAAGAGAAGGCGTATCGAGGAACCATTTTCCACAGAGAAACTGCTCTGCCAGATCGTCATGTCTGAACCCAGACAGGAAAACAAATATGTATTGAATGCAGCTTCCTCACTTATTGTAGAGCTCAGGTGAGTTCAGCCCAGGGATCCTTTCATTTACTGCATATGTATAGTACTGAGCAACTGACCTGGGCATGTGTAAATAAATACTGGAATAATGGAAAGGTATAATAAAGGAAAAGTTTTCTACATAAATAATGTACTTTAAATAGCTGTAATCAGCAATAAACTAAACAAAGTCAATATTTGGTCTTAAAAAATTCTTGGAGAATCTGCCACAGATCTTCTGGAGAATTTGTTGGACTTGCTTCTGTTTTTGTGGGTAAAACCTGACAGACTTCATAATAGGTTTTTGTTGTTTTTGTTTGTTTGAAAAGCAGTGCATTACTTTATATATTTCTTTTTTTTTTTTACTGACATACAAACATTTTTTTTATGCAACATTTCTTAACTCGACTGATCTTCCTTCACTTGTCTCACATCTGTGGTGAAATAATCAATGATTCATTCAGTCAGGTCTGTTGGTCCTTCACACATTTTCAGCCTTGAGAGTTTGCAGGAGAATTGCAAACAATTTCACAACCAGCGTCTGATTACGGTCAGGATTCTGTACAGTGTGTACTTCTATACCTGATCAAAGCATGACCAACCCCACAAAACCATATTCCATATGAAGATAAAAGACAAAAAGTAAACCAACTCACTCTAAATGCAGCATCTGCAGCAGTTTTAAAATACACTTAAACTCTGTGAGAAGCTTCAGCATCTGTTTTCACTATAAATCAGTGTTTGATTAAAAGCTTAGTGTTCCTCCATTTTCTGATGATGGAGTGCTGAGAGTGAGCTTCTCTCTCCTGTCTCTTCTGTTTTTCTATAAACAGGGACACAGAGATTAGCCAGCGCAGGCAGCTTTTTAATGCCGGTCTCAGGCTGTCAGCCCGTTATGGAAACCAGCCTGAAGGCCAGTTTCCCACAGAGAGGAAGAAAACGCACCGCACCAGGCTGAGTGAAGACACGGCTGACCGGCGCTGCCAGGTGTGCCAGCACCTCTGCTACCTCTCCATGGTGAGTCTGCATTTTATATACCAACTCAGCAGGATCTCTCCAGGAAGAAATGAAGCCATTGAGTGCAACATTACGTCACCTACGAGCGTTTCTCTTTTAAACAGGCTTTAGAAGCCAGTGCAATGTTTGAAAAAACACCTTTGGGGAGGGGAGATGAGGCAGTTATGTGATGAGGCAGAAGTGAGTGATCACACTGTCCAGCTGTGCAGCGACTCTGCTGCTGTGGTTGGAGAGTCAGTGTGAAATCTCCTCGTTGCTCTGTGAGGAGGATGTATTTCAGCCATACTTACTTTTTAAGCAATTTAAACCATTTTGTAGCTAACTGATTACATGTAGTTAGACCACAGTCCTGTCCTGTGCTGGTCTACTAATGTTCTGGTTCCTAAACATTATCCTCTCTGTAGTGGACATCTCATTCACAGGATCACAAGATTCACAAGATGCTTGACATAATTTAAGGCTAAAGTTAATAAACACATTTAATTAAATCGTGTTTTTCAATAAAGAAATATGTTAAATCACTGAAGAGGTGAAGTTTTATATTTGGAGATGTTTATTTGACGTTTATGGGCAGAGTTTTGGATGTCAGAGCTTTGTACCTGTCAGTATGATTCTAGAAACAGTGCAGAGCATTTAGTGTGTTCCATTTTTTCAGTCTTTGTGACTGAAAAATTTCAGATTTGTGGCTCACTGGTATTTCCATGTGTTAGATGAGTTAAACGACAATTTTATATCCAAAATTTAGACCATGTGTCCTGTTAGAGTTTACACAATAAATAGCTGTGATCATTTATTTTGGTTGTTGCCTCAATTTCTTCTGTCAAGACTACATTTATTGTTAACAAGAATAAACCAGCCTGAAGACCAGAGAGCTGTCTGTGGGAGAAAATCAGGCCATTTTGAAGCTGAGAAAAGAGGGAAATGTTTAAGAATTTAATCAGAAGTAAGTTTATCATGCAGCATGACAATGATCCAAAACACACTGCCCAAAAAGTGGAAGGTCAAGTCGCTCACCAGACCTTAACCACACTGAAGAGCATTTCCCCTCATGAAGAGGAGACTGAAGGGAGAAAGACCCTTCACTCCCAAAAACAGCCACAGCTGAAAGAGGCTGCAGTGACGAGCCTGCTTTCATGAAAGGTTTTATGATTTATGCTATGTAACACGTCCATATGTAAATATCAGGGAATGAAAGCTGAAATCCCAAATCCCTCGTCTCATATCCAACTTTTCATCTGAAACCCAAATGTCTTTGGTGTATAACACAAACAGATGAACTGGTCTTGCTCACAGAAGCATAAACCAAACTAGTGATGATAACTAGTCCATGTGTGCAGAGAAAATACTAAACTGTGCAGCACTTTGGGTGTGCAGCGTCTTCAGTAGATCAAGTATAGTTATATTTAGGTCTGTGCTCTGTGTTGTGTAATTGCTGTCTGTTCTGTCAGTGATGTGTGCTATCTTTGCTCTGTGCTGTCTTTTCTGTCTTGTGCTGTGTGCCGTCTGTGTGGTTTGTGCTGTTTGATCTCAGTGTTGAGTGCTGACTGTTTTAGCAATGTTCTCTCTGTTTGCTGTCTGTGTGCCATCTGTGCCGTCTGCGCTGTCTCTGTGCTGTCTGTGTGGCGTCTGTGCTGTCTGTGTGGCGTCTGTGCTGTCTGTGTGGCGTCTGTGCAGTCTGTGTGGCGTCTGTGCAGTCTGTGTGGCGTCTGTGCAGTCTGTGTGGCGTCTGTGCTGTCTGTGTGGCGTCTGTGTGGCATCTGTGCTGCCTGTGTGGCATCTGTGCTGTCTCTGCTGCCTGTGTGGCATCTGTGCTGTCTCTGCTGCCTGTGTGGCATCTGTGCTGTCTCTGCTGTCTGTGTGGCGTCTGTGCTGTCTGTGTGGCGTCTGTGCTGTCTGTGTGTCATCTGTGAGCTGTCTGTGTGTCATCTGTGAGCTGTCTGTGTGGCGTCTGTGTGCTGTCTGTGTGCCGTCTGTGTGTCATCTGTGTGTCATCTGTGTACTGCCTGTGTGTCATCTGTGTACTGCCTGTGTGGCGTCTGTGCTGTCTGTGTGTCATCTGTGAGCTGTCTGTGTGTCATCTGTGAGCTGTCTGTGTGGCGTCTGTGTACTGTCTGTGTGGCGTCTGTGTACTGCCTGTGTGGCGTCTGTGTGCTGTCTGTGTGTCGTCTGTGAGCTGTCTGTGTGGCGTCTGTGTGGCGTCTGTGTACTGTCTGTGTGTCATCTGTGAGCTGTCTGTGTGGCGTCTGTGTACTGTCTGTGTGGCATCTGTGCTGTCTGTGTGGCATCTGTGAGCTGTCTGTGTGGCGTCTGTGTGGCATCTGTGTACTGTCTGTGTGTCATCTGTGAGCTGTCTGTGTGGCGTCTGTGTACTGTCTGTGTGGCATCTGTGCTGTCTGTGTGGCATCTGTGAGCTGTCTGTGTGGCATCTGTGTACTGTCTGTGTGGCATCTGTGTGCCGTCTGTGTGCCGTCTGTGTGTCATCTGTGTACTGCCTGTGTGGCGTCTGTGCTGTCTGTGTGTCATCTGTGTACTGCCTGTGTGGCGTCTGTGCTGTCTGTGTGTCATCTGTGTACTGTCTGTGTGGCATCTGTGCTGTCTGTGTGTCATCTGTGTACTGCCTGTGTGGCGTCTGTGCTGTCTGTGTGTCATCTGTGTACTGTCTGTGTGGCATCTGTGCTGTCTGTGTGTCATCTGTGTACTGTCTGTGTGGCATCTGTGTACTGTCTGTGTGCCGTCTGTGTGTCATCTGTGTACTGCCTGTGTGGCGTCTGTGCTGTCTGTGTGTCATCTGTGTGCTGTTTGTGTGGTTTGTTCTCTGCGCTGTGTGATCTTGGTGTTGAGTGCTGATTGTTTTAATAATGTTCTCTGTGTGCTGTCTTTGATGATTGCTGTATGTGCTATGAGCTTTCTGTGCTGTCTGTTGTCTGTGCTCTGAGTGCTGTGTGATCTCTGTATGAGTGCTGTCTGTTTTTTCTGTGCTGTTTGCTTAAGCTTTGTCATGTTATCCCTACTCATGATTTTTTATTTTCTAAACCAGGTGGTTCATGAAAGTGATAATGTAGTGTTCTGTCTGGAGTGCGCTCTTCGCTACATTCAGAAGCGCAGGTCCCCTCGAGGTCTGAAAATGATGTTTCGTTATACTGAGGTATGTCTGTTGATGTGCAACACTGTTTACCTGTGATAGTACAGAAATAAATACATGAGAGTTGTATTTATTATTAAGGAATTGACTGAGAGTTCACTGATAACTCCCAATAGTACGTCAAGACATGGTGGTGAATGTCATGTTTGTGAATTGCATGTTTTGTGTATTTCTCACAATTAATAACTAATAACTAAAGCAGCAAAAGTCAGCTTAAAGTAGACTTCATTAATAATAACTGAATTAATGAAAATGATTATGTTGATGCACAGAGTGAGTTTAGAAGTGGACAAATCATAAACCTATTAACTATCCTATCAGCAAATAAACACTCCAGTGAGCTGCTCATGTCTCGTCTCTTAGTTACTGGCTCAGTTTCAGGCTGATGTAATTGAGTTAGTTATCTAGTTAAATACAGATAATGGAACTAAGTGAATGTTCAAGCGGAAGATTCTGTACAGCCCATAGTCCTCATCCTGTCCTGATTAATCCTGGTGGAACATGCTCTCTTCAGTATTTTGCTCAGGTTCCTCACTGTGTCCACCTTCATGAGTGCTGCCTAACTGGGTTCATTTTTTAAACTAGTAAAAAAGGAAGAGAAGAGAAAGCCTTTATTATGACATACAGGCTGATTACAGTGAAGTCATATTACGTTTTAGCCCAGTTTATCAGGAAGTTAAGGTCGGAGCACAGGGTCAGCCTCTGAAGCACAGAGGGTTAAGGGTCTTGCTCAAGAGATCGACAGTGGAAGCAGCTCCTTTGGTTAGGAGAATCAGTAACCGCCTCCTCAACTAAGAATTAAAAACAAACAGCTCAGACTTGTCATGTCTTGTTTCAGGGAGCTGGGCTAGTGAGCTGTCCACTCCCGGTTTATGATGCATTAAAAGTATTGGGGAAAATTAGTGTGCTATAGTCACCTCTTAATGTAAAATACACTTTCTCTTTGTACCGCAGGAGCAACTCAGCAGTTTGGTAAATCGGGTGTGCGGGAAAATGTCTGAAAGGGCTGGAGAGAAGCGGAAAGCGACTAATCCCAGTACGCTACCAGCAAAACGAAGCCCCCGAAACAAGAGCCCAAACCAGGCCTCGCTCTTACGCTCTGCCTCGAAAAACACCAAACTCTCTTGACCAAACTGTTAAACCATTCCCTCGTTCCTGACGTCACAGTTCGTGCTGGCTCTCCAGTTCACTCCAGTTCCATTTCACTTGGCATGTCCCTACTACGTCTGCACCGCCGTGGTGGAAAGATACTAAAGACAGTTAAAAGTGTTTCATGATTTTCTGGGGCACTTTTATACTAGGGAAGCAGGAGGCATTAAAATGAATTGAATGTATGGGAAGTAAACACACATACACACAAACATATACATACAGACACTAAGTAGTAAGGAACATGGTTGTTAGGAACATCTGGGTGAGACTGAGGAGCCCGATCTCTCACACACAACGTTTTGCACTAGTACTGAGATTGCGTTTTTTTTGTTTGTTTTTTTAGAGTATTTTTGAGTTGTTTCAGCGTTCAATTTAAATATAAATATACATAAATATGAATATATCCTATACTGTACCATTTGTGTTGAACTGGTGCTGTAGTGTCAAATCTTCCATAAGGCCTTCCAGGCTGTTTCTCTTGCGCTCACCAATGTGGATAGTTTTATTTAAGGTCAAAGACCAACATGTACGATCAAGCCCCCTTTAATGTCGGATACAATAAACAATACTTATTACTTAGCAGCCTGAAATACCGATCTAGATATATATCACTTTCCCCCTCCCTGTGGTATATGAAGGTGTGTGATTCTGATCTTGTTAGTGGATTTTTTTTTTTACTGCACATTTTCTGCCAGGCAACTTCCAAGGCCTTTACGAATGCATTTGGACTCATTTTCAAAGCACATTTTGAGGCCTTTTTCCAAACAAAATTCAATCTGATATAAGCTACTTTGATAATAGCTATATTAAAAAGTGATGCCTAGAGCAGTTTGTACCTATATTTTAAGCAATTAGAGCTATTGAAATAGTTAAGAAGCACTTTCCCTTTTCACCATTAAGTCCTCTGGTTCAGCCTTTGTGATGGGTGATTAGCGTCCCTCCCCTTGACCATGTAGAATACTCCCTCCTTTACAAAGAATATGCTTTTGTTTACATAGAATAAATATTATAACATTAGAGTCTAATACAAATCTCTCCAAATGTTTATATGCCAATACATTTTGTCACCTAAAATGAAGCCTTTTGAGAGAAAGGTGTAGAAGAGTTTGGATGAGGAAAACCAAGATGAAGAAAAAGCCTTATTCCCCTGTTGCTTTCTTCGTCTTTATGAGTTTAGATGTTCACAGGGTTGCTGTTGTAACATATGGAAAAAAAAAGTGCTGCTTAATCACTGAATAAGTATGTAATGGTGGTGAGCCCTAGTTTTTTAGCTTTACTTTTTTTATTCAAAGGGAAAAAACAAACAAATCTTTTACCATGTAGTAGCTTATCATAATGCACTGACTGTAATGAAGTCCTGTAGTCCTGCCTAGTTGCCCCCCCCCCTCCCCTCTTCCAGAAGACTGGTGTTTTGAGCATAGTATAACTGAACAGTGTTTCCAAACAAATGTGGTTGTAAACTTTTTTATGGCCTTAAAATGTTTCCGATCACTTTTCCCTGTTTTCTACCGTAAAATTCTTGCTTGGCTTAATTACTTTTTATTTATAAGCGTTGATTCTCAGTCTTCAATCTTCTAGTGTTGTTTTGGTTACTGGCCTTTTTTTACTTTTCAGGTTTGTATAATTTTGTTGTAATAAACAAATCACTGTCAATCCTTCAAAACCGTTTTGTCTTTATGTCGAATGTGTTGAGTGTACCCAGGAACAATAATTCAACATGGCCCAGGGATTCAGGAGAAATAAGGATCACAGCTCTAGGACAATCGGTTGAAAGTCTGGTTCCTTGACACCTTGGGCTGTGATCTATGAGGGTACCAGATTCCATCAATTTTTATCTAGGGCTTCTATGGTCTGCCATAGAAAACCTTTAAAAAAAAAACACCAATACTAAGATGTCTGAAACAGGTTTCATGTTTCCCAGCTAGGGTCCTAAGAAAAAGAGTAATTTGGTTGAAATATCTGCTTTGCTTCCAAAGTTATAGGCATTAGAATTTTTTTCTTTGTTTTTCTGGTATAGCGCCCCCATGTGGCCAAATTGCATGAAACTTGGTGGATCCCCAATGTTCCACCTATTAATAAAGTACACCAAATTTGTCATCACTCCAACCAAGCATTGGTGACGTACGGCTCATTTCCTTTTTTGATATCTTCACCATGAAATTTCATTGGACGGCAGCAGCCACATCCTTTGCCCAAAATGATTTGAATTACTTTCGGTCAGAAGGCTCTGTAGATGATGGATGGTAAATTTGGTGGTGATCCAAGAATCAACAGTCTCAAACTAGTTCACAAAAGTAGGTTTTATGACTAATTCAAAATGGTGGAAAATCCAAGATGGCGGAATTTAAAGCTAATGTGTGTATTCGAACGATAGATAGATAGATAGATAGATAGATAGATAGATAGATAGATAGATAGATAGATAGATAGATAGATAGATAGATAGATAGATAGATACTTTATTCATCCCAATGGGAAATTTACAGTTAGTCAATTTCCCACTAATTAGTGGCGCTACAGAGATGATGGATTTACCCCAAATTTCAGGCCTGGATACTTTCTGTCCTCTAGCAATGTTAACTGTCCTTTGTCACTATACCAAATTTCATAAATATCCACCAAGGGGTTCTATAGACTTCCATAGATTCCCTGAGGAGAAAGTATAATAATAATAATATTATGAAAAATTCTAACAATTACAATAGGTGCTTAGTGCCTTCAGTCCTCGGCCCTTAACACTAATATCATCATCATCGTCTAGTTTTTACGGACTTTTGAACTCTAGACAGAACTGCATTCTCAATCTGAATTTGTGTTAATGATTATTTGAGGCTGCAATGTTTCTAGTCACTGCAACATGCCCTCATTCCTAATGTCTGTATTCTGGACACAGCAGTAAAAGTGCGATTGAGAAGACAGCAGAATTCTCCTGCTGAGTGTTTCAACACGTTAATACGCAACACTGCATGCATCATTCCCACAGTTTAGACACTGAAAGTTCTGTAATAAGTTTCAGACCGGATGTTGACTTTGATTAGACCAGCTGGAGAAGATGGTTACAGATGGAGCTTTACTGTCCCTCTCACTGCAAATGATTTCCTAATGGATTGATTATGGTTTTGCTGATCAAATCCATAACATTTATAGCCAGATGTAATTTCTATTATGAATTATGTTTGTCATTTTCTAGTTAGAGTCCAGGTTTATAAACAGTAGAAGTTAGAAGCACAGAGTTATACAGGATCGAGCTCTAGCGTTACAGTTTGCCTTTACTGGAAATAATCAACCCGAACATGTTTCGTCATAACACCACCCCTGTACACCTCAACCCCACTACACATCTGGAATGAAGTGGAACACTGACTTACAGCAGACCGACCTCGATAATGCTCATGTGACTGAATGAGGAGATCCTTAAATCACACTACAATATCTAGTGGAAAGATTTCCCAGAAAAATGGAGCAAAGAAGGAATGAGCAGGAATGAGGTGTTCGAGAAGCACATGGGTGTGAGACTCAAACCCAGTGTATGTTCTAAAAATTGTCATTTATTTATTTAAAGAGTAATTGAGAGCAAACAAACGTCTCCGACACATTAAGCTGGACATTGAACAGTCGTCATTATTGCAATCTGAGGCAAAATTCCAGCGTATCGGTGTTGGGCGAGACGACTCAGTGCTCACAGGATAACGGATGAACTGATATTTAATTGCAGAAATGTTTGGTCTTTTTCAAGAAGCCAGCTGTGAGTTTAAGTACACTTTAATTAAATAAATTCCTGTCTGTTTTGCTGTCCAGATTCACACAAACCGTGTACAGCTGCAGTCTACGTGGAGTCGATTCTTCACCTGTCATATCCAGCGTCTTTTCCCCTTCAGCTTTTCCAGCTGGACAATTTTACTTACATGCTCTGACTGCTGTATCATGGGGTCCACAATCATCAGTCAGCAGCTGTGTATTTATAATAAAAACCCTGGATATACCATGACTCAGGCTTTTAGCTCACCATCCAGTTTTCACCATCGACATAACAGAGCTTCTCGTGTATTTCTTCATTTCTCTCTGCCTTCCTTTTACTCTAGTTTATACGAGTGACTTCATCTTTTTCCCCAAAACACTGTACAAAGCCTTTGCATTCAACAGCCATCATCCAAACATTCACAGCTAGTTTATTCAAGAGCTGAGAAACACAAGCAAGAAGTTTGATCAAAAACTCATCGAAGCCCTAAATGCATTTATCTTCATTTGGTTATGAAGTAAATGCCATTAAACTGCAAAAATGAGCTCAAAAGTTCACATCTCACTGTTCACATGGAATTATTATGAGTAGATATAATAATAGGTCTAGGTTTATTCTCTGGCGTTTATGCTGCAGGCTTTTTATATAATACTTAGACTTGTGATACAATATTTTCTTAAGCAAAGTCACAGTGCTGAAAAACAAAGCAGGAAGATTTTTCTCGAAAGTGAGTCAGTCCAAGCCTCAAAGCTCCACCTCAAGTTCATTTCACTCGGCTCCAGGATGCCTGGGTCAGAAGCCTGAGCAGATATTTTACTCCTTTTTCCGTTGCTCTGAGGACATTGGGGTGCCTGTGTCACTGTCATCTGAGTTTTTGAGTCCCTCCTCGTTGTCTGCGAGGCCCACGAGAGTCATGTCAGCCTGCACCTCCTCCTCATCGCACTGAACCAGGGGTGAGTGTCCTGCGTCACTGCTCTCATCGCTGCCGTCCTCCTCCTCGTCCGGTCCCTCAGTTACACCACTGTATGAGTCCGTGCATGAGGACGAGATGGACGAGACGTTCTGTCTCAGTTCTGTGTTGTTTGGAACCTTCAGGCTGATCTCAGCATCTGGAGCTGCAGCACAGGAGCACGTTAATACACACTTCACTTTAACATGATTGTTTGTTTAATTATAGAGTCCAGTGCAGGCTGGTTTGACCTGTGAGCTACAAGCATTTAAAAATGAGAGCAAAAAGCAAACATGATGCTGATTTGGTTTTTAATCATTTCTGATTTGCTTTCTGGAGGAACCTCAAGCATGCGACTGGGTTTGTGTGGCTTTTAGAGGTCGGAAGGATGGATGGATGAATACACTTCATCTGATAAGCTGTTAATAAACTTGGCCTGTATTTAGTGGTGTAGTGGACGAGAACACAAGGCACACAGAAGAGTGAAGGACACAAAAATCCCTCTGAAATATAATTATGATTTAACTGGAACACAAATATGCAGTGTAAATGTAGAAGTAAACAAAAACACAGAGAGCAGCTCATCAGTGAGGTGTAGGTGATGTATTACAGCTAAAATTATGTGCAGGGACGTGTTCTTCAGCTGCCGTTATCATCCTTCAGCGGAGCTCGTGCTCCAGTGACGTCCCCGTCATTGATCATTTCGACGACTACAGCAAACCCTCTAGAGGCATAAAGTCATTACAGCATGAAACACATCAGCATTAAGGTTAACATCACCTCTGACTGCAGGCACAGGACTGCTCTCATCACCCGCAGAATTGAGGAAAACATCCAGAGCCTCATGGTCAGACACGTCGGTAAGATCCATCTGCTCCAACATATCCACATTCACCTCCATAGAGGACATGCTGCCTATTGGACATGCTGCTCAGGACAACACACACACACACACCAGTTCTTTAAGCCTTTTTTCAAAAGTCCATCTTCAGGAAGTAAATAAAAGACACTGAGCATGAATTAAAATGCACACAACTTGCAATAAATTAAATAAATTGTAGCTAAAACAAATGATTAATGGGTGATGAAGTCAGGTGACAGAGGTGAGACTGTTGAGTGTTAACAGATAAAAAGGGATATTTATAATTTTATTCCAAAGTACAAAGAATAGAGGATGTTAGAGACAGGAACGCACTGAGGGCAGTAAAGGATTATGGGTAAGGGTTTAGGCAGCAGAGCACCATAATACTACAATCAGATTCTCAATTCAATGGTCAATAATCAACAAACTGATATTTTACTGCGTGAACGATGTTGCTAGCATATTAAATTATTTATACATTACTTATGCTCTTTTTTTTTTACACACCAACAGTCTGTGCATTTCTGGATAATAATCCATGTGTAATTAACTGTAATAAATTATAATCATTTACATACGACTAACTGATTCATTATTTTCTTTATAACCATTCATTTCGGTCTCTGTGTTTTATATCCATGCATCAAACCAAATAATCTGATTGTTCACATTAAATTAGATTAGCTTTAACTTTACTGTCATTGTGCAGAGTAGAAATACAGGGCCAATGAACTGCATTTTACCAGGATCACAAATACTATTATGTATATAAATAAAAATAAATATATGTGTGTGTAAATGCAATATAATACAATACGCCTAAGTGCAAAGTACCGAGATTGAGAAGCAGAGACTGGCTCAATGCAAACGACTGTAAATACAATACAAGGTACAAACAAAGTGGAAGCAGTGGAAACAAAGAGTGTGCAGTATACAGAAAATAGGTGTATAAACTGAGATATATATTACACATAATTCAACAAGTCCTCAAGCTTGCACTTGATGTGAGTTCTGAATAAAGAAGTCAAATCATCACACATATGCTACAGATACAGATGAAGAGAGATCACAGAAATTCTATTAAATGCATAGAAATGTAAATCTCCTGATTACACCTGTCTTCATCTATCCGTACAATTCAGCGAGTCAGAAGACAGACGAAGTTTACACAGCAAACACAACACTAAAGTCCACTCCACATGCAGGGAGCAGTAGAGGCAGGAGATGAGCGTACCTCAAAGAGAGCAGGACAGCAGCATGAGACAGGAAAGAAGAGAGAGGAAAGATGAGACAGTAAATTTGACATTATGCTCCATTATGCTCCCACTTAACTCAGCATTACCACTCTTTAATATTTAAGCAGGGAGGTGTGCAGCGCTTTATACTCCAGTCTGATGATCCTGCATGTGCACACAGGTCGTTGTCTTTACTCCGTCACGATGGGTGCCATTACTTTTGGAAGCATTGACGGGCTACAGCATTAGTCCAGGATTAAAGAGGTACAAGGGGGGGGGAGTGCAGAGCAGAGCAGACCGAGCGTGTGCGAGTCTCACCTCTCCTGTCAGTGATCCGTAAGTAGCCAGTAGACAGATATTGCTCCATGTCTTGTTGAAACGCTTCTTCGAAATACTTTTGTCTCTCCTTCAGCTTCGCTTGCTGTGCGTGTTCCATCTCCAAGACCTTCTGGGCGTGCTCAGAATCCAACTCGGCTAACATGAAGAAGAGAGAGAGAGAGAGAGAGAGAGAGAGAGACTGTTAGAACGAGTCCTCGTCCATCTTTACACGACACAATCCAAACGTAGGAAATGTCGAATGATATGCCAACCCGTTTGTCAGGTACTGTCCCCAGTGTTCGTGCAGAGTGCTGTGTACCCTACTGCTTACTTCCTGTAGCGATCACAGCCCCAGCTTTATGCAGCGAGCAGAAAGACAAGGCTGCAGATGAATGAAAGCGACTCTGCACTGAGATCAGCTCCTCCTGCAGAGAGCAGAAAGCTGAATACTGCCTCAGAATGTGTGAATGTGTGAGCGTGTGCTCTCTGTGTGTTCTCGACTGCACTTCTTTATCTGCTTTATCTCCAACAGGAAGAGAGCTCACTCCACTGAATGACAGGAAGCATGCCTTTGTTACTAAAGTGGCATCGTCTCTATTCTGCGTGTAGGCATCGTGAGGTAGGCGCTAAAGCTAGGACTCCTACAAACATCCTGTCATGGAATCGAGGCAGAAACATGGTACACACTGTACGCACGGTGGAATAACTGCTGATCAGCTAGCAAGATAAAGTGTATATACATATATACATGCTCTATACAAGCTTGTTACACTCCACTTTACATCTATAAACAGTCACTCATCACTACACACACTATTGCTGCTTGCACTACTCACACAGTCCTTCAGTCATCATATGTGATGTACATTCCTGTTATCTGTACTGCTACGTACACTTTATTAATATTACCAACATGTTTCATACTCTGTACATTGCCGTCTTTATTTAATTTTTATTTTATTTTATATCTGTACTTTTCCAGGACCAAATTCCTTGTGTGTGTAAAAACATACTTGGCCAATAATCCTGATCCTGATCTATACCAGGCATTTTAAGGACATTACAAAGCATGCTACTCTTTGCATTTAGGACAAATTTGCAAAAGGTCTTTGCAGATGTTTAAAAAGTGGGTCATGCAGCTGCAGATCTGCTGTCCTAAATTGAGTTGAATGCATTAGTTGTGCAGTATCTGTACCTCATTGCTGTCCTTCTTCATACATCTACAACTGCTTCATGCCTCCACATCCACGACCATCTCTAACTGCACACAGTGTTCACTGGAGGTTCAGACATCAGCTGCGTGCGCCTCAGGCTGCCTGTTTGGATCACCGGCTCTGGTGTACTGGTGAAGTGATATTTTGAATCACTGATAAATTCATCCCTGTTCCCTTAATTCATTTCCTCTCATGATTCACTCATGACTTATGTTTAGGCCTCAGGCAGTGAGCTCAGACTGGTTTTACCCTTTTACATATACTATATATAGAGTTGACACTGCGAACACACACACACAAAAAAACACTAAAAGCTAGATAGTGTTCTAGCTAAAGTTAGATAGTGTTTCTGGTAAATGCTGCATCAGTGTTTTCAGTGCTTCAGTTTCATCTTCATGGTGATGGAGAAGCAAGTAACAGTGAGTAGATGAGTCGATGGGAAGGAAAGCAGGCTAAAGCAAACGTTTGTGTAAAACTACTACTTTCCTTATTTTTGCTGTAATGAAACAATGTCACTCGCTTCTGTCTGAAATGTGTCGCTCTTTCTGAAGTGTCGAGTCAGGCAATGGATTGTTATTTATTTAAAACCTCACTCCTGCTGCATCCACAGTAATCTTTCCTAACCATTTATCACCAAATAAAACATTTTAATGTATAATGTAAAAGCTATTGGTAATAGTCCTCTGTATTAAAGCTGACAGTCTGCACATTAAGCTGTATAATTATGCTTGTAAAGTATGAAAACAGTGGTAGAGGTGTGTACTGAGACCTAGCACAAAGTGTTAGTGGTTTTTACGCTCTAACAGGCAGAGGAAGCTGGTTTAGATACAAAGCTTGTGGTACAAAGGCTATGTTCATTACTTTGGCAGTATACTGGATGCTAACACAAAGCTTTAAGCTTCAATTTTTTTTTTAAATTTCTTTATATTTTGGGAAACCAAGTAAGCTCAGTAGAAGACACTGTGGGAGTCTAAATATAAAGCGTGCTGTAAAAACTCCTACACGACTCTTAAAGCTGCGCCTCAAACACACTTCTGAACAGCTAAAATATCAATAATAATTATTTCCTAATATTTTTGAACCTGACTGCGTCTCCTGACGTCATATCTCTAAGCAGGAGAACATTAAATGAGGTCTGAAAGGCAACATCAGCTTAAATAGATTATAGTAACTGATTAGAGGGAAAGTATGTGAGGACTATCAGTTATCAGTAGATTATTAAAACAACAGGTTACACATGGAGCAAATGCACTTCATAGCCATTGTGTGTTCCAGTAAAGTCTAGCACTTCCCTTATAGCACTACTGCAACTTTAATTCAAAACAACTGATGTCCAGCTCCTTACACACTGCATTGTAAAGCCTATTGCTTCGTTTTCTATGTGCTCTGGAGGCTAATGATGTACGAAGGCTTGGCGTAAGCCTCAGGCACGATCCTCACATTCATCACGCTCGGAGCACACAGTGAACAGAAACCAGAGAGTGAGACAGTGAGACGTGATCAGGACAAGATGTAGTGAACATTTCTGCACACTGTCGCTGCAACGTGTTAAAAACACACTGATGAAATTCTGATTCAGCTGAAAGCAAAGTGTTTTCTTAGCTCTTAGGATCATTGCTGTGATTCAGCAAAAAATCATGGCTGAGGCTCACAGCACACCATTACAAACAATGAGCTCGTTTGTATATTACAGTTCTCTGCAATCTCAATTTAGAAAAACTAATGTTTAATACTGATTAAGAATTAATATGGTGCAGTCTACATTGGGAGCTCTAGCTCTGTGCACGGTCAGAAGAGAAACGAACTCAGCGTCGTCTCCTGGCTGCTAATCAGAGGAAGGGCAATGGAGTGATTGGTAACTGCAGAGGCGAAGCTCATGGGCCACTTAGGTTAATAGCTTATCTTAATGAGAGCAGTCTAAACTGCTAATGCAGCGTCTTAGTGAAGAGACAGGATTCCCTCCTCAGCGCAATCAGAAAAATAACCTTGACGACATTAAACTCAATTACAAACACAGCTGTACAGGTGAGTTTTATTAGGATACCTGCCAACTGCTAGAAAATATCTGCCGGTTACACCGTGAGATTTCAAAGCAACGAGGAGCATGAAGTTAAACAGAAAGTGCCCTAAAAATTTCCATTTCAGACGGATTTATGATTATAGGAAACCAAAGGTTGCATTTAACTCAACTGTCTCCTGCCAACTGCTTCGTACAGTTCCGTTGGAATACATAATGTCTAGGACAGATCTTTCCTGGAAATCATTATGTCCAATATTTCATTTGTATATTTTTACACAACAAGGAACATCTACCCTCAATTTATTTAAAATCTAGTGAAATTTATTATTTCAATTTGTATAGTGCTTTTAACAATGGACATTGTCTCAAAGCAGCTTTACAGAGGTATAGAAACAGAAAAAATGATAAAGATTACAATTAATTTATCTATAAAATTTATCCCTAATGAAAAAGCCTGAGCTGACGGTGGCAAGAAAAACTCCCTGAGATGATATGAGAAAGAAACCTTGAGAGGAACCAGGCTCAGAATTGAACCCATCCTCATTTAGGTGGCACCAGAGATTAAATAATGCAAATGTAAATAATGTCCTTTCTCAGAAATGTGGAGCAATGTTCTTATACTGAAGGACGATGACGTTGCTGCATTACATTCCCACTCACCTGACTCAAACACATGACTAAAACATGATCCAGGTATTCACATCACATTCTTTCCTCTACACAACCAGTCTGAAACCTTCAATCTTATGAGACCAAATCTGGACAGGTCCAAAGATCAGATATATGACCCAGAGATGATTGTGGATTTTATATACACATATATATTCATCCACTTTATTAGGAACACCTGTAGGGGAGCGCGGGGCACAGCCTAACACTTCTGGCTTTCTCTAGTTTGTGGAAAAGTACTTTAAAGCATTTTTCTTCTTTCACACAGTTATTTACATGTGTCTGGTACAAATATACCCAGAAAGAAGAGAAGATGTAACATGTGAGGGATTAGTTGTAACTTGAACAAATCCCTGTCTAACAATGTACTCTGATTTCATTTAAAACATACAAGATAAACCTTGACATTATTTCAGTAAAAACATTACTTATTACATTACTCACTTACTTATTGCTTAATGATGGGTCTCTGTAGTCTATCTATGAATTAGTTTAGCCATACATGATCCTTTCACTGTTTTATCCACCTCCTTTGGACACAAGGCACATGTAGATTCTGTCTAAAGGTTCTGGCTATGGGTCTTGAGTATAAGTACCTCCTGATCTTCTCTGAAACCTGACAGGAGTAACCAACAGTGGGCTTCTCCATCACTCCTGCCTCCTCAATCTACGGAGCAACATATCATAGTTATGGATAGCTCCTAGCCACACCTCTTATTGACTTGCCCCTCATTTCTTGTCCTGAGGTTACACCCCTGTCTGTTTTTCTTGGCCTGCTCTTATCTCATGCTGCAGTAAATCAAATCATAAAAGGGAATAGTCTGAATTTACATGGATAACGGATTAGCATAGTTTTTAATAGCAGAGCCATGTTCTATCACAGCATTACAACATGCCTCCTGTGCATGTAGATACTGTATGATTAGAACTGAGAGATTATAGATTAAAATGATCATTTGCCTTGTTTTAATTTAACACTAAACACAAACACAGTTAAAAATTGTATGAAATTTTACTTATACTATGGTAAAATAATCTTCACTTAATATCTTCCAAATTTGTTTGAATTTTGGTGTAAATACCAAAACTAGTAAATACAAGAAGATATTGTCATACCAGTGTATGTGAAAACTACTACTAAATAAAGTCTCCCCTGCACAAAGGTTGTGCCCCGCTCTCCCTTACACTCATCTGGAGACTCAGATTTCTGTTCTTAGGTAACCAGAGGAAGCTAATGTGGCCTTCTGCTGCTGTAGCTTCAAGGTTTGATGTGTTGTGTGTTCGGAGATGCTTTTCTGCTCAACACAGTTGTAAAGAGCGATTATTTGACTTCCTGTGAGCTGAGCTCAGACTGGTCTAGACCACTCCTCTGATCTCTCATCACTAAGGTGTTTCAGTCTGCAAATCCTCCAATAAAAGGGTGTTTTGTGGTGTTTCACACACAACAGTCTCTAGAGTTTACAGATTGGTGTGAAAAAACACCAATCTGTAAACTCTAGAGACTGTTGTGTGTGAAAATCCCTGAGTATTTCTGAAATACTCAAAGCAGCCCATCAGGTACCAACAACCACGCAGCAGTTAAAGTCACAGAGATGAGACTTTTTCCTCATTCTCATGTTTGATGTGAACATTAACTGAAACTCTTGACGTGTTTCTGCATGATTGTATGCATTGTGTTGCTGCTACATGATTGCACACATGAACAGGTGTGCAGATGATCCTAATAAAGTAGACATTGACAGAACAAATAGCTAGCAAAAAATTGAATCATAAAGCATCTTGCAATTGACATAAAACATGGAATGTGTTTAGAAAGCTATTCAAAAACCATAAATATATTGCAGCTGGTGAGTAAAGCCTTCGACACACACTATCTTTCAAGAAGTCAGTAAACAGCAGCTGAACAGAACAGCATGAGTTCTTTACACCAGAGCCAAAACAGACTTATTTGCAAAGACCAGCATGGCCACCTCCAATGTGCTGGACCTCAGCCCAAAAGCCACAACTAAACCTTTCACCAGTTTCACCAAAGCTCAAAAGGCTCTCAAGCATCCATCTGACAAACAACAGCGCATCTGTGACTCACGGAGTCTCCTTAAAGCATAAGATCATTTAAACATCGTTGCCAGGCTGGCCCTCATCACCATGGCAGCTAAAATGCATCCACAGCCGAACAAACAAAAAAAGGTTCGTAAGATAATTTCCTCTTACTGCCGTCCGCAGCTCCAGGCGTGCACATGCTCCTGTCTCTGAGTGTGAAGACGAGCGGAGTGAAAAAGAAAAAAGCTCCAGAAGAAAAAAGGTTAAACCTGCATCCTCCTTCAGCATGTACAGCTAATCTGTAGATCACTCATAGACCCACGCATGCAGGCACACACACACACACACACACACACACAGATACACACACACACACACAGATACACACACACACACACGTGCGCTATGTCATACTCTGTGTGATGCTGAAGCATCTCCTGCACAGGGACACAGTGCTAAAGGAGAAGCGAGCTGGGAATGTACCATTCACAGCTTTAAGGGGGTAGACAGCACATTGTTTGTGCTATCAACTTAATTCTACTTCATCCTATTCCAGCCAAACGATCAGCTTTACAATCTGCTGAAAGGAAAGAATGTTATAATGATTGCTGGCCATGTTTTAATATCCAATTGCTGAGTCATTTTTTTTTGCAAATCTGTAGCCAAGGCTGTTTTTACACAGTAGAGGAAGATGATTTCACGTGTAATCCCTGCTACGTGATGACTTATTATGCAATCTGTTTGAAGGAATTTAGCCAATTCAGCCCAGAGACTCGAGAAAAGGGATGGAATTGTGGGTGTTACTTATAAAACTAAAAAAAAACACACAAAAAATGAGGTCAGAAACAACATTTCTGCCCTCTGTAAAGGATGCGCTGTTCTAGCCTAGACTGTTCGGAGATCATTAAGATTTAGACAGTGATTTGTGGCAGTAATCTGCAGTTGGGAGAGAATCTTAGCTGAAGACTCACATGATGGAGTTTGCTATAAAAGTCCACAAATAATAAGCACTGAGCTGACAGACACACTGTCTGATCACATCACCACCACTTCAACCACTATTTCATTACACTGGACATCATTTCACACAAATTATTCCTTTTCAAATGTTGGTCAACTGGTCAAATATTTCATAATAACTTGTTTTATGTGGCAGTTAACAAAAATGTCATAGTCGATATAAAAAGTGTGCAAAAGATACTACATGTTTATCCTGATCAAAAATCCAGTTTTGTTTTATTCTCAAATTAAAAACACCACAAAAATCTACACCTTCCCTCCGTTTCTTAAAGAATTTCAGCGAAACCCCTGGCATAATTCCACACTGAGCAGCTCAAATGAATTCCTCATAAAGGATTTAAATCATAGGATTGATCTTTTACATGGCCTGAATATTCTGCCACACCTTTTCAAAACTTCTACTTGAGATGGCTCAAATTTATTAACCTCTCCAGGAACGTGAGTGTAACACGGACATTATCACATAAATAGAGATGAGCAGGCGGGTCACCTCTGTCAGTTCACTAGGCTGTGGTTCAGTATCTGGTGTGGACGAACTGGGGCTCTGGTTAGGATCATGGCTTCACTACACGCTGGGAGACTGAAGACACGATGTCCGGCTGCGTGACTACATGACTACACGCTCGTGCTGTAAAATGGCACCACTGCTGTTTCAACAACACGCAAGAGCAATGTCTTTAAGATTATTTTTTAATGTTGTTTAAAGCACATAATGAAAAACAATTTGTTTTGTTACATATCCCTATGACATTTACAGCGCCTGGATTAAAAAAAAAATTAAACCCATAAAAGTAAGTAATCTGCAACAAGCTTCAGCAATGATAACAAGCTTCAAACATTATATAAAAGCTGACTGAGTTTGTCTGGCATTTTTATTTATTTTAATTTTATTTATTTATTTCAATTATTTATCTATTTTATTTATTTATTTATTTATTTATGCATCTATCTATCTATCTATCTATCTATCTGTCTATCTATCTATCTATCTACTTTCTGAGAGGCTTCAGAAAATATGATGTCATTTTCAATAAGGGAACCCAGTGCAATGCATTATGGGATTTTTTTAGGACGCGAATGTTCCAGTGTGCTGGAAGGATTTAGTCACTGATAGAATGAGAGGAAGAGAGAGAGAGAGAGAGAGAGAGAGAGAGAAAGGGGGGGTGAAGAGAGAGGGGGGGAGAGAGAGAGAGAGAGAGAGAGAGAGAAGGGGGGGAGAGGGGGAGAGAGAGAGAGAGAGAGAGAGAGAGAGAGAGAAAGAGAGAGGGGGGAAGAGAAAAAGAGAGGGGGGGGAGAGAGATCTTAAAATGGCCGACTACTGAAACTAGGGAGCTGATTGAGATGCACCCGGACATCACCCCAATCACTGACTCATCACACACACCGAGGTTAATTAGCAGTTAATTACCAAACAGCTCTCCTCACTGTGGGGCAGTAAATGAGGTCCAGGAGGTAAAGGAGAAATGATCAAATCAGGGGACAAACACAGACAGTCTCTATCTGAAATACAGGTTTGTTCATAGTGAAGCCTCTGGCAGTGCTGCAGATCTCACAGCTCTGATCAGAAACATGGAATCTCACCTGAAAATAATTCTCAAAGCAGTCACAGACATTTGTGTGGACTATCTGTAGAGTCCCTGAGGGCTTCACATCACAAGAATTAGACCAAAAAAATAAATGATATGACATTACAGAAATAGTTTCTTCATATAGTTTCTTACCTTTAAGAGATTCCAGTTCTTTCCTAGAAAATGAGAAAAGTAAAGTTAATAGTGACATGGCTCATACACCAAACTACAAAACAAGGACCCTGAGATCATCTGAATCTGTTACACTGTCACTTTAACACCATGTACTGTATAATCCCAGACTCCAGCAAGTCAGCTTTATCAGGTTTTTTTGAACATTTTCCTCTAACCAAGTAGAGTTTAATGCCATCCATCCATCACACTGCTTATCCTCTGGTTCACAGGGAACCTAGAGTCTATCTCACGAGACTCTGGGCACAAGGCAGGAGACATGTTGGACAGGATGCTGCCATTGTATCACACACACACACACACACTACAGACAATTTAGAGATGACAATCAGCCTATAATGCTTGTATTTGTACTGCAGGAGGAAACCATATTACCTGGAGGAAACCAACGAGGCACAAGGAAAAAATTACACACACACACACACGCACACATACACACACTCACGGCAGTTTTATTCACTGCTGATAAAAAGAGAGTGCAGACGTGTATTGTGTGGTTATTATACTGTGATTAATTTCATACCATTTTGCTGTACATTTTACACAAAAAAGAGGCATCAGAGAATACAATCATGCCGCATTCCACATTACACACGTACTGTTTAGAGAGATTTCATTAGGAAACATTATGAAAATGGACTGTCTCTAGTGTAAATATACAACATATACAGCAGCTGCAGTCTGAGATGCTTTCTAATCATCTAATCTCATTCTGATCAAAAACCGTGATTAGAATTCAGCTCGAATATCAAGCAACACCAGAGCCAAAACCTCATCTTAAATGTGAAATAAATAAATAAAAGATGCTGGCAGTGCACAGTGTAGGTGAGGAGAGAGCCTTCGTCTGTGATTCAAGAGGATTTAATAGCATTCTGCTTTTCACTTTTGATGCTGCAGCGTTTCCTCCCTAACCATCTCTTCACTGCTCTTCCATTATACCTACTTTACCATCTGTAAATGATCTGGAAAAAAATGCCAGTAGGGAGAAGAAGGAAGATGAGAGAAGAGAAGAGATAAGAATTACTCAGGGCCCTTCAGGGAAATGCACTGGTTTAGAAATAGAAAACCTGAGGATCAGATGATAAAGCATCCAGAAAATCTAGATAAAATTCTAAGATAAAAAAAAAAAAAAAACCTCAGCACAGTCTGAACTATACAGATATACAGCAAGCTGTGGCAGTAGAAAGTGGCCTGGTGTGTGTATGCACGTAGCTCCGCTCTTACAGTATTCCTTAATCTGCAATAGTTTTGTCTTCGAAACATTCCTGCGTTCTTCAGGATTCTTCATTCTTCTTTAGAGATCGCAAACTAATCTATGATATATGCGATCAGTATATCCTAAATCACGGCATATGAACCTCCTTCCTCAATGTAGTGTTGAATGAATTCCACTTTCTCGTTGCTTGCCAATGGAAATCTTTATTTTCTTAGATTTAAAGTTGCACTATAAAAAAAAACATTTTAAAGTGAAGGCAGAACTCAGAAATAAAGTTAGATAGACAATTTCCTACTTCTTGGATATCTTGAGTGACAGATGTCTCATCCAATCAGCAGTAAGAATTCCATTCACAAACCATACCTACCTTTTCTGGTTTGTCTGAATTGTCATAGTGTTTTCTGATTTGTTATTTGTTTTGTACTTCTAGGCCACCGTACAGAGCACACAGGTGATTACGGCATTATGCTCACAGAAAGCGTAATTGATCCAGCTCTCTTTCCTTAACCCAAAAATCAAGACTCAAAAAAACCCAACAGAGAATCATTCTAGAGCTTTCCAGTCCTCCTTGACCTCAAGCTCTTCAGGAATAAGGAGACCTGTGAGACAGATGTTAGACAGTCATATAGTCACCTCTTCTTCTTCTTGTAGTTCTCCAGCTGTAGAGTCTGAAAGTGTTTGAAGCGTTGCAGCTCACACTGACCACACAGATTCTCCAAGTGCACCAGGTGACTCTCCATCTCCTCAAAGTCAGACTCGAGCTGAGCTGAAACAAAGACATGATGGTTTTACAGACTTCAGTGTTTTCTGCCCTCTTTAACAAAACCTTATTTGCTATTAAATACTCAACACTGTCGCTATGGAAAGAGCCAAATCCCTTCTTTACTTATCATTTACTCATCCTCTTCCACTAGGAGCCACTGACCATTTGGTTTGAGTTTAAAGTCTGGGTGTTTGACCTGTGTGTTCAGTCCCAGCATTCAGTTTGAGGAAACAGGCTAGCTGTTCAGTCTGGCAAACAGTGTGCTCTAGTAGGGTGTTTCAATCAGTGTCTGTAGTCAGTGTGTGTGGTTTGGGAGTTCAGTTAGTGTGTTCGATCAGTGTGTATGGTCCTGGTCTTTGGTCAGTGTGTTCAGACAGTGTTTTCGGTCCAGGTGCTTGGTCCAGGTGTTCAGTCAGTGTTTTCGGTCCAGGTGTTCAGTCAGTGTTTTCGGTCCAGGTGTTCAGCCCGTGTTTTCAGTCCAGGTGTTCAGTCCAGGTGTTCAGTACAGTTTACAGCATGATGTATTTGCACAGTGGAGCAAATACAGTCATTTTGCCCCAAAAGTGATGGAGACCTTTCAAAGTTATGTGAACACATTCTAACACATTTTATCAGGAAAATCTAGTTCTTATGTTCCTACATGTTTCTTCAGTCTTTACTTGCTTGTTAACTTTTTAATCACTGCTAAATAAAAACATAATGGGCCAAGTGAAATAATAATAAGGTTACTTTTACAGGTTGATTTGATGAGTTACAGACAGTTGCTGTTGTGATATATGGTGTGTGTGCGTGTGTGTGTGTGTGTGTGTGTGTGAGATCAGTCTGTTTCAGCTGTTAAAACACAGAGGCTGAGCTCATATGCACAAACGCAAAATGAAGTAAAATCATCAATCTGCTCTGATTTGTAGTGATTCATGAAGGAAAAGTAAAGCTATCCAGCGCCACCTAGTGGCTCAGAAGGATTCAGTCAGTTTATATCCTGCTCATGGAAAATGTTTTGATTGAGACTTGTGACTAAATTCATTCACAATTTACAGGATGAACCCTAACCCAGAAACCAAGTTATAAAGTACGTGTGTGTGTCTTATATATATATATATATAAATATACTAATTAAAATTTCTAACTAATTACTGATTTTTTTCACAAATGAACATGAGAGAAAGATTTCATAGCTGTACAATCTTCTGCACCCTGGAGCTCCAAAACATCTGAAACTGGAATTTCACAGGAGGATGCTGGAGTTTAACACCAAGATTCTGGACAACTTTCAAAACCCTGGAGTTCAATCCAACTGCTACAAGATGAAAACCTTTTTCTCCAAGATACCATTATTTCTCTCTCTCTCTCTCTCTCTCTCTCTCTCTCTCTCTCTCACACACACACACACACACACACACACACATCAAGTAAAAAATCTTTTATGCTTCATATCTTTTTTATACAGCGTTTCGTTCATTCATACCATCAGTAAGCACTGTATTCTATTCAGGGTTATGATGGATCCAGGGCCTATACCAGGAACACTGGACATCAGGAGGAAATACACTCTGGATGATATGCCCGAAAAATATTCACACACTCTTCCACACTGATGAAGGTTGTGTAGCTAATCCACCTACTGGTTTGTGTTTGGAAGGTGGGAGGAAACCAGAAAACCCAGAGGGAAACCAGTGAGAACTCCACAAAACTTCACACAGACAGTAACCTGAGCTCAGGACTGAACAGGGGATGGCAATACATCGTTCATTCTTTCATTATTGACATTAAAATAAAGTGGTTTGTAAGTGCAGCACATTCACGTGAGTCCTGCGTGTTCACTTCATCTCCCACCTCAGGCAGGCTGTAACCTGCAGCCTTAACAACATCATGATCTGCAACATGCATATTCTGCGAGAACCTGTCGCAAACCGACGGAATGAGCTCGAGGGAGTAAGCATGCACCTCCTTCAGCTGCGGGGACTAGCAGATGGCACTCCACAGGAGTTCCCACTTAGTGCCTTCATATATTACTGAGCAGCTGTTCTGCAAGGTTACTCAAGGTGATCATGCTGTTCCACCAAAGCAGAACTCCTCTGGTGTCACGAAGCTCATGAGGTAGCAGAGAGATGTTAGACAGACTGAACAACACGTCTCTGCACTGCTGATGGACAAGTCTTTCTGGTCAGGATACAAGACACAACAAAACGACTGAATAAATCTAACAGACTGAGCATCGAGATTTAAACAGCAGTCAGCTGTAACATTTCCACAAAGTGCAGCTTTATACACTGTCTCTGCTATTACGCATGCTTCAATATATAGAGCCTGATAATTCTGTTCAGGAGGAAGGCAGCATTTTCTAATGAATATAACAAATGTGTCATTCACATGGCCAAAGTCACAAAAACACAGTCCTGCTCTCTGGAGACATTCGACACAAACTGTTTCGATTGGTGTTTGATGATTAATCATTTTCTTGTTCACTGTTTAGATCTTTAGACAGAGTTCAGAAGTCATACAGCTACCTAATATCATTTATGGATGTAACTTAGACATACTATAAACATGGCATCACACCCACACCCACACAGAGCTCTGATTGTGTCTTAACATTTATTTATATTTATGGTATTTGGCAGACACTCTCTTCCAGAGAAATTTGAGGGTTTGAGGGTCTTGCTCAGAGACCCAGCAGAGACATGCAAGTGTTCCTGGGATTTGAAACACAGCCACACGCCATTATTTATTACCCTCAACCTGCACATCTGTGCCAGATCCACCTCTCACGTCTCCTTTTTTGTTCTCCACGTTGTTTTTGTTATTAGGTGTATTTCTGTCTCTACTGTTTTTCCCCTATTGTATTGTTTTTCTTCCTGTATTTTTACACTTTTTTTCTCTTCCCTGTAATTCCTTCCTGTTCTGTCAAAGTGTGTTTTTTTTTCTATTATTTTGTCAGAAAGCTGGCTGTAAATGTCAGTATTTATTAAACATGTCAGGTTATGCTAAGGCTAAATCCCAGGTGCTGGCTGCAGTGTGTCACAATGTCATGCTTTTGTTAAATCTAAAGAAAAAGAGGAGTTCATTTGTTTAACTCATAGATCTCACAGAAGTCAGGGAATGTTATTTAAAGAAAACAAACATTTACAGCAAATATACATAACATCAGGCCACATGTTCTACTGAGAGCTCGGATCCGAGCAGGAACATTAGGAGAAATAATATGTTGCTTGATATAAGACGTGAGCGTGAGATTTCTGTGTCGGTCTCACCGACTCGAGCAGTGATGGACTCCAGATCTGTGATCAAGGATGGAATCTGTTGTAATTGTTCGTGTAGCTCGAGCAGGGCTCCTCTCCTCCTCTCCCAGTGAGCCGAGAGCATCACCACATCTCCATCCACCACCTGAGGAGTGTGCAGGAGCATAAGGATAAGGAACACCAGGATCTACATATCAGTGTTAAACAGCCTTCAAATAAAGTCTGTTATTTCTAGTGCACTGTTTATAACATATTCATCTGCAGTTCTGAAACATGTCCTGATAATGAATAAATGATCTTCTCAGTCTACTGCTACAGATTATTACAGAAATGTGAATGAACATTCAATTCTTTGCATAAAATGAATCTAAATGAAAAAACGCACCACATGAAAGTAGGTTTTATTTCTGTTTATATCAAAATCGTGAGAAACATCACATTCTGGGTTTAATACTTCCATTCCTAATTCATCATCAGGACATGAAACCTGCTGCATAAAACCCAGTGTTCCCAGTGCACCAGACTGGGAGAGGATCTGACTGTATCGGGAAGCGTATATTAAAGCGCTCAGTATTGCGGAAAAAGCTGAGTCACTGGACTCTACACAGACACACTGACATTTTAATAATAAAGATTGAGGCAACATAATCAGACTGAAAGTGTACAAAGAAAAGCAGGAAAGACTCCAGTGGAGACAGACAGCGATGTCACAGTGGTGCATAGATTTGTTATTAAACTCGGGATCTACAGGTTCAGATATAACATCTCAGATTTGAGTCTTTCAATTCTTAAAATCTGTTTTGATATACGTTTATTTTCCATTTTATCTGTAGCTATAGTAGTATAATATTATAAAGGAGGACCTCGAACCTCCACCTCGTATAATACACTGTATTATACCAGTAAAGCCAGAGAGCTCTGAACTCTCTCTCTATATATCTCATATGTCATATTACTTGGTGAAATATTAAATTTAATTGTATTACATTCATTTGGTGCTCTTAACAACAGACAGTGTCACAAAGCAGCTTTACAGATATCTGATTGTGGGGGGAAAAAACCCTGAGACGACACAAACTTCCTGAGACGATAGACTGTATACCACGGTGTAGATCATGTGATTCTGATCAGACAGAAAGTCTGTAAAGTTCAGAGACTCGCAAGGTTACATGGAGACATTTTCCTCGAGGAGATGTTGATTTAGCTTTTTTTTGTGTCTGTCTTGTGTCTGTTTTTCTAAACAGAAAAAAGTGTTCAGAACAGAGTGATTTTCAGGACTGAGATTTCTCAGTGGTGATATAAAGTATTTTGTTTTTGTTTCAAATCTTATTAACTTCAAGAGTCACTGGTGATGCTGGTAAATGATAAGGGGAACTAATTTGTGTCTTGGATGCTTTACAACATTCAGACTATAATCTATTCAAAGGTCTTTCCTGAATGCAAAGCTAACTCTGTAAATCTTTCTGCAACAGTAAAATCCATAGATAGTTCCTCAAGGGCCCTTGGTTGCTGTTGTAGAAAGGACATTATTTAGTTACAGTTACATGATTTACTGTCCAGTGTCACCCAAATGAGGATGAGGTTCCCTTCTGAGTCTGGTTCCTCCCAAGGTTTCTTCCTCATATCTTCACAGGGAGTTTTTCCTCACCACCGTCACCACAGGCTTGTTCATTAGGGATAAAATAGTTTAATAATTTAATTTCTTTATTGATTTTTCTCTCCTTTCTCCGTATCTCTTCTTTTGTGAAGCTGCTATACCAATAAACTGAATTGAAAATAGACCTTTAGGTTGCTTTTCATTTTCACAACTCCATCAGCAGCAGCACAGCAAAACTCATTTTTGAGTCGGTTCTGATACATTTGTAGCAGTAAACATGTGTAATGGATGTGTTAGTATTAGGCGTGAAATCAGCCATCGATCTACTCACTTCTGCAGCTTTGGCACATTCTTTGGTTCGTTTGTGCAGCGTCACCCAGGTTTCCTCATATCTAGAAGACAAAAGGAAATTGGAATTATGTACTGCAGTTTGAAGAAAAGAAAAGACGAAGAAGATGAATAAGAAGAAGATGATGATGATACGGGTCATGAAGGTCAGTATATTTATTACAAACACATACCGATTCAACAGCTCCAGTCCAGCGGAGTACTGAGGGAAATACTCTTCTCTTCTAAAACACACACAGCACAAATCACACCAAACGTCCTTCACCAAAATCCATGCAAGAACAAAATACTGGGAAAAAAACTCAACGAATGAATCACCATTTAAAACACGTTAAACAAAAAAGACCTTTCCTTTGTTTGCTGATAAAAGACTGATTATTCTGCTGTACCTCCATGTAGTCAGTAGAGGAATTTGTGATGTCTGAAGGGCATTTTATTAATTATTTGAATCTGTTAGCATGTACATACCTCTGTTTCTTCCTCACTTTAGCCTCCTTGGACTTGTCGCTCAAGGTCTTGATTCTGAAAGGATAGAAAACACAATCATGAGGAGGAGTGATGGAGTCCTGGATGAGTTTACTCGGAGCTACACCGTGTACTTTATTCTGAATGACCTGTAGAGTCTGCTTTCATATGCTGTATCCGTGTTGTATCCGTCATTTGGAAAATCGGTGTGTGTTGGATCGTAGGGGTTGTTGCTGATCCTTCAGCTTTACAGCGACAGCTTTTAAAGCTGACTTTATACTGTATGACATTTGGCTTGACTTTGCAAACAGACATCACACATCGTAAAGGAATATTCATTGGTCATGAATTCGTTGGTTTTACAGAGGTCTCACAGAGATCTCACAGTGATCTTACACTCGTCTCACAGAGATCTTACAGTGATCTTACACTCGTCTCACAGAGATCTCACAGTGATCTTACACTCGTCTCACAGAGATCTTACAGTGATCTTACACCTGTCTTACAGTGCTCTTACAGTGCTCTTACACAGATCTTACAGTGATCTCACAGTGATCTTAGTGATCTCACAGTGATCTTACACCCGTCTTACAGAGATCTTACAGTGATCTTACACCTATCTTACAGTGATCTTACAGAGATCTGACAGTGATCTTACAGTGATCTTACAGTGATCTTACAGAGATCTGACAGTGATCTTACAGTGATCTTACAGTGATCTTACAGTGATCTTACACTCATCTTACAGTGCTCTTACAGAGATCTTACAGAGATCTCACAGTGACCTTACACCCGTCTTACAGAGATCTTACAGTGATCTTACAGAGATCTGACAGTGATCTTACAGTGATCTTACACTCATCTTACAGTGATCTTACAGAGATCTGACAGTGATCTGACAGTGATCTTACACCTGTCTTACAGTGATCTTACAGTGCTCTTACAGAGATCTGACAGTGATCTTACAGAGATCTTACACTCATCTTACAGTGATCTTACAGAGATCTGACAGTGATCTTACACTCATCTTACAGTGATCTTACAGAGATCTGACAGTGATCTTACACTCATCTTACGGTGATCTTACAGTGTTCTTACAGAGATCTGACAGAGATCCGACAGTGATCTTACAGAGATCTTACACTCATCTTACAGTGATCTTACAGAGATCTGACAGTGATCTTACAGAGATCTGACAGTGATCTTACACTCATCTTACAGTGATCTTACAGAGATCTGACAGTGATCTTACACTCATCTTACGGTGATCTTACAGTGTTCTTACAGAGATCTGACAGAGATCCGACAGTGATCTTACAGAGATCTTACACTCATCTTACAGTGATCTTACAGAGATCTTACACTCATCTTACAGTGATCTTACAGAGATCTTACACTCATCTTACAGTGATCTTACAGAGATCTGACAGTGATCTTACACTCATCTTACAGTGATCTTACAGAGATCTGACAGTGATCTTACACTCATCTTACAGTGATCTTACAGAGATCTGACAGTGATCTTACACTCATCTTACAGTGATCTTACAGAGATCTGACAGTGATCTTACACTCATCTTACAGTGATCTTACAGAGATCTGACAGTGATCTTACACTCATCTTACGGTGATCTTACAGTGTTCTTACAGAGATCTGACAGAGATCCGACAGTGATCTTACAGAGATCTTACACTCATCTTACAGTGATCTTACAGAGATCTGACAGTGATCTTACAGTGATCTTACAGAGATCTGACAGTGATCTGACAGTGATCTTACAGTGATCTTACAGTGATCTTACAGTGATCTTACAGTGATCTTACACTCATCTTACAGTGCTCTTACAGAGATCTTACAGTGATCTCACAGTGATCTTACACCCGTCTTACAGAGATCTTACAGTGATCTTACAGAGATCTGACAGTGATCTTACAGTGATCTTACACTCATCTTACAGTGATCTTACAGAGATCTTACAGAGATCTTACACTCATCTTACGGTGATCTTACAGTGTTCTTACAGAGATCTGACAGAGATCCGACAGTGATCTTACAGAGATCTTACACTCATCTTACAGTGATCTTACAGAGATCTGACAGTGATCTTACACTCATCTTACAGTGATCTTACAGTGTTCTTACAGAGATCTGACAGAGATCCGAAAGTGATCTTACAGAGATCTTACAGAGATCTTACTGTGATCTTACAGAGATCTGACAGTGATCTGACAGAGATCTGACAGAGATCTGACAGAGATCTTACACCTGTCTTACAGTGATCTTACAATGCTCTTACAGAGATCTGACAGTGATCTTACAGTGATCATACACTCATCTTACAGTGATCTTACAGTGCTCTTACAGAGATCTGACAGTGATCTTACAGTGATCTTACAGTGATCTTACAGAGATCTGACAGAGATCCGACAGTGATCTTACAGAGAGCTTACAGGGATCTGAGAGTGATCTTACAGTGATCTTACAGTGATCTTACAGTGATCTGACAGTGATCTGACAGTGATCTGACAGAGATCTGACAGAGATCTGACAGAGATCTGACAGAGATCTGACAGAGATCTTACACCTGTCTTACAGTGATCTTACAATGCTCTTACAGAGATCTGACAGTGATCTTACAGTGATCATACACTCATCTTACAGTGATCTTACAGTGTTCTTACAGAGATCTGACAGAGATCTGAAAGTGATCTTACAGAGATCTTACAGAGATCTTACTGTGATCTTACAGAGATCTGACAGTGATCTGACAGAGATCTGACAGAGATCTTACACCTGTCTTACAGTGATCTTACAATGCTCTTACAGAGATCTGACAGTGATCTTACAGTGATCATACACTCATCTTACAGTGATCTTACAGTGCTCTTACAGAGATCTGACAGTGATCTTACAGTGATCTTACAGTGTTCTTACAGAGATCTGACAGAGATCCGACAGTGATCTTACAGAGAGCTTACAGGGATCTGAGAGTGATCTTACATTGATCTTACAGAGATCTTACAGTGATCTTACAGTGATCTTACAGTGATCTGACAGTGATCTGACAGTGATCTGACAGTGATCTGACAGAGATCTGACAGAGATCTTACACCTGTCTTACAGTGATCTTACAATGCTCTTACAGAGATCTGACAGTGATCTTACAGTGATCATACACTCATCTTACAGTGATCTTACAGTGATCTTACAGTGATCTTACAGTGTTCTTACAGAGATCTGACAGAGATCTGACAGTGATCTTACAGAGAGCTTACAGAGATCTGAGAGTGATCTTACAGTGATCTGACAGATCTGACAGTGATCTGACAGTGATCTGACAGTGATCTGACAGTGATCTTACACTCATCTTACAGTGCTCTTACAGAGATCTTACAGTGATCTCACAGTGACCTTACACCCGTCTTACAGAGATCTTACAGTGATCTTACACCTGTCTTACAGTGATCTTACACTCATCTTACAGAGATCTGACAGTGATCTTACAGTGATCTTATACTCATCTTACAGAGATCTGACAGAGATCCGACAGTGATCTTACAGAGATCTGACAGTGATCTTACACCTGTCTTACAGTGATCTTACAGTGCTCTTACAGAGATCTGACAGTGATCTTACAGAGATCTTACACTCATCTTACAGTGATCTTACAGAGATCTGACAGTGATCTTACACTCATCTTACAGTGATCTTACAGAGATCTGACAGTGATCTTACACTCATCTTACGGTGATCTTACAGTGTTCTTACAGAGATCTGACAGAGATCCGACAGTGATCTTACAGAGATCTTACACTCATCTTACAGTGATCTTACAGAGATCTGACAGTGATCTTACACTCATCTTACAGTGATCTTACAGTGTTCTTACAGAGATCTGACAGAGATCCGAAAGTGATCTTACAGAGAGCTTACAGGGATCTGAGAGTGATCTTACATTGATCTTACAGAGATCTTACAGTGATCTGACAGTGATCTGACAGTGATCTGACAGTGATCTGACAGAGATCTTACACCTGTCTTACAGTGATCTTACAATGCTCTTACAGAGATCTGACAGTGATCTTACAGTGATCATACACTCATCTTACAGTGATCTTACAGTGCTCTTACAGAGATCTGACAGTGATCTTACAGTGATCTTACAGTGTTCTTACAGAGATCTGACAGAGATCCGACAGTGATCTTACAGAGAGCTTACAGAGATCTGAGAGTGATCTTACAGTGATCTCACAGAGATCTGACAGAGATCTGACAGTGATCTTACCATGGTCTTACGCTTTTTTTTTAGGGATCTCAGAGTGATTTCATGACTGTTTTACAGTGCATAAGGTGATGTTCACTGACGGTGACTAAGCGCCACTCTAACCAAAGACATCTGACGACAAAGTTCATGTCAGTGTCACAATTCTGCAGCACAGACTTACACATACAGCAGTGGCAATGACAAAACATACACAAAATAAGGTAACAAACAAAAAATATCCTTATTACCTAAAGCTCACTTTGAAGAATGTTCATGCTACACTGTTTTCTCCATCTGCCTGCGCTGCACTGAATGACATAAGCCCTAAAAATGTTCTAATCACAGATCCCTCAGCTGATCTTCACATAAGAAGTAAGATCTAACCTCAAGGACACATTATAGCTTAATTAATAATAATTTCCGCTATAGGACGCAGATAATAGTATAGTAGAATTGTATTGTTTAAGATGAAAAGTAATAAGACTGCTGTGATCAGACAGTGTAGAGGTGGATTCAGACAGAGATTTGTTCAGGAGTGGATTTGGAACACAGCCTCGTGTTTGTATCAGTGGAACTTCCTTGACAATGCCATAGTTCCTCTTTCTGCTCCAGTTTCTGTGCAATTCTACTTTACATTTTCTAGTAACATGAAAAAAGCCTCTAATCCTAATTTTCATATCGTAGTTAATACCATGTTTATTAACATCTATATTTTAAATGTTAATGCTAATTTCAATTCACGCCACGAATATCATCTGACAGTTTATATGGTTAAAATATAACGAAAGTGTGTGTGTTTTTACTAGTGAGATCTAATAAAAAGGAAAAGAAAGGGGGAAAAAAGTGTTCCCTTGTTCCAGTCGATCACATGACAGTCATCTGAAAGTAGTTGTGTTAGCTTTGAGCAGTGCTGAGGAATGCAGTTAGCATTGAGCTAGCTAGCACACCCTGAGAAATATCACTGTATTGACCTGGTCAATTTTTTCTCAGAGGATAATAAAGTGTGCAGTATGACCTTCTGTTACTCACTGAAGCCAGGACACATGATCTAACAGGTCTGAGGTGTGTGTAGAGAGGAGTTAGCTTTGTTATCAGCTAGCAGACTGATCTGAAGGCTGCGTCCCAAACCGCACACTAACACACTAAACAGGAGGAAGCTTTAACGCACTGAGGAAATGCGGTATTGGATGCACCCTTAAAGCTTAGAGAAAAAAAAGAAAGAAGAAAGCAATGTCGAGATGATGAGTGTGTTTAGGAATTCATGTACATACCCTGATGTAAAGTCCTGCTGCACGCTCTGCAGTCTCTCTCTGAAATTCTCAAACATTTCTCTTTTATCGTATTCAATTCTCACTACAGCTATGACGGGTTAGCATACAGCTACCTGATTATAATCCATCATCTTAACAATACAAAATTCCTGCCATCCTGATCCACTACAGCATTAAAGTTACTCCACACCATCCGACTGTCACAACAGATTTGACTCCAACCCGTATTCCGGCACCACTCCGCATTCTGTGCTCTGATTGGCTACCACTCGCAGTCGTGCCATAGTTCAGTTCATCTGATTGGCTATCACCTGTCAGCGTTCAGGATACTTTTAACCAGAAGAAGCACAGAGGGTGTCAGATTTGTCGTAATACGGGTAGGTGCAAAAGTCCTCGCTCGTACGCTCACACTTCCGGGTTTGGTGTTTACGCCCCTTAAGTGACGCAGACAGTGATTGGTCGCTTGGTTGAAGAAGGGGCGGGGCCTGGGACTGAGGGCTTTATAGACCTACTATACAGTGAGCAGTGGAAAGTGCAGAAGAGGCTTCAACATGTACTGTCATGTCACTCGGCCTGATTCAGTGGTTATGGAGGTGGTGGTTGATCCTAGGGCGAATGGAGAGGACTGTCTCAATAAGGTGAGGAACTAAAAACAATGGGCAGCATTTCTATACACTCCATGCTGGAGCTTGATGAAGTGATAGATGAGTTTTATTGGTTAGGGACATGTCCAGCTGTGAGTTTGAGTAGTGTCTGTAACTGGAAGATGATTATTGTGGCTTGTCATTGTGGATTTTGCAGCTCAACGTGCTAGAGTTTAGTATAACAAAATGTAGATCTTGTTTAGCATGTTAATTCTTAACACCACTATACACTGACTGTACATACATATATAGATCATATTTATAACACCTACTACACCTGTACATAAGATATACATCACCCCCATAGCTGTATATCTTTACAGTAATTTATTGTAAATATGCCACTTCTGGTTGGACGCTAACTGCATTTCATTGGTGCTGTACATGTACTCTGCACAATGACAGTAAAGTTGAATCTATTCTAATCTAATCTAATCTAATCTAATCTAATCTAATCTAATCTAATCTAATCTAAAAAAGGAGCACATTACTTATTATTACATATAGATTATACAAAAACATCACTAAATAACATAGATATTGCTAGATCTAAAAAAGTAGATTTTTTTAGTAGAGTCTGTGTAGAGTTTGTGTTAATCATCCTTACTGACATGATGCAGACTGCAGGACACTGCCGGATATACATATCTGGCTGGTCAGCAGTTTCCCTACCTGTGCAGTGAGGTGTTTAAAACCACAGGAACATTGCTGCACACAGTGATATAAGGCAGTGTTATGTTGCAGGTGTGTGAGAGGCTGGGGATCATTGAAGTGGACTACTTTGGACTGCAGTTCACCGGGAGTAAAGGGGAGAGCCTTTGGTTGAATCTAAGAAATCGAATCTCTCAGCAAGTGGACACCGTGTCGCCGTGCAGACTGAAGCTGCGTGTGAAGTTCTTCGTTGAGCCACATTTCATCCTGCAAGAACAAACGAGGTGGATCTGAATCTCACGACACACAGATGTATCATTAAATACAAATGCATGCTTTAGCTGCGTGGCAAAATGAGAGTTGTACTAGCAGCAGGTTTGGTAAAGTAAGTGAACAGCAGTTTTATTATGTAGTAGTGACCAGTGTCATAGTGACCAACTCCACACACTGCAACACTCTCACTAACCCAATGTAACCTCAAGTTCCCTCATGGGATACTTCTGTATTTTCCTTCCTGTTTTGGTTTGGAACTCATTTCCTAGCTTATGTAATAATGTAATTACGTCAGGGCAGGATATCTTACTGATTTGCTCATGCACTGTATAATAACCTGAACTCCTTGAAGTCACTGAATGATTTAAAAGGAGGTGTTGAGATCAAGACCTGTTTAAATGCTGGGAATTGCCAATACTATTTTATTTAATGTGTTTATTTTATGCACGAAGAGCTTAAATTTAAATGTTTAAATAATATTTATTAATGATTTGGTGAGGAAATATTATATATCGTGTATAATTGAGTAACTGCAGTGTAGTATTAGTATTAGTGCTCAAGATTAGATGACCAGCAGTTTACCCATTCACTTTATAACTGTTTTATTTTATAACTGTGTACTGTATTTTAGCTCATACAGCATACATTGATTTTACTAAAGCTTTTTTTCTAACCATTTGAGCAAATAACTGTTGTGCAGATAAATATTTAGATTATCTAAGAGAGTATTAGTGGAGGAAGCTACGAGGGAAAGTCCTTCTTGAGGTTGGAATGCTGTTTTCTGTCGTTTAATCAGACTATTTGGAATACCAAACAATATTCTCTCTACAGACTTGTGATTTATGCTCTTGTTATAACACTGTTGAACTTCTGTAATGTTCTGAATGCTGGCTTTCCCCCAACTGCTTTATCTCCTTTGATGTTTGTGCAAAATACAGCAGCTAGATCTTCACTAGAGGTCATAAAGAGGGATCATACTACTCCTGTTTTGCCATCTCTTCACCAGCTTCCTGTTGAGCTCAGAATGGATTTAAAAAATGTTATCTATGTATATGAAATTCTTTCTGCTCTTGCTCCATGGTACATTATTGACCTTTGCTAGAAGAATGCTAAGATTTTGTTATTACCTTCTTCTCCCTGTCCCCTGCTGCTCTCATACAAATTCAAAGGATGATCAAGCTTTTCTGAAGATGAGTCTCTCTTTCCTCTATCACAGACAAAGCCAACAGCGTTTTGGATGACCGCACACACCCCTCACACACACCCCTCACACACACCCCTCACACACACACCCCTCACACACACACCCCTCACACACACCCCTCACACACACACCCCTCACACACCCCCCCCTCACACACACACCCCTCACACACACTCCTCACACACACACCCTCTCACACACAGCCCTCACACACACACCCCTCACACACACCCTCTCACACACATCCCTCACACACATCCCTCACACACACCCCTCACACACATCCCTCACACACATCCCTCACACACATCACTCACACACATCCCTCACACACATCCCTCACACACAGCCCTCACACACAGCCCTCACACACATCCCTCACACACACTCCTCACACACACTCCTCACACACAGCCCTCACACACAGCCCTCACACACACCCTCTCACACACATCCCTCACACACATCCCTCACACACATCCCTCACACACAGCCCTCACACACAGCCCTCACACACACTCCTCACACACACACCCCTCACACACAGCCCTCACACACACACACCCCTCACACACAGCCCTCACACACACACCCCTCACACACACCCCTCACACACATCCCTCACACACATCCCTCACACACACACCCCTCACACACAGCACTCACACACAGCCCTCACACACATCCCTCACACACACCCCTCACACACACCCCTCACACACACCCCTCACACACATCCCTTACACACATCCCTCACACACATCCCTCACACACACTTCTCACACACAGCCCTCACACACACACCCCTCACACACACCCCTCACACACACCCTCTCACACACAGCCCTCACACACACACCTCACACACACACCTCACACACCCCTCACACACACCCCTCACACACACAGCCCTCACACACATCCCTCTCACACACCCTCTCACACACATCCCTCACACACATCCCTCACACACATCCCTCACACACATCCCTCACACACAGCCCTCACACACACATCCCTCACACACATCCCTCACACACATCCCTCACACACAGCCCTCACACACACACCCCTCACACACACCCCTCACACACACTCCTCACACACACCCCTCACACACCCTCTCACACACACCCCTCACACACACACCTCACACACTCCTTACACACACACCTCACACACCCCTCACACACACCCCTCACACACACTCTTCACCCTTCTGCAGTATGGAAAAAGGTAGAGAAGCATTCGGGCCTCACAACCAGACTGTGGAACAATTTCTTCCCTCAAACCATCAGACTCCTCAATACCCAGAGGCTGGACACACACACACACAGCAGCTGACCAGTTGAGCAATTCTGGATCATATGCTCAAGCCTCATTTTGTATGTCACTACTACAGTCTTTGCTATTTAATGTGACATTGTATGATGTTATTTAACGTCATGTCTTTAAAAGTGCCTTATATATAAAATTTCACTTGACTTTCTATTACTTTTTTTCCATTCAGCACAGAAATTTAAGCACGGATTCAAATAATCCGTGGTGTATTTGTAGCTGTTCAGTGAAATTTTGCTAGTCTGCTGTTTAATTCTGACTTTATAATGTACTATTTCCACAAAGGCATTTGTTCCTGCTGCATGTGAAGGAGGATCTTGTGCGAGGAAGCCTGAGCCTGGACTCAGAGCAGGTGGTGGAACTCTGTGCCCTTTTGTCCCAGGCAGAATTCGGCGATTACAATCAGAACACAGCCAAGTATTTCTATACACAGATCTGTGGACAGGAATCAGACCTGCACACCATGAACAGGTAAAGCTCCGGTCCAACAAGCCACACCATTACTCAATTATTCAATCAGTTCTCAGGTTAAATGGCAGGTTCATTCAGATTTAGTGCAGGAAGGGAAGACTGTTTGAGTTTGAGTACTATGTCTTTTTACGTGCTTTTGCTGTGATTATTGAATATAACCTTCTGTTTTGTCAGCATCGTTGCGAGGCACAAAGAGATCCGTGGCATGAGTCAGGCTTCAGCAGTTTATCAAGCCCTGCAGTTAGTGTCCTCTCTGGAGAACTACGGCGTGGAGTGGCACTGGGCACGGGATGCTGAGGGGCATGACGTGGGCATCGGGGTGGGACCTGAGGGGCTGTTTATCTGCAAGCAGGACTTCACACCTGTTAACAGGTAAATCTAGTAAAGCTGGAGGAAGAGGGGGGCAGTGGTAACTCAAGTGGTTACAGGTCTGGGTTGTTGGTCAGAAGGTCAGGGTTCAAGCCCCAGCAATGTCAAGCTGCTATTCCTAGGCCCCTGAGCATTGCCCTGAACTCTCTCAGGGGTGGCAGAGGTCATGGCTGACCCTGTGCTCTAACCCCAATCTCTCATGCTGTGACTTCCAAAGCTTCTTCTTCTTCTAAAAAGAGATGAACAGTGTAATGTTAAAGTTTTACCCTTAATATAATTGTGTCTGTTGATTAGATGACTTTTCATTCCTGCAGGTTTATATATCCAGCCATTCAGATGGCAACACAGTCTGGGAAGCATGTGTATGTGACCATCACCAAGGACAGTGGAGAAAACCTTATACTCCTGTTTAAATTCATCAGCACTAACGCTGCTAGTGGACTTTACCGGGCCATTACTGAGATCCACGCCTTCTACAGGTGACAAGACTTCCTGCACTGTGCTGAAATGAGTGTTTTCTAGCTGTGCAGAACCCTCGGCTTTTTTCCCTTTCTAGAATGAAAATATCAGTAAAATCTGCCTGATTTGCGGTTATATTGATGGTTGTGCTCAATTTTATATTCAGGTTATACCACATTATATCCTCACTGCATGTGTTCTGATAGCTGCCACTTGTGATCTATGACATTTTTTGCAACCAGACAAGTGGAATGGGATTGTTTTCAGTCAAAACCAATCAGCCATTACATTAAAACCACTGACAGGTGACATGAAATTCATTGATTATCTCATTACAGTGGCTCCAGTCCAGGGCAAGTGTAAGAATCACCACCGGTCCAGGGCAAGTGTAAGAATCCTGAATGGCTTTGACAAACGCTGAACTGTGAATGCTAGACGACTGAGACAAAGGCAGGTCTCATGGGGTTTCCCAGGATGCAGTGATTTGGACCACTTTAGTAGTTACTAGAAAGAATAACTGGTTAACCAGCGACAGGGTAATAAGTGCTCAAGGATTACTGATGTACAGAGGTCGTGGAGAGTAGGTCATCTGGTCCACTCTCGCAGAAGAGCTACAGTAGTGCAAATTAGTGAAAAAGGTTATGCTGGTTATGATAGAAAGGTGTCAGAACACACAGTACATCACAGCTCGCTGCGGATTGGTCAGAGTGCCCGTGTTGACCCCTGTACACCACTGATCAGAACTGGACCATGGAGCAATGGAAGAAGATGTTGCATCTTTTACATTCTTTTCTATCATGGAGACATATGGATATATGTGTGATTCGCTTATTTGGGGAAGAGATGTCACCAGGATGCATTATGGGAAGAAGGTAGGCTGGTTTGCTGGCATAAGGGGCTTTGACCTACACAACAGGTGGCAGGTGGTTTAGGTGGTCGCTTGGTTGAAGAATGGGGCGGAGCTGTGTAAGACCTTTTTTGTTTTTTGGGGGGGTGACATTATTTGACAGCACTTTAACAAGGTTTTAGTTTCTTCTAAATATTTTTAGCAGAAACTCTTTCAGGAGTTTAGAGGGATTTAAAGGTTGCCACAATATTTTTTAAAATTTGTTTTATCCCATTAGGATTTTTCCTGAATCGGATAGATCGAGTTAAAATATATTTGATTTGCTTTGTTGTTTAATGGTGTAATGGTGGCAATAAAAATGGAGCCATGAGTTTATCAGGACACTGAGAGATACAGATGATTTGTGACTGCTGTGTTTGCTCATGTATCAGAGCTGCTTTGTGATCAGTGAAACGTAAACACATTAAGCAGAAAAAAAGACTCCACATAGTGAAAGCTGCATTTATTTGACCGCTTTCAGGTGTGACACAGTGACCAGTACCGTGATGATGCAGTACAGTCGTGATTTTAAGGCTCACCTGGCCTCGCTCTTCCTCAGTGAAAGTGTTGATGTGGGGAAGAAGTATATCTTCGATGTCCAGCGCACATCCAAGGAGGCGTATGACCGAGCTCGACGCACCCTGTTCAAGTCCTCGGCTCTCTCTCCAGCGAGGCAGATGTCTACAGAGGAAGAGGAAGGCTCTTGTGAGGGCTGCAGGGGGACTCGGGCGCTACGGGACAAACTCCAGAGACTGCAGGAGGCTCTGACTTGTGCTCTGTGCTGTGACGGGGAAATCAACACAACCTTCTGTCCGTGTGGTCACATGGTGTGCTGTCAGATCTGTGCTGCCCAGCTTCAGGTGAGTAACTTGTGAATGTTATACGCTGTCTTATTCAGAGCCCATGCTCATGTGATACTCCAGCAATTCCTGTATGCTGTGTACATTAACACTAACACTAACATTATATCACTCATTGTTTTCTGAAGGTAGAATAAAATCACTAGTTTATTAAAAAGGAAGCTGTATTTATGCTTTGTTTATTTAACTATGACCAGAGCTGCATGTTAACAAATTTTTCCTGAATATTTCCTTCAAGAACTGAAGGCATGAAGCCTTTATTATCGCCACACATACATTACAGCCCAGTGGAATTCTTTTCTTCGCATATCCCAGCTGAGGAAGTTGGGGTCAGAGTGCAGGGGCAGCTATAATACAGCTGGAGCAGAGAGGGTTAAGGGCCTTGCTCTATTGACCAGCAGTGGAGCTCGGAGGTGATGGGGCTTGAACATCAATCAACAATCCAGAGACTTACCACCACTGCCCCAAAGAGAGCTGTTCCTCAACTTCACAAATATTACTGTGCTGTTTATTTATTAGGAATCTGTACCTGAACCTGTAGAGCAGCGCATTACATAACATCGTGTAGATACAAGCTTCAGTTCATGTTCACATCAAACATCAGAATGAAGAAAGAGTGTGAGCTCTGTGACTTTAACCGTATTTCAGATAATGCTGATTTTCTGTGTGTGTGTGTGTGTGTGTGTCTGTGCACTGCAGTAGGCTGGTATCCTATTCAGGGTGTGTTCCTGATTTGTCATAAACTAATAAATAATCAAATAACCTACAATATAAATCTCTACATATTAACCCAGATGCCATGTTTTATTGCTGCTGCATCAAAACCTAAAGAGAAATAATTTTAATCACTATTCTGAACCAGACTCGAGCGTGAGTGTTGCAGTGGTGAACTGACCTGCTCTGCACTCCTGGAGGTTTTATCAGTCAGTAAAGTAAATAGATGCTCAGTGAGCAGTGAAGTTACATAAAAAGTACACACACACACACACACACACTATGAGGTTTGCTTAACCGCTGGTTACCTTTTCCTCGCTCTGAATGTGAGGGATCAGGTATTTCTGTACTGAGGCGCAGATTACTGGTGACTGAAGGTCAACAGCCTTCAACTTTCTGACCATCAGCTTGTTTAAGGTTGACAATGAAACCGGATAAATCAGGGTTATTCAAGCTTTCTATGGTTTTAAGGTATTGAGACTTAAAGTCTTTGACTGTCAATCACACTGATTTTAAACTACCATACATCTTTGATTTAGAAATACATTGCATGGCCAGAAGTATTTGGACACCTGACCTTCACACCCAAAATGTTGCCATATATTTGAGAGGGCAAAGTTGTGTAGAATATCTTTGTGTACTGTAGTGTTAAATTTTCTCATCACTGGAGCTAAGAGGCTCAAGCACTGTTCCAGCATGACAGTGCCCCTGTGTACACCATGTGTGGAAGGAGTGGAAGAACTCGTGTGTCCTACACAGAGCCCTGACTCTGACTCAACCCCACTGAACACCTTTGGGATAAACTGAAAAGCAGACTGTGTCTTTTCACAAAGTCTCCTTCAGTGCTTGAGCTCACTAATGACTGTTAAAATCCCCCCCTCCCACACACACCAGTGCATCCCAGTGCATCCTTTGGTCATTAAAATCTTTAAAGGATCATTTAATTTGGTAGCCAATCATCAGATTGTTTGGTCAGCATGATGTTAGTAATAATTATGATGTTGTCTTCCACTCAGTGCTGTCCAGTGTGTCGCTCAGAGATCGATTGCGTTCAGCACGTCTACTTGCCCACTTGTGCCAGTCTGCTGAACCATGTGGACATGTGAGACCTGGACACAGAAGGTTAGAGAGGCAATGACAAGACCAGGACACTCATCAATCAAGCCTTCTTGACCTCTTGTAACACGTGAGTGATGTGTGGAGACGTGTCCTCATGAAACCTGCTGCTCATCACCATGATTATGAGAAATCAACCAACACACTGTTATTTCTTAATGTTACATACAATGCAATTTTACTTCTTACTAAAAGTGAGCATTTGTGTATTTATTTGTTCCTCTTAAAGCCTAAATTTTGTCTGATTAGTGCAGCAGGTTTTAATTCTTTTTTATTAGTTTTACACTCCATGGCTAGCAATCTTTATGTATTTTTAAATAGTCTTAGAAGTAAAAAATAAAATAAAATCATGTATTTAAAAAGCTTATATATTTAATGACCTTTTTATTAAAGTCTTCAGTGTTGAGAGATGTTTGTGTATTTGCTGCCATCATACAGGATTTTTAAGGCCTCTAAAAAGGCTGTTTAAAGGTCTGTCAGTCAGTGAGGCAGTGAATAGACCTGCTTTCCTTTCAGCTCACTGCCATGTTTATCATCATGTTATGTGCTGTAGTGAACCTGACTTTAATGCATTTACAAAAAGTTTTGTTTTTGGTGACTGATATTAAGTATTTTCTATATTGATGATATTTAGTTTTTTTTGTCATTTGATTTGTATTTCCTTTATTTTCATTTTCTACTTGGACACTACACCACAAATTCTGTGTATAATGTCGTGCAGGTAGTTTTTTTTATGCCAAATGTATACTCTTATGTGTAGCATATTTACTTTAAACAATTTCTTTATGATTTGATGAGTTGATTATCAGAAGTGTTAACAGATTATTAACACAGCGCTGCTCTACAAAGCTTTACATTTTACTGATACTGATTTATTGTGAGAGTGGTGTCTCCTGCCTTGTCTCCTGGGATAGACTTCAGGTTCCCGGAGACCCAGTAGAAGAAGAGATGGATGGATGAAGAGAGGAGAAGAAGAGAGGATGGATGGATGGGTGGATGGATGGATGGATAACACTGTTTTTAAAGATTCCTAAAGAATCAACATAGTTCTCAGGCATTCTTTTATTGTGTTCAGTTTTTATTTCATTATATATATATATTAATGTGTATCACATTTATACTTTTTATAAACACATTTATTTTGTTAAATAGGGAATAATAAATAGCATTTTTTCACACACGGTTCCTCGTTAAATTTTTCAGTTTTCTTCATTTGTATTTTCATGACATAACCTGGAGACTGGAGCTGGAAACATCACATGGTCCAGATAAGTCTAGTCCTTCTTTAGGTTAATTTGCATGCCAGAACTACAAATCTAATCTAATTTATTCATCTGCTGGTTACAATGATAATGCCACATCTAGCCTACGAACATTCAAGCACTCGAACCTGAGATATCACGCTAATGAGAATCTTGAACGAAGGCATTTACACACTGATGGATGTACAGACGGATGGATTAAGTCGAATCCTAAACAGTGGTCTTGTGTTCGTGCTTTGTATTGCAGGAAGTTAAGAAATTCGGTTTTATTTGTATAGCACTTCTAACAGTGGACGTTGTCAAAAAGCAGCTTAGGAAAATGTATAAATTCAGGATATAAATGATTCATTTTAAATATATCCGAAACATTTGACCTTACAGTGACCTTGGCCCTGTTTGGATCAATTCCACAATCTACTCAGTTCATCTGCAAGTTGCAATGATAGACAGACAGCCTGAGAATATTATCTCCCCCACACAGGGGCTGAGGCATTAAAACGAAATAAGCTGTATATAGAAGTGTATATAGAGGATTATATCTCAGTTTAAGTCTCATCACTTAGAGGACTCTGAGGACGGTCCTGTGTCCTCATGAACAACCTGGAGATACTGTACATGAGATTGCTGTGGACAGGAACATGTAGAAACCATGGATGCTTTGAACTGCTGCTGCCTCGCTGGGTTTTGCGCTCAAGACTCCATTACTGAATATTTGATGTCTTCAGCAGAAAGGAATTTATGTTGATTCTATAATGAATTCAGAAATTATGCTGATGCTCACAGGTATAAGCTCCTGGTTACGCAGTTGCACTTGACTGTACAGTGTAGAGTTAAACAAGCCAAATGATTTATAATCACACTCTCTGATGTCACCCAGATGAGGACGGCTTCCCTTTGGAGTCTGCTTCTTCTCAAGGTTTTTTCCCCCCATATCATTTATGGGAATTTTTCCTGCCACTGTTTCTTCTGACTTGCTCTTTAGGGATAAATATATACATTTTAATTTAATTTAATTTAATTTAATTTAATTTAATTTAATTTAATTTAATTTAATTTAATTTAATTTAATTTAATTTAATTTAATTTAATTTAATTTAATTTAATTGTTTGTATCGCGCTTTTAAAAATGGACATTGTCTCAAAGCAGCTTCACAAAAGTATAGAAACAGAGAAGGAAAAATAATGTATAAAGTTTAAATTAAAGTTATTATTTTATCCCCAGTGAGTTAGCTTGCGGCGATGGTGGCAAGGAAAAACTCCCTGTGATGATATGAGGAAGAAACCTTGAGATTTAGAACTTTTTAATTCTTAATTTTTAGAATCCTGTAAAGCTGCTTCGATGTCCATTATTAAAAGTGCTAAACAAATAAAACTGAATTGAATTGAATTTTAAGGGAGGGAATATTTAGTACACAGGAAACTTTTATGGACAATGAAATACTGACCACAGAACTCTGAACCTCTCAGGCAGTAACTTTACCCACTGGACTTTTCTGTCACTGGATCATTTTCATTTGCTGCATTTTTACAACCACTGTGTCATATTATATATATATATATATAATATGTCATATAATTATTTTCCACTACTCAAGTCAATCCACTTTATTTCATTGCCCATTATTCTATTTTGCACAGCTTATTGCATTTTATTTTATTTTATTTTATTTTATTTTATGGACATTTCTACAAAAGTATTTCACTGCATTTTGTACTGTGTGTCATTGTGTAGGTGACAAATAAAATTTGAATTTTATATTATTATTATTATTATTATTATTATTATTATTATTATTATTATTATTATTATTATTATTATTATTATGTTTTCTCTGTGGTAGTGAATGAGGGAAAGAAGAAGTTGTTGACTACAGGGGGCAGAGTTGAGGCTCCTCCTCAGGGTTGCTCTCTGTGGCAGGAAGAGCAGCACAGCAAATCAGGAGAACTTCAGAGCAGAACCTCTGCTCAAACTCAGAGGAGCCAGAGTGAGCGATTTACAAAAACAACCCTGGTAGGATCCTGCAGGAGTTACAGTATATCAGGCACATTTCATGGCAGACCCAAAACCTGCTGGAGAGATTATATCTCACAACTGGCCTGGGAGCATCTGGGATCCTCCAGGAGGAGCTGGACAATATGTTTCTGGTCTGGACTATCCTCAGCCTGCTGCCACCATGACCCCCACCAGGAGAAGTGGAAAGAAAATGAATGAATGAATTAATAATATATTTTAAAATTCAACTTTTTCACATTTTGGAGGTCTTTAAAATCTTATGGCTGAGACTGGGAACATGGTTAAACAAATCTGATGCTCGTGTGGAAAGTAAAGGAAGTAAAATATCACACAGTGTTCTCCGTGCAGGAAACACACACTGTACACATCATCACTCTTACAAACGAGCTCAAAGGTCACTGCACTCTCCCAGCTTTACATTTTATCACTCAGCTAAAGCAGGTTAGAATCCAGCCTCCACTCACAGAGTGCACAGGTCAGCTGCTGGTTCATACAATGTGTGTATAAATGGATGGACAGTAAGTCTTGTATAAAACAACTTCTGTTAGAAGGTCTGTCAGAGCCTCGGGAAAGCTTTTTCTTACACTTGGATAGTGTCAGTGAAAGGTAAAAATCATTGTCTTACACCACAGTGAGTAATGGCTAAGTCTTTAACTTCTGAGTTTCCTGTATTTTATATCGGATCATGTCTAATTATCATGGTTAGTGCCTCGTAGTTATGTGTAGATTTGTAAAGACCTGGGGTTGACACTCATGGGAATTAACCATATCACATTCATCATTTTTTTCACTTCCAAATGATTAGTGGATCATTGTACTGCTTTTCGGGGCTCAGAACTCACTTGCAGATGGACCTCTGAGGTGTAAAGCTTCTGCCCTCCGGTGTTGAACAGGTGTTGTGACTCTGTGCTGGTGTTCAGATGTCTGGTCATTTGGATGCAGAGCAAAGAGTTTAGTTTTGTAGTGAAACATCATACAAATTTAATCACACAGTTATTGAGCTGTTTATGAGCATAAAAACACAAAAATGAGGGAAGACATTGTGCTACTGATCAGAAGGCTGTAAGTTTACAATCCCAGAACCACCACTGCTGGGCCCTTGAGTCCCTTAACCCTCAACTGCTCAGTTGTACAAATGAGATGAATGTGAGTCACTCTGGATAAAGGTGTCTTCCATATGCTGGAAACATAAAAGAATATCTCAAGCATGAAGAGAAGCGGGTTCTTTACTGTTAGTACAGGATAAACCTGACAAAGACATGATCCTGGACTCAGCATGAGCTTTCATCACAACTGGTTGTGTAGTGGAGTTTGTGTAGACTGTGAACATTAATCTTTACTGAAAGTACAATACAAAAACAAGTTCTAAAATATTCGTCTAATCAGTGTTCAGTACAATGACCCCATGTTTCAGTGAAATAAGAGAGGAATTAGTTCATTTACACATTCAGTTATTTAGAGACTGTATGGGTTGAGCGTGTTAGAAGGAAAATGCTTCATATTAAATTGTACAGAATCGATCGCATCGACTATTAAAATGGCAGATATGCCCCCTTGTGGCTTAAAAGTTTACATCATTTTTTTTTTCCTGTTATTTCTGTTTAAAAAGCTAAAAAGCTTTTCTGTAATGAATGTCTACAGGCAAGTGAAAAAAAAGGCCAAATAAAACTTGCACAGAATTTTATTGGAGTATACAGGGACATTAAATGGATACTGTACAACAAGTCATTTCTAAATCAGACAATAAAAAAGAAAACGAGTCCCACATTTCTCTATATTTCCTTTAAATCAAATAATAGTCTATCTATTTAATAAAAAAACAACTCTCAAGCACCACCAAATGAAAGAGAGCACTGAATCCACTGAACAGTCTTGGATGCATCATTTACAGCGATACACCACAACAACATCTGAGGTTTAATTCTGTCTTATTTGCTTTTTGTTGGTTACAAAATAAATAGTTCAGAAAAAAACAAGAAAAGAATTGTACACAGCTACACAAGTCACACAAATAGTAATAGTTTACCACATTGCTTTTATTTCAGAAAAAAACAGAAATCCTTTTTTTTTTTTCTATTTTGAGGTTTTACACAGTGAACTGAAGGATCTACCCTCAGCACATTGTATTCAAAATCCAGTAAAATCGATGGTTTGGTAAGAAAATGAATAAATATAGATATTATAAAGATCTAACAGTTGCCCAAAGGATGTTTTGTCCAGCAGGAGGTGATAGTGAGTAAGTCTGAGTGAACCAGTGAGAGCTCTGGTGAAGGCAGGATGAGTGCCATGCTGTCATCCTGCTGATGACTTGTCCAGCTGTCTGACTCCACAAGCCTAATGGACAGCTTTCTGTCTCCTGCCCTTAGTGTGACATGGTGCTATTGCTTGAGGCTTTTCCCGGTCATTGCAAGCATCGCAAACTTCAACCAAGAGAAATGTCTTTTCATGTGTCCAAAGTTTTTGGACATTTTCCACAGCTATTGAGTCCTTCTGAATGTGGACACCAGTTCCTGTCAGAAAGGCAAAAGTGGACATCGCAGTGTCTGGAGGATGTGTTTTATTAGATACTAATGTAAAATATGGCAATAAGTCACTGGACCAGTCTCTTCACCTGAGCCTGAAGTATGCTGATTTGTGGTGAAAAGTCAGCTCTCTTGCTTAGATTTCAGTCGTTTTTCATGGTTTTATTACAAACGAGTTCCTTCTGATTGTGTGTCTGTTAAATCAACAGCAGAGTCCTGATATGAAACCTGTGCTGGAATGTAAGATCACTGCGGAAATGATTTTGGAATTGCGAAATGATTCCTGGATACAGCTCTTCATCGTTAGGTCTTTTCATGCAAAGCTTTACAAAGAAGGAATTACACACAAATATTATACACAAATATATACTTAAAATGATAAAGAAAATAATAATAAAATAAAATAAAATAAAACAAGCTCCATGTTGGTATTAAAGTGGCATGCCCTGTGGGGGTGCACTGAATTGCTGTTGGACAGGCTGAAGTGTGAAATATTGATAGTTTTACAAGAATTTACAGCAGTACACTGAGACCAGCATGTTGTTTAGTGGAATTACTCAGGATAATAGATACAGTCCACACAATTACCATGAAACGAAATATTCAGGCCTTACATTTAGTAAAAGAGAAAAAACACATATAACAGACAGACAGACAGACAGACGTGGATGTAGCTGGCTTCTAGTCTAATGTCGTAGCACCAATCCTTTAACTGCAGTAACAACAAAAAGTGAAATTACGTTCCATTGGTTAGGAATGTGTTTAATGCTAAGTTTCAGAATTATAAGACACTTAAACTACACATGACAATAGAGTGATTTCTCTCAAACATTTTTTCTGTTCTATTTTTTGCTCTCTCTCTCTCTCTCTCTCTCTCTCTCTCCCCACACACACACACACACACACACACATTTTAGAAAGTGCGTAAACTCTCCCCGATATGTGCAATCATGCATTGCTTCCCCAACTCTTTCTATTTAAAGACTCTCGTTATAACACAAACAAAACCACACTGCATCACACTCACACCCACATTTACACACAAACGTGGATGGACATTGTGGTTTACTCACACATCCTTTATACGGAAGGATTTCCAACCCACAATTAGTGCAGAGTGCACCAAATAACTTAATAAAAAACAAAACATCAAGACAAATCACAGAGATAATGCAAAGACATACATTCTGTAAACCTACTTTAATATTTCTACTTGTGCAAATAGCAAAAAATCTGAATTACTGGTATACAAAGTATAGTTTTGTCATCATAGTAGGGCTCTCTTGTATGAAACAGCCAGTAACATTGTGTGTGTGTGTGTACATTGTGCCTTTATGGCAGACAGCACACCCAGATCAATTTGAACTGAGTATTTACTTACTAAAAATAAAAGAAGAGATTCTTAAACAGGAAACATTTTGGTAAGTGTGTGTGGTTGACCCGCTACACAGCACACTCTAGAAGAAAAAACACATCAGTTTTTATTATTTCATCTAAATTACACACGTTTGTTACACGTTTGTTCAACCTCTCAGTGACCTTTTCTCTGAACTCTTACACTTCCTGTAGGTGATATTGAGATACTTAAACCACTAAAAGAGCCCCGAACAGTACAATAGCTGGAAATACTTTACTATAAGGTCCACAAATACGTAAGTATTAAAATATGCAGTTTTTCTTTTTAATAAAGTGATGAATGAATACATGCACAAATCATATATATATATAGCCTCCGAGTCACATACTGCATTAATAACATCCTGGTATTAATAATCCCAATAGTTTAAGTGTTAAAATCTTTTTAACTTACTGTTTCAATCAAAACCTGACAGCATTAATAAAGATTATTTATATTTATTTTATTTAAGATTAACTTGGGACGTTTTGGGACGTGTTTTGCAAAATCAAAATCAAGTCACTTTATTGGCATGAGGAAGAACTGAAGCATAAACTTTTGCGCGTTACACCACGGCTAACAACGGTAACAAGGTTAAATCCAGAAAACAGTACGATTTTCCCCTAAAGAAATCCAGATATAGATTATGTAGAAAATGAATATACTTTTCTGGCACCTTTTGCAATAAACAATGAAATAAAATTACGGGTGCTGAAAAATAAAAGTGGGTCTCAATCTTATAGTAGTCTAAAATTTGGGTTAATCCAAACCTGTTCAACACACACACACACACACACCCTTCAATCTGTAAATGATCATTATTGATATTACAGGATGACGCATGGCAATGACTGACGGAACAAGCTGACAAAATGTAAACATCTAACTGCTCACATTGTTAATGCAAATTAATGAATCATTATTACAGCATTGATACACATTGTGCTTATTTGTGGACAATATAGTAAAGTGGACATTCATGCTCTAATACCTGGATTAATACTTACTGGAATAGGAGCTTATGATGAGTTATAGCCACGGATGTATCACAAACTAGACAAACCTAAACAGCTGACCTTATAACTAAGAATGAATAGTATTATGAAATGCATGAATGACAACAAAGTAATGTTTGTTAGTTAATGTATTACTTGAGACATAAAGGTAAAGTCAATTAAACATGCTCGTTAAGAAACAATATGGACAATTGTTTGTATAATTTTGCCTCATGCAGCTGTCTACACAAACATCACTGGACGCAGCTGAATTTTTAGTACTACAATAGAGCGGGTTCGGAAGAGAAATAGCTGGAAAATGACGATAAACGGGTTGAGCTGAAACGATTAGTGTTTATTATTAGCGCGTCTCTCTCGAAGTTCAATAAAGAAGATCGATGTGTATTATAAAAATAATCCTGTGCCATCCGGTGATGTTTGTGTAGCAGCTGTGTATGGCAAATTACTGAATATAAACAATCTGAAATGCTGCATTCTTTCTTATGGAGCATGTATAATGTAGTATACTTAGTCGTGTTAACTAAATAATTACATTAAATGTACTTAAGAATTCTTCAGACTCACGCCGTACGTAGTACAGGGTTAGCTCTTCAATAGTCTGTGATTATTAACTCATTTTATTTCTGTCAATATTAATTCAGGTATTAGCGCAGGATTATTCATGTACTGTTATAGTAAAGTGTTACAGTAAGGTGTTACCCAGAAGCCCCTGGAGAGAGTCGATGGAAATAGGAATATGTTGTTAAATGTTATCGATATATTCCTGAACAGAATATATTGTACATTGTAGATACACAATATATTACACATCTGCGTGTAATTTTGTACGTAGGAATCCAGTGGCTTAAATTACAACCAGACAAGAACTTTAATAAGACAATGCTTTTACAGACAAAAAGAAAAAGAAAAAGAAAGAGAAAAGCATCAGTGTGATGGGTTGTAATTTGTTTTAAATGGGGTTAAAACACACATGGCGACAGCTAACGTTATTCTAAAATTGACATTGTGCAAATGGCTGTTGCTTAGGCAACAAAGCAGAGGTGAGGGTTTTAATCATCCATTGCCTTCAGTAAAGTGCTAATATTCAAAAGGCTGAGTGAGAATTCACCTGCGCATATCCACTGTATGAACATGAACAATGAACATGAACATGGATTTTGGACGTGGTTTTTAAAGAGCTCAGATTCTATATCGAACCTGAAACAGCCTTGTGTCATGTTTGAGGTATGTGAATAATCATAATATTGCATATCTAGAACATTTAGACTAATTAAAATTCTGGTGTATTTCATTAAAATAATTGGTAAAAAATATGTATAACCCTCAACATTCAGTGTTAGAGTCCAGTTTTGTCCCCAATAATCGGACCACATTTGGTTAACAAAATTCACTCATCTTAAAATCACATCTAGGACAATCCCGCTCAATCAGTAACAGACAGAATGGTCATTGGTAATTGACAGTTTTATATCTCTTTTTTATGGTAGTTGTTTATCTCATGCTAATTTATATAGCAATATTTCTCATAACTGACATAGATTATCTTTATAAAGTATATAGCAGATCTTAACAACGTACCTTTAAATAATATTTCTAGGGGAAAATCTGTCACAGCAGGTCACACTATGGACCAGTCTCTCCAGCCGACTGGTCTATATGTGTTTGACTCGCTGATTATGACTGAAATACAATTATGCTACAATTTACATGAAAGTAGACAAAGTGCCAAAAACAAACAATGGCAGAATTAACTAGAAAAATAAGTCCCCCACATATTCATGTGTATGCCCCATGACAAACGCCAGAAATTATTTGTTTGTTTTTTTACAAAAACATATCCTGTAAATACTGTCAGGCAAAAGTAGCTCCTGTTACAGTAACTAAAATAAGCCATGAGACGATAATCATAATAATCCTGTTATTCTTGTACTGCTGCATATTTTGCCCAGTGAAGAACAGACGTAGTTGTGGAACAACAGTTGTCACCAGCCAACACCTCGGGTTACTGAATAAACCACAAAAATCCTTGGTTTAGAAGATTCTTTGCCTAGAAAATCAAAGCCCTCCTCCTTTTTGACGGCTAACAAGATACCTCAGGTGCCCATACTGGACCTTCCCTCAATGCTGACCTTTATCTCCTGTGAAAGAAAGGAAGGTTTAGGCAGAGTTTCAGGGTGGTCATTCTCCGGTGACCTCCCTACCTCTCCTCTCTCTGGGGCAGACCACCTCCTCTTGCGACTCCCTGCAGCATGAACTTTCCCCTCTTCATTTTTTGAGATGATCACACTGTTACCAGAGTTAGGACTCTTAAGCCCATGAACTTCACACTTTTGTTCCCCTTCGAATGCAAAAATGTTCCCATCTCTCTGATCCTCCCTCGGAACCTGTGGCTCTCCAGTCTGTCCGCTGGTCTTGCCTGCTTTATGATGACCGTTATTAAGGTTCTTCACAGGACCAAAAGTTTGGTCTTTTTGTAATGTACCATTCCTAAGACTCTTTAAGGTGAGGGAGATGCAGACATCACCAACAGAGAGTTTGGCACATGAAAGCGCCAGTAACTGGGTAGTGCGGTCTGGGCAGCAGGATGACCATCCCTGACCAAAGACGAAGAAAGGGTACTCTACCAGCACTTCCACACATACCTACAGAGAAGGAAAACATGAGCTGGACTTACTGTATGCACACGTTTCAAAAAAACTGGCTAACTAACAATGTGTAACAATGTAACAATGTAATTTCATGTGTGAAATTACTGTAAGACTGTATATTTTCAATAGGACAATTATATTATTGTCAGAAAAGTTAGTGAAAATTAGTGTAAGTAGTTCTTTAATAAATATAAAATATGTTTCAGTACAATGTCAGTTCATTGGCACACATGTCACAACAGTCACAGCACCATATAGTTGCACTGAAAAAGTGCAAATGTGATCCAGGAAGGGTCAAGTATGCTTTAATCAGCCTAAAAATAAGTATAATATATTGGCTGTAAACAGTAGCATAAAAAAACCCAACTCACCTGTGCTTTGTGTTCGCCGACTGAGAACTGTATGATAACTGCATCAGGTGTTCTGCTTGAGTCGATCCGTTCCACTGTGCTTGAGTCAATTTTTAGTTCTGTGCTAACTTCTGCACTTTGCAGGAAGTCCTCTGTCCTTAGGTCCTCCACCCGCTTAAGCTCTCCATCTGCCAGCTGGATGATAGAGCCCTTCATGAAGTATGGAGGCAGGGCTGATGATGAAGTCAGGGGTGCATTCTGTGGGCTTGTGGGTGTTGGGGGAAGCACAGGAGCTGGAGGTGCTACTACCCCTGCTGAAAGCACAGGAAGTTGCACCTGTGTGGAGTTCTGTACACTGGCAGCAGCATGATGTTCCTCAGGCCCTGTGACCTCTTTGCCATTAGGCAGGATGGAGGTTGTAACAGTAGGTGCTGCTGCAGTGATGTAGGCCTGAGGCAGACCTGTGGCTCCTGTCGGTACATTGGTAGCAGAAATGCTGGGGATGAAGCAGCGAGTAACCTCTGACTCGGTAGACGACGTGTTGACGTTACCAGCACTCACAGGAATGAGGAGGGAGGGACTGCCTGAGATCACTAGATGCTGTGGAAGGTTGCTATGGTAACTGGCCACAGCCTGCTGGGGTGCCCCAGATGTACTAGTAATGTATCCAATAATAGGCAGCTGTGTGCTTGAGAAAAGGTTTGTAGAAAGCTCCTGGGTAGGGGCGGATGGAGACGTATGTAGGAGAGTGTGATGAGGAGCAAGAGATGCTGCCATGCTCTCTGATGATGGGAGAGAAATGGAGGAAACTCTAGAGACTGGCTTCCCCACAGAAAGTCTTGTTCGATCAACTCGAGCCAGAGATGTGTGCTCTTTATCCTGGGTGCTGTGAATCTGCTCAGTGTTATTATTGGCCATCAGGTGGTTGCTTGACACCAGCATGACTGATGTCTGAAGTCCTGCACTATCATGAGCAGCATAGTCAGCAGGGAGCAAGACCTGAGTTTGGGCTGGGAGAGCCAAGTTCTGAATCTGCCTTTGGCCATCATCACTTTCTGGTTTGTTAGACATCCCCTTCACAATGCTGGTGGTGTGTTTGACCACTGTGACCTCTCCCATAGCACCATTCTGCAGATCTCTGCTTTGGGATTCAGGTTGTTTTGTGATGAGACCATCGGCATAATGCACAAGCACCTGAGATGGAGCAAGGGTCAGGCCATGAGGAGCAAGAACAGTTGAATGAGTGTGAAGCTGAAGCGGTACTTGCGAATTTGGGGAAATAACTGGCAAGCCAACCGGGGTGCCCTCTACCTGAATGCACTGGCTGGTGGTGTGAGCTACATTAGGTAAGGATGAAATCACATGCTGTTTTTGTGGGTTTCCATTAGAAGCTTGTGGGATGACAGCTGTGGTAGCATATACCTCCTGGGTGGGTCTACGCGACTGGGTCGGACTCGCTGCAGCTGGCACTATCTGGGAGGAGAAATAACTGGTGTAGGGTCCAATGATTTGTAAATTTGGTGGCAGCTGAGTGGGCTGGATGGGTCCTGCTGCTTGAGGAAGGTTGGAGGAGAGGACAGCTGGGTTGGCTGTTATTGTTCCAGGGAGACCTCCTGCAGGTGTGGAGCTTGTATATGATGACAAAGAGCTGTTGGAGGCAGACGTGGAAAATGGGTACTCTGTAACTATAGTCAGAGCTTTGGTTGATGGTGCTGGGCTGCTAGCTTCAGTACTGTTGCTTTGTGTTGGAACTAGGCTGGGAACAGTGGCCATGTTCGCCATGCTGGCTACACTAGCAAGCCATGCCAGGTTCTCACCACTTTGGCTCTCATTTACAGTTGATGCTACCAGCACCTGCCGCTCCTCAAGTGCCAGGATCTCTCTCTTCTTTGGAGGCAGGCACTCATTACTACGCTCCTGGTTGGACTTCATGATCTTTCACTCTTTGACTCCTACGTGCTATTACACTGGATCGCTTTGGGCTTGTTTTAGTTGGTCTTCTGTGTCAAGAAGCCCATTATTCTGATAATTGTTCTTTTTATATCTTGTGTTATGGTACAAATCAGATTAGTCACTGGTGCTTCTTGCTGTTACTGAAGTCATCGTGTGGAATCATCTGGAACTGTCTCCATTACTGCAGTACTTTGCTGTAGTCTGTACCTTGATCAGAAACAGAATCACAAAATCATAAACCCTCACTTTGAACTTGACAGCCTGCCTCCCCATCAGTGTCCCCGGAAAAAAAAGTAAAACTAAACATGGTAATTCTTGGTGAACATTAAAAATAGATAAACAAAGCAGGAGCCAAGAACTGCTAAAGTCTTTCTTGACAAACAGCCAGAGCGCTTCACGGTATAAACACTAATCGTTTTTATAAACTGTGCATGAATCATAATGATGAACACACAGCACACATACAGCAAGCAGCTAATTACATTAGCACCAACGCACAGAAGCATATGTAGTATGTGTGAATGTATAACACATTACTATCTTACACTACAGTACACCATCATATGGTGTTTATGGCAGTTTCAAGACTCTTGAAGAAACAGTTTCTTTTACAAAAACTAATTAACTTCTGTTTTCATAAAGTTAAGTAAATTATAACCGAATATATCCCTGACATATTTACTTTGTCATTTGTACATTCATCATTTATATTTTAACCTAATGTTGTATCTTACCTAGATGTTAACTGCATTGACTTAAACTGCATCCTGCTCACTCGATTCTGCTATCTCTCTCTCTCTCTCTCTCTCACACACATACACAGATACATACAGATACATATACACACACACACACACACATACATGTCCACATATAAATACACACACGTAGGCTGGTCACCAAGTCAGAGAGATTAGCACTGCAGTATCACTCCAGCTCTGACTACATCACACATCACACACTGCTGCCCTGTTGCAGATAGCTTGCCTAGGCCCCCAACATAACTCCTTCACACCACCCTGTACTTCTCTGCATGCGCGCACACACACACACACACACACACCACAAATGTCTGCTGTTTTCAAAATCACATAAATGAGCACATAGTGACAAGCCAAAGGCAAAAGCAAGGCTTCTACTATGCAAATTCATATGCAAATGGATTATTCTGCAATTTTACCATAAGACACAATAAAATACCTATTCGGTGTTAATGACATTTACCTGCTTTTTGCATTCCCAGTTACCCCATACATTTTATTTACATTGAAGATCTATCACTGTTCCAGTCACAGGGACCTAAAACATGATGTCATCCCCAAACCAGCAGACAAAGTGGAATCAAGTGCTACATAGCTGGATGACCCCAACCACCTTCAAATGCAACACTGCAAAGGAAAATAACATTGTTCATAATAATCATGGAGTTTGTTATGTTTTGCCAGACAATGCCGTTAAACAACTATTCTCTGCACGTTGCCACCCTTTCCTTTCATAAAGGAACCTGCCCCTTTAAGAGGCGGGCTGGGGAGTCCTAAGCTAGACATGAATCCAAACAGTGCTGTTGCTGCTTTACAATGAATACAGACTGCTATTCTGAACATATTCTCTCTCTCTCTCTCTCTCTCTCTCTCTCTCTCTCTGAGGAAAGTATCACATCATTGCACAATGCACACATTCTGCACAATGTATACGAATGTAAAATATGAAAAGGTATCTGATCATTCCATGGACTACACCAGCGCTCGAGCAAAACTAGGCAATATTATAAGGTGTCATGATGAAGATTCCTTTGTCAGGAGCCTTACCTCTGGGTAGTGTAGAAAACAGCTCCCTCACTCTGACTCTCTCTCTCTCTCTCACTCTGTCTCTCTCTCTCTTTCTCGCTCTCCCGCCTTGCACGGGGTAGTATGCAAGTGCAAAGCAACCTATTCCTCACCAGCCATCCTTTGTCCGGGTTTAACACAGATACAAAGTCAGAGCCACAATCCTCTCGTCATATATTCACCTCCATGTCCTGTGTTTGTCCCTTGCTCTCCTGTCCTCTCCTCTTGCCGCCGCTTCTCCTCTCCTCCCTTCTGCAGTGGCCCTGGAGGAGTAAGCATAAAGGAAGTCCCCTTGTCTGGGCTGTCTCACTTGAAGCCCTTGCGTACAAGAGGTACGGAGTATGTTATGCAAGGCAAACACACTGCCTCACTCCCAATCTCTCTCTATCTCTCTTTCTCTCTCTCTCTCTTACTCACTCACTCTACACACACACACGTACGCACACACGTACGCACACACATGCTCAGTGCTCTACTGAATGCAGCTCCTCCTCCCCCAGTCAGCCTCAGCAGCCTCATCAGGTATTCATTCAAAAAACACACTCCACTTGGCACAACGCCCAAGCTACACTCACAGGGAGGGAGGGAGGGAGGGAGGGGAAAAAAAGGAAAGGCAGAAGGGGAGAGGGAGAATTACGCAGGGAAGGCGGAGGCAAAAGCAAGAAGCCTAGTACTCACAGAAGGCTGAGCACAAATACATGCTCCCTGTAAACGATTACACGTACCTATGCACACTCAACACCATGAGCTACTACAGTTTTTATTTTGTATTTGTGACCTAATTAAGTAAATAGAATTCCCGAGCTCCAATAGTACAGCCAGGTTTAATGTTACTACATAAATCAGCTCCAAAACAAATTCCATTTGCATGCTGCTGTGCTCTGAGGACTGTCCTGGTTTAACCTCTTATGCACCTGCTGTTAGGAAGCTACCATGTCACCACACTAGGCCCTTTCACTGGCATCACATGTAGTCCTCATATTTTTATCTCTCTCTCTCTCTCTCTCTCTCTCTCTCTCTCTCTCACACATACACACACACACACACACACACACAAAGCTGAGACCAACCCTGAGACTTTCATGAAGCCTAAATATACTCATAGACAAAGATTTTCACAACCACTAACAGGATAACAATAATAATGGTGAACAATATCTGTAGAACAATTCTGTTGCTCAAAAATAAAATTAGACATTACTTATTAAAAGACAAAACTGGTGTTAAAAAGCTGGTGCTAATTTGTCGTTTTGTGCTGTATTTTGATCATTCCTGTGAGAAATTCCTGCTTTTGTTCGGATCTGTTTGGGAAGGGATATACAGATGAGGGGGGAACTAGACAGAATTAAGTACTAAAATAACGCTGCATCACTCTCTCTCTCTCTCTCTCTCTCTCTCTCTCTCTCTCTCTATATATATATATAAAATCATGGGCAGATATTTACTTGCATATATAGCAAAAAAATGACTTTATGGTTGCCAATAAAGTACTGTAAACACTAGACACAACAATTTTTTTTAATTAGTCATGTAACCGAATGCATTTACAGTTAGTTGAGAGTTACGGGTTTTGCTCAAGGACCCAAGCACAGTAGACGGACACTCCAGAACCTGTAACACAAAGTGTCTTCAGGTCACTGCAACGAGCACCACATGCTTCTACTGAGTCAGTGTGATCTTTCAGTGCATTCAGTGATAAAGGTGCTTTAATCAATGCAAGCAAGTCGTTGCAGCTCAGTGGTTATAGCTTTAAGTTGCATATTAGAAAGCTGTGTGTGAATCCCAGCAGTACCACCCTTCTGCAGTTGGTTCCTTCAGCAGACTTGGATCCTGTGCCAGTTTCTTATGTAAAAGCAACAGCAGAATGAGCAAATATACTGGATTGTGTGTGTGTGTTTTTTTTTTTTTTTTTTTTTTTTTACAATGCAGGATTTTATAGTACACTGTTGTAAATATATTTACAGTTGTTTATTGTACTTCCTCGGCAACTCTATGTTCCACTAAATTACAGTAAAATTAACAGTCAGGGTTTTTTTTTTACAGTGTATTAGACTCTCTGGAAGCAGACTGTTAAAGCTGCTGGTTATTATAGTTGCACCAAAGGAACCATCGGGGTCAGTGTGTGATAAACTGAAGCCAGACAGAGCGAGTGTGTGACAATCTGTGCTTTCAGCTTCAAGGGCTCAGTGCCTAAAGCCTACAAAGCCATGCTGAGTGACAACCTTTGATAGCTCCACTCCTCTTAATAGAAGGAGGGTTTTTGGCAGGGTTGCTACGTTACTCTGTTTGGAGAGGATATTGTACCCAAGCAGACACTGGGGGGAAGAGGTGCGTTTCTTTTACTTTCTTTTTGCTCTCTCTCTCTCTCTCTCTCTCTCTCTCTTTCTCTTTCTGTGCATGTGTGTGTTTGTGTGTGTGTGAGACCCCGCTGGCACAAAACAGTGCTTCATTAAACTAGAGACTCTTTCACAAGTGCATTCTCGTGTCTGTACATGTAGAGAAACACAAAATCGAACACAGCATTTTGCTGATTATCCAGCCAAACAGCATTTAAATGGCATTTAAAGCACAAGATATCCATCGCTGACCTGTGCATGGGGTTAAAAGTTAAATGAAGCCGCATGAGTTAGGCATGGTGCACATATGGGCTGTTATTTAGAGCTATTTAAATCTATAAATCATTTATGAGAGTTTGTATTCAGTGTTAGCACCCACAGGCAATGACAAGCAAATACAATAACTGGCAAACGAGTTAACAAGAAGCACAAAATCACCAGTTAGCTGAACACATCACTGTAGTACAGTATTAGCTCCTGCTTAAATATACAAACATAACTGCACACACAAAGCACCATGCATGTACTCACTGTCATGCCACCAGATGTGGTGCTTTCCAGTAAAAACACACAGCTTGTCCTCACGTGGTTCTCCTCAGCACCTGTTACTCACACCACACTGTCTCAAATAGTGCCTCACACAATTCATGTAACTCAGAGACATGTCCCGGCATGTTCGGACATGTAGGTCGAAGGGCTGAGAAGATTTGGGCCTGAGAGGCACACGTGGGGACACAACTCTAGCATAACGAATGTGTAAGGAGGGGAAAGATATGATCGGTTACTTTTATATGTTAACAAAAGTCTTAATGCTACACACTTATCTCTCAAAGAACATTCCTCTCAAGGTTCATTTCATTTCAGTCATTAAATAAACCAATTTGTCATGTGTGAAAGAAACTCACTGTACAAAAGTTTTCAAGTGTTTATAAAAGTTGAACTGTAGTTACAAAAGTTACAGATTAATCCTTAATCCTGTAATTTTACCTTCCAGAAATGTGACTAAAAAGATCTAGTTTTTGGAGACTAAATACCTAATATGATGTGAAATGCTGATGTTGCTGAAAGGGAGAAAAAAAAAACCTTAATAAAACTTAAGAAAAAAATCTTTCTCCTTGAGACCTGTTTAGTTATTTATTTCTGTTTTTATTTTCTCCCAGCTCTCAGCAGTCCAATAAAGAATAAAGAGTGACCCAATAAAGAAGTTTTATCTGCTAGCCGGCAGCATGTCTTTCCACGATCTTCACAAGAAATCGTTATACTGATACGTTCTGGTTATATTGTCCTATTAGCACTGCTTTAAACCTGGACAAAAAATATATATCGCAGGCTAAAGTGGAAACCTCCGGATGTGGTGTGTGTGTTTGGTGAAAGGCGCTTCACATGGAAAGACTTCATAATATCTAAATGATCAAATATAAAAAGATGACCGCTGAACTGATAAACTAATTGAATTAACTAATTGATGGACTCTATTAATTTTGATATCTTTGTAATTTAAGCCTTGATTCAAAAGCAGGCATAACATGCATCCCTAAGGCACTCCTTCATTTTTATATTATATTTTATATCAGCATTGTGCTGGATGGATTCCATGATAAATGTAAAAGCAGAAGCACAGAAAGAAAAATGTGTGAAGTAAACTAATTGATATTTTTAAGTTATTAACAAGATGGTGTTTAGTTTTAGTAAGGCAGGGTAAATGACCATGTGGACGATTCATACAAGCCTTCAACGGTTCAATAAACAGTTGTGTGAAACGTCTTTAATTTGATAACATGAGTTCCCTTGGCTTACTAACTACACGTTCAGAATAACCTGGGTGTCTGAAATCCTTTACACACATCCTCACAGACTGTGCTGGTTAGTATTTTCATGTTAGACAGCTCTCAGGGATGAAATGTAAGTATGAATAGATACAATTCCACCATTTATTTTCACTCCACTTAGATTATTGAAGCTTAATTTGTTCATTTGTTCGCTAGAAAGATGCTGGAAAAAGTCATGGCCATGTCGACATAGAGAAAAAAAATAAACAGAGTTCCACAGGTGACGGTGTCTGTATGTAGTATATAAATGTGTGATCAAGAGTTCAAAACCTTAGTGACTTGCTGAAATGTTTGCTTTTATGAAGTAGATTGAAGTACCAGATTGCATCAGTCACCTCTGGTACAAATCTATCAGTCACTCATCTTAGAAATGTGTGTGTGTGTGTTTGGAAAAGTGAGAAGGAGAGAAAGAGAAATAGAAGAAGAGAGAGAAAATATCAGTCTAATTCAGAATGAACATCTTGCTCTCTTGGTGTGTGTGGAGAATATGAAACCCGGGTTGCCAAGGTAACGCAGGTCGTCTGCTATGCATTAAGGAACTTGGGTTTTCTTTAAAACTGCATTTCTTTATATGAGTCTGTCTGCATGCATGTTTAGTGTGTGATTGCATGTACATTTGGATGTGTGTATGCTCATGTGCTCATGTGTGTATATGGCACTCAGGAGGTGTTTAGTTGAGAGTCTGTAAGGCCCAGTTTCAGGAGCTTGCAGGACAGTAAAAGAGTCCAGTGAGAATAAGGCTCTCTGTAATGGGTACAGCAGTAAACTCAGAGCACAGGTGGGGTCAGTAGGAAAATATGTCACTTTTAAATACTTGCCTCTGGTTCAAACAAGAGCCAGCTGTTTATCACATACGCTTATACCATAGACTCTGTAATATAGCATTCAGACTGCAACCTTTTAACTTTCCAAGTTAAAAGTTCCAAGCCATTATGTTTTCACCACTTTGAAACAAGAATCTTGCTGTAATATCAAAGAAAGTCCTAATAGGTCCACTTTTATGCAGACTGTACAGACTGGTCAAAGAGCTGAAAGTGTTTGTGTGGAAGCTGTAGTAAATTCTTTAAAGAAACTTCAAAAATTCTGATTCTTTAAAGCTCTTTCTCCAGTACAGGCTCAGAATACTACGTCTGGATCCTATACCGGGAACACTGGGACTGCTGATCATGTGACAGTTTCATGTTATTACTTCATAAAATATAAAAGCTATATATATATATATATATATATATGATGAAATATATTATATTAATATATTAATATTATATTGCATCAACATTTATAAGTGAATAATAATGTTTGAATAGCTGAATGCAGATGAAATGCTTCAGAAAACAAAATTTGGATGTCAGAAATCTCAATTATTTGCAAGTGGTATACTAAACTGTTGCAATCTTTTTTTCTCTCAAAAAATGTGAACAAGCTGGATTCATTTTGATAAACAAGTCTGACCACAGCAACGGACAGGCCTGGTTCTTCACAGCTAAAACATTTTCCCATGTCTATCTGAGCCAAGAGCTCCATTCATCCCAAAAATAGCCTGGCCTTGCTTACGCACAGCGCTGTAAGAATGCAACCCAAGAAGCAGAAGGGGGGAAACAGAAAAGAAAAACAAAAGTATTGACTTAACCAATCTACCACAATCTCCTGCAGCACTGTGGTCACTCCTCCACATGTTACACTCATCAAATGCACTGAGGGATAACAGCACTGAATTACACTGAATCCAGTCTTGTTAGGGGATTTCTGCTTACAAGACGTAATAACAGCTCCTTTATCTGCTGATCGTATAAAGAGCAGTGCTGAGTAGGAGGCAGAGAGAGCTAGCAGCTATGCCAGTGGTTTGGCAATCAAACAGAAAGGACTGGAGGTCATGGTTAAGGATGATCTTATTTGACTATCCATTTTAGACCCAGTGAACCTGTGGAAGAATTCTTCACACATAGAAAACAAAAGACATAATCTTAGAAATTCTTCTTGTTCAGTCAGAAATACCAACATTGCCTATGAATCTGTAATGATGATTAAACAGTGATTAGTCCTCAGTTAATAAGGAACGTTACAGAGGCATACACTGTGAACAATGCTAAACTGGTGGTATGAGCTACCTTTACTTGTTAGCTACAAGAAAAAAAAGTAAGATCTTCATTTATACATGTCAGGTTGGTGAAATTATGTCATTTTAATATATGGCTAAACAATTGTTTTAACACTTGGATGAAAGGTGGGATTAGAAGCCCTAACATTTCATTCATATGAAATTTAACAAAAATGTTTTGCCCTGGGGGGAGGGGCATGTTGACTTTATTTGATGCTTAGCACATTTGCCGCAGACCTCCAGGTTTGGGGATTCTTGCATGTTCTCCCTGTCCCTTAGGGGTTTCCTCTGGATACTCTGGTTTCCTTCCCCAGTCCAAAGACATGCACTGTAAGCTGATTGGCATCTCTAAATTGTCTGTAGTGTGTGACTGAGTATGCAATTGTGCCCTGTGATAGACTGGCATCCTGTCCAGGGTGGACCCTGCCTTCTGCCCTGAGTCTCCTGGGATAGACTTCCTGCAACCCAGTAGGATAAGCGGTATAGAGAATGGAAGGAGGGATGTTCTTGCACTTTGGAATTTCAGTGATTTTTTCCTAAAACCAGCTGAAATGTGTTTGCCCCATGACCCATGTCCACATTATTTTGTTACATGACAGCAGGAATTTCACAACAATGTAAATTATTATACAGTTGGTCTGTGTTCAGTCTAAACACCTTTTTTTGCTGTATTTGCTATAGTATTTTAGTACTTCTTTTGTGCTCTGTTTTCCACACTAAGAGACTGCATCACTGGACTCATATGGATGGTATGCATCAGTGGTAGGAAGGAGAACTGTGGTGTGTTTGGTACACAATGCATGTTGCCAGGCAGATCCAAAGTGCCATTTTCCTGTCTTCAGTGCCAAAGTGGAAAGCTGGAGTGGCACAACTGTGTGTGACTTCATTTTATGCTGCTAAGTGCCACATTATTCAAAAATGATTTTGTTCACGGCCTTGTTGTGTGATCCTGGCAACCCATTCAGAATATATTCCTGCCCTGAATTTATATGATAAAATATAGCCAACTTCTTTGATCTGAGGGGAAAAACATTAATCTTTGTACTAATTAGTTATGAGACACACACTGGAGATGTGTGGATGCAGGACAGGGCTTCCATGACTTGATGCTCACTGTATGCTGAATACATCTTAAAGAGGCATTATAGCATAAGATAAATATTGTTTGTCATATTGTTGTTGTTGTTAGTGTTGTTTTGGTGTTGTATGTGTTGTTAGTGTTGTTGTTGGTGGTGGTATGGTGTTTTTATTGGTTTCAATAGTGGTGTGGGTTCTGTTGGTGGTGTGGGTGCTTTTATTGGTTTTAGTGGTGTTGGTGGTGGTGTGGGTGCTTTTGTTGGTTTTAGTGTCAGGGTTGGTGTTTTGGGTGCTGCTGCTGGTGGTGTGGGTTCGGTTGGTGGTGATGTCGGTGCTTTTGTTGGTTTTAGTGGTGTTGGTGGTGGTGCAGTGGGTGCTTTTGATGGTTTTAGTGCCAGTGTTGGTGTTTTGGGTGCTGTTGTTGGTGGTGGTGTGGGTGCTTTTGTTGGTTTTAGTGGTGTTGGTGGTGGTTTGGATGCTTTTGTTGTTTTTAGTGGTGTTGTGGATTCTGTTAGTGGTGGTGGTGTGGGTGCTTATATTAGTTTTAGCTGTGTTGATGGTGGTGTGGGTTCTGTTAGTGGTGTTGGTGGTGATGGTGTGGGTGTTTTTTTTTGGTTTTAGCTGTGTTGGTGGTGGTGTGGGTTCTGTTGGTGGTGGTGTCTGGGGTGATTGGAGAAACAGCAGTAAATGGTGGTCCCCAGCTGATGACCTGGCAATTTTCACAAAGGTGTCACTGGATATGTGAAGGCAGCAATGGTCAGCAGGTTTAACACCTACCTGTGTACTATATACCAGAAAAGTAACTTTTTGCTACAATTTACTGCACTTGTAAATAAAGTCATTGCATGGCTGACAAAAACAGTTAGGGAATGGATGTGAAGCACTTCATTGCCAAGCTGCTGCCTTCGGGGAGTGTAATCTTCTCATTTAATTTGCAGTGAATCTCCTCTTAATTAAAACTACAGACTTCACTCACCTGCTGTATGAGCAGCCAACTAATCACAGCTTCTAATAGCTCACCACAAGAAATAAAGCCTAGAGGACTGTACTGTATGATTCAGATCCCTTGGCATGAGGAAGCTTTGTGAAATCAGAATAGAAGCATGCAGTCGAAGATAAGACTGTGCTGAAGTTGCAGTCGTAACATTCTTTCTGCTCTCTTAAAGAAATTCTTCCCACTAAAAGAGTGTGACTAATGAATGAAAACTAATAGGAAAGGTTATACAGGTTTTATAAAGGTAGTATTCTATAATGCAGCAATGCATCTCAAAGTTTCTATATCTCAGTACACAGTTTTATGTTGTCATGTTTACACAAGTCAGTGTTTGTCACTACACTATACCAAGCATACTATATGCAATAGTCATAATATAGTCATGGTCACAAAAGTAGCAGTGGTGCTGGGAAGTATATAGTGTTGTTTCTTTACAGCTTACCTACCCACCTCCCAAAAACATGCTGATAGATGGATTACGTAAGCTAACTTGCCCCTAAAGTGTGAATGATTGTGTTGTTCCAGACTCATACCTAGTGTTGCTGATAGACTGTGGATCCACTGAGCCCATGACATAATGTGTGTGCCTCTGTGTGTGTGTGAGGCAGGAATACACCCTGGGTGCAGGGCAGAAAGCTTATTCAAATCTAGGGAGCATTTAGTGCAGCCAGTCCACCTTTTTTTTAGAAGGTTAGACAAAACCTACGTGAAGATGAGGAGAACATTCTGTTTGTTTGTTTGTTTGTCTGTCTATATGTTTGTTGTTTTTTATGTTGTTTCTCATGTAAAGCTGCTTTGAGACAATGCTCTTTGTTAAAAGTGCTATATAAATAAAACTGAATTGAACTGAATTGAATTCACAACTCCACACAGACAGCGATACAAGCTCGGGATCAACCACGGACCTTGAAGCTGTGAGGCGACGACACAACCCACTGCACCATGACAGAGATGTATATGACTGTCTATATGTACACACGTTTGTTACACCTCAAGGTTTTTTTTGTATTCCTCACACTACTTACCATCTGAGGATACTTAATTATATCTATTGCATTGAATTTTTATTTTATAGTGTTTTAATCATACTATGTACAGCTTCACAGGTTTCTCTTTTTTACATTATTTTTATTACTTTTTGTCTCTTTTCTGCTGCCTGTAAGAGTGTTGCACAAAAATATAGAGTAAGGCAATTCTGATGATTTAAGAAAGAAATAGAAACAGCTAAATAGCATTAATCTTCACATAGCTAAGTCTTCAAAGTAAAACAGAACAGCAAAAAGCACAGAATATGTTAAGCAAAACTTCACAGGTGTGACCAGGACTGATGCAAATGCAGCTTCTCCTGCACTACAGTTGACTGAAGGACTGCAGACCATTAAACATGGAATATAATACAATGTTATGGGGCTTCATGCTGAAGTCAGATCTGAAGTCTGATGTGTGTGTTATTAAACACGATCCACTATTGGGATGAATCAAAGCTGTGATGAAACCAATCTCTAATGCATTACCATAATGTGTGAGGAGGTTCTATTGCTTTTCTTCAGATATAGTCACAGAATATGTGTCTATGATTTGTGAGAACAAGCTCCTTCCATCCTTTCTTTTAGAGTATAGGAGTGTGGGCTGATGGAAAACAATACCTCCTCCCCTTTTCTGTAAACAGCCAATCAGGATGCTCCAATCACAGTCACCATGGCCTCAGATTGGCTGCAGATGACATCATTACTACAACAAGCCAAATGCATCATCAATTAATGCAGGACTGCTGCACAATGAGCCAATGAGCTTGTTCTGAGGGAGCCCTTGACAACACCGCCTGACTCTGTCCTTCCTTCCTGATGGCTTTTTTTCTCTCTCACGGCCACTGGCACACACACACACAAATATATGTACTAGTGTGCGTGTGTGCACGTACACACTCACACAATACTACTACTACTCCTACTCCTACTCCTACTACTACTACATGTGTATATTTCACGCACATGCCTAGCTGCCTCTGCTGTTGAGGCTGAAACAATAACACAAGACAGAATCCATAGAGTGAAAATTCTCAAGGATACAAATATTTCCATACATATATGGGGAACTAGATGAAAAACAGGGAAGAGGGAATATTACTGGCCTCATAACGCTTAAAATCAGCAGGCCCTGTGAGTTTCCTTGCTTGGTGTAGAATCTGCTCTTCTTTTCTTATTATTCATCCATCCATCCATCCATCCATCCAATAAAGCTTTTTAAGGACTTTAAACCCAAAACATGAACCTGTTTCCTAATAAATGACATTGTACTGTACCATGTCAGATCGAATGAACGAGACAGGTTGTGAAGACCTTAGCACTGCTCACCAATTTGAGAGAGAGAGAGAGAGAGAGAGAGAGAGATAGAGAGAGGTCTGTGGGGAGTCAAGCTCTGTTTATGAGAGAGAACCATCTGTCCCTGTCAGCTTTGCTTTCAATGTTGATAAAATCCTACACAATAATATGTCACACTAACGACATATGAAACATTAAGGTGACTGTTCGACCTAATATTATGATTTGTTGCTGAGGACGGCATTAAAATACATGCAACGTTGCAGCAACAGAATTTACGTTCTCATGTCCCTAAACATTGCCTTCAGCAGTGGATGGCTTCTTCAAGTATTTTTATGATCTCGTAAAGGATTATATAATCTTCACATAAACGTAAAAACATGAAACATTTTCATAGAGCCCAGGCTGTGACATTACCGCTTTTCCTTCAGTCTCAGTTCTAACAGTACACAATCTGATGTCCCATTATATACTATTTCTTTTGTCACTTTGAATCTTCTATTCCAGAAAGCCAGCAGCTGTAATAAATATTGAGAAATGGATAAAATGCCAATGAAGGGAATATTTAGCATTCTTACTCCATCTACTGGTCAGTCAGATGCCTTGTGTAGAGTATGTTGTAGTGTAGGGGAGATTCCTGTCATTCCTGTCATTCCTGCGGAATCTGAGCTTGCTTTTAGAGACACTGTGACAGAATACACAAGCGTGTGAACTGAAAAAGCACACAGTTAACGGCATGATGCTCTCCCAAAACACAGCAGGAATTTCAATTCAATTCCTTGTTATTAGTATTGCGCTTTTAACAATGGACATTGTCTCATAGCAGCTTTCCAGTATAATACAAAATCAGAAAAAACTATGATAAAACTTAACATTATATGTATTCATAATAAGCCAGTCAGAGGTGGCAAGGATAAACTTCCTGAGAGGACATGAGGAAGAAACATCAGATCTGGGTGAGTATATACACTATATTGCCAAAAGTATTCGCTCACCCATCCAAATAATCAGAATCAGGTGTTCCAATCACTTCCTTGGCCACAGGTGTATAAAATCAAGCACCTAGGCATGCAGACTGTTTTTACAAACATTTGTGAAAGAATGGGTCGCTCTCAGGAGCTCAGTGAATTCCAGCGTGGAACTGTGATAGGATGCCACCTGTGCAACAAATCCAGTCGTGAAATTTCCTCGCTCCTAAATATTCCACAGTCAACTGTCAGCTGTATTATAAGAACGTGGAAGTGTTTGGGAACGACAGCAACTCAGCCACGAAGTGGTAGGCCACGTAAACTGACGGAGCGGGGTCAGCGGATGCTGAGGCGCATAGTGCGAAGAGGTCGCCAACTTTCTGCAGAGTCAATCGCTACAGACCTCCAAACTTCATGTGGCCTTCAGATTAGCTCAAGAACAGTGTGCAGAGAGCTTCATGGAATGGGTTTCCATGGCCGAGCAGCTGCATCCAAGCCATACGTCACCAAGTGCAATGCAAAGCGTCGGATGCAGTGGTGTAAAGCACGCCGCCACTGGACTCTAGAGCAGTGGAGACGCGTTCTCTGGAGTGACGAATCGCGCTTCTCCATCTGGCAATCTGATGGACGAGTCTGGGTTTGGCAGTTGCCAGGAGAACGGTACTTGTCTGACTGCATTGTGCCAAATGTAAAGTTTGGTGGAGGGGGGATTATGGTGTGGGGTTGTTTTTCAGGAGCTGGGCTTGGCTCCTTAGTTCCAGTGAAAGGAACTCTGAATGCTTCAGCATACCAAGACATTTTGGACAATTCCATGCTCCCAACTTTGTGGGAACAGTTTGGAGCTGGCCCCTTCCTCTTCCAACATGATTGTGCACCAGTGCACAAAGCAAGGTCCATAAAGACATGGATGACAGAGTCTGGTGTGGATGAACTTGACTGGCCTGCACAGAGTCCTGACCTCAACCCGATAGAACACCTTTGGGATGAATTAGAGCGGAGACTGAGAGCCAGGCCTTCTCGTCCAACATCAGTGTGTGACCTCACAAATGCGCTTCTGGAAGAATGGTCAAAAATTCCCATAAACACACTCCTAAACCTTGTGGACAGCCTTCCCAGAAGAGTTGAAGCTGTTATAGCTGCAAAGGGTGGACCGACGTCATATTGAACCCTATGGATTAGGAATGGGATGTCACTTAAGTTCATATGCGAGTCAAGGCAGGTGAGCGAATACTTTTGGCAATATAGTGTATAAGACAAAATTTCCCTTCAATAACTCTATACTAATAGTCAAGTGCAATTGTGTATTTCACTGATAATAGATCAATACTCGTCTCCTGTATTGTGTTTTGAATAACTCATGTTAACATAACAGAAACAAGCTGCAGGTGGCATTATCACTCTCTCACCTTCACAGTTCACACTGTTATGCCGAGATCTTCAGTGTTCTATTTTTAATATTAACAACAAATATCTTTTTGATGTCTGAGTGTACAACCTCGCTGAATGTTGATATGAAGTCATATCAACACTTCTGTCATGTTTCAGTAATCATTCTGACAGGTCTGGTGATTAAAGGAGTTCAGTGCAGTAACTCAGTAAGATTAAAAATAACAGGCCTACTTCCAGATCACAGCCCCGCCCCCAAGTACAACAGAAGGCTGTGATTGGACAGCGATTGCGTTACGGTGTGGTACTTATACTTCGCGCACTGCAAAGTGATAAACAGTGCATTTACTTCTGCTAAGCTAATTCTGCGTTTCATTTTTTAAAAAAAGCGACCCCATGCTGATTGTTCACAAAAGTAAATGAACACCAACACCACCACACCCCCACTGTATTCTGTAATATTAAGAATATCCTTTCACTGGATCTACGAGGCCTAAACCTGTTCCAGCATGACAATGCTCCTGTGCACAAAGCGAGCTCTGTAATACGGTGGCCGAGAAGTGGAAAACAAAATAACAAATCAGAAACAGCAAAATAACAAATCCCGAAACACAAGGACAATTCAGACAAACCAGAAAAATTAGGTAGAGTTTGTGAATGGGATTTTTACCGCTGATTGGACGAGACATCTGTCACTCAAGATATTTGTATTTTTGGATATATTTTGTTTCCTGATTTGTTATTTTGTTTTGCACTTCTTTAAGCAGCCCTATGCTGATCTTATCTCACTTAAGAGATAATCTGAAGAAAGAGCAGTGAAAGCCATGTTTTGCTTTTTATTGTGAAATGTTTTCTGAAAAAACCTACTGTCTATCACACCCTCACCATCGAGGTCAGTGAATCCTCCCCAGACTGTGGAGTTAAATCTATAACGAGATGGATGTGATTCGTTGAGATGGGTTCCCACAAACTTTTACAGTATACTGAAGTGTACAATGCAGTGGCAAGAACTGGTGTGAACTGGATATTATTCACTTGTGACACGCAGACAGCATTTCATTTTTGCCGATTTTGTTGAAAAGTAACACACTTAATCAGCTGTCTAACCCCTTTTATATATTTATATATTTAAAAGCGTTATTCAGTAAAAAATAAATAAAAATAGTCACCTAATAGTGCATATAGTTAATCAGCTCCATTCTTTTACCTGGAAATGTTCTTTTCTACTTCTAGGTTAAACAATGAAATAGATACTACTACTACCACTACCACTACTACTACTAATACTACCACTACTACCACTACTACTACCACTACCACTACTACTACTAATACTACCACTACTACCACTACTACTACCACTACCACTACTACTACTAATACTACCACTACTACCACTACTACTACCACTACTACTACTAATACTACTACTACTACTACTAATACTACTACTACCACTACTACCACTACTAATACTACTACTACTACTACTAATACTACCACTACTACTAATACTACCACTACTACTACTACTACTACCACTACTAATACTACTACTACTACTACTAATACTACTACTACTACTACTACCACTACTAATACTACTACTACTACTACTACTACCACTACTACCACTACTACTACCACTACTACTACTATACTACTAATTAACACCACTACTATACCACCACTAACACTACCACTCACCAATACCACTACCACAACTAGCAACCACCACCACTAACACAACCACCACCACCACTACTAACTACCACCACCACTACCACCACCACTACCACACCACCACCACCACTAACACCACTCACCACCACTACTAACACCACCACCACCACCAACACAACTACCACCACCACACCAGCAACTACCAGCAACACCACCACCACTAACACCACCACCACCACCAACACTATTAACAACTACCACCACCACTACCACACCACCACCACCACCACTCAACCACCACTGATTAACCAATACCAACCACCACCACCACCACCACCACTACCACCAATACCACCACCAACCACCACCACCACCACCACCATTATCACACCACCACTACCACAATACCACTACCACCACTACCACTACTACCACCACCACTACCACCACTACCACCACCAATACCACCACCAATACCACCACTACCAACTACTACCACCATTACCACCACAACACCACTAACTAATACTACCACTACTACTACTACTAATACTACTACCACTACTAATACTACTACTACTACTACTACTAATACTACTACCACTAATACTACTACTACTACTACTACTAATACTACTACCACTAATACTACTACTACTACTACTACTACTAATACTACTACCACTACTACTACTAATAATAATAATAAGGGAATAGTGTCATTTCAATGGGTGACGGATTCGACACCTGTGCTTTAGAGGTTTACATATTCAGTTAAGATTAAAACGTACGTAGTTAAAGTTGCTCCCTGTTCAGGGTTGCCACAGTGGATCCTCTAACCGCATATTTGATTTGGCACAGGTTTTTATGCCGGATGCCCTTCCTGATGCAACCCTCCCATTTTAGTTCAGGGCTTGCAACCGTTGCTGAGAGTTAACCCCTCAGTGTCTGGGTTTGGGTCCATGCCTGGGAATAGAACTGTAAGAAACTACAGACTGCCTCAACTCGGATTCCACTCCACAGTACACATCAGAAAGAGCTCAAAAAGGCTTACATATCATATAGAAATATGTTTAATTCAATTCAGTTTATCACTATAGTATTTTTTTATGTGTATGTGATTACCAATTAGTATCAACCAACCTGGGTGATAACATCTATAATAATACCAAGCCAAGGTGTACTTGACCATGATTATTATTTAAGGACATCCGGCTAGACAATTGAATCACCGGGCCATTTAAGTGATACTCAGTTTTTGCACTCAATTTACATTTAAAGTGAAACTCATTTCAATTACACACAGGAAACACTGTAAAAAATGTTTGAGCAGGATATGTCCTGTGTTTTTTTTACTCTGATGAACCAAAAGTACTTCATGTATTTTGTCACTGCTACGCTGCGATAAACTTCTTCTACATTAAGATCTTCGACGCCCTCATCATTTTATTTTTCTTACAGAACCCAGGCTGCTGGATGAGGAACATTCAGAGATGATAACATGCCAAGAACTAACAGAAGTAGTTATCTGGGTTATACTGGAAATAACTCAAAAATACTAATGTATCGTTTCAGATCAACCATGAAGTAGCATGACTATGAGAAGCTTTTTTATGTCAGTTAAAATGAATGAGCTTTCCATACATATGCTCTTATGAGTATTTTGTAAATAATTAGTTTGCAGAAGTGTAAATTATAGTATATTGATAAAGAAATAGCTAAAATAATAAATAAATAAAAGTGACAGTGTGTGTGTTCTGGTCTCCTTGTGGCTGATATTCTTTCAGTGTGGTCATCTTGTTAGAGTTGCTCGAGAATATGTGTGTATCAGTAGTGACACACACACTGACAGTTTTCAGAGGGACACTTGAACATTAACGCAAAACATTTCTGATGGCTCACACAAATCCAGCCATCACTACGAGAGAGCTCGAATAAAGATGAACACAAGAATACACATCATTATTTATTTACATATATATATGTACACAGGAGAAATTTATTAGCACATTTATATTAAAGGCACAATAAAGGCACATTCTGTAAAATAAATGGAGTCAGATAAATTATTATAGCTTATTATTATTATTATACTGTGAGGTTTTTAATAAATGATTTTTTGCCAGATTGCTCTGATCTTCAGATCATGATCTGAATTGTTCAGCTGTAGAATGAGGCCAAGTGTTAATGAAGAGAAGAGAAATTATACATACAATAATTAGTTATTAATCCAGTGCATCTTTGTTATTTAAGGAAAGCAGTGACCCAAGGTTTAATGCTTAAGCTTACTTTAAAACTAAACTCTTAGGGAAAAAAATCTGACATTTTTGTGTCTTTCGGGGCCAAAAACATTTAGATACTTTTGACTGATTCTTGTTTGTGGTGCTGATATACAGAGCAACATGCTGAACACAGTAATTAGCAAAGAAAATGTTTATACTATTATTGAAATTTGCATGTTACTCATTGCACTGCATTTTATGAAATTTTTAAAAATACAAAAAATTCACGTTGTACATGCCAAACGGCGGCAAAAAAAAAATAACTCGCTGCAGCAAATCATTCAAAAGCTCCCTCTGAAAACTTGGAGTGAAAACTACTCAATGTCAAGCATTTCTCTATTCGACAGTTCCAAGGATTTCCTCATTTTCTCTCCTTCCTGTGACCCAGCAGGTGAAATTCACACACACACACACACATCACCTGAGTCTGTTTCTCTTGACCACTATAGTCCCTGCCACGATATCATACACAGTTCTGTTGTGCTGGAAAAACAGCAGCGTGATAAACGCCGGGAAAAAAAACGCAATGGAGAAGTTTTTGTTTAGGGCACGGATGGTTGACCTAGGAAAAGAGAGAAATAATGATACAATGGATTTACACATACCTTCAGATAAATGTATAAAATCATCATGCAGGCAGAATAAATTCACTGATCTAAACGCTCATGAGAATGTAGATTTACAACATTATAGAAAAATCTATAGTTCACTCATTTAAATAAACCTATTGCATATCTTTCAACTACAATGTCCACCATTTTACTTCATGATCACAAAGTCACTTTTTCTACCGAAACACAGTCACTTGAACAGTGCTTATGGCTTTAGCTCCTAACACCTTCCTGCTCTGTGTCTCAGTAATCAACCCTCCTGTCAACTGGGCCTACAGAGCATATTTATACATGACACAGATCACTGGTCAGTGATGGCTCCAGACTAAGAGGAAGTGGTAGCTCAGTGGTTACAGTGTTGAACTACTGATTGGAAAGTTCTGGGTTCAAATCCCAGGACCACCAAAAGCTGCCACCACTGGGCCCTTGAGCAAGGCCCTTAACGCTCGACTGTTCAGTTGTATAAATGAGATAAATGTACGTCACCTGCCGAATGCTGTAAATGTAAATGGACGACTGACCAGAAGGTTGTTTGTTGGAATCACAGTAACATGAGAGCAAAAATCTTTCAACCTTAATTTCTTCAGCTCAGGTCAGTCTGAATGAAAGCATCTGCCAGGTGAATAAATATAAATGTAATAGCTTAATGGTGTGATGCAGCTATCTGATAACATCTGCACTCTTTTGGCAGGTATCTCCACTCATTTATTCAGGTTTTTCCATCAGCACTTGTCTATAAGTCAGAATTTCTAAGAGGAATCAGTCATTCTCATCTGATGTAAGCAAATTCAAGCTAAACGTTGAAACATTAAATTTGTAGCTAGCTAAACAACTGTCCACAATCTGGATCATTCTGCTGACTACCAACCATCCATTCATCCATCCATCCTTAACTGTCATCATAACTTTCCACCAAAGTACAAACATTTTGACAAACAAGTATCCCCCATCCATCCAAAACATCAGAAACATCAGACTGTACACTTAGCCACTTTATTAGGAATGTTCATGCAGTTATCCAATCAGCCAATCATGTGGCAGCAGCACAATGCATAAGATCATATAATAGATACATGCCATGTTAATGTTCAGACAACAGAATAGAGAAGAAAAATGTGGTCTTTTGATTTTGGCATGGTTGTTGGTGCCAGTATTTCAGGAACTGCTGATCTCTTGGGATTTTCAAACACACCAATTACAAAGTAAGAAAAAACCTGGATTCATCCATTTGTTAGCAACAAGCTAGTCAGCTTACTGTGATGGTTGATGCATATATTTCTCCTCATACCTCTGTGTTAATAAGTGATAATAATAAGGCTTTATGTTGATTGATCTGAAACAAACTCTGCTCAACTTATTTAAAGCTAAGTGCTCTGTTGTTTGCTGTTCATGCTGTGTTTGGGTTGTGGTTGAGTCAGAGATCAGAATTTAGGAGTTTTTAGTACAAGTTTTAGCTGTGAATGCAGAAAGTGACAGATCTGTGGGTGGATACGCCTCATTTATGAGAATAGAGGAATGACTGGTTTGAGCTAACAGGAAGTAAATAACTGAAATAATCACATTTTACACTTCACACTCTTTTCTTTCTCTGTGACAAGAAACAAAAACAAATCAAACTTTAGATTGATGTCGGTGGGCGATAATAGCCAAAACCTGCTGGGTTTCACTTCCTGGCATCCAAGAAAGAGCAGGAATCTGAGGCTACATTGGGCACAAGCTCACACAAACTGGACTGATGAAAACTGCTCTCCTATTCTTCAGGTTGATGAAGGTCAAAATCACTGAGATCACATTTTTTCCTCATTCTTATGTTTGATGTGAATATTAACTGAAGCTCTCGCCCTGTTTGTTCACTGCTGCCACATGATTGGCGACTGGATAACTGCATCAATGTGCAGGTGTCCTATTGTAGTGGCTGGTGAATGTGGGATATTTTTAATCCCGGACACAATAATCGTGTTTTTAAATTTTTTATTTGTATTTCTGATAATTAATTTTAATATTTAAATAAACATCAGAACTTACGCTGAGAGACTGACATTAGTCGCAGGCACCACGCGCACTCGGCTGGGCTGGACCAGCACTGACGTGTCACACGTGACCACTCGCAGGCCAAGCAGAAACTTCCCTGGCGTAGCTCCACCAGCTCCCCAAACACATATAATCTAAACAGCGAGCCACAGACAGGCATGTGGTTAATTGGATATAAAAGTAATATACAAAGTGGTATATTAATCCAGTTCCTGTAATACAGTGATAACGAATCTAATGATACAATGATATGTTCAGCACATGACAGTTTAACATTCCACATGTTCAATAATCCAGAGAGGCAACAAATGTGTATTCAGGCTGACCTCATAGAAGCACACCAGTATCCGGTACACAAGAGCCATAAGCATCATCTTCTGCAGCTCCTCCATGGACGTGTCTTCATCTATCTCTTCCACAATGAAGTGCATGGCAAATTTTGATATGTCCCTAAAACATCAAGAGATACAGCAATGCCATTAGCACGACAGTATTACTACAACATTTTAATTCATCTACAGCTTCTGCTTTCTTCTCGTGTGAAGAGCAGTGTGTCGCCTCTACTGCAGCAGGACAAGCAGCTTCATGATCCTGAAGTGTGAATGGGTCTCTGGTACTGATACGGATAAAAAAATTAATGTAACTTGGTCAGTTATTTGCTACTGCAGATTTTGGTTTAAAAAAGAAATTGAAATGCTGCAGCTCAGAGGTTTGTGAGCTACATATCTTATAGTCATATCAGTGTTTAATGATTACTGTATTTTCTAATGAGACTGAAACTGTAATGCTGGTGGAACAGTACAGTGTAACGTATAACAATGCATGCTAATGGACACAGTACGTCTTAACACATGTACTGTTGAGGACTTGTGAATGAGACTGCAGGACCATCAGGTTTAGCCTCATTTTAATATTCAAATGTCTGTAAGAATTAATGACTATCCGTTTACCCGCTGGAAGTGGGAGTGTTTGTTGTGGTGAACACATGCTGGTATCAGACAAAAATCCAATCTTCACCAAAGTTCTGTAGTAACGTAGTAGAAAGTTTATAATAATCTGATGGTTATCTGCTCCCTAAGACTTTTTAGTTCTGATGCTCACCAATAATAGCAATGTTATTCCCAGATATTTTAACAGTTTATCATGCAGTTGGAGGCCATAAGATGATCCTGAATGGTAATTTCACATTCAAATGTTGGCCCCTCTGACACAACCAGGTATTTGAATATCCATGTACACCTTTCGTTTAGGACAGTGCTCGTCTCCTGCTGATATATAATTAATGTCCATAACCATAGTGACATGCCCAGAGACTCTCTCTTACAGACTCTCCCTATATATATATATATATATATATATATATATATATATACACTTAGAAAATTTGAAAGTTGAATGAAATTCAACTTATCAGATGATCCCAACTCACTTCATTCCACTCAGGTGCATTATGCTTAGGATAATGGTTGCTTTGATGAAGAAGAGGATGAGGAAGTCCACCATCTCAGCCAGGAAGCGATGGAGAAGAGAAGGAATAAAATATTCTCGACCTAAATCAAATCCACAGCACAGATATACAAATCATGAACATTTACACACATCTGTTGGGTAACCCCTGGGGTTTAGCAGACTAGCAGTAGAGGTTCTGTACACAGGTCTAATCTGGGACTGAGTTTATATTAATGTACTAATAGCAGCATCCTTCAGTACCTGGCTGTTGGGCGTTTCCATTTTGTTGCACGTGCTGGGAGACAGGACCATTCTGACTCTGACCATTAATCAATACCTGTCTTTCACTCGCGTTATTAGCAGCCGTACTGCTAGAGGGGGCAGGAATGGACGGAAATGCAGAAAAAGGGACACCAGACCAATGAGTGATCCAGGTGTATAGGTCTGGGTTAGACAAATCCGCCCCCCCTGTTGGTGGTCTCAGGCTCCCACTCGTTACTTGTGTTGGGAAACAGGGAGGAAAAGGAAACACAGTCACCCAGCTCTGCCAGCTCACATATCCGCAGTAATACTGCCACATCCATTCCTGCAGTTTTTCACAATATTGTGATTTGGCGATTAAGTTAGAGACGGTCTGTGAACCGGATTTGGAAATGGTGTTCATCTCCTTAGTGTTAGTCCCACTGCGGTTTGTGGAAACAGCTTTCTTCAGGTCGTTTGCTCCTCCGTCGAGGGAGTCCGCCATGTCTGTTATCGCTCGTACTCTGCGGCTGAATCCTAAACGGCTCCGGATAGGGCACATAGTGCACTACATAGGGCGCAGTAGCCAAGTACTACCTAATCTGGTGTAGTGTACATAGAGAGTGAGTAGCGTACTATTTGGAATTCAGACCATGTAAACCTGCATACTGAGTAATACGGTAATCAACTGCTGTAGTGTTTCTGCTACAAACGCACAGAGGACGCCATAGAGCAGTTATAAGCGATCACAACGCTGCACTTTTCACAAGTGGACCTTACATATGGACATTATATAATATTCCATGTGGTCTGTGACGCCACCGAAAGATCCTTAATATTAATTGCTCTGTTACAATAAAACATCACAATCTTATCTTAAACTGTCGATTTGTATAGTGGTTTATGGGGGGACCTTGCGGGCGCTTCTGGATTTCAGTCTTTCACGGCGTAGTGTGTTACCAATTGTTTTCTTGGTGACTATGGTCGCAGCTGCCTTGAGATCATTGACAAAATCCTCCAGTGTAATTCTGGGCTGATTCCTCACCGTTCTCATGATCACTGAAACTCCATGAGGTGAGATCTTGCATGGAGCCCCAGACCGAGGAAGATTGACAGTCCTTTTGTGTTTCTTCCATTTGGGAATAATCCAACTGTTGTCACCTTCTCACCAAGCTGCTTGGCGATGGTCTTGTAGCTCATTCCAGCCTTGTGTAGGTCTACAGTCTTGTCCCTGACATCCATGGACAGCTCTTTGGTCTTGGCCATGATGGAGAGTTTGGAATCTGATTGATTGCTTCCTTCTGTGGACGGTGTCTTTCATACAGGTAACGAGCTGAGATTAAGAGCACTCCCCGAGAGTGCTCCTACTGTAATCTCAGTTCATTACCTGTATAAAAGACACCTGGGAGCCAGAAATCTTTCTGATTGATAGGGAATCAAATACTTATTTCACTCATTAAAATGCAAATCAATGTAGAACTTTTCTTGAGTGGTGGCTCAAGTGGTTAAGGCTCTGGGTCGTTGATCAGGGGTTCAAGCCCCAGCACCGCCAAGTTGCCACTGTTGGGCCCTTGAGCAAGGCCCTTAACCCTCTCTGCTCCAGGGGCGCCGTATCATGGCTGAACCTGCGCTCTGACCCCAACCTCCAAGGACGGGATATGCGAAGAAAGAATTTCACTGTGCTGTAATGTATATGTGACAAATAAAGGCTGTTTCTGTTCTGAAATACATTTTTTTGTTATTCTGTCTCTCACTGTTCAAATACACCTACCATTAAAATTACAGACTGATCATTTCTTTGTCAGTGGGCAAACGTACAAAATCAGCAGGGGATCAAATAATTTTTTCCCTCACTGTATGTATATATATATATATATATATATATTTCCTCCAAACAGGTATCTTTAGTCTGTGACCTAGTGAGCCAGCGTTGATTTATTTATTGATTGATAAAACATTCAAAGCATTTTGTACATTTCTCTGGAGGGCCAAATGACATAAATGTAAACAGATAAACAGATAAATGAGTTTGAATTTATAATGTGTTTATTCATATCTGTCTGTCTGTCTGTCTGTCAGTCAGTCAGTCAACCTATCTATCTATCTATCTATCTATCTATCTATCTATCTATCTATCTATCTATCTATCTATCTATCTATCTATATGTCTGTCTTTATGTACGTCTGTCTGTCTAATCATATAGCTGTGTGTGAATATTTTTTTCTTTTCATACTGTTTTTATTAGATAATCAGTTCAGTACATAGAGATGGAAAACAGATAATAAGGGCATTACAATAAGGAGTTTTGAGACACTGTGTGTAAATAATTTCTCTGATTCTCTAATTTATAGGTTTATTATGCATCAACAAAAATCCCTGAGGTAAAAGGTAGCATGTAGTCTAGGGTCAATGTATGTATGTAATTTTATAAATAAATGTACTTTATAAAGGAGATTTTCTGTGCAAAAATAAATGCACAATCACAGTAGTGCAGAGCTGATGTAGAGTGCAGGATGTAGAGTGCAGGGATTTTACCAAACTTTCTTTTTGGTCTTGTTTGGTCTCGTAGATTATCGTTTATGTTAACGACAGAGTCCGATCAGCTGAAGTATCAGCAGGAATAGTGTTACAATGTCTAGGTAAAGGTTCAGTGCAGCGAAAATATATTCCTCCGCACTGAGAGTGTATTTGTGTTTCCCGCCCAGCATTAGCTGTGTGTCCATCACCAGGTACTAGAGGAGAGATGTGAGAGATTTGTGTTAGTAATTAAAATAGTTCCTACATGCTTTTATCACTCTAGGTTATAATGTATGACAAGTGATGTGCTGTATACACCCTCAAACCCTATAAGAGTAATTATGGACAATTACTTACAATAGAGAAGACCAACGTCCCCAGTGATGCATAAGCAATGTACAGAAACTGTTGAAAGGAAAGTCAAATGAAATAAATGACAGAGAATATCATGGACTCATCCTTCATTTTCAGTGTCAGTCAGATTGTTTACCTGGGATCTCATGATAGCACAGAGTAACCCGAATGAGAACAGAGTCCAGCAGAGTACCCAAATGCTTCCAGTGACATTTGTGAAGTCCCACTGCAAGAGTTTGGACAAGTTGCAACAATTATTTTTATTTACTTTGGATAGAAAGTACAAAATGTCCTAAAAATGCCATGTAGTATAAAAATGTGCACAGAAATATTTGTCTCCATTACACAACACCCCAAAGACACCCCTGAAATTCTGGTTTTCCAACATGTGCTATTTAATATTCACTGTCCCTTAAAGATGTACACAACACATCCTGCAGTCATTCGGGCCACATTCATCACTTTGGCTCAGCGTCTCTGTAATTCTGGCTTCAGATTTTGTGCATGCGCATAAACATGGTTCAAATGATTTGGTTATAGAAGTTGTAAGAGCTTTTAGACTTTAGTTGTTCTCAAAATTAGAAATAATGACATATTCATAACATGCTTCATGACATAATTATCTATAGCTTGAAGGTAATGGTATAATGATAATTATTCTATTTTCTATGTCCTTCTCAGAATATACTGTGTTTGGTGTTAGTGAAAGTGGTTTTCATAGTGAAAGTGGTTTCATATTCTTATGAAATATCTTATGTGAAAGTGGTTTATCAGCATCTAGTTGACTCATATCACTATAAATGGGTTGAGTTCACAGTAAGGGGCAATAGGGATACATTTAAATGTGAAATGTCTGTCCATTGGGGCAGCACTGTTGCCTCACAGTAAGAAGGTCCTGAGTTCGAATCCTGGGTTCGATGAGGCTTTCTGTGTGGAGTTTGCATGTCCTCCCTGTGCCTGTATGGGTTTACTCCAGTTTCCTCCCACAGTCCAAAAACATGTACATAATTCTAAATTGCCCATAGGAGTGAGAGTGTGTGGTTGTCTGTTTATATGTGTGGCCCTGTGATGGACTGGTGTCCTGTCCAGGGTGTACCCCAGCCTTTTGCCCAGTGTGTGCTGGGATAGGCTCCAGCAGATCCCTGTGACCCTAATTAGGAATAAAGTGGGTATAGAAAATGGATGGATGGATGTCTGTCCATTGTTAAAAGCGCAATGTGAATTGAAGTCCTAATTTTGTCGGATCTTTCTCTGCACAATAATCATATAGCACACTAAAGCAAGGATAAAATGATAACTTGTAATTCTGTAAAAGTTATCAAATGTTCTTTAGCCACAGACAATATAAACCTAGTTATCTTTCCCAGGATCAACCCATTTTTCCATCCTTATACCATGTTTGAGAAAGGTCTATTAAACATATTGTTTGCTTTCCTCATATCAGTGACGGACAGAAAGGACGTGTGAGCAGCAGCTTTTGTCAGAAAGAAAATGGAGACATTATACAGCTGCTATTGTTAATATTTTGTTTTTTCATGCAATACTGGCCTTCAGAAGCTACATAAGATGTTCACAAGTTTCCCAAAACAAAAAATAATAATTTACATCGATTGTTCTGTTCAAAAGTTTACACCTCTTTGGCTCTTAACGTGTTCAATGGGCAGTTTTACGGCTCAGAACAAACAAGTAAACTCATGAAGAATTCTCACAAAGCATACAGTCACTGATCATCCAGGTAGCAACACAGTATAGTGAGAATGGAGGGGATATAAACTTTTGAACTGGCTCTTTTGTGTAAATTCAGTTATTATTTTGTCTTGTGGACTATATGAAAACATTCATTATGTAAATAAAAAACTGCAACCTCAGCTGTACATATTATAGAAGGCAGTTAAAGATGTCCAGCTGACATACAAAATCAAAGTAAAACTTTTTCATTGGACTTTTTATATTGTCATGTTACTGACCTTAGACTGCATTGCAAATATACTCAAGCCAAAGGACACAAAGGCAGTGGCTCCTACTGCCCAAAGAACAGCCTCAGCATTAAAGAACCTAAAACACACACATTAATCATTTCTACTTATAAAGACTGTTAGCATTTATCATATTAGCCCACACAGAAAGGCACAGAGTACTCATGACTACACAGTGCTGCTCAGTTTATGGACCTGACCTGAACTGGTCAGAAGGATTCATTTTCTATGAAAGCAGGTCTGACTGAAATACCAGGTGTACTTCAACCTATTCATAATCATGTGCTTATCCAGTGCATTAGTAACATACACAGAGATTTATATGCTCAGATGTGCCACATCATCTAAAGTATTACTGTTGTATGATTGTATTTATTTTTCAAGGAAAAGGTGACATCGATATGATGAAACTTTCTGTAAGGAGACCTTTGTTCTCAAGTATCAGCACTATTTAACAGAGTATTTTCACCATGACAATCTTCAGAACTGCTAATCTTGTTTATTTATATGTATAAATATTTGGTATTATGGTAGTAGAGAGCAATTGCAATTATATAAGTAATAACAATGATATACAAGTAAATAGCGTATAGACGTTTTGGATTTAAATGTATTAATATGTACATTTGTAAAATCAAATATAAAATACTGGCAATGTATATGTCATAAAAATTATATTACATATATGTTAAGAAATTTAATAAGGGCTTCCACATGAAATCCGTAACGTAAAGAATATATAATCAGTTTTTGATTATTTTCTTTCTTAAAAAAGTGAGTTTTTTAATCTTCTGTGTTTTATGTAATATAATCAGTCTGCTAATGTTAAAATAATGTTTGTTCAGTTTATTGATTTATTTTCATATTTTAAGCAATGTATATGAATAATAACTTCGTCTCTGCTTTGTATCAACAGCTCAAAGGTTAGTTGTATTAGTTGTAATAATTGTTGTATTATATTGTTCCATTAAAAAAATGGAAATATATTTATATGTAGAACTCATATAGATATTTACATTTTATATATTCCGAAGTAAATTTCAAGGTGGAAGGTTTATAGAGAATTAATATTGATGTGATTAATCTGTACTTCTATTGCGGGAGAATTATAAGACTCAGTAATAACTGCTTAGTTAATAGTGAACTCTTACTAAATATTGAGTAATTAACTAAGTAGGAATAAACTTCCTTCAGAGTTATCCCTGAGTTAGACACTAATCAGGCATAACATTATGAGCAGTGACCTTTGAAGTGAATAACACTGATGATCTCCTCATCATGGCACCTGTTAGTGGGTGGGATATATTAGGCAGCAAGTGAACATTTTGTCCTCAAAGTTGATGTTAGAAGCAGGAAAAATGGACAAGCGTAAGGATTTGAGCGAGTTTGACAAGGGCCAAATTGTGATGGCTAGACCACTGGATCAGAGCATCTCCAAAACTGCAGCTCTTGTGGGGTGTTCCCGGTCTGCAGTGGTCAGGATCTATCAAAAGTATCATCCTGTAAGTCCTGTAAATTTTCAGGACTTAAAGGATCTGCTGCTAACATCTTGGTGCCAGATACCACAGCACATCTTCAGGGATCTAGAGGAGTCCATGCCTCGACGGGTCAGGGCTGTTTTGGCAGCAAAAGGGGGACCAACACAATATTAGGCAGGTGGTCATAATGTTATGCCTGATTGATGTATATCTGTGTTATAAAATGTTACCAATTTATATTTGGAAATTGGGAAAATTAGAACAGCTCTCGACACTGAGCTCAGACTTAATAAGTTGTATATGTAATCTGTAAAAATCATACTTACACAGTCACTGATCCAAGTAGCATACCCTCTGCAACAGTCTGTTTGGGAATAAATCAGTTTAAAACCACAATACTCTGTGTGTAATCAGTGTTTTTGTCAAACACGGAGCAGGCTGATGTCTACTTACAAACAGCCCGAGGAAGATGAAGTTCAGGGGAACCTTTCGCCGTACATCACCACAGCAGGCAAGTACAATGACAAGAGCTAGTGTTGTTCCCCTTTGGGATAGCATTAAGATGCCCACACACACACACACACACACACACACACACGTGTGTTATATGTCTTGGAGCTAGTGTGAGGGAGAACTGACTGGCCAGAGATGAAACAACATTGTATTTATAGTTTTTATACACAGAAAATGACTCTGTTGAGATAAAGTTCAATCTTGAATGAGTTTAAATCAGTAGCCAGAATGGTGCAGTTGCATGGAGGTACATTTACTGTCATTTTGCCTCCTTAGTCATGGTCCAGTGTACAGACTTATTTAGAGCTCTCTGTATTACTCTAATAATCACACACCCTGGCGCCAATATTACGCACGATTCCTTATCTACAAACCCACAAATACTGAGGCGATGTAGAACACTTACATCATGGTGTAGGCGAACCAACTGGTGCGTAGAACCCACAGTTTCAGGGTCTCCCTGTCAAAACAGGACAAAAGCATCTTTAAACATTACCAGAGAATCATAATCAAATTCTTAGACCTGGGTATCAGAGCTGCTGATATTAAAAAGCCTGGTATGAGAATAATACATTTGGGATAATCTAATAATTGATGAGCGAGTACTCAAAGGATTTATCTGATTAGTTTGTTACTCACCAATAGAGGAATGCACAGATTATTCCAACTGTTATCAGCAACTGAACCATAAGGGTGAGGTAAACCTTTCTGATGAAACCTGAAGATAAAGTTATAAACCGCATGATGATGGAAAATATACAGGAGTGATCATGCATTATACCATTGTGTATGAATCGAAGAAGATATTAAAAAGCTGATGAAAACGTATACACTTTACATTTTTTTTGTTAATAGTTTTATAGATCGGTGTCTATAGTTTTATAGTCCCAAACATACCCCAAATTCTGTTTATTTAATCTGTTTTTACAGATATTTTATTTTCACTAATATAAATCTGAAGAAGGTGGTTAATCTGCTCATAACTGGCACCTTCATCATTTATTTAAGACTCTGCTTTAGTGAAATGTTACAGTGTGATAAGTAAATATGTTCAGTTTATTAACACAGATCAACACACCTCGTCTGACTGAGGCTTCAGAGAAGCAGTTAACATCCTCAAAGCACTGTGTGTATTCTGGGGGCATCCCGTCTGCTGCTCCGACATTATAACTGACTGTCGAAATTCCTGCCTCTCCGACATTCCTGGCTCCGTTGGTGTAGGGTTGGGGGTATGTGGGGTTGTAAGGAGGGGGAAGCTGGTCCCCGTTTTCCACCGCTGGCCTCTCCATGTGAGCTTTCAACAATGGGAACCTGATAAGAGTTTATATAACTAAATAAGGAAAAATGGAAAACATAACAATGGTGATTTGTTAATAGTCATACATTATTCACAATACAATCTTCCTTGTTTTGTTAAAACATTGACTTACAGATGTAAACACACACACACACACACACACACACACACACTAGACACATTCACCAGTTTCTTTTGATTGAGTTTTCATTCATTTAGCGCTTTTCAGCATTAAAGTAGAGATCTGGCCTTTTTTGAAAAGACACTCTGGTATCCTGGTGATATTCAGCATGAACCAAATCGAAATCTATTAAACTGAATTAAAGAAGAATAAAATACCCCAAACAGAATTAAGATAAAATTATACTGATAGCTTCACAAACACCATGTGCTTCTTTCATAAAGGCATCAATTAAAAATTTGTCTCATGGTTTGGTAATTCTCATGATTTCTTTTAAACAGGGTAATGATGATAATCTGATATAGGTTTTGTTCTAATGTAGATGTTTAGATGAATTCTCGCCTCTCTTACCTTTCACTCTCGGCTTCAATGCAGCTCTGTTCCATAAACGTTACACGCAGGGCAAAGTCTACCCTCAATAGCTCTGTTTCCAGGGAGACTCAGACTAGCCTATCGGAGCCAATCAATATTTAAGGTCCTTTTCCACGTGAAATTAATTACCTGCATTATACAAAGATATACAGTGTTAAATCAAAACCTGCAGTACTTAAATATATATAATACAGTTCTGACTGAACATTTACAGTGAAGTATTTTCACATTATAATGTTATAAAATAACACTTTGTATGAAAAAGAACTATACTGGTATATTTATTAATTTATAAAATCTACACATAATTTACACATATATTCACACTGCAGTGCATATTTTTCTTATGATTGTTAGTGGTGCTATCTCACATAGTTCCACAATTAAAAGTAAATAAACTGAATGACAAAAAAAATTATTATTCATGTTTTTTTATCTTTCAAAGTCTGCTAGCCCATTTATATATATGCCACACCTGCTACTAATAAAATTTGGTCCATTAGACTGTATCAGGAAAGGTCTATAAAGTCATAAAATCATTTGATTTCCTAAACATACCCTGACGTATTTCTCTACAGTGACACAACAGTTTCATTGTAAATGTTCAGGTGCTGATATCTCAGAAACTGTTAAACTCAAACTATACTCACAATGAATAAAATCATGCAGATACAACTCAATTCATTTCAACTATATTTTTTAAACAATGGACATTGTCACAAAGTAGCTTTAGAGTATAAAAATCCTGAATATAAATGGTAAAATTTAAACTTTAAATTTATATTGTTTTCTTAGGAGCAAGCCTGAGGCGGTGGAGGCAAGGAAAAACTCCCTGAGACAATATGGGGAAGAAACCTTGAGAGGATCCAGATTCATAAGGGAAGCCATGCTCACCTTTTGTTTGTTTCAAACTTGCTAGGGGTAAGATTTGCCTTAATAAAGCATTTTATTTTATGTAAAGTAGGCCAAAGGTAAAGCATCCAGGATTTTTTCTTTATCCAGGCAAAAATAACTATTCAAGTACAGTAATTGCTACCCAGACTACACTAACATTCATATGCCTGTGACAGCAAAGAGTGCAACAAAATATTGTCCAGAAAGGGTCAGTGTGGGTGCAGGTTTTCATCCTCACCAGGCAGAAGCCACACCTGAGTCTACTTAAAGTCCAGATCAATTGATTAAACAGGTGGAATCAGGTGTGGCCTCTGGCTGATTATCATGAAAACCTGCAACCATGCTGATCCTTTGTGAAGAAGATTGGACATGCCTGATCTAGGGGTTATTATACCAGGTGTATGGGTATTACACCAAGTTCTAGGCGTATTATGCCAAGTGTGGTCCACTTGGTGGTCAGTGAGGCAGTTTGAATCTGCATGGGCTATAAAGAATTAACCCCAGCAACATACATGCTTATTTTTTTTAGTTTTATTTCTTTTGGCTCCACCAAAGAGTCCACTTTAAGCCGTTTTTGTGAACAGTAAATAAGATAATGGGGATAGCAGAATTTATTTTTATTTTATTTTATTTTTTCTTAAGGAAGAAGGAGAGTTAGTTTCTATAACCTATTTACACGTCAGGTGTACATTACTACGAGAAGTTATTGTCTTATTGACCTCCACACTGTAACACACAGTGCACTGTTATACATATCACACTGTAATATACTGTGCAATGTCTGCTGTGTATACTGCACAATAATGCATCATATGTCATCATATGTCATTACCATACTGCTTATTTACCACTTATTCTACTGTGTATACTGAATAAAAATGTATCATATGTCATCATATGTCATTACCATACTGCTTATCCAAAGCATATATCTGTAGTAGTATTTACATTTGTACATTTCATATTTTACTGCAGTGTCTGGAGCTGCACTCAAGAATTTCACTCACTTCTACATGTGTCCATGGTCATGTGACAATAATGTGATTTGATTCCTTACTATTTCCTTTTCTCAGTTTCTCATATTCGTATATATACTTGTATTATTGTGGATGTTCCACTGATATATTTTGTGAACTGTAAATAATGGAGAAAAGCATTTATTAATGGTATAACCAGAATATTTCTGGTATTGTTTGCTCTAGTTTGGAAACAAGTCAATATTTTGTTCATAGGAAAGAAAGTAATTTAAGTAACAGTCAAATAAAAATCTGATTTTTCTGGCTCCATACAAGGTACATTATATTTTGAGTAATATCCAGTAGAGGGCAACAAGCACAAGACAACTACAGCAGATACACAGTACAGTAAACTGCTGTAATAATCAGCATAAAACACTGCACACATTTACCCAAAGCCAGGCACTGTTTCCTACAGCAGACTGTAGATTGGCGAAGAATATCTGATATCTGTTGCTTATAGAGTAAGATGCTGGTACAGGTCCTGATGCTGGATGAATGTTAATTACTTATGAATTAACGATTATTACTCATATATATATATATAAAATCCCTTTTCAGTTAAGAGAATAGTCCAACGTTTTCATTTCTTCATTAGCTAACAGTTAAATCTAAACAGACCTAAGTGTTTGTCCAGAGAGTAAAAGGTATTCAGTGTAAACAGTTGGAGAAAGAGATATCCTACACACTGATTGTGTGTATTTGTTTTGCTCTGTTTGTTCTCTTTTCTTCATATTTGCATAACATTTCTTGGCCATTTCCATGCGTTCGCAATACTGTAACTGCCTTCTGTAACGGTCACTGAGAGAGAGAGAGAAAGAGAGAGAGAGAGAGAGAGACTGAAAGAGAGAGGGGGCAGAGAGAGAGAGAGAGAGAGAGAGAGAGAGAGAGAGACTGGGGGGCAGAGAGAGAGAGAGAGAAACTGAAAGAGAGAGGGGGCAGAGAGAGAGAGAGAGAGAGAGAGAGAGAGAGAGAGACTGAAAGGGGGGCAGAGAGAGAGAGAGAGAGAGAGAGAGAGAGACTGAAAGAGAGAGGGGGCAGAGAGAGAGAGAGAGAGAGAGGGGGGGCAGAGAGAGAGAGAGAGAGAGAAAGAGAGACTGAAAGAGAGAGGGGGCAGAGAGAGAGAGAGAGAGAGAGAGAGGGGGCAGAGAGAGAGAGAGAGAGAGAGAGAGGAGAGAGAGAGAGAGACTGAAAGAGAGGGGGCAGAGAGAGAGAGAGAGAGAGAGAGAGAGAGGGGGCAGAGAGAGAGAGAGAGAGAAGAGAGACTGAAAGAGAGAGGGGGCAGAGAGAGAGAGAGAGAGACTGAAAGAGAGAGGGGGCAGAGAGAGAGAGAGAGAGAGAGAGAGAGAGAGAGAGAGAGACTGGAAGAGAGAGGGGGCAGAGAGAGAGAGAGAGAGAGAGAGAGAGAGACTGAAATAGGGGGGCAGAGAGAGAGAGAGAGAGAGAGAGAGAGAGAGAGAGAAGGGGGCAGAGAGAGAGAGAGAGAGAGAGAGAGAGAGAGACTGAAAGAGAGAGGGGGGCAGAGAGAGAGAGAGAGAGAGAGAGAGAGAGAGAGAGAGGCAGAGAGAGAGAGAGAGAGAGAGAGAGAGAGACTATTGTTTTTTTTCCCAAAGTGCTTAATATTCAATGACGTCTCCTCGAGTACAGCAGAGCTTCAGTCGTCTCAGAGAAGCTAGGCCTCTTGCCCAGACTGAGAGGATCTGCAGGCTCACGGTTTCTGGTACTTTGTGAAACTTTTACTTTTCTAACGGACGGCATGGAGGCGCTTCTCCTAGCGTATGCAAACGCGGCCTCTGACGTGTGCAATCACGTGGCTTTTGGCGTCGCACCCCCTGCGCTCGCGCATTTTTTTCGGCTGTTGTCTATAGGGTTCGGTTAGAATCTTTACATTTTCACAGCCCCTGTATTTGCACATCACTCGGAAAAGTAACGCACTTTCGGATCTATGCTCTCACCTCGCGGCTTGCCCTGCGCCGTGGACAGGTAAGAAAACAGCTGAAATAAATATTCAGCAGAGACTCAAATGAGCAAACCGAACCTAAAAAGTTGTAACTGTTATGTATGCGTTTGCTAACTAGTTAGCTGAGCGGACGGCCAGCGCCATGGCCTAAACCATAACTCCGAGTCGATTTAATGTCTTAACTTATCCATTCAACTTTGTTTGCCCTATCCATATTGTACAAAGTGGGTAACGGAAAAACAAGCTCGCGCTCCTGTCCCGATAAGACTGATTTAAAAAGACGGGTCCACGCCGAGATTTAATCATTAGCTGAACCCAGTGCTTTGGTTAAAAACCCATTTAAAGGGGGGCGAATGTGCGCGTGAACGTGTCTTCACTCCGACGTCGAAATAAACAGCAGAATATGGCTCCCAGTGTCGACATGGCGTTCACGTTGGCGCACGGCTCGGTATCGGTCCGTCCGATTTGCCGGTTTAATAACCGACGTCCGGGTTATTTCGCGCCGGTTAGTGTTTATTCACGCGTGGGGACCGAGTAAAGATCTCAGGAGTAGATGAGGAACAGATTTGTAGCTCCTGTGATTCGGCTGTGATGTAGGCAGGTGACGCCTCTCTCCCCTCCAGCACACACTGCAGCACTGCGTTCAACATTTATAACACTTTTTTTTAAAACCCATAAAATGACAATTACATGAACTACACAACTTCATTCTGGCTTGGACCCCCCCCCCCCACACACACACACACATTATTTAAACAGATCGTGCTCTTTGCTCAGATCATCTTACTTCCTCCCTTGGGCATCCTTTCTGATGTGAAACAAGTCCATACATTAACTTCAGCCTTCCTATAGCTGAATAGTTTTGGGAAGTGTTTTTATGGAAATCTTTTACTAGATGACTTGATCAGGAGAAATGCTCAGGAGAATTGGATCATCCAGTGTGAGTCATGTCTGAGTTATGGCACATGGACACCTCAATCTGGGAATGTTATTACAAAAGCTTTTTACAGAAATCTCAGATATGTCCAGTAAAACACCAGCGGGGCTTTGACATGTGTGGTGGATGATTATGCTGTCTGATAGGTTAAGTGTTCTCTTCCGTCAGGTTAAGGTCCTGTTTATCCCCTCTTTAACACTCCTTATTCAAGTTCAGAGCTTGATGGCTGTTAAGGTGAAGAGGCTTCAGTACTGGTCTTAAGAGAATCCAAGTTATAAAACACTGAGAAACACATCTCAGATTTGTGTGTATTGTCTATCTTGCACAATAACATGATCGTGAAATTCAGGTTTTCCCCCTAGCTGATCTAAGGTCATTGCATAGCACAGTTAACCAGCTGTGTTATTTAAAGTGAGTATAAGGATTATGTTGCCACACAAATGTAGTTCCGTGTTGTCTGGTTTTGTTTGGAGCGTTAAAAAAAACGTTCGGAGTAGTCTATGACCCATTCAGTGTCCAGTCCTTTTGAAAGGACAACTTTGAACAATACCTTGTGTAATGTTTGGTTAAAAGTATAGACTATAAATAGACCTTGAGGTCAGCAGCACCAGTAAAAGTTCTGTCTGGAGTTTTTTAAATTGTGTGGAACAACTTTTTATCAGCGCTATAAAATCACAATTTAATATATAGTGCTGCTTCTGCAGAGTGTATAAATGTGTAAATGACTAAACCCTGATTCAGCTTCACTAGCTCTGGCACCAAATGCTTTTTGTGCCAGGTGACTGGCTGGATTCAAAATGGCTGCCTGCGTCGGTGCTAGAGCGCTCACGTCACTGAGGAGGCGGTTTTGCTGCCCAGGCCGTCGGTGACTAAGCGAGCAGAGGCGATGATGTCATAGCCGTGGGCCGGGCTCCTTTCAGAGCTGTGTTTTCTCTGCTGCTGGTGCTGATGACTTCACTGAATGGAAAGGTTCATTGTGAGGGTGTCTTGCCTTACTTAATTTATTATTAATCCCTACTGAAGACTCGAAATATTCTCTTCCTGTGCTCATCTCTGCAAAGAAAGTTAGATGGATTCAGCCATTAAAACTTATACACTCGTGCCCTCTGACTTGTGTGTCATGGATATAAAGGAGAGCAACATGTTCTAGCTTCTCATCATGCATTCATCAAACATTTCATGTTGGAATGTTTTTGGTGATGTTTCTGTCCTGCTTTTCAATGTTAAATAATCCATCATCTGATTTAGAGTTTTCAATTAACGTAAACAAGCGAAATTGCGTTATTAAAGCAGTTCCAAGTGCAACGACATGGTTTCTGTACAAAAAGTATACATATTAGTATATGACGATTTCATATATTAGATATGTATAAGTTATAGGTTATACATACTGAAATCATACAGTACCTTTCTATAAATTGTATTATATATGTTTCAGTGCAGCACTGTGCTTAGCTGTGTTACTTACTATTGTGTTATAAATGTAATACGTGTAACGTTTTCCCCTGTAGCATCTCACTTGGTACTGGTTCTGTGGTCGGTGTGATGTTTTTGTGTCAATTAGTATAAATGCTTTGTCATGATAGTAGAGCTAATTTTTTTTTTTTTTCCCTGATGTAAGATCTGTCAGCTCGCAAACCACAGAAATGTTCTCAGGAAGTCGTGCTGCTTAAACTGACCATTTCAAAACATAAATAAATCAAACCTATATTGCTCCCAAGACATAGCCAAGATATTATTTCTGATTATTCCTAACACCTAATGTTTCAGTAGTTGTATTGTGTTGTTAAATTGGAAATTTCCCCACTGTGGGACGAATAAAGGTTTATCTTATATCTTATTGTATTTTATGTGTATGTACTCAGAGATGATTTTTTTCTTTATGGTTAAAGGGTCTGTGGATGTAGAAGGTTTGAGAGCGGCTCTCAGAGGGGATTTCTGTATAGCGATAGCTCCAAACATTATCACACCACGTGTTATGGTGTAGGTTAAAGTGCATTTTCTTGCTGTATATCCTGCGTTGCTGCAATGCATGCAAAGTTTTAGTTGTTACTCCCAGTGTGTTTTCTTTACCCTGTGGAATAATATGAACATGCGCATGCTGTGTATAAGTGGGTGTCTTTTTAAATAGTGATGTGCTAATATTTGTTCAATATATCAGTAATTGCTCTTGGCACATAAATATTTGTTTTCCCCAAAGAGATCTTCATTTAAATCAAATGCCTGTGTGCTTCTGCTGAGCATATTATTAAGGCATCTGTTGTTGCCCCGTTTGGCTGCCAGATTCAATGTCTTCATTATGATAATTGATCTCCAATTGCATATTTTAAGAAAAGAAAAAACAGATGGTCAATAGTCGACAGTTTGGTGCATGTCTAATCATAACTGATTTTATTACTGTCACATGGACAGAACAGTGTGGGATTTCAAACTGAGCCTCGTCCATTCACGTTTCAGCGCACCATTTTTACATGATTTGGGTTTGTGACGACATTTTCTGTTTAATCAACCTTTAGATTCTGTCCAGATACAGGTTAGTAGATTTGAACAGCTGTACTGTTAGCAGTCGAAGACTGTACTCACTGTATCTTTGGGTTCATGCGAATTTATATAGAAATTTTACATTCCAAGTACTCATGGGCAATTTGTGCTGACTAAAAGAAAATACACTTTAATTACAATGTAATTATAACCCAAGAGTCGTCGAACAAGCAGAGCAGTAACTAACATTCTTTATAAATTGTTATATTCCTCTCAGCTAGGTTATTCCTCTTCTTGCGTTGACTAATGCCTGCGTATTGGTTTTGTTGTGAAGTCTACTTTCTGTCTATTAAAGTATAGAAAGGCACAAAGTACCACAAACCAACATCCTGCCAAAGCACGACACAAAGTCAATATAGGGCCAGTATATAGGCTTTGATATCCTCTCACTAAATATGTATTTGTTTTTCCTTTTTAAGCAGTCCAGAGACAGAGGTTTGTGAGCAAATGCCAGTCATGTCTATTCTCATATGAACATAGGATCTGGTTATAGTTCATGAGGCTTGACCTTGTCCACAGTGTGATTTTGTTGCCAGTGCTCAACGCAAGTTCCACTTCAAGTAGTCCAGTTTTATAAAGATGCGGTGCCTTTTGTTGAGTTCGATTGATTCTCAGCCCCTATGACCTTGAGGCTGTTACACAAGCTTTTATTGGAGCCTCCTCAAACACACAGTTAAGATGAATTCTGTCTACTCGCTAACAATGAAATAACAGTGTTGTGCTCAGACCTGGGAGGTGTGTTGTGTTTTCCATCAAATCCTCAGGCCGAGGACAGAGGGACTGTGATAAAGACCTGAAGGAAATTGCACTTGCACGTCACTTTCAGAATACACACTTCATGAGCTTGATGTATTTAATTGGAAAGGTTCCTAATTTCTAGCTTGCAGTGTTTTGATAAGCTGTAATGTGAACATGTGGGACAACTTAAAGAGTTTTAATATGAAACAGTGATGGTGAAGCAAAAACTTCTGGACCTGTACTAGATCACAAACTCATCACTAACAGACTCAGAGCAAGGAAAAGAACAAAACATGTGCATGAGTGTAGTAAAAAACTTAACACCCTTCTGAAATGGCCACATCTGGGCAGTGTGAAGATGTTCACCTGTGGAGTCACAGAACTGGAGAGGTGAGGGAACCCAGGACTGATATGAAGTGCAGTGACACCGGGTTGGCAGCCCGAGCTATTTTTCTTCCTGAAAACATCTGGACATGAACAATTAAACGTCTCTTAGCAGGACCATGGCCATAATACAATTATTCTTTGGAGATGTTTCCTGTGTTTATGGGAATGGAACTGCTTAGTGTTTATACTATATAATCTGTACACACACACACACACACACACACACGTATAAATGCCTAAACTCAGGTATTTAACTGTGTCCTTACTACACACCACTGTCCTGGGATAACTCTTTTGGATTTTGCACTTTAGAATTAAACTTTAATCAATCTCAAATTGAAGTCAAAGCAAGAAGCATCTCAAGATCAAATGGACTCGAGAATGTTTAAAAATCTGACTTGATGCTTGGTATAAAGTCTAAACTTGTAGTCAGTGCAGTTTGGGTCTTTGTATGCATTACATTACGAATGCACCAATGCATTTGCCAGAAATCCACAAGCTTATTCTCCAGTGTGCTTCTACATCTGTTTGTCATTTCTGTTTTTGTTCCTCCTCACCAAGTGATCGGCTATTGCCTTTATCATTCCCTCTGCTAAATCACTGAGCATCTCGCACTACTGCCATGGCTTTCACTACCATTTTTCATATGCAAGTTTCTCAAGTCGATATTGTTCTAACTCACAGTCAGGGTGGGACATGATAAAGTTACCCAAGACACTCTGTCCTTGTGAGAAGACTTTGCACCAACTGCTTTCTGTTTATTTGTACAGTCCCAGATGTGCTTTTAGATACAAACATAAAGGAGAAATAAATAAAAAACATCAGCATATAATTTAACTGATGCTGTTATTTTTGTTGCTTTACATTTACTTTTTCTCATGTCTCTTTTATAGCCTTGAGTGTAGTTTATAAGACATGAGTGTTATAAATGTGTGGCCTTTTGTATGATTCAAGCATTTGGATGCTGTGACTCAGCCTCACAGTTGGATGACGGTGAAGGCTTGATGAATACCACTGTGGTCTTCTAAAGCCCTGAGCAGGACAAAGACCGAGCTGATGTACATGTCTGGATCAGCCGTGCAAATGAGAGCGGTGATTTCAGCTCTGTGCTGGTTTCAGAAACAGCCTTAACATATGTAAACCAAATGACTTAAACATGATTGGTACACAATTGTTTGTCTCTGGTGTTTGTAAACCTGGATATTATGGTTTAGGAGAGGGTTCACACTGAAGGTACTGTATTTTGTACTTTATTCCTGGGGGTCTATGAAACAACACATTTCCGCTGTGAACATCTTGTGTGTTTTTTCCTCCATTTAAAAATAATTTGTTATGGAGAGCTGTTTTCTGCCCCTCTATCACACAGCCTGTGTTCACTGAAGCGACCCACGAGTCAGCAATGCTCGGGAGCCGACCGCCAATTATTATTAAAATTCATTGCTTACATTTGTAAAGTCTGTAAAACAGCTGCAGTTCCTGAGGAAAAAAGAGGCTCGAAATATTCAACATTTATAGAGAGAAACCATTTCAGTGCAGTGAGTTTATAGTACAGACTGCTGATTAACTGTGTGACTGTGGAGTGAAGAAGTGACAGTTTACTCCAGTAAACTAGCTCGCTAATAACCTGCTCAGAAACAGAGACGCATCCTGTATGAAAATACACGGTAACCAGATGCCTTCTTTAAAATCAGTGGTTTGTAATCAGGGTGCTAAATGATCTAAACCTCAGCTTAGTTATTTCATGTCATAAAAACAGGAAATCATTTGCTTGTGCACTGATCTGAGTGTCTTCACTACTGCACAGGAGAGCAGCAGGAGCACTGCTGAAAACTACACTAACCTGCTAGTTATAGGGAGTTTTATCTTTAGGGGAAAAACGTGTATATACTTGTGTATATGTGTATTTCGCTGAAATATTAAAGCAAATATTAGTGTTACTGCTATATTTTCAGCTTTCATTACTAAGATAGAGATGTACAGTATGTTTCACTACTGGCACACACCTTCATCATTGTTGGCAGTTGTTTTTTTTTTTTCACAGTTTACTGAAGCAGCAAAAAAGGTGACGCCAATCTTTCAAAGCCGATCATGTTTCATAACAGCCATAAACATCATGGGCAGTGTCAGGGATTTGGCTTCTGCTTGAAAAAAACAAGTTATTTTCCCCTTTATCAGATCCATATTCAGGTCATTCTCACTTATACAGCTCTTTAAATAATACACATCGTCACAAAGACGTTTTCCAGAAATACTGATATTGCAGTAAACTCTCTGAACTGACATGATGGAGAACCGATAAGAAGAACCAGACTCAAAGGAAAGCCATCTTCTTTTGGGTGAAACGCAGTAATGTATGTAGTTCGTATTCCGTGTCATTTCTGGGTGAGATTGGGTAGTGTGATTATAAATCATTACAGTACGCAACACGCAAGTGTGAAGACATAAAGTACGCTACTGAGTGGGTTGAATAAATAGATGTTCTTTATGAGCAAGGTTGTAGATACGCCTCCTGGGGTAAAGTGTTTATGATTACAGCAGCAGTTATTGACTCTACAGTATCCAGGTGAGATTATCTACTGAAGAGAGTTGTGAATTTGGGTAGAGATTGTTCGAGAAGTGTGGTCTTTTTTCATATGTGACCATCCACTACAGCAGCAAGTGAATATCTGGCTGAAAAGACAAATTCACTTCTTCCACTTTATTATAAATATATTATACAGGATCATCAGTGTAATGTGTATATATACACTATATTGCCAAAAGTATTCGCTCACCCATCCAAATAATCAGAATCAGGTGTTCCAATCACTTCCATGGCCACAGGTGTATAAAATCAAGCACCTAGGCATGCAGACTGTTTTTACAAACATTTGTGAAAGAATGGGTCGCTCTCAGGAGCTCAGTGAATTCCAGCGTGGAACTGTGATAGGATGCCACCTGTGCAACAAATCCAGTCGTGAAATTTCCTCGCTCCTAAATATTCCACAGTCAACTGTCAGCTGTATTATAAGAACGTGGAAGTGTTTGGGAACGACAGCAACTCAGCCACGAAGTGGTAGGCCACGTAAACTGACGGAGCGGGGTCAGCGGATGCTGAGGCGCATAGTGCGAAGAGGTCGCCAACTTTCTGCAGAGTCAATCGCTACAGACCTCCAAACTTCATGTGGCCTTCAGATTAGCTCAAGAACAGTGCGCAGAGAGCTTCATGGAATGGGTTTCCATGGCCGAGCAGCTGCATCCAAGCCATACATCACCAAGTGCAATGCAAAGCGTCGGATGCAGTGGTGTAAATGCCACTGGACTCTAGAGCAGTGGAGACGCGTTCTCTGGAGTGACGAATCGCGCTTCTCCATCTGGCAGTCTGATGGACGAGTCTGGGTTTGGCGGTTGCCAGGAGAACGGTATTTGTCTGACTGCATTGTGCCAAGTGTAAAGTTTGGTGGAGGGGGGATTATGGTGTGGGGTTGTTTTTCAGGAGCTGGGCTTGGCCCCTTAGTTCCAGTGAAAGGAACTCTGAATGCTTCAGCATACCAAGACATTTTGGACAATTCCATGCTCCCAACTTTGTGGGAACAGTTTGGAGCTGGCCCCTTCCTCTTCCAACATGACTGTGCACCAGTGTACAAAGCAAGGTCCATAAAGACATGGATGACAGAGTCTGGTGTGGATGAACTTGACTGGCCTGCACAGAGTCCTGACCTCAACCCCATAGAACACCTTTGGGATGAATTAGAGCGGAGACTGAGAGCCAGGCCTTCTCGTCCAACATCAGTGTGTGACCTCACAAATGCGCTTCTGGAAGAATGGTCAAAAATTCCCATAAACACACTCCTAAACCTTGTGGACAGCCTTCCCAGAAGAGTTGAAGCTGTTATAGCTGCAAAGGGTGGACCGACGTCATATTGAACCCTATGGATTAGGAATGGGATGTCACTTAAGTTCATATGCGAGTCAAGGCAGGTGAGCGAATACTTTTGGCAATATAGTGTATGTATATAATCCAGAGTAATATTGTATGACCTGTTTGTTGTGTAGTAGAGTAGGAGATGGCTGTGTTTTTAATGATGTTCGTTTGGTGTTATCAAAATAAAGTTTTAATTTCTGGTTACGGCCTGTGCTTAGTGATTGTTAGAGGAGTAACGGATTGGAAAAACTGTAATGAAAGAACATTAGATTGTTAGTTCATATGAAGCAACATGACTTCAGAGAACAAAAGCTGGTGCTATGGAGGTGGCATTTGTGTGTAAGCAGACAGTAAGGACCGCCACGCTGAGGGTTGGTGCTAAATGACAACGAAACCATGACTGTGACTAAATGCATGCTTTAGATATGATGCACACACGTTATTTTCATCGCCTACTGTGTGTTTCTACTCTGTTACTGTATTTTTGGTGAAGGCTAACAGATGGTTGGGCACATGACTCGATGCTAAAGCATGAGGCTGAGAAACGGGGTTGGACTGGTCTGCTTTTTCATGGATGTTGTGTTTAAAAATAATGCTTTGCTTACCGCTAGGTTTGTGCCTCAAAACTCATACAAGATTCGAGTTTTTATTTTTAATGTGATCACTATTTAAAATGGGTGTGTGTGTGTGTGTGTGGGGGGGGGTGTGATCATTGCAGGTGTAAGGATCAGTAGTTTGTATGCAGATTTGTGTGAATGGCTCCGTACACATCTGCTGTATGTGGATTTTAACCCGCAAAAATTGCCTTGGCCAAAAATAGGAATGCGGAATAATGCGGATCCTCATCTGGACCTCTGGTGAGAAAAAAACCCTCCCACCCTCGCGCCTAGGGCCGTTTCCATGGCAACCCAGGAGGCCTCTCTTTTTTTTTTTCCGAGGCTGGTCTCAAGATACCCCCCAAAAAACTAGAAAGACAAGCAGACATAAACTTCTGAAGGCTTTCTACTTAAAAGTTCACATTTGAAGTTGCCCACTGTCATCAAAGGCAGCGTGCAAAGGGATCAGGTTATTTTTATGAAAGAGAGGCACTGGATCTCTTTATACGTAAGCTTAAATTGATTATTAGAAGTTTATCGATTTCTTAAGGAGAATCATGTGATGGATCAGTTTACATGTAAATAATTTAAACAGTCTGCACTAAGATGTATACACACATCGGTCACTTTTTGCATTTAGGAGGCATTTTACCCCATCACACATGCGTGAAACCCCAAACAAACTTGTACTGAAGGAGAGATGATTTGAGACAGTAGTTCTATGTATTGGTGTATCAGCAGCTCTGCATCTGAAGCAAGTTTCAGTGCAGTGCTGCTGGATATCTAGGCCCCATCTGATGAGATTTAAATTAATTCTGCCTCGATCCCAAATTCAGCCCCTTCCCTGCTGCACTGCACAGTATTAACAAGACGCTGTCTCCGCCTCCTCACACAGCAGTAACACAGTTACGTCCTCCCGTGGAAGGATGCAGCTCAGCCAGCGGAAAGGCACACAATGCTCATCTTCCTCTCTCTAGTGCTCTCTGCCACCTCTGTGTAACATATGCTTCAGTCACATTGCATTCTACTGTTTGTCAAATACGCATATTAAACCAGGCAGTGGAGAGGAAGCAGTATTATAGCACAGGAAACTGCCTGTATGCCTATGTGCACTTTTGGGGGACATTTAATATGTCAAAATGCAGTCATTCATTTTATCCAAAATTGTAGGTAAAAAGACTCTTGCCCTTGTCATCATCCTCTTGTGCAAACTCTCTTGATGCTGAGATCAAATCATATGTTCTACTGCATGCAACATTTGATGCAAATAGTTTTTCAGAGATCTATATAAAGGAAAAGGTACATCATCTGATTAAACGTCCTGTAGAACCTTGTCTTTAGTTGCCTAGTTGCTTAGTTGCGTAAAAACAAACAAATACAATGTACTGGTACCCCTCATGTGCTTCTGGTTGGTTCTGCTGGTGTGAGCTGAGATATATGAGGACTGTGGCTCATGCATATTTCATCACTCTCCACTGTACAGAGACACTGAGGTCAGTGCAAGCCTGAGGAAGATTAACACCAGATAACCAATCAGACACGGCAGAAAATATTTTTCTACCTGTGTGTCGCTCTTTCAGTGCAGTTGTTATAACTACAGCCATCATTTTTAATGAAGCCCTGTGTGGATTATGGCGGGACAAACCCGATATGAATCAAGAGCTTCTCTGTAGCTTGAGCCCTAAGTGGTGATTAAAGTCTTTTCTGCACTCGTAATGACTACGAAGAGAAAGATTGTGCTTGTCTTTAGTACAAAATAATGTTTTCATTATATAGCTAGCACGTTATGTGTAGATTTCCTGATAGTCTGTAAATGTGTATGTACTTTTGCATGACTGCGAATGAAAGTAGACGGGTTTGAGTACATTTGCAGTGGTTTTGTTTACTTTAGATCTCTGTCCTGGGTTTACTGTAATTAGGCAACATTGTCATTTTGTAAAGATGGTGCTTCAAGAGTTTGCATTTTCTTTGTAATCCAACTGTTTTCTGTAAAACAGTGTCTAGTGGGAAATGTGTAATTAAGCTGGCTATCAGGAGATAATAGTGCCACTGTGTAAATGAACAATTGTGAAACGACACAGGTTTGTAAGGAGATGGCTACTGTCGACAGACATGGTGACTGGCTTCACATGTTACAGAGGCTAGTATTAAGAAAACGTTATTTGATACTTTCTAGACTTCCTTATACTTATTTTATTGGCTGTCATTAAATTAAGAATCTTTTTATTTCGGCTTTTCCCTTCAGGACTGGTCACAGCAAATCATCTCTCTTCACCTGTCTTCTGCATCCTAAACACTTGCACCCACTAGCTTCATCATTAAATTAAGAATGCTTTAGTGTATTAAAAACTGGATGTTTTATTCACTAGTTGTAATAGTATAAACTAGCTGATGTATTAAAATGAATAAGTTGCATTTTTTTTTTTCTTTTTTTGCCTTCGTTTAGGTTGTGTGGCCTGCAATGAAGTCTCATGAAGTCACCCATCGCAGCTGACATTAATGGTCAGCAGAAATATTCTCTAGTATTTCACCAGACAGAGATCCATTCAGCTTTTTCTAGGAGTCTCTCATCAAGGTTGCACTGTCTCAGTTCCACAGTAGGTCATGGCCAGTCGTAGAAAGTCCACCACCCCTTGTATGATTCGGCCAGATGACTTATTGGACCAGGATATAGATGAATGTGTGGACAATACAGTGGAGAATGGCTCCTCATGCGTTCCTGCTAGCGAGAATTGGACTGAGACGAGGAACGCTGTGAGCTCAGTACCATCAATAAATGATTCAGAAAAGCCTGAGGCAGAAACTCGCCCACAGAAGAAGGTGCAGGGAGGATATGAGTGCAAATATTGTACCTTCTCCACACAGAACCTTAATGAATTCAAAGAACATGTTGACTCCAACCATCCTAATGTCATTCTCAACCCTCTGTACCTGTGTGCTGTCTGCAACTTCAACACAAAGAAGTTTGACACCTTGACCGAACACAACGAGAAATTCCATCCTGGAGAGAGCAATTTCAAGTTCAAGAGGATAAAACTGAACAGTCAGACCATTCTGGAGCAGACAATTGAAGGTTCAAACTGTGCAGCCATTTATGATGTCCGGAGTCCTCAGTCAGGAGAGGACCTTTCTCCAAGCAAATCCATGGCACCGAAGAAACCAAAAACTGATGGCAAGCGCCCACTGGGAGAGGGTCAACTAGACAAGCTCACCCCAGAGTTATCCAAAAAACAGATCACTGCGGTGAATGTAAACGGGACCGTGATAATCCCAGATGCAACACTCAAAGAAGGACTCTCACACATAATGCCATCCCTGCAGCGTCCACCCAACTACAGTTTAGTGCCAAAAATTGCCGTTCCTCTAAACACATCGAAATACAACGCGTCCCTAGACGGAAACCTGACTCTAATTACTTCCTTTAACAAGTTTCCATATCCCACACAAGCTGAGCTCTCGTGGCTCACTGCAGCGTCAAAGCACCCAGAAGAACAAATCAAAGTATGGTTCACAACCCAGAGGCTAAAGCAAGGCATCAGTTGGTCCCCAGAGGAGGTTGAGGAAGCTCGGAAGAAAATGTTCAATGGAACAATTCAGCCTGTTCAACAAGCATTCACCGTCTTACCTGCTCAGCTGGCCCAGTCCACAAAAGCCTCCCAATCCCTCATTCAGACGGTCCCTTGCCAAGTTCTTGGACAGTCCGGCTTGGTGTTGACACCAGTGGCCAACGGGTCCAGTGCGACTTGTGCGACTGGTCCTCTTGCACTAACAGTTTCAAACCAAGCAGCACAGGCTATTAAGAGGCCCCTCATGTCCCCTGTTGCTTCTCCAGAGGTGAAGAGGCCTTCAATAATACAAACAGTTCAGACTACTAATAAATCTGCCTCTCCTACACCCAGTCTTTCTTCAGATTGCAAAAAAACACCAGGTCAGATTAAAGAGCTGATGGCCAGCTATACTCAGTGCCAGTTTCCTGATGATGAAGAAGTGTATCGTCTTATAGAGATGACTGGGCTTTCCTGGGGAGAGATTAAAAAGTGGTTCAGTGATCAGCGTCTTGGAAACCATAAGACTGTGCAGCCGTTGAGGGCTGACCTTCCACTGAAGGAAAACCAGCCCCAGAAACCCGTGGCCACGAAGTTTCCCCTTCTGGAATGGGTAAAGGGGAAGTCTTCAGAGCAAATGAAAATGTTAGAGGAGTGTTTCCAGAAGACAAGCTTTCCATCACAGGCTGAGATCGAAAACCTGGCAATAGACACTAGACTTTCCAAAACTGAGATTGACGGCTGGTTCACGGAGCGTCGTGCTCTAAGAGATAACCTCGAACAAGCCTTGCTCAACTCCATGGGCTTTAAAAGACTGGACAGAGGAGCTCTGAATGGGATACATGAGCAGGAAGGTCGGTCAAGGTCTTCTCCTCTTCCTCTTCTAACTTCTGTTTGCTCTGAAATTGACAGCAAGTCTCTTTACCTTCTAAAAGAGGTTTTCTCACAGACCCAGTGGCCATCGCCAGAGGAGTACAGTGAACTGGAACTGCAGACAGGGCTGCCTCGCACAGAAATCGTACGCTGGTTTAAGAATAATCGATCTGCTTTGAGAAATGGAACCTTGGAATGGATGGAGCAGTTTGAGAATCTGAGCAACAAAAAACACAACGGGCAGAACAGCTTGCTGAGCCCAGAACCAGCCCACAGTGTTCTACAGAGAAATTTCCCAGAGGCAAAGCTACTAAAACTAGAGGATGATGACAAGCTGGCAGAGCGATCGAAACTTGTCAGTCAGGACATTGTCAGTTGGGTTACCAGTAAGCTGGACATTAACAGGAGCAAGGACCAACATGGACTGGTGTCTGTGGACAGTGGGAGATGGGTTAAAGTTTCCATGGCAGCTGAGAACGAAAGAAAAGACTCTGAGACACGGAGAGGTGCCACCGACCTCGAGGTTCTGACCACAGAGCACACAGTGTCAGGATGAACTAAGAAAGGTAGGCCAGAGCTCTGCAATGCACTTTCAGCCATGTGCAGTGTGTATTCAGCTTCTGTACGTTCTATTAATTTTGGAAATGAGCAAAAACGCTGAATGTGTAGCATTTCAAAATAAAACAGAGTAGAAGATTCAGTAGATTCTATTATCTTTTGCAAATTAATCAAGTCTGTAATGCCATCAATGGAAAGCTGAGATGACTCACCTGTAGGTCATGAGGTTTTTATTACTCATAATTTCTGTCAAATGCACAGATGCTTTTATTATTTACTTTCTCTTTTTATAAAAGAGACTAAAATGGGGGAAATCCAGTAACCAGTGCAGCAGTTCATTCAGAATTTAAGGAACAGTACTGGTAAACTTTTACTCTGTTACCACTCACTAACCAGCTAAAATAACAGATCTCTAGCAGTTGACACAATACTCAATATAATATTGAACCGTTCGGTACGACCTCCACGGTTCAATATGCATATGTGAATCACATTTTTTTTTGGTTTTTCGTTATAAATAATTATAAATAAATTCCATGTGTTTTATTACTCTCTGAACTGCCTGTTTGTGTTTGCCTGTACTGTATGTCTATATGCTGAGACAGACACGCCTCTCCGCGAGTAAATATCCAATCAGTGAGCGCTAAAGTTAGGGGCGGTAACCATACTTGCAATGCTGGTGTCAGATTTCACAATCTAACCCTGGAGAGCGGTGAAGCGAGACAAATACGAGGAAGCAGTACGAGTTTCAGATCGGTGGTGTAGGGACATTTCAGATTTGTTGCTGACTGATGTTGATGAAACAAAAACGGTTAAAAAAATGACTGTGTTTAAGCAGTGTTACACACGAGTTAGCTTCTCAAATGGAAATACTTCCAACATGACCGCACATCTGCAGCTCTATCACACCGCGATATCACTGTGTGGAAGCAGGATAACAGGGCAGATAACACAGGCATCCAAAATCAACAGTCCCTAGCTGATTCCTTCCAGCATTCAGACACAACTGGTTCCGAGAGACATCTAACAAATGTGGGGGTGTTTATTGCTAAAGATTTGCAGCCGTTTTCTGTGATCGGTGATGTGGACTTTCGACACCTTATAAAAAGGCTCGATCCGCTTTACACACTACCGACAGCCTTTTTTTTTCTTTTTGTTTTAGCACTGAGGTAATTTCCGATCTCTACGAAAAGATGCGCAACAACATCGAAAACGAATCAGCTAAAACACGACGCCTTGCTATAACAACAGATAGTTGGACCTCGCAGGCAACAGAGAGTTATGTCACCCTTACTGTTCATTACATAGCGGATTGGGAAATAAAGAGCGCCATACTCCAAACCCGTCTCCTGTAAGAAAGTCATACAAGCGCTAATTTGGCAGAAGAGTTGACAAATGCTGCAAATATTGTCCATGCAATTCATGAAGCTGACGTGCTATGAGCTGCCAGTGTTTTTAAATATCTTTATTTTTTATATCTCACTATTTTCAGTACACTGTGAATGTGTACAAGTTGATTTTTGCATTTAAGTAAAATAAAGAGAATTGCAACCAAAACCATTTTTCCCTTCTTAACATCTTACTGTTCCTGTCATCTAAGCAAAGAATAATGAAACAAAAAAACTCTTTAATTTGCCAAGCCATCAGAAATGAACCGAAAACCGTGGTTAAAAAACCGAGATACGTATTGAACCGTGGGTTAACTGTATTGTTTCATCCCTATTGAATAGTTAGCTAACATTTTGCAGATAGGAACAGTTTTGCATTAACATTATACGCAGCGATGGACAAAGGAGAAATTCATCAGCTGGCTGCCTGACAAATGAAATCCCCCATGTGCTGCCCAGTCCTGTGTTATGCTTACCCCGAAAATCCAATTAACCAGACTAAAAAGCGTAACGTAATTGAAGTCAGAAGTAGGATGAGCTGATTGTGTACATTAATACAGAGTGTGGAAAATAAGTGTCCAGGTTTGCCTGCGAGAGGTGACTTTATCCACACTCACTGTCCTCTCCTCATAATGTCTCTGCTGTGTTCTTCCGCTCCTCAACCAAAAGCCAGAGAGTGTTTTAGTTCATCAGTTTATCTGTTTATCATCAGGTTCTCTCCTCACACTTTAGCATGTTCAGTCTGGTGAGTGTGTCTTCATTTTTGTTTGAGGAAAAGTGTTTAAAAGTGAGGAAACTGCTCTACTGGTATTATTGAGATTTTGCACTGCACTGTACTCTGTTTTGCTCAGTTTACTCACACTTTTCACATCTCTTCATTTTGCTGATTCGGGAAAGATCTGTCTCGCATCCAGTCAAACTGATGGCGAGTAAAGACAGCTCCGTCCTGCAGGTAGACTGTGTCCTCACTGCGTGTGTGTAGTGCAGCAGGTGCTGGGCTTCAGGAAAAGCAAAATAGATGTGTGTTATAATATTTTCATTAGATATTTTTTTGTGAAAGTCGATAGGGAATAGAGCCTCGCACCCAGTGTTACTGGGACTGACTCCAAATTCACTGTGACCCTGAGCAGGATCAAGTGTTTACTGAAGATTAATGAATGAAGGAGAGGTTTTTTTTTAATTTCTCTGATTATTGAGAGGAACGCTCAGTTAAAGAAAGAAAATCAGGTTTTATTAACAGCCTACTGAACCTCTGCGCTCGCTGGACAACTGTGACCGAAAAGCTCATTTATGTATTAATACTGACAGTCTACTCAGTGTCCAGGCTAGAAATGTCTCCTTTACTCTCCTTTACTCTTCAGTAAAGAATATTTCATTAAATTTAAACCGTTTCAAACACACTTTCGTTGATTCCCCCTCACCCGATTTCCCATTTTCATTCTTTCCCGAGTGTGACCACTGATTATTCTGTAAAGGAAATGAAGTGTGATAATTAAGTCTGTAAACCTTCATGTTATAAAGGGAATAAAACATCTTTGCCTATTGAGTGACGGATCAAAATTTCCTAGAACATGATCCGCTTCCATGTTTCTGTCACTGAAATGATCTAATACACTCATCATCTTCATCATGTCCACGTTGCGTTTCTGCTGAAACTATAATGTGCAGTTGTTTCTCGTTGCAGGACGGAGACTAGGCTGCTACGACTAACCCCGAAGTGGAAAGAAAGAAAATGATTGCGCTGACATACTTGGAACCAATGATCTCATGCCTGGACTCTGATCTCATCAGAGGGAAAAAAAAGGACTGTGAGTGTGTGTAAGCACTGACCATGGAGTGCCAAAGTCAGACTGCTATGCTACTATTACTACTTAGGTGTTTGAGGATTTTTTTTTGTTATTTTATAGCAGAAGAGCCCATGTAAATATGTTTTTGACAGATTTGTAAAAATTTTCTGAGGATGAGTTTTGTTACATTTATAATACTGTAGATGTCCCCAAGCCATTTTGCTTAACGCTCCTTAACGGATCGTTCGGCCTTCTTGTGAAAGGACAGTAAACTGACTGACCTGCTGAGAAGTTTGGTCACTATGGCACTTAATATTTGAAGTGGACAAAGACAAGCGGTGCTCTTTTGATCTCATTCCTCAAACTATAGTGAAAGTACAGACTTTTCTTTTGGACCATAGAAGCATTGCCTGCACATGACTGATTATAATCCAAACTGAAATCAATGCAGCGAGGCACAAAACATGTTTATTTCTAGTTCATCTTCAATATTACTCTCACAGAAGAATTGCATTTTTTCGCATTTATGGTGTAGTTCCATTTCACCGTCTCGGCCGTGGTCTGCTTAACGAAAGCTCCGTGTATTCTCGTCCCCTCCTGCATCATCACTCTTCATCATCATGTTCAGACATGCATCAGGAATACTGTATGAGTATCAAGAATCATGCTTGCTCTTTCTTTAAAACGGTCTGCTGTAACTCAATAAAACAAACGATTAAAAAACTATTTCTGTCTTTGTTAGAACGCTCCACTCACACTCCATTAAGCATCGCAGACTTTCTCTTTATATCAGTGCAAAAGAAGGTTGTTTTTTTTTTTGTTTCAGCTTAGTCAAAATAAATCACTCAATTTAATAATTCATCCAATTACCACTTCACCTTGTAGCCTTATTTATATATATATATAAATATACAGGAAACAATAGTTAGACTGAACAGCAGTAACATTTTATTTAACTTTCTGTTGCTTTATGCAATCACATTCATTTTCATGATGAATTGTTTCTGAAGCATCATTCTAGTCTTTTTTTTTTTCCCTACACTTGTCTTGTCTTGTCTTGTCCAGTTAGATATTTCTACACTCAAACTCTCTTCCCATTACAAAACAGTGGATCAAGAATTATTTACTAAATACGAGTATTGGAGCATGAAGTTGCTGAACCGCAGCGTTTTCTCTCTTCACAGCTTCATCAGCAATATACACATGATCAGCAGAATTTCACATGTGGCTGTAAAATGCCCTGGTGTTTTGTTTAAGGCAATCAGTGCATCAGGGTTTATAGTTCATCTTCGTTTAAGTGTTTTTAATAATCAGCTTTTATTCATATGGAAATTTGTTGTGCATTTTCTTCTTTATTACCAAATTAGGAGTTAGGATTTCTATGATATACTGACCCCTACAGGCTGAATGGATGAGTATCGAGTTTAATGTCAGTAATGAAGTTGAGGAGGCGAGTGTGTGTGTTGTGTATATATTTTAAACCCTGACTATGTGTTAAGACAAAGTTTACACTCAACAGTTCTGAACAAAAAAATTTACTAGTAAAAGCGATTAACACAGAATTTGCACATCTTCAAATTTCTTAGTCAAAGAAAAAGTTAAGATTCTGTACATGACAATCAACAAGACAAGAAAACTAAAGCATTCGATCTGAAGCCATCACACACTGCCACAGTGTGCTAGAGTTGAGGAAAAAACCATTTCAGTCCTCTAAATCGTCTCCTTTACACAAACACTGCCTGAGCTCCTCGTTCCGCAGGCTGCTCGCGCCTGAGAGAAACCCAGGTACACAGTGACGTACAATATGACAAAGAGTAAACAAACACGCTGACATGGTGTGAAGGAGCTCTGTGTCGCCTTCGTTTCATTCGTAGTCGGAAGGAGAGATACAAAAACTGAACCGAAGCCCAAACGTATGCAAACTTGTGTTCTGCAGCATCAATGTTGTATTATGTGCCTGATGAGCATCAGTGTCTGTGGAGGCTTCAGTAGGAGGACGTCCTCAGTCTTCCCCGAGCCGAAAGCCTTGCCCCCAGTTGTGACGTCCACCGCCTCCTCCTGCCGGTTCCTGAGGGTCACGTCTTCTGGTGGGTGGGACGCCGAATCCAGAAACTCCACCGCGTCGATTGGGAAACCACCGATAGCTGTTAAAAAAAATAATAAAAAAAAGACAAGACTTGTTGAATGTACAGACTAGACTGTAGTCAAAACAGATGTTATGTAACAGATGTTGGTTGTGTCTTAAAGCACAAGAGCAGCAGAATGCTCTGTTGTGTACAGTCAGCAGATGTGATGCTGAACAAGTGTGTTGTGATGATCATGTGGTATTGTAAAGGAAACAGCAGCAGAATAAAGTCTGCAGGAGCCTCGGCTGATCCCCTCACTGTGTACATCTGTAGATTTTAATACACAATCGTTTCCTGGTTTGAGGTTTGTATAGCTTTATCACGTTCATAGCATGATTTGTTGAGATCTGATCACCGAGTGAATGTGGAATACTGAATTTGCAGACTGTGCTTACAGGGTCTCAGGAGTGGACAGGAAGGATCTGCCGCCCAGGTCCATGGGATATTTGAACATGAGGAAGAAGTAAAGATGACCCACTAAATTTCCAATCAGCTCGTTCACCACACTGAGGGGAGATTAAGAGAAAACTCAGGTCAATCGCAAGACTTCCATCTCAAAACTGGTCAAGAATAATGCTATGCCTTTAAACCCTGATGTACTGATGCAGTTCTGTTCACAGGGACATGTTTCATTACTTCAAACAACACTAAATACGTCCACTCACATTTGTTAGAGTGATGATGCATAAATTAGTCGAAGAATTTTGCATACACGCCTTATAAACTCTCTAAACTCTGGAAGCCATGTTTATCACTCGGTACAGGGGGATGTGATAATGACCTCGACAAAGGACAAGAACATTGTTGTTGTGACAGCTAATAGCCCCATTAACCCGTTTTCTCATACTTTCTACAAAAGACACCTAAAAGCTGAGACGAGTGGCCTGACCCTGTCCGACACGACGTTAGAAAACACACGCTGAACTGAGATGATAAAATGAGCGGGTTCTTACGAGCCACCGATGATGTAGTTGAATCCCAGGATGACCCAGGGGAGATAACAGGCCTGCGAACGTTAGATCCGAGTGTCAGAGTGCTTTACAGTATTTATATGAAGTGCAAAGTGATAATGAATCCGCAAAATTGAATTTCTACCTTGAATCTTGTACCAAACCAGAAGGACACGATCATGTCTCGGTTCATTTGGGCCCAAACATACAGCACTGACATGATCAACGGGATCATCAGGAGCTGGAGGGAGAGAAAAGGACAATTTTAATACTTCAACCACAGGATTTGTACATTTTAAATAACCTGTATTAAGTGTAAAATGATACATATTTCCACTGCATCATTCTGGTCAGAAATAACACATCAGGGATCTTCCTCCATCTTAACAGACTAGTTTGTATTTAAGGGATTCTCCCTTTCAACACCTGGAAGCTCTCCCACGGTTCAGCTGCTCACCACTTTGCTCTTCACTCTCACTTACTGTTCTGGTGGATTTCCTCCGAAAAGGATGCGATGGATTCAAAAAAGTGTACTGGACATCATGCCACTGGAGTTTGTTCCTTAATAACAAAACATTTCACTTTGGAATCTACCTTTTCCTTCCACCTGAGAGACGCTGAAGGACAGACTGTGGGACTTGGACCTGAGTGAATGTGGATATTACTGGGTGTCTAGCAGTTTTTATTTAATTGCGTATTTATTATTCTATGCCGTTTTATATATCTGGGTATTTTTGTCTACTTTACTACTCTCTCTAATATTATTTTTGGCTTTTTCTTGCAAAAAAAGGTTTTACTTTCAACTGTGGCAGTATGTTTGCTTTTCTCCAACGCCTCTCTCTTCATCCTGTTGTTCTTTCTTCAAATAAAAATGAATAAATTAATTGTTTTTTTTATCCTGGACTGTTCCTCTGACAGATGTGCAGACAGATGAGGCTCTGAAATTCACACAACTGTCTAAAGATCGTGTAAAATGTGTGACACACAGAATCTCACAAATGAGCCTCTTCAAAACAAGATGTTTTTCTACAGTCACTCATCACACACTTCTCGACTTTATTTGTCCAGCAGAACGTCACACCTCGTGTGTGTGTGTGTGATAACACTGTTTAACACAGAGCATAAAATGAAGCACTCCAGCATCAGTCACTCTGAGCTCTCCTGATGATTACTGAAATGAACATAATCACATCGTAAAGGATAAAACAACAGACCACTGACCTGCATGTCCATCATCAGCCCTGTTATCTGGATCATGTAGATAAGGACGATCCAAACCAAACCAGAAGAATCCAACATTTTTTGCAACCACTGAGACACACACTCACTCACATTCGTTCACACACACACACACTCACACACTCACACACGTCACTCTTGCTCACTTTTACACACACACACTCACTCTTGCGCATTCACACAATCTAGTGAAAAGGATACAACAATGCAAATCCAGTTGAAAAGCAGCATGTACACATAGTCTGCTGGTCTTCCATCAAAGGCCCCTGGTGAAGGAGCAGAGTTTACTGAACAGCTCTGTCTTCATGAAGACGTTTTTGTACTCAATAAAGTCATGCAGCTTTCACTTGAATGCATTTAACAGCTTTTTCCTACATTTACAGCATGCTTTAGGAATAATGGACCTGTATGAGCTGAAAAACTAGACATCTTTGTAACAAGCAGCATGTGGTTTATTGTCTAGTCTTGTTCTCAAATCAACATTTATGTATTGCAGCTGATGTCCAAATGCAAATACATATAAAAAAAAAAGCATAACTTATTTCAACCATTTTACTTTTCCCTGTGTGATGAAAAATAAATCACTGAGTGTGTTGTGTGAGTGTATCGTTGTGTCTCCGCTGCTGAAAACTGGATCATTTTAATTTTATTCACTTCCTAAACTGATCTCTGCAAAGAACTGAAGACGAAGCATTTAGTTAAACGTCTCAGAGAGCGGCTCTGACTCTTCAGCAGATCACCATTTCAGACTAACAGAAAAAAATCAAGCAGGCACTTTAACACTGTTCATCAACATTTCTCATTCAGCTCTGTTATTGATGTGTTAGATGGAGGTGGTGCGGTCAGTCGTACCTGTTTCCAGTCTGGAGGAGTACTGATACAGGAAGTAGAGATTGACCATGTACAGAAAACCTGTTCCTGGTCCAACTGGGAAGTAGAATGTTGAAGTTATGGGTCTCCATATCTGCAAAAAACCAACATAAAATCACTAGACATTGTGGCTTTACTCTATACCTCGCATCCAACATCTGTTCGAACTTTTACATCAGAGCAGCCTCAATGGCCCCATGATCCATCAGATGTTTTAACTCACAAATGATTGTGTAACAAGGGGACATCTAGTAAGAGGGTATTTTTTTTATTGGGGAAGTGGTAGTTCAGTGGTGGACCACTGATCAGAAGGTTGTGACCTCGAATTCCAGCACCACCAAGCGGTCACTGCTGCACCCTCGAGCAACGCCCTTAACGCTCAACTGCTAAGAAGTATAAATGAGAAACACAAGTCTCTCTGGATAAGGGTGTCTACCCAATGCCATTAAAATGTAATGTAAATGTATTCTATAGTCACTGTGCCCCTCTGTGTAGTGGCACCAAATGGCCATATTTAAGAGAGTCCTTTTCTAAACACTAACTAGCTGATTTGCTGTTAGCTCACTACAGGTCAGGATAAATAAACACATCGTTTATGATGGCTAGTACAAAGTCTTCTGTCTTCTCCAGTGTTTATTCTACAGTATACTGTATATTCTGGCACGGATTCACGCTAAACTGTTCACAGTTTATAGCGTGATAAAGGCGTAGCTCTAGTTTCTAGTTTCTCTCCACTCTCATTTCCCAGGAATAAAACAGGAAGCAGTTTATCATGATTCATGATATTATTCAGGTTTTGCAGAAGCAAATACATGCTCCATGCGTCCAGTTTAGCAGTTCATCTCTCTGTTAGTCCTGGTATTTAACTCAAACTGATCTGATGACTAACAGAAAGCCCTTACACTGCACCACACAGATAACTGGGCAAAATTCACCTGCTCTGCTCACTCAGATATTTTAGCTCCACTGTAACTCCCTGGCACGAGAAATGGGTCAGGAAAGAACGGGCACCTCCCCCCACCTGCTCCCTGTGTACACGTCAGAGCGCGCGCCCTTCACCTCACGTCAGAGCGCGCGCCCTTCACCTCACGTCAGAGCGCGCGCCCTTCACCTCACGTCAGAGCGCGCGCCCTTCACCTCACGTCAGAGCGCGCGCCCTTCACCTCACGTCAGAGCGCGCGCCCTTCACCTCACGTCAGTGTGCATGCTCTTAGTGTTTAAAATATGCAATAAATCTCTACAAAGAACAAACAGACTCTGCAAAAATTATTTAAAGCAGAGTCAATAAAATCAGAGATGTTCAGAAGTCATTTTTTTTTTGGTTAGAGTCGAGTCTTATTTCAGTCCCCTCCGAAATTATTGGAACAGCAAGACCTATTCTATTGTCTTCGCTGTACACTGAAGACATTCGAGTCGACAGATCATAAACCCAGCTCTCATTTCCTGATATTTACATTGTCCACCATCTATATATTTTTTATATATTAGTTTGTGGAAGTCTACCTCAAGTGTTTGACTCATGCTAAGCAATTAAAAAAGCAACGCCACCAAATATTAAAGCGTCCTCCTGATAGAACGACTGTTAGGTTTGTGGGCCTCTTTGCTTGAACTCTAGATTATAAGCCTTCCTCATGATGCCAGCTCTTCTCTCAGTCCCTTTCCCAGTTCAATCCACCCACAACATGATGATGGTACTCTCATGTTTCACAGATGTGATGGTGATCTTCAGCCTCACTCTTTTTCTCTGATTATTTGAGAACATTCAATAAGGTTAGGTCTTCATCCTGGTCATCAACTACTAACTTTAGTCTGGACTTTCAGTCAGTCTTGGAGTAGGAGCTTCTGAATTGCATGACAGTGTTTCAGACTAACGGTTGTTACATGGAGCCTCAGTCAACATGATGCACTGGACATTTTGACCCACTGGAAATCTGATGTTGAAAATTAATTAAAACATAAATCAGTCTGTGATCAACTGTTTTAAAATGACCTCTGATGTAAAGGCAGTAGATGCTCTAATCGACTTGTGTTGTAACATGAAAAGTGTGGGACAAACCGAGACTAAATATCTTTCACCTTGAAGCCTGTTAAACATCTGAACCACATCATACATTCAGCTGCTAGATCTCTGGCTAGTCAGGTGCATCACTCACTAACCAAACTAACTAATCTTACATAGTGTGATGTTTAAGTTATATCTTTTCTGATATAAATAAATGATATTCACCTCTTTCATATCCATCACACTGAAAACATTCGCATCTGAACCTTAGATTAACGTTATGTTTAAATATATATATACACAGCTATACAGCTCTGGGGTATTCACCTCAGGGTACTGTGTGTGTGTGTCGCTGTTTCTGCTCCAAATTCCTTTGACTGCTAAAAGCTAGAAACAATCCTGTTACAAAAATATTGAGGCAGTTTCCCATAATCTAATAACTCTGATACTGCACTAGAAACTGATCCAGCAAAGACAATGATATTGTTCTGAAAGTCTACATCTGTGTGTGTGTGTGTGTGTGTGTGTGTGTACTGACTGCAGCCTGCAGTGCAGAGAAAAGTGAGTGAGAGAAAATACACTCCACAGGACTGCGTGAGAAGAGAAGGAGGAATGAGGCCGAGAGACAGGAGAGAGAGAGCGAGAGAGAGAAGAGAGAGAAAGGAAAAAGAGCGAGAGAGAGAAGAGAGAGAAAGGAAAGAGTGAGAGAGAGGAGAGATGAGAGAGAGAAAGGAAAGAGAGAGAGAGAGAGAGAGAGAGAAAGACAGGAAAAAGAGAGAGAGACAGGAAAGACAGAGACAGCGAGAGAGAGAGAGAGAGAGAGAGAGAGAGAGAGGAGAAACGAGTCTCACTCAGAAGCACACAGTGAGCTTGTTAAGTTAAGTGCAGTGTGGCTTGGACTCTGGTTCTGTGTGATGAAATATGAAACACTGTTAGTTGTTATTAACACGTGGGTTTGGGGAAAATTCTTACTCTCTTGACTGATTTCCTATTTGCACAGATTTACAGGCCAGATGTTTTATCCAAAGCAATTTAAATTGAGGCAGAATTTAATCTGAGTGAAGAGCAGAGGGTCTTCACTGGCCTTGGTTTTGGACCATCAGCAGGTCAGCAGCAGCACTGGGAATCAGACAGAGCAGTAAAACCATGTACCATGCTGGTGTGAGGAATCACATGGGGATCTGTGCTTCTGTTAACTTATTAAACATATCTACACACATCAAGGTACATTGTGTAGAGTGTGAAATAGCTGTGTAAAATAGTGTGAAATGTAGTGTAAAATGTCATGTGAGATTTTCCTTTTTTGGTCTATTCTGTTTTTTTTTTTATTCATCAGCATGTATCATATTCTGAAAGCATTCAGCTTCATCACACAGACCAACTCCTAAATCTAATGCAAATGATTCTGAATTGAACTTTCAGTTGCATCAGAAAATATCCACACAGCTTTCTCAAATCTGAAATGAAAGAAAATGGCAGAAAAAAGGAATCAAACTGGGCACAGGCCAAAAAATATTAGGGCTGTAGTAAGGCAAGGGGAAGAGGAGGAGGAGGAGGAGGAGGAGGAGGAGGAAAGATGGTGGAGGAAGAGAAAGTGGAAGAAGAGGTGGAAGTGGAGAAGGAAGAAGAGGAGGAAGAGGAAAAGGTGGTAAATGTGGAGAAGGAGAGAGTACAAAAGAGAAGGAGGTGGTGGATGTGGAGAAGGAGGAAGAGGAGGAGATGGTGGATGTGGAGAAGGAGGAAGAGGAGGAGATGGTGGATGTGGAGAAGGAGGAAGAGGTGGTGGAAGTGAGCACTATTCTAATGGAAACTAAATGGATATGAGGTCCAAAATAACATCTGTCCAAGAGAACAAAAGCTGGTATGAAGACCTCAAGTCCTACTGTTTAGTTTTATTATACAATGTAAAAAACATAGACCCCCAAAAATAATAAAATAGGCCCAATTCTCATCACTAAACATTTACTCTAAATAACAGCGTTTTTGGATCAGAGGTAAATGATACAGAGCGTGCAGGTGAGGAGACTCCAGGCCTGTATCCTGTACACTCATCATAATCTCCTGTGAAATTTTACTTCTACTATTTCTATTCTTGGTCTCAGTCTACAAAGACTTTCAACACCATCAAGACCAAAGCATCATTTACATGAAGAGATGCACTCGCAGTATAAAATGCAAATGTCCTCCTCTGCATGTGGAGTTAAACACCACCTAATAAACGTTTAATACATACAACTACAAATACATGTAATGCTCTGATTTAATGCTTTTCTGATTTCCTGCTGTTTGTCTGAATGAAAGGAACCGGGCTTGGATTCGAAATCTTTGTGTATTATAAAAAATGAATAATTCTTTATAACTATGAAAATACACTGTGGAGCCTGGTGGAGGAATGAGGTATGTTCTGTGTACTCATTTCTACAAAACAATAATACCAAAGTGTTATAACTGTTTTTTAATGTTTGTTAATTCACCAGGAATAAGTGGCGTGAGGACTCGGTCCTGGTCTCGTCCCAATCCCACTGACTCTTCACGCAAGACTCCACTGACTCTTCACGCAAGACTCCACTGACTCTTCACGCAAGACTCCACTGACTCTTCACGCAAGACTCCACTGACTCTTCACGCAAGACTCCACTGACTCTTCACGCAAGACTCCACTGACTCTTCACGCAAGACTCCACTGACTCTTCACGCAAGACTCCACTGACTCTTCACGCAAGACTCCACTGACTCTTCACGCAAGACTCCACTGACTCTTCACGCAAGACTCCACTGACTCTTCACGCAAGACTCCACTGACTCGGTCTTGTGTTTATAGACCCAACACTTCTTTAGAGTGCACTTGTAAAGGGAGCAGGGTGCTGTTTGAGATTCTGCCCTGATCGACACTAAACAAACAGCTGTATAAAGATTTGTTCAGGTGTTTGTGTATAAATGAGTTCTGTATAAAGATTTGTTCAGGTGTTTTTGTATAAAGGTGTTCTGTATAAAGATTTGTTCAGGTGTTTGTGTATAAAGGTGTTCTGTATAAAGATTTGTTCAGGTGTTTGTGTATAAATGAGTTCTGTATAAAGATTTGTTCAGGTGTTTGTGTATAAATGAGTTCTGTATAAAGATTTGTTCAGGTGTTTTTGTATAAATGAGTTCTGTATAAAGATTTGTTCAGGTGTTTTTGTATAAAGGTGTTCTGTATAAAGATTTGTTCAGGTGTTTTTGTATAAAGGAGTTCTGTATAAAGATTTGTTCAGGTGTTTTTGTATAAAGGAGTTCTGTATAAAGATTTGTTCAGGTGTTTGTGTATAAAGGTGTTCTGTATAAAGATTTGTTCAGGTGTTTGTGTATAAAGGTGTTCTGTATAAAGATTTGTTCAGGTGTTTGTGTATAAAGGTGTTCTGTATAAAGATTTGTTCAGGTGTTTGTGTATAAAGGAGTTCTGTATAAAGATTTGTTCAGGTGTTTGTGTATAAATGAGTTCTGTATAAAGATTTGTTCAGGTGTTTGTGTATAAAGGAGTTCTGTATAAAGATTTGTTCAGGTGTTTGTGTATAAAGGAGTTCTGTATAAAGATTTGTTCAGGTGTTTGTGTATAAAGGTGTTCTGTATAAAGATTTGTTCAGGTGTTTGTGTTTATTCCCCGCCGGTTTACTTCAGCCTCGTGAGCTTTGGGCGCCATCTTGTGATCCTTCAGTGAAAGGAAACACGGCTGCTGCTCGGTGCTGTGAGCAATCAGACACCATTATAACAATCTTACACTTATTTATATACACTTTAATTTACTGTGTTTTATACCGTTTCTTTAGTTTACTGTCATACAGACTCGTGGCTCCGCATTAAATTAAATAAACTGATATCACAACAGGGTTACTCGCTTTATTAACTAACTTTTAGGGAAAGCTAGACGGGGTATGACTATTGTTCAATAATAACCTAACAATAACAATAAACAATAAACTAAAACTGAGTAATACGGACTCGTGTATAACTCGTGTCAGGCTCCAGACCCCGGATCACTCATTATGGCTGTGTCCTAAACCCTGATAGACACATAGTGCACTAATTATGTCACTAAAAAGTGAGATCTGGACCAGATACACAGAGTCTGTTAACACCATGTAAAGGCACAGAAGGCATTATTTCGCATCCGACAGAACACACTGATATTAGCACTAGCAGTTCACTCATGCCCCACTCCGTGCCCTATGTAGTGTAGAACAGAGCGGTTTGGGATACAGCCGTGATCTCAGGGCTTTTCAGTGGCCGCTTCACTGCAGCCCTGTCAGGAGGCCCGTGGGCCTGATTAAACATTACAGTCATATTTATCTTCTTCACGTGTTTGTTTAAACTCACCTGAAACTTGTGAAAGAACGCTTCCGGCCACAGCACGAGGTGCGCGGGACTGATCAAGCCCAGCTTCCCGATAAGAGGCACAGCGATTGAACTCGCGAACCAGTAACGCGTGATAAACGGGATGCTTTTAAACCAGTCCCCGATATCTGACATCTTTCCATATGCTACAAAGCCCGACAGGTGTACTTAATAACGTCTCCTGATTTGGGTATAAACAGTCCCGGTACCGCCGCAGTGGAGTGTGATCGCAGCGGCTAAATCCCGTTTCGGTATCTTCTATTTTGGTTCAAACGTACTTTTACTCCATTTACAATGACGTGGCTGAGCACCAAACGTTCCTTTTCCCCACCCGTTTTCGGGCATATCGCTCCTCCTGAGCCGGAAGAGTCTCGCGTCAGGCGCTGGAATTCGCTCATAGGTCCAAAGACGCGAGCCTTTAGGCAATAGACCAATTAGAAAGCGGCTCGTGAGTATTGCTCGCTCTTTTAGCCAATCACAGCGTAGGAGGCGACGATTTTCGGAACATGAGTGGGAATAGAAATAACGCGAAGTGAGACGTTCTATTTGTGGTTTTCTGCGTTTGCATGCTAATTTCAAGATAAAAGCCTATGTAATGCAATAGTATTTTTTTTTAGATGAAAGGTTAACACAGCGACCCTGACCAGGATAAAGTGGCTACAGAAGATGAATTAACGAGCGAGTTAAAGAAAATAATATGTGCCTTGTTATTTATTGTTTAGTTGTCTGCCTCGCCATGGGCAGGTGGGAAGTAGTGGCTTAGTACTAACGGCACTGGACTAGTGATCAGAAGGTTATGAGGTCAAATCCATGAACCACCAAGCTGCCACTGCTGGACCCTGAGCAAGGCCATTAACCCTCAACTGCTCAGCTGTATAAAGTATATGTTGCTCTGGAGAAGGATGTCAGTCAAATGTAAGGTGTCAATACTTCTTCTAAGCAATGCTCTTCACACTTTATGGCCAAACGTTTGTGGACACCTGACTATCAAACCTATACATGCTTTTTGAAGATCCAACTCCAGATTTATTCCCGCTTTTCTAAATTCCAGTTTTCTGGTAAAGCTGTACATTAGATTTTGCAGTGTGGATCATTAGTGAGATCAGACACTGATATTGAGTGAGGAGGCCTGGGGTTCAGTCAGTGCCCTCATTCAGTGGGGTTCATTCAGTGCCCTCGTTCAATGGGGTTCATTCAGTGCCCTCGTTCAGTGGGGTTCATTCAGTGCCCTCGTTCAATGGGGTTCATTCAGTGCCCTCGTTCAGTGGGGTTCAGTCAGTGCCCTCGTTCAGTGGGGTTCAGTCAGTGCCCTCGTTCAGTGGGGTTTCAGTCAGTGCCCTCGTTCAGTGGGGTTTCAGTCAGTGCCCTCGTTCAGTGGGGTTTCAGTCAGAGTCAGGGCACTGAACAGGACACCTGAGTTCTTACACTACAACCTTAAAAAACACCATGTCTTCATGAAGCATTTTGTCATGCTGGAACAGGCTTGGGCCTCTCAGGGCCTCGCAGGTGGAAGAGAAATTATAACAGTGTTTGTTTTGTATTTCAAATAAACATGAACCTGATGCTTTTAAAGCACTTTTGGGGTCAGTTGTCACTTCAATAGAAAAAGGGCAAGTTTGTAGAAATTTGATTGTTGTTGTAAATTATCTAAAATATAATCTAGATAAAATATTCATTCATTCATTCATTCATTCATTCATTCATTCATTCATTCATTCATTCCTGCTGTACTAATAATACTAATATCACTGCTACTAGTAGTCGCCATTTAATGCCATTTAATACTAAATAATAGTTTAATAGTTCAAGGTTTTAACAAAAAACTTAAAACATTCTTTTTAATAGTTTAATAAAAAACTTTTTGTATTCCTGGGGCAGGAGTGGGAATGAGGAGGAGTTTTATAAGAGTTTATGAACAGTGTCTTATCTTGTGTTATCACTCTATTCAGCCTTTTCTTTCTCTAAGGTCTTTTGTGTTACAGACATGTATTAAACATGAGAAACAAACACAAAAAAAGCAACTTTGTAGTCATTTGATTGTTGTAAATGATTTAAAATATAATATAGATAATACTAAATAATAGTTTAATCACTTTAATGCTAAATAAAACGTTTTTTAAAGACTTTTATTTTGTCGTCACGTCACCTGCAAAACCGCGGAAGCTGTTCTTGTGGCGCGTTTCTTTGGAGAGGTAGTAAACCGCTAGGAAATTACGTTTAGTAAAGTTTTATGTTTATTTAGAAACATTTCTAAGCATTATTGACATGACCTTACTGCTATTTAAACTGTGTAATAGGATAATCAGTTCACAACCGCTTACTTTAGCGTAGTTGGCTAACGATGCTAAATTGTAAACAGTCCTAATTCAGAGGCTTATTCTCTGTAAGGAACAGTACTGTTACTAGCACTAGTGCTCCACACACAGGACTAACTTTAATAGCATGCTGTTTAGTACAGTAGTGTGATCCTAGACTTAAGTTAATATTCACCTGTCTCTTTTTAATGCTCTTTAATGAAGTTTAGAGAAAGATGTCCCTGAACTCCATCCACACGCAGCTGAGCTCCCTGAAGACCTGTCAGGCTGACATCAGCACCGGGATGGACATCGTATCCGACGTGGCTCTGGACCTGGTCGAAGCCCAAGGTAACTTTAGGCACTAAATAACTGCTGAGTAACAATTTAGGTGCATGATGTTGTAGAGAAATAAGCAGCGTTCTACTGCAGCAGTTTGCCAACACGAACAACTTATTATTTATTAAAGAACAACTTCATATTTTTACCTTTACTTTTTGCAAACACTTATCACTTAAGAGACAGAGCTGCATTTAGTTTTTATTCCCCAACATTGTGCATTATTCCCCCACTGAATATCAGAGACTCTCCCTTACTTGCACTTTTTAACCAACGACTTAATACAAAAGCTTTTTGTATTCCTGGGGCAGGAGTGGGAGTGAGGAGGAGTTTTATAAGAGTTTATGAACAGTGTCTCTTATCTTGTGTTATCACTTTATTCAGCCTTTTCTTTCTCTAAGGTCTTTTGTCTTACAGACATGTATGAAAAATGCGAACCAAACAAACACAGCCCCTCATGTCAAACTGGAAACCATACAGCCAGACATTTTAAAGATTTTCCTGCATCTCCTTCAGAAATTCTACAAAATTTAATAGCTCTTTTATTACTAGACCTGTGGAGATAGTACATTATACATCATACAAGTACGAACACATGGATTAATTGTTACATATTAGAACACCACATTATTATAAACCTGTGATGAGAGAGCTGTGTTTTAGTTGAAAGTTTCTTGTTTAAATGATGTAAACCACTAGGCCAAGTCCCTTTAGGAAGTGGAATAGAATATGTCTAATACGTTTTCAACAGGGACTGCTTCATGCAAGTCTACTGAGCAGATGAGTTTCATAAGCATGATGAAAGATTCTTATATGGATTAGTCGTGAAATGTATTAATGTTGTCTACTCTTGTTTATCTAAGCTACTGATGACAGTCCAGGTCTGAGGAAACTGGAGCAGATGATTCTGGAATGTGCGAAACTGGATAAAGAGATCAGCTGCTTTGTGGACTCAGTCGAGCAGATGATCACTCATGTTAGTGAATTTACCCCTTTACCACTTCATGCTATTGCTTTCTCAACAAGTTGCTTTTCTCACCAAGTTCCCACTTATGGTAGGTGAGAGATGAGCCTCCAGACGCCATGTTCAAGCTGAAAGACTCTGTAAAGGAGCGATTCACTGACCTCATGGCTGCAGTCTCTGATGCTGAAATCGAACAACACTGTAAAGTGGTAGCCTTCAGAGACAGCATCAAGAAATCTCTGCAACAAGGTAATACTCAATATTCATGCAGGTGATGAAACAACTGACTCTTGCTCTGTTGCTTTTTGGTTCAGGGGAGATTTAATCTTGGTCCTCTTCTGTGCTCTTTTCTCCTCTCCTCTGTCCTCTCCTTATTCCAGTCCACTCCTCCCCTTACCTTACTTCTCCCCTCCCCACCCCTCAGCGTCATTGCTGTATAATTAAAGTGACTAAAATCAGTGTGTGAACTGACCAAAAGATGATAAACATCTCTACATTTATTTTGGGTGCTGGCTTGACTCTAACCTGATACATATTCAACATTTTTACAAATCTGTATGCACATTGTATACACATGAAGCAAATCTGTGTGTGTAGTAAACCAGTTGGCAAGTGGCAGTGTGGAGGAGGAGCTGGATGAAGACATTGCTGTAACACAGAGCCAGACGAACTTCACATGCCCTCTTACCCAGGTACATTAACACATCTGTAAAAGCCTAGACGTCTCACCAGCTTTAAGACTGTGCTGTTAACATCGTCTGTATACAAATTGTTGGTCTAAAAATGAACTGAGAGGAATGTGATGTACTGAACAACTGAAGCTGTATATCAGTCACACTGCTTCTGTGTTTTAATAACCAAAACCTGACAAACATCATCTCTCTGTTTTACAGCAGCAGGGCTGTAAAGTCTGGAGTCTTATTTTCAGCTCAGTTATTAGTGTTAAACTGAATAATGAAAATCCCTCAGGGAGCCTCATTAACGGTGTGTGTGTTAAATAAGAACAGGAGGCAAGGTGTCAGGACTAAACTCGCACAAAACCTTATAGTTTCAAACAAACATCATCATGTTATAAATATGATTGTTTATTAGAGCAGAGTCATTTTTTTAAATCAACATTTAAAATCCATTATTTTTACATTGTTTTCTTTTTCATAGAAGAATGGTTTATACTGAACAGAAGATAAGGATTATGTACGTTGTTGTTGACAGGTTGAAATGGTCAATCCAGTGAAAAATAAGAAGTGCCAGCATTACTATGATCAAGAAGCCATTCTGTCCCTCATTAAGACCAAGCAAAACAATAAGAAGAAATGTCGGTAAGCTGCAGTCTCACGCTATACCAAAACACTATGTTTAGTAGAAGATGAAACACACTGCTGCTTTTTAATATTCTGTAGAAATATGTCTAACATTCAGATTTCTTGGACTTGTTTATTCCATCAGCTGTCCCGTGGTCGGCTGCGGAAATACGGACGTCAAGCCACCGGATCTGGAATTAGACCCAGTTATGAGGAGAATGATACAGAACCATAAGAGACAGAGTGGAAAGAGCTGAGCTGGACTCACATGGATAGAATATATCGTTTTGATGGTTCACTCATTGAACAAATGCTAAAATTGTAAATTAAATTCTTTTGGATAAAAAAAACATTTATACATATGTCTTGTACAGCTTTTCTAAAAATAAAACCTCTTCGTTCATGTCTGTGATATTAATCTAGACTTTCAATACAAGACACATGCAGGGATTTTTATTTACCTTGGAATTGAGTAATTTTTTACTCCTTGAAAAACATTTCATATTTTATTTCAAATCTGAACAGCACAGGTTCCACACTCACAAACTTCAGACCAGAGCCTGATTTTAACTGGATATCATGTTCCTGTGATATAATGAATCTATTACAACAGCCATGAGAGTTGTGTTTCCCCCAGCTCACAAAAAGATCAAGTCACTGTGTGAGGAACTGAAGAGTAGTGGAGAGTGACGCACTGCAGCCGGGGTGAAGCACACCTCAGGGGTTTATATCAACACTTGTTTTTGTAAACAATTCAGATAAAATCGTACAGGATGTCTGTGAACTAGCAGGCGCATCTCTGAGCACATGAGTTTTAGGACACGCAGTTTCTCAATTTCCACTGCAGCGACTCATCCAGACTGCTTATCCAGGTCGGATTATTTTCTGTAAAGTTTAAGGAATCAAACCTATAAATATTTTGGGATCAGGATTTATTAGGACAAGAAAATATTCTCCAGTGGAGTTTTTCCTTCAGCAGGTTTATTGTAAACTGGACCGAATCTCTTTAAACACGTTAAAGCCATCCAGTCTGCCAGCAAGGCATTAAACATGACGAATGACCAAAGCAGATTTTAGTTTTTCTTCTTGTTGTTCCAGCTCCTCATAATGATTTACAGTAAGTTAAACCTGTGACTTTAAAAAGGAATTCCTGACTTGACTTTAGTACTGAAAATACTTGTATGATTATGAATAGGAACCCAGCGTATAAATCTGACACAAGGCCGGTCCAAGCTCCGACAGTGTCGTCGAGTCAGAGACAAAGGGACATGGAAACTGTCAAGGTATTACAGTACAGCACAGTGGGACGTGGAGATGAGAGATATCCGACCGGCTCATTCTCTGTTTTATTTTACACCTGAACACTGCTCTTGACAGGGACAGAGAGTTGAAGCTGTTAAGTTTTAATAAAATACAGGGATGTACAGACTAAATCTCATTTTCTTTTTAACAGAAGTCAAAAGGCTGACAGATTATACGCTTCCCTCTCATGTGCGTCTGAAACACAGGTGTCGAGCCGAACAAACTTTAGAAATCATCGGGGGGGGGGACTGCATCACACATGAAAACTGCGTCTCTGTGTAATCTGGAGGCAGCGTTTTACTAGTAAACATGAAACTGTTTTTTCTAAACATTTTAATGTTGTCTGATCATGATCTGTTTCTTTTCACATGAAGTCGATCGGCAATATTACATCACTTTTGCCTGATTTGTTACAGTCCTCGTGCGTCCATGTGAGGTGTTACCGCAGTGCTCGTGGGAGAATCTGAGTCCGTTTGGTTGTTGGTCCATGTCCCCCTGTCTCTCTGCACCAGTCCAAGTCTGCTCGAAATGCAGATCTACGCGATTCCTCGCTCCTGATGCAAGTCTAACCAATAGTAACTCCAAAACCGCATTGAAACTTGTTTTTGCGATGGTTCAGGAAGGCGCCGAGAGCCAGAGACAATGGGAGTGGCAGTAGCTTCTTCTCCAGCGTAGCCCCTACCACCCAGTTACTGTCTATGGAACCTGCGGAAATTTATGTACATTTTTTTTACTACGTATTTCTATATTTACTTGTTCAAATTCAGCAATGTCTAAAATTTCATTATTTATAATAATCTAAAACCCAAAACACTATAGTCCAAACTAAACCCATTCACTTTTGTATTCATTTCTATTGCTACTGTAGAGGATGTAGAGCAGCATCACATTTCCAAGTTACATGTTTAAAAAGTACCTTTAAACAGAAGATTGGCTTTGGGCAGGTCCACCTGATAGCCAAACGTCACACTTGTTTCTTGCATGCGTGTGCTCGCTTCAAACTCCACTCCAACTTGTAACTGCAGAAACAAAACATTTGTGACTTTTAGAGAAAAGGTTTCACTTCATCATGTCAAACCTCTGAAATGACCACGAGAGAACACGGACATTACAGAAGTGCAGAGGATTTCCTGCTGCCATCAAGCCGACTGGCTGATGAACTGACACAGTTTGTGAAAATCAAGCTGATAGAAAATCAAAAGCTACCTGATCGTTGGCTTTGTGGTAGTATGATGCGTGAGCACCGGCTCCTCCAACGGTCAGTGTGGCCACGTAGTTGCTGCCTGAGAGGAAAAACAGGCAACATTGTGGGCATGATGTTAACTCAAAATAAATCACCAACCACCAGGAAGTTGATTCATTTTCTATAACAAAAGTTTTAGCCCCCACTGAAGTTAGTGTCCAAAAGTGTGGTGTTTGTATCTCACCTGTGTATCTGCCCATGAACGAGGTGACCGTGCCCTCCTCTCCAGGTCTCCTGTGGTACACCAGCTCGCCCCCCAAAACCAAGGCAGGCGACAGAGACTGAAGGTAATGAGCCACTAAAATCCCTGAAAGACAGACCAAGAAGATACGGTTACATCCACTTGTCCTTTTCCTTGAAAAGATTCCTAAAACTTACAGCTATTACTTATATTATTCATCTTTCTCCACATAACTAACTCAATAACTCAAAGAAACCTTATTTATTTTAAGTGTTTCTATTTGAACGATGGAATGCACAAAACCTTTTTCACTTTGCTCATTAATTCTGTCCAATTCAGTTTTATTTCTATATCACTTAACAATGGACATTGTCTCAAAACATTTTTAGGATAAAAATTAGAAAGCTGAAAACTTTATATTTAGTCATAATGAGCAAGCCTGAGGCAACAGTCACTTCCTGGTGAGTCGCAGTGGATCTGGGGTTTATACTGGCAACACAAGGGGCAAGGAGGGAGAATTTATGCCAGATGGAACCCAAAACCACACACGCGCACACACACATTTACACTCACACACTCTCTCTCTCTCTCTCTCTCACACACACACACACACTTGTGTGCACACACACACATGGGGCAATTTAGCACAGCCAATCTGCCTACCTGCATGTTTTTGGGAGGAAAGTGGAGAACTCTGAGGAAACCCGTGTGAATATTGGGAGAACATGCACAGAAACTCCACACAGACAGAAACCCGAGCTCAGGATTAAGCCCAGGACCCGGGAGCTGTGAGGCATCAACGCTACACTCTGCACCACCATCAATAATTATTTAATTCATTATCATCAGTCAGTTTAATTCAATGAAACAAAGAGGAAGAATACCGGATCCGAGCAGAAGGTCTGGATTGCCGAGTGTTACAGCAGCAGTGAAGTCGTCTCCGCGGTATTCTGCGTCACACTGCCAGTTTACAAACTTGTGCTGCTGTGTCTGAAACACAAGACAAAGCCTCAGTCCAGAGAGCTGCAGAGTCAGCAGGGGTACAGCAGATCAGAGTCACACTGTGGTCTAAAGTTTCCAAAAACATCTAATAAATCAGTGCACATGCTACTGAACTGCACTCAAAAGTAAAGTGATACAGTGAGTATGTTTAATTCTATTTCTTTGTTAGCACTTTTAACAATGGTCATTGTCTCAACAGCTTTACAGAAATATAGAAACATAATAAAAATGATCAAGTCTAAAGTTAAGTTACTATTTATCCCCAACCTATGTGGATTGTGTATATGAATAAACGCACAGATTAGTCATAAAGTCTTTCAGTTTATAGCTGATTACTTGAGGTTTACTCACACACTATCTGCATAACATTTATTACATGTTATTATGGTCTTTTAGTGAAGAACTTCAGAGTCAGCCTCCACCCCTGACCCAGTACTTTATGATACAGTTTTAATTCAGTCAGTTAGACGTGAAGACGGCAGAGCGTTTCACTTATCTGTGGCTGCTTGTGGGTTTTTTACACTGAGATCTGTGTCTGGTAATCTGATAGTATGTGGTATCAGAAGAGCCAGGGGAAGAAAAAGGTTTGCTGTTGAAATGGTGGGAGAAAATCTGATACCACATACTATCAGATTTTCTCGCACCATTTCAACAGCAAACCTTTTTCTTCCCCTGGCTCTTCAGATTGCAGCTAAATGTAATTTTCTGTGGATTTAAAGTTGCTCTAGGACTTGTTTATCCTGTAATCCTTTTTTATTCATTAGTTATATTTGTGATCCATGCTTAGGGTCCAAATGTGCACACATCAAGCCTTATGATAAGGAGGGGAATAATATCTATCAACGTACAAATCTTTCACAACTCTTAACCTGTGAGTACAAACACTTAGAAACGTGAAAATCTCAATGACAAAAATCATAATTGTCGATTATCACAATTTACATTAAATGGTGTTTTGAATAGCTTTATATTATTGTTTGAAGCAACTGCATGCCATATTTTATAACATATAAATATTTTTTATCTTGGTGACTTTTCTATTCTATTTATTTGAGGGTGGAATCATCAGAGAGTATCTCAGAGACTCTGAGAGTCGCCCCTCACAACCTAACATGCAATAACAGCCCTTAAGAACGCAGAATAATGTAAGTAGATTTTTTTTCTGTAATCGCAGCTTTGAACGATTACGTAATCGTGGCATCAGTAACCATAATCACGATTAGAAAATCAATTAATTGTGCAGCCCTAGTGTGTGTGTGTGTGTGTGTGTGTGTGTGTGTGTGTGTGTGTGCATCCCTCCAGTGTGCATCTCTTACCTGCAGGACCACTTTGGAGCGTATGTGTGAGGTCAGCAGGTGGATAAACTGCGCATTGAGACTGCCCGTGTTATCCATGTCTCCAACCATAACGGGAAATGACTGTACAACATAAAGAATGGCAAACATAAACTTAACTTTGCACAAGACTTCACAGTCTCTGCTTTATTAAGAAATCTAGATATAACATTGAGGCAGTTTAAATCATAACTTGATTGTGCACAGAACTGTTTGTTTCCTCAAGTGTAACTTAAAATAATCGGCTGTGATGTAGAACAGAAGTGAAATAAATGTCTGTAGAAGGTTTACTTCAATCAATTGTATCACACCACCAGTACTCTGTTACACACTGGGATGAAGAATAGGTTTCTCACAGTTAACTACAGTGAGAAAGCTCACCTCAGAAGGTCCGGTCTGTTTGCTCCCAACGTAGGTGGCTGCAAACCTGTAGCCGGATTCTCCCATGGTGCTCAGTGTAACTGTGTGGCTCACCTGTAGCAATAAAAAGCAAACGTCTTCAGGTTTCTTCCTTTTCTTAGGCATTGTAGGAAATGACCCATCACAGATCGCCTTACTGTCACTATTGTTATTATTTTGTATGATTATCATCGCAATGTTATACTGTTACTGAAGGTAAAGTGAAGTAGGGAAGAAAACTGTCATTATAACACAGCATTTCTGATCAGCATGGGCTTTGCTGATAAAATTAAAACCCCCAGTCACTTCTCTCATCCTGTTCACCAGCCAGACATCACATAAAGGATTGGAAAACACGACTGACTGAGAAAGACGCTTAGAAATGTCCTGTGCGTATCACTAACATTTACAGCTGTCTTAAACCAACCAGAAGAAACACACACACCATACTGTCTTCATACGCATGTCTAAAAACATAACACACTCCAACTGCTTCCTAGTGTTGTGGCACACACTACTCTTTCCTGGACTCAACCACCTGCTGCACACAAAGGATGCGATCTGGCTGTAAGAAGAAGTCATTTCATTAGAAATTAATTTGTTTTTGTGGATAATAGACAAGGTTTCCAGAATCAGGAATATGAGGGGGAACTGAGCACAGTACTACACACTGCAGCTCATACACTATAACTAAAACACACAGACACCTCACATTTAAACACCTGACTGACTGGAAAAAAAAGTCGCTACCAAGAATCCTCATAATAATGCCTTCAGATGAATGAGAGGTGAACAACTCCTAGGTGAAATACTTCAAGCTAGATATTAAAAGTCACCTAAAATACTCACTTCTTCTACAGTCTGTATTAATGAGCATAAGCAGCTTATTAAATTGAGAAAAATTATGTTCGCTGTGACTTAGTTTAATTAACTGGGGTTTTAGACAAGCATCACACCGAGGACCAGCTAATGACGTTATTATTTCCACACTCTGGTAAAAGTAACAGCAGGATCTATGAAGCAGGATGTACAATTTACTGGTGAAGTTTGCTCACTCCTAAGTCTAGTTGTGTAGACTAGCTAAGCTGAGAAACCTATTACACCTATTATTATAAAACCTATAACATTGGATAAGTTTACAACACAGTATTATGAAAATACTGTTTAAAGATCTATTACAATAAGGAAATTCTCACAGCACATATTATAACCCAAGAGATGAAATGAAGTCTGACCTGGAAGTGATTACTTAAACCCTTGTTGACCACCAGTCGCACACCCTCCATCTGCATCGGGAAAACCTCTGAAGGTCAGAACAAGGACAGAGTGAGAAAGGCGCAGTGTTCACTCAGCACTCAACAGAGTCAAAGTTAGACTTAATGTTTTGAACAGTACCTCAAGCACTTATGTAGATTAAAACCAAAAACTGCTCACAAGAATCAATCAACATCCTCAGTACCTTTGCATTTCCGATGGCACTCCTCAAACGTGCCCGGGTTGGGAAGAGAAGGCTTGGTCTCTGTGCCAGCCTGGGCGCCGGTGCCCAGAGACGAGGGCATGCTGGGCATGGTGAAGCCGGGAGGCACGGTCAGGCCTGGACCCCCCTGACTGCTACCACTGCCTGAAGCAGGGGGGTTTGGTGAAGTGGCAGCCAACACACTGCCCATGCTGAGAGACACAAGAAACAGTTATTCAGGTTAATGAAGTTATAAATAATACACCACTTTAAATAGACTTCTGCAACTATTAGAAACTGTAGTCTGAGAGCTCATCATCACAGTACGTTATGTACCAGTTACAATAAATTATAAATGTCCAACTAATTAAATGCAGCATCAAATAATCATTATGAATATTTATAAACTAGTTCTAAATGTTTTAAGAGATGTAATTGAGTCTGATGCTTTTATTTTTTGCATCATGTGCCTGATAACAATCACAAATACACAAAAAAGTGCCAAAGGACAGAAGTGAGAAACTCATTTTTCACACAGTTTCAGTCTACTATGGCCTGACTACTTCAGTGCATCTGCCCCCTATACAAGTACACTATATTAAATCTAAAACACTAGTCTTCTGCACCCTATGTAGTGTGCTATGTTTTAAATGGTGTTCATTTGGAGGTTGGCCCTTGACCTAGGTCAGATCTGCTGCTAGTTAAAGTATCAAAGCCATGCTACCAAACTAGCAAAGGATAAAAACAACACGCAGCTATCAGCTTTTTACCAACAAGCTCATTTTAATCAACACGGAATCCAGGAGAAAATCTGGGCTGATAATGAAGTACACAGAAAAGCACGGGACACGGTTTACTGGCAGGACAGCAGGTGAGCTAAGTTGCTAACGTTAGGTAGCCAACATGCTAACACTTGGTAACCTGTAGTCATGGAGGAAAACTATAGTCCCGCCTTAAGCCCCCCTGACCTCACCTAAAATAATAATATTTACATAAATGACCCGCGACCTGTCCGAAAACTAATTTATTTAACTACTTCTCCTGGCCTCGTGTTCTACTCACGTTGTGCAATGCAGTCCAGTTACACGGCTATGAAGCACCGGTAGGATGCATGGGACAACCTACAAGACCAACGTCTTTGTCCCGCCCACTTCGTCCATCTCTGCAGGGGATTGGGTACAACATGCTATACCTGCAAGATGATTGGTTGATGGTTAATGTAACTGTAAGGGGATTGGTTCCCTGTTGAATTTCCTTCAGTGGTAATAGGTGAAATCAGGAAGCGACGTAACGCTCATCCATTCAGCACGCCTCCACTTCAAGGGTATTCTGCGGTTATTCCCTCTCATTAACCCTGCTGGAAACAAACAAACAAACATTCATTTAGGAAAGCTTAAGATGTTTTTAACAGATACAGAGTATCTGAAATGAAACGTTTCTAAACACAGACTGCTGAAAATGCTGCAGTGCAATTATACTAAAGCTTTCCTTTCTCTTTATTACTGAACACTGCTTTCATTCATGTTTAAGAAGGGACTCTAAAGCACACAGGACTCTGACGGTTCAGCAGTAAACCACCAGATTTACTGAAGGGAAAGTGAGAATTAGTGAAGCATGCAGAGTAATAAACAACAGTAATAAAAAAAAGCATGGGCAGTTGAAGACTTGTAATATAAGAAGAAAGAGAGAGAGAGAGAGAGAAAGATTAATCTTCACATAACTACACTACCAGTCAAAAGTTTGGACACACCTTTTAATTCAATGTTTTTTGTTTAGGGATTTATTTTCTACATTCTAGAACAATACTGGAGATTTCAAAACTATGAAATAACACACATGTACTTAAGTAATCCATATGTAATGACAACAAAAAACAGTCAGTTGTTATTTTAAGACACGAAGGTCAGGTGTTCTGGAATAGTTCTTGCAAGAACAGTATTGTCAAGTGCATTTGCAAAACCCATCAAGCACCATGATGAAACTGGCTCACATGAAGACCATCCCAGGAAAGCAAGACCAAAACTGACCTCTGCTGCAGAGCAGAAGTTCATTTAGAGTTACCAGCCTCAAAAATCACCAATTAACAGCACCTCAGATTACAGCCGTTATGAAGGCTTTACAGAGCATCAGTAGCAGACATATCTCAATATCAACTGTTCAAAGGACATTATTGTGGATTTCGGCCGCCTTCAGCATTGTTTTACAATGTAGAAAGAAATAAACGTCAGGAAAGACCATGGAATTAGAAGATGTGTCCAAACTTTTGACTGGTAGTGTACGTCTATAAAAATATAGAATAAGGCAGTACTGATGATTTAAGAAAGAAAGAGTATTTAAGTGAGTAAGCTGTCTGAAGAAGGCCAAACTATTCATAAAAGATACATCTGTCTATTATAACAGATTGAAACTCAATTTAAAAAAATAACAATTCATTAAAAAAGATAATGATCAAAATCTAAGTGACACTGCATCTAGGAAAAGTAGTCAGTTGACAAAGTGTTCAGTTCGTCTGACTATGCACCAAATCAATGTTCAGGAAAAATAAAATACATTTCTAAGTATCTCAAAGCTCTAATACTTACAATAACAAACAGGACATCACAAGATGTGTTATACCTAAAGCATAAAGACATTACGTTTATTTTGAATTATTTGGTTCTAACTGGAATTGTGTAATATTAGTGCTAATAGTGTAATAATAGTGCTGGGAGTTTGTCTTCTGCTTGAAAGATTATCATCATGAATTAAATGTTTGGTTGAAATTAATTCCGTTTGGTTGTGATTAATAAACTATTCTGCTTCAGAGAAAGATCAAGCTGTGTGTAAAACTTAATATTTTTCTTTCCTAGATGATTTTTCAACTGAGCACAGATTAATAATGTCTGTTTGAGGTCAGGTGTATTTGTAGGTTGATTGGTTTTGTAATAAATCTCATATTCGAAAGTATGAAGTCTAAGTATAAATTGCTCTCTTTCAGTTGAGTTAACCACAAGAGGTCAGTAGCTGTATGCTTGTCAAAAACTAAATAGTTTAACATGTCATTTTGTCTAGCTCTAAGGAAGTGTTTGACCTTTTTGTAATCTTGCATTTTTAAGCAGGATAAAGTTAAATATTAAAGATAAATCAGATGCAAATTAACATGAACTCTGCAGTATTTAACAGTAAGCTGTACAGAGATATAAACACTTCTTCTCTAACATTAAAACAACATGCTTGTCTTCTTCACATAGTGCATCCTGGTGCCATCTCATCTCCAGGTAAGCGATGCACAAGCCCTCGGCCATCCATAAGAAAACATGATTTATCCATGGTCCAGTTTAGATGTTTGACCATCTATAATTGAGCTCTACATGGTCCAATTCTGATGTATGACAGTTAAAGGTGCCTTTAGAGGTGTACAGGGTCAGCATGGGCACTCTGACCGCTCTGCAGCTACACAGCCTCATACACGCAAACATTCAAGTGCTATGAGATCTGACGGCTTCCTATCAGAGCCAGCATGAACTTATTCAGCAATTTGTACTACAGTAGCTCTTCTGTGGGATCAGACCAGACTAGCAAGACTTGTTTCCCAAGTGCATCATTCAGCCTTCCTTTTTAAATAATACAATTGTCATTCCTTGGACCACTTTTGGTAGGTACGAACCTACTGCATACTGGGAACTCTCCACAAGACCTGCTGTTTTGGAGATGCTCTGACTCAGTCATCCAGCCATCACCGTATGATGGCATTTTGATGGCATGGTGTAGGTTCACTTGTTCATGGTGTTAGGATGACAATATCTCCATCCACAGGTCACAAAGGGGCACTGAATGGTTTGATGGGGATGAAAATGATGTAAATAATATGCTATGGCCTTCACTCTCAGGTCTCAAGATCTCATGCCAGATAAACACTTCTTGGAGATTTTGGAGGAAAGTGTAAGACAGAACCCTCCAACACCATCATGAGAAACAAATTGAATGCTCTCTCTAGTACACTTACAGAGATATGTACAATCTATTCCAAGATGCATTGAAGCTGGTGACTCAGAATAAAAATGTTACATTAGACTGGACTATTTACAGTACTGGAAAATACCCTGCTGCATTAGCCGTGTCCTCTGGGACAGAGAACAATATTGCCAGTAAATAGATGGAAAAATGCAGTTATTTTTGTCTCTGAGAAAACACATCTCCAGCAGGGGGCAGCATTGTCATTTACTAACTAAGGAGACCAAGGGGACCATTTCTTTTGGACCACTGAATTAATAATAACCAATGAAATAGTAGTATATTAATGCCATGCACTCTTCTTACATAAAAATATTTAGGATGATTAAAGCTGCATCAATGCAGGGCTAAGCTTCACCTCAGTGGCTCACAGGATTCTCTGAAACAGGAAATGTGCTGTCATTCATCAGTTGATTGTGTGTAACCTAACATTTCCTTCCCCTGTTCCTGAGCAAGACAGTTACAGAGTAGAGGCTATATATAACATGAATACACTCACTACATTTCTGTGAGAAAATGTTACATTCCCATATATATGGTACTGCTTCCCTTTTTTGATTTATGTTACACATTTATGATCTCAGAGACTGATTTAATGTCCAGAATATAACTTTACATAACAGAATATAACTAAGGCTATAAGGTTTATCTCATTTACAGCATTTATTATCTTTCTATTTGATAAATGGTTGCATCAGTTATTGCTTGAAAACTGTATTATCCAATAAGGGGTTTTAAATCAAACTGACGGTCCTGTGATGGAGCAAGCTTTATTTCTGATTGGGAACTGTGTGAAACTCTGTCTTACTCTGAAAGTCTGTAAAATTATTACAAGGGATGACAGCATTGTGCCAGCAAGATTTACTCATGTTAAGTTTACTGAAACAAAAAAAGTCAAACTGAGGATGTGTTCTGTGTTTTTGTGATATTTCAGATTTTATGTTTTGATCATTAATAGTTTTTTTGGTGTGAACTATGATAGACTGATAATGACAGATATTCAAGCAAAGAAGTCGTTCATTACTCCTGGGTAAAATTATGTGTTTTTGTTTTTATAGCATTGAATATCATACTTCCGTAAACAATTTAATCATTAAACGCTTTCATATTTCTAATCTGACTTCACTTTAAAATACACTATATGGTCATATGTAAGTGGGCACTGGAGCTTCACACCCATATGTGGTCCTTTGAATTTGTTTGTATTATCACAGATTCCCTTCACTGGAACTAAGAGGCCCAGACATGTTCCAGCATGACAATGCCCCTGTGCACAAAGTGAGCTCCATGAAGACATGGTTTGCCAAGGTTGGAGTGGAGGACACAAAGCACTGGCCTTAACTGCACTGAACACAATGGTCCAGAGCTCCAGGCATCAGTGTACAAACTCACAATGATCTTGGGGCTGAATGATCACAAACCCCACAGCCACAGTAACATCTAATGGAAAGCCTTCTCAATAGAGTGGAAATTACTATAACAGCAAAAAGGAATAAATAGGATGTTCTAAAAGAAAATTAGAATACAATTTATGTAATCTTCCTTGCTCAAACTTTGAAGGAATCTTAGCTGTGGGTTATACCACTGCTCTACTAGCATGTTTTACAAAATAACCAAGGTGCTTTACTAAAACCTTTATTTTGTGGAACACAGTGATCTGAATGATTAACCACTGTAGCAGTAAACTAAATGTTTGAGTGTTACAGCTGTCAAATATTAGTACATCACTAGTTTCTCACACTGCTCTGGTGTGATCTTGGCCCACTCTTCTTCCAGTCTCTTTCACAGTTCAGTAAATGTAGTGGGTTTCTTAGCAATAACTTTGCTACCGGATTTTATGTCTGAGATTTTCACAACACGCTGAAAGATCATGACTTTGGGATGGCCATTTCATAATTTCAATGTTACTAGCTTTAGGGAACATTGCATGAAAATTGCGGGCTGATTGGAAGATGCTGCCAGGGAAGGAACTGCATTTTGCCAAAGAAGGTTAAACAATTACATTCACCCTAACATCCAGCTGTATAAGAGGCCCAACTCCTTCTGGAGAAAAAATCCCCAAACCATGACACTTCCAGCAGAAAACTGCTCCAAAGTTCAAACAGGAAACATTATGTTTGGCATCAGACTGGGGAAAGACTGAACCCAAAGTGAAAGGTGGAGGAGAAAGTGCCATGGTTTGGGGGATGTTTTCTGCAGCAGGAGTTAGGCCTCTTATACATTACACATACTTTGTTGTGCAGCTGTTGCATAGAGAATTTATTATGTTTCTGCAGCATTGTGCTTCACTTTTGGCCCATTCCTCTTAGCCAATCATCTTTAATCCCTCTCTGATGACAATACATTTTAATAAATTTCCAGTGTGATTCATGTCAAGAGATTATTTTGGCTGTATGTTTGGAGTCATTGTCTTTGTGAAATGTCCATCTTCTCTTCAAATGCAGTTTCTCAGACAATCAGGGTAAATTCTCCTTAAATGTGTTATAGAGAAGCATCCCCATATTATCAAATATGATGATCTGAATTATTTCAGAGAACTTTGTTGGTGTTCCATGAACTTTCCAACTGCATGCTAGCTTGTTTTGGTTCTGAAGCTTTTTCCACTCAGGTGTTCTGCAGTAATATTGTCTCTGGGAATTTTAGGCAGCTCCTTCAACTTCAGCAGGACTGCTATTTGCTGCATGAAATCTTTCCAGCCAATAACAACTGAGAATATTTTACATAGAAATAATCTGTCCTCATTCCTTTTTTCGTTAGTCATGTCAGGGATGTGGATGCAACTGCAGATATTTATTATGTGAAGTATAAACAAAATACCGAAACTGTGTAAACTAGAACCATAAACCTGAACAGAGGTTTAAAAAAACGTTAAAGACACAACACACAAATGTGCCAACAAAAGTGTGTAAACTGTGACACTGACAGTGTGTAAATTTAAAGTGAACATGTAAGACTATTAAATCACAAAAACAAAATAATTTCCCTTCCCTGTATATCAAGTGAAACAACAGCTGTGAATTAAAACCTGTCCAGTAGAATTTTTTTATTATTATTATTCTACAGCACTGCTTTTGAGTGGTCAGAAGGTGTTGATTTATGTTCTGTAACAGCATAACTCTAGTAGTGTCCACTGCTAGGCTGAAAGTGTCCATTGCAAGGCTGCAAGTGCCCACTGCCAGGTTTATTAATACACTGCTTCTCATGTGTTATCATTTCTGTGGTAAAGCTACCTTAGGTATTGTAGTAGCAGATGCATCACATACTCTAAAACTAATAATAAATGATTAAAAACATTATTTACAAAGTAAGATGTTTATTTAGAGTATAGAGCACTTTGTGGAAGCAAACTGCTTTTTATGTTTTATTAACTTCAATATCAAGTGATCTTCAACAAATATTCATAATTGTTAGAAAGTAAATAATAACAGGAACTGACTTTTAATGGAACAATAAAGGGACATAGTATGATGTGTCATTTTTTGATAGATAGATAAATTGGTGTAAGACTTTATGGTACTCTAGGGTGTGATTTTATAAGACGTTTACTTGCATCATACAACCCAGTTAAATATTTTCAGCCTGGTTGCAAGTTCATCCTTACATAATAACATTCTTCCTTATTTACTTTTATTTTACTGATAGATTTGTATCAAGAAGTGGGTTAAAGCCAAGCTTTATCAAATGATTTACAGTACATGCTACAAACATGCTTAATATTATTCACTGAAATAAGCTACAGAAAATACTTATACACCATAATCACATGATAATAAATCAACCTGGTCTGTAGGTGTTCAATCATGGGGGTCAGTGTGAGGGGTTAAGGATGTCATAGAGGACCTAGGAGTCCAAATCACATCAGAAGATCTATCATCTCTGTCAAATTTCTTCACTTATTACTCACTCAAGTCAAGAAGTCAAGAAGCTTTTATTGTCATTTCAACCACATATACTGTAGCTGACACAATACAGAGAGAAATGAAAAAGCGTTTCTCCAGGACCATGGAGCTACATAAAACAACACAGAGCTAAGGACATAAAGTAAGTTGTCCTAGCTACATAAAGTGCATCGTGTGCAACTGAGTACAAACAGTGCAAAAACAAAACAACAAGACAGTGCAGCAAACAGACAATACAAGACAAAACAGTACAGGATACTATTACACAAAATACACAAAATAACACCAACCAGTATATATTCTGTATAATATGTTATACTGTACAATGTGTAAAAATAAGAGAACTGTAAACTAAGAGGGTTCTGTGCTCTTATTGGTCATAAACAATCTTAAGATTTTGCACTTTCCAAAAAGTGTTTATTCCTAAATCTCACTCTAGCTTCAATGGATAATCTCACCTGGATATAGAAATACTAAACAATGTGATACTCATACTGAACATCCTTTTGACACATAGTACTGCTTGACTTTATAGCAGACAGCTGTTGAATGATTTATTATCTGATTATCCGGAGTCACTTGGGGAGTTAATGGGGTCCAGCACACTTGGGAAGTAAGGTTTTTAGCTATTACCTAATTGGTTATGTGTTCTTTGTGTTTTTTGTTCCACAGTGTGTTGAGGGCTGTGTTGGTGACACTACCCACCATTGCTGAGCTTCTAACACTCACATGGGCCTTTCTCCTTTCTGTCTCTACACAGCTAGAACTGCATCTTGGGTTGGCATTGTAGTTTACTGTAGCATGTCATACTGTACCTTTATATTTCTTACCACCTCTCATAATTAATGAAAGTACCTCTTTTTTCACCACTGAAAGGACAGTTTTGGTACCTATTTCTGAGGAAATCAGAATCAGTGTGACAAGGTGGCAGGGCAACCTAAACACACTCCATGGGTGTCCAATCAGAGCAATGGCAGAAACTTCTCACTTTCCTTGAGATGCAAAGACAGTTTAATAAGGCCCAGTGCACAGGGGGCAGTAAGATGGTTCTTTAAGGTACTGTCTAATTGATGGTGTGATTTTTGTTCTGTGTTCCAGAACAAGCTGGTGATAGTGCAGGAGATGCTACTCACTTTTACTACTAAGTTCCTTGGGTCCTGGCTTGTTGCTGGCTCTTCTGCACCAACTATCAGTGGCCAGCAAGAGACCCAACCTAAAGGAGCAAACTGAACTGAATGCAGTGGACCAGGTTGACCGAGCCAGTGTTCTAGGACCTTTAGACGGCCCTCACCAGTTCCCCAGTCCTTTGGAAACCCAACTTCAAGCCAGTGGTTCAAGGGGGCGGAGTGACCTAAGTATGCTTGATGGGTGGCCAGTCTGAGTACCGGCAGAAACTCCTCACCCTCCTTGAGTTACTGGTAGTTTAATGTTGCCCAGCACACATAGTTTGTTAAGACAGTTCTTTGTGCTACTGTTTCATTGTTGGTGGTTTCCTTGCTATCTGAGCTGCTGAAGCTCAGATAATAGACAAGCACATTTTATATATATATATATATATATAAATAATGTGCTTGTCTATAAGTATTCTCTTTTCCAAGCTGTTACCTTTCTAATGCAAACATATATTATGTAATATGCAAATCAATGGAACATATGTCATTGGGAACACTGATACCAAAAAATAAGAAGATATTCCATATGGTAGTGATTCATGAAAAGCATGTTTAAATAAATTGTCACAAAATCATAAAAAATGACATGTCTTTTACTTGGTTCATTTTGAACATCAATCCAGGCTTCAGTATGTGATGCTCCACATGAACATATCAAGAATACAGGTCTCTGTTCCTGTCTTCCTAATGTTCAGGAAACTTGCTCTGAGATGTTGCATACCCAATAATAATTTCCTCAGCAGTGTCTGATCTTACCTGTTTGATGTCCTATGAAAAACAGCACCTGTAAATAATTAAATCAGTGGAGGGTAAAAGCTGTGTGTGTTAGCTAATAATTAAATCAACTTGGTTATTGTATTCAAGGTTGCTGCTACAGGGGAGGTGTGCAAATAACTGCAGGAGGCTTGATGGAGAAGCTATTTTTAGTCAAATCTCAAGATATTATTTTTATAGGTCAGTGGTGAGTAGCTGCACTTAAACTCATGCCACTGTGATGCTGTTTCAGGCCAAGTGGAGAGATGACCATAAATATGCAGTATGAAGTAACACAAGGGGACTGCTACATTCTCATTACAGACAAATACATTTAAAGAAACCGGAGAAAACTGGAGATTAAAGAAAACAGTTTAGAAATGCTGGCAGACTGAAGCAAGAACTCATGAGTTACAAAAATAGAAATGCACAAGTTGAGTTGTGCTAATGATGTCATTCTTTAGGAATTGGCATAAGTGTTCATCAACAGGATAAATGTAAACAGAAGTATGATATATGGACAAGTATGAATTTCCAGTACATGTAATACAGTGGCATATTAGAATTTCACTATACTAAGACATATATATATAGTATATATAACACTATACTGTATACATTCTACATATATACTGGACATGGTGTGTGTATTTGCCAGTTACATTTTCCATCAGCCCATAATAAATAATCTGCACTCATCCTCCCTGGCCTCCATTTCAACTTGACCTAAAACATGGATACAGCAGATTATTTCACCAGCCAAGAAGCCCTGCAGGATCAGAACCACCTGCTGTGGGAGCAACAGGGGCTGGGAAGTTGCATTAGAGCCATTAGGGAGTGGCTTAATGTCATATGCCCCTTCACTGAGGATATCACTCTGCTCCTTGCTTCACTGACAAGTTGCTCTGGCTTCTTGATCTGCTGAGGATGTTGTTCAGTATACTTGCTCCACTGAGGACGTCTCCTTGCCCTTTTGCCCCTCAGACATTGCTAAAGATATCATCACCCTCTTTATTATGAACACCTGTATGTCTGCTCATTAGTTATCCAAACGGCTAATAACATGGCAGCAGGACAATGCATAAAATCATTCAGATACAGGTAAATAGCTCTAGTTAATGTTCACATCAAACATCAGAGTTGGGAAAAGGTTTTGATCTCTTGGACTTTGTCAGGGTTTTTGCCATCAGGTGGGATCATTTGAGCATTTCAGACTACATGAATCCAGAAAGATCTGAATCTTCTTCATTTTTGTTTTAAAGTGAACTACTGAATATCTACACTGACATTTTCAAAAGATTTCCAAAAATTGCTCGTCCACACTGAAAAGTCTGAAAATATTTACATCCCTGTATTGTGCATGGGTAAAAATGTAGGACATTTTGGCTGGCATCATTTCCGTCGGGTTATTTATTTACTTTCCATTTCTTTTGCGTTTCCATTTCAAATTGATTTTCCTCTCATACAAAGTACACAACATCAAAAAGGTCCAAAATATTTTTTAGTTAAGAAATAATGAAGATATGCTCTAGCATAACTTAGTTAAATGGTATTAGTTAAAACAAAGCTTCTCAAATTGCTTGAAAAAAGACAAACCAGTGCAAACTTGTTTTTTTTTCATAGGGCAGTAAAAACTATATTCTAATCTTTTTTATGAGTGAAGTAATATTCATTACAATGTTATGCTGAAAAATGAATCTTCAAAATGATTCAATAACAAACAAATACATTGCAGCAACACAACACCCAGTAAACACAACAAAGTGGGTTTGTGAAGCAGCAAATATTATCCAAAAGCGACACTGTTGTTATGAAGGATTTCCTTCTTTGGCATTATTGATCTGAATGTACTGTGTTGATGTAGAAAGGGAGTAACATAATTAAATGCACAAAATGCAAAACAATATATTAATATGGGTCACTGTTTCATTGTCCATTCGCTTGAATCACAATTATGCCATATTTATAGAGCAGCATGAATTTTCATATCTGACTTTGTGTGTGTGTGTCTGGGTGAGTGCTCCACTTCATGCTAATTCCTGATTAAGGGAACACACCTGATTCCCATCTCCTGGTCAGACAGCAGCGTATTTAATCCCTGGTCCTCCAGTCTTCTAGTCATATCACCAGATCATAAGATCACCCAGGCATAAGAGACACACCAATCCACACTCCTTTCCAAATTGCTCCTATTCTCTCTAACCTTTAATAAACTATCAGGTATTGGCACACCTCACCAGACTCACCTCCACGTTATGTACCACTCTGGGACCACTCTTCTGTCAGTTAATCTCTGAGGAAGACCCTCACAAGTACTGATTGCAATTCTTCCCCATCCCTGCATGGTGATGGCTGTCATTTGGGATAGTGAGGCCCAGATAAAGGAGGCTCAACATAATCACCCACATGCAAATTATGATCCCCAGGCTGCCTATATGTTTTCAGATCTGTGCATTCCCAGATCCTTTAGATGGTCAGTCCTCCCAGTTTGCCTGCCACCCCAGTTCCAGTTGCACATTCAGTATGTTGAGGCAACACTTCAGGTGGCCAATCATTGTCCTTTATCTTGGCTTTGTGTGTTTGCTTGAGTTAGAGCCTTGCACTGCCCACCAGACATCCTGCTTTGTCCCTTGCCTGTTCCTAGTTGCCCCTGGTCCCAAATTGTCTTGCATTTTATCATTGGTTTTGCTCCTCAGAAAGTAACACCACTAGACCTCTTTTTCAAGACAGTGCATTTTCTCACAGCCCATGAGTCAGCCTGGCTGCATAGAATATGTTCAGACTGTGGCCCACATCATCAAGTTGATGTCAATGGCATGACTGTGGTGTGTTTCATCAGCAAGAATGATAAGTCAGAATGCAGAAAGGAAGTGCAACAGCATTGTGGATGACCCCACCTACCTCTCACTTATACTCTTCACCCTCTCACTTCATGTCCTCACAACCAGCCTGGGTAACAGTTTCTTTCTTCTTCAATATCAGACTTCTCACAACTTCAGACATTTAACGGTGGCTGTAAATGTTTTGCACACTAAACAGATTACATACTTGTCTGCACTATCTTTATATATCTGGATTAAGTCCAGAGTATGTTCCCCTTTTTCTGGGTTATCAGCCTCCTGTGTTCCTCATTCAGAACAATGACATCGCAGTTCTCTTAGTGCAAGTGCATGTTTGCTATTGCTACAAGAGATAGATGCCCATTCTGCCCTACCCCACTCTGCTGACTGCAACTGTCACCTGGCTGACAGCCATCAGACTAGCCAGGTCAGAAAGTGTTGTTCTCATCCAAAGATATCCTGCCTAAAACTAACTCCATGAAAAACTCTCTTCACAATCTAGGCAATCAAGAGTATTATTAAGCCCTCTGTTGTCAGCTTCTCCCCAGATCCATGTGTATCCACCATTCCTTCCATGTTCCTCAACTAAACATCATTCTCATCAGCCCCCAGATTGTTCTGTCTTCTTGTGCAGTATGTGATAAGTATTCTCATGTTTTTGTTTAGTTCTTATTATGCTCACTGTTTTTTGTTCCTTTACCCTGTTGTTCTCCATGTTTGTGATTCATTCAACCTGTCTTCCCATTCCGTGTGGTTCACTGATTGACTGAGTGTTATCTTGAGCCATTGCACTGTCTGAGCTCTCATGCTGCTAACCCAAGTTCAAGCCCTGGCCTTGCCTACAACTCAAAGCCCCACTTGTACTCTATGGTGCATCAACTGAGTAGCTGACTCTTGCACCACTGACCTGAATTCAAATCCTCATCCTGACAGACACACCTTTCCCACACATCTATATGCTCCAACCTTCAAGAAACCCATTTAACCCTCTTCCCATGTGTTTGTGTTCTGCTTCTGGGCCCACATTCTTGGTAGTTGACATGATTTATCTTAATCATCAAGAAATTAGCAAGAAAATTAAGATTATTTCTTCCCCAAAATGTAAATCCCTTGAAACAGTCTAACAGAATGAGAATTGTCTGCATACTTATTACGTACTTATTTAGTTTTTTTTGTTTTTAAAGTTGTTAAAAGGTTTTTGAGACAGTGAACTTTTATCTGTTCTGTTTGGCAGCATAGGAAATTAACTGTATTAATAAAATGAAGAAATCAGTTGGTTTTGATAATGTAAATTGTTTGTATATGTAAATGTCTATTTGATACACTATTTACTGTCTGTGTTCTATAACCTCTTAAAAGCAATATCTGTGAATCAGTTAGATTGTATGTTTATTGTTATATTTAACATTCTCATTTTACTTTGGGTTCATTCACACAGAGGATCACACAGAATATACACGCACTGAATATTTTATTGAGACACATGTACAGATTCTCATTCATCTAATCAGCCAGTCATTTGGCAGCAGTGCAATCCATATGGTATAAGACATTTGGTTAAACTTAGAATCAAATGTTTACCTGCTGCCTTCAAAATATGACTAAACTTAAAGATAAGCTTTGTTTCAACTCACAAGTAGTCAAGACAATGGATTACTTCAAGTTTTGTTTTTGAAAACTTCCAAAATTTTCCTAATTGGAGATAAAGAGAAAAACAATATATTGCCCATATAAGTATTGCCCATATTGCACTATATTGCCTATATAAGTTTTGGGACGTCTGCCTTTACATACACATGAACTTTAATAACTTTAATATTTCTGGGAATTTTTGACCATTCCTCTCTAGAAGTGCATTTGTTAGGTCAGGCACTGATGTAGGACAAGAAGGCCTGGCTCACAGTCTCCACTCTAATTCATCCCGTCAGGTTGAGGTGCAGGCCAGTAAAGTTCCTCCACACCAAACTCGCTCATCCATGTCTTTATGGACCTTGCTTTGTGCACTGGTGCACAGTCATGTTGGAACAAGAAGGGGTCATCCCCAAACTGTTCCCACAAAGTTGGGAGCATGAAATTATCCAAAATGTCTTGGTATGCTGAAGCATTAAGAGTTCCTTTCACTGGAACGAAGGGACCAAGCCTAACCCCTGAAAACAACCCCACACCATAATCCACCAATTACTTGGCACAATTCAGTCAGGAAGGTACTGTTTGGCAACTGCCAAACCCAGACTCGTACATCAGATTGCCAGACAGAGAAGCACGATTTGTCACTCCAGAGAACATGTCTCCATTGCTTTAGAGTCCAATGACAGCGTGCTTTACACCACTGCATCCGATGCTTTGCATTACACTTGGTGATGTAAGGCTTGAATGCAACTACTCAGCTATAAAAACCCATTCCATGAAGCTCTCTACACACTGTTCTTGAGCTAATCTGAAGGCCACATGAAGTTTGGAGGGCTGTAGCTATTGACTCTGTAGAAAGTTGGTGACTTTTGCACACCATGCACCTCAGCATGCGCTGACCACACTCTGTGATTTTATGTGGCCTACCACTTTATGGCTGAGTTGCTGTTGTTCCCAATTGCTTCCACTTTGTTATAATACCACTAACAGTTGACCATGGAATATTTAGTAGTGAGGAAATTTCACGAATGGACTTATTGCACAGGTGGCAACCTAACATGGTACCATCCTTGAATTCACTGAGCTCCTGAGAATGACCCATCTTGGCTGTCTGCATACCTAGGTGCTTCATTTTATACACCAGTGACAATGGAACTGATTGGAACACCTGAATTCAATGATTTGGAGGAGTGTCCCAAGCTATCATGTTTAGAGTGTAAAATCATTCAGATACAGACCAGCAGCTCTGGGTGTGTTAATGTTCACATCAACCATCAGATATGATCTCAGTGATTTTGGTGTTGTATGATTGTTGGTGTCAGACAGGTTGGTTTAGTCTAATAAAGAATTATCATTACACTGAACTGCAGTTCTGTTGAACTGTGGAGAATGCTTTGATGAAATAAAAGTCAACAGAGAATGTCCTGGTTGGTTTGAGCTGTCAGAAAGGCTGTCAGTAACTCAGATACCCACTCTGTACAACTGTGACGAGCATCTCAGAATGTTCATCAAACCTCGGTGGTGATCATATACAACAGTATAAGAACAGAAAGCTGAGGCTGCAGTGGGCACAGCCTCACAGAAACTGAACAGACAGAAGACTGGAAAAATGTTGCCTGTTCTGATGAATTTCAATTTCTGCTCACAGATGTTAGGGTGAAAATTTGTCACCAACAGCATGAATCCATGGACCCAAATTGCCTTGTGTCAACAGTCCAGGCTGGTGAATGTGATGTAATTACCATCTTCTAATGGCTTCTACCTGCATGATAATGTCACAAAGCACAAAGTCTTCTCAAAGAACATATGACAATGACCTCAGTGTTCTTCAGTGGCCTTCACAGTCAGGGGATCTGAGTCCAATAGAACCACTTTGGGATGCGGTAGAAAAGGACATCTGAAAAATCTGCTGGAATCATGTGGTGTCATAATGACGACATGGACCCTTGAAAATTCCTTTTTGACGGAATGTTTCCACCATCTTGTGTAATCTGTGCTACAAAAAATTGAGGCTGCTCTTATAGCAAAAAGAAAACTTACTTAGAATTAAGTATTACAGAGTTTCTGGTAAAGTTTTCAGTGATTGTACATAGTATCATTATTATTTCATTAATTGCTAGTATGTATAAACTATTATTTTTAATTGCTTGCTGTATTTTATTTTTACCTTGTGATATTGTCAACTACCATGTGTGGTTTTACAGATCACATTTTTTTCACATTAATGGATATGGTCCTTGTCCCTTTAAAAAACTTAAAAAAAAAACCCCATAGATATCTGCTCAGATTGGTATACAGTATCTAGATAATGTTTTTTGTAAACTTTTGCCCTACAGCTCTACCTTGCTGAAATTATTTTGTGTTAAATGATTGACTGCTGTGTGGAATTCATTATTATGACACCTTAAAGTTGTCTTAAAAATAGTAATAGATTTGTTAATGCTGTGGTGCATTAACATGGAACCAGCTGGTTATGTTCATATATTAGGTATAGAGCAGAGCAGGAAAACACAAAGGAAGCAAGGGAAAAGCCGAAGACAGGACAAACTGAGGGGAGTGGTTAATAACAAGAGTCTGGAAAGGTTGCATAGTCTCACCCTTAGTGTTCTGGAGATCCGCTGTGCCTTAATCAGGGCTTCAGGGACTGATGTGCCAGGGAACAGAGGACATACTTTGGCTCAATAAATCTAGGAAAAGAGCTGAAAGAAGATTGGACAGCCATTATGTTACAAGGAGGCAAGTGCCAAGTTTCTGGAAATGTATCTTAGTACACAGAGAATGTTAACAGTGACTACAGAGCAGAAACAGACCCCTCCTCTGGTTTCTTGCTGGTTTACTGTGTTCTGATTTATTTAGCCAAAAGAACTGTTGTGAAAGGTTTCACAGTAATTTAACTACTCACCTTTTTTTGGCATTTCCTTCTTGGGCTCATGTTCCACAATACAATAAAGTCCATCCTAGCATCTTTCCATTGAGCAACAACAACAATACTACTACTACTACTACTACTAATAATAATAATAATAGAAATCTCTGTGTATATACTGTAGTAGCTTTTATACATTAAGAGGTACTTTTGAAAATGAAAATTTTATATAAAGCAGTAACAGGATAAATAGCATTTTAATACAAGAAAGTTTAAATAGAATATTAGAATATTAAACAATATATTATTAATAAATATCTAATTAAAAACTAAATTAAAACTAAGAATAGAAACAAATAGAAAACGGATGAGGGAGGAATGACTCTTTACAGGCTGGAATTCAGTCAAAATGAGACCCTTGTATACGGCGTCTAAAGCCCTTGCTTCTTTAAATGGGCCACCTACTAAATAAGCACAAACACACACACACACACACACTTGGCATTAGCGCACATGCCTTCAATTCAGTTGTAGGCACGCCCTGTGTGGTCATGTACAATCCTTTTCTCAGTGATCTGTAATATGTTGTCATAGTTCATACTGCAGAAAATACACATTCAAAACCTTGCAGCCATATTAAGAATTGTTTTTCTTTTATATTTATTTGGAAATAAGCTTATATAAGGACTAACCTGTGTTACTCTGTATGAAATCTATTGGACAATAGACAAAGGTTTTTCTGCCTGCATTCCAGGTATCAGGGAATCAGAGCATGTCTGGGATTAATTAAGGGCAAAAGAACACATTACCATTTATCAACATCCAAAACTACCAAAGACCAACGACCCAGTGTACCTACCTTCATCACGCCACTGCTGGAATTTACCAGAAACTTCCCAAAACATACTGAGACCTACAGACATGACAGGCACAGTACAATCCACAGCACACACACACACACACACACACACAAACAAACACACACACAAACACACATACATACATACATATATATACACAGACTCGAAGTAAGTGTGTAAGCTCAGTGTGCGCTCTCTGGCCTAACCAAACCTTGTATATTTTGTTTCTCACTGTTCTGGTTCTTGCTTTGTCACCAAGGTTTATGTTACATTCTGTCTGTCCCAGTCTTTTTAATAAAAATCAAACCTGCAACTGCATTTCCCACTTTGCATTACAGCTTGCCTTAATCCTGGACTACTGACCTGAGCCATTGGCAGGAGATTGGCCCCTGCAGATTGGACTGTATTTCCTGCCTGAATGAGGAAATAAACATGCATCTTCTCCTGAGCCCTTCCTGTGCCCTGGGGCTCCTGTCTAGACTGGATTCCAAAAATAATACCCAGCTGGACAGAAAAGCTTCATGTAAGACAGGATACGGATGTGGACAGGAGCATTGATTTCTTGTCATTGTTTGCAAGAGCATGTTTGCATGTTTTTTTAGTTAAAAACATATAAGAGTTTAGAACTATGGTGAGGGAGATATGACACCCCCAGGATAAATTTAAGCACTTCACTGGATTAACTGGATTATTCCACTGACTACATTTCTATACCCTGGAGAAGAATCAATCTCTTATTTGGTGCAGGAAAACATGGGTGTGTTTTTTAATTAGAATTGATTCATTCTTGGTGTCTTTCACTGCTGAAATATGTTGAAATGTTTGCAAATAAAAATTATATTTCCCTGCTGAAATATAGACCACATTTTTCTGATAGAAATAATACCAGAAACACAAAACATCTGTGTATTCTGAGGTTTATGAAATTAGCTTGTGAATATTATAGCTTATTGTATAGCTATTGTAGCTATAGAGTCTATAAATTAGCTTGACATTGTCACCACATGGTCACTTTGATTGTTACTGAATCTGACAGGTCCACATTTATTCTACTGTAATTGATTTTGTCTTGGTTATTGAACTCAACATGAATTCACCCTTTGTCCTTACACAATCAAACTCTCACTTCCCTTTCATCCTCTGTCCCCTTCCCCTCCTCTGATGCCTGATATTGACACGAGCAACAACACCATATTGATTAGCTATCATAGCTGACAAGAAAGGCAGATTTTAATTCAATTTTATCTGTATATCGCTTTTAACAGTGAACAGCTTTACAGAACATAAGAAACAAAAAACATAATGTCTAGATTTTAGACAAAATCATCCCTAGTGAGCAAGCCTGAGGCGACTGTGGCAAGGAAAAACTCCCTTAGATGGTATGAGGAAGAAACATTGAGAGGAACCAGACTCAGAAGGGAACCCATCCTCATTTGGGTGACACTGGAGAGATTATAAACACAGAAGAGTGTGATTATGAACAGTGTCCTTTCTGCAGTCATGTACAATCAGTTGTTTGATGCAGATACAGCATATGTAGAATGTTAGTGTGTATTAATTAGGAGGTTGTTGTCATTGTCATAGATCTTATTGTCTACTCTCTTGTGGTCAGGCAATAATTCTAAATGATTCAAAAATTCTGTTGATGTCAATTTAGCACTTTAATGAAACATGAAGTAATGCAACATCACATTGTTCTATTGCACTGCTTGTCTCCTCATTCCACTTATTATTTATTTATTTAATTGTTCCAAACATAATTAATACAAACATATTAATTATGTTTGAAACAATAAAATAAATAAATAACTCTGCAAACTCCAGATACTTGATGAAACTTCATCCTTTTCTCATTGGGGCATCTTTAAGAACAGCGACAGGGAAAAGGTTTTAAGATTGAAGTTGATGGTAAATATTTCTGCATTTGATCATAGTATTTCCCAATGTCTATCTTATTTGGATTATTGTGGAAAAAACTTTCCTGGTACTCCGTTTCCTCCCATAGTCCAAAAACATGTACGTTAGGTTGATTGGTAATTCTAAATTGCCCATAGGAGTGAGTGTGAGTGTGTGTGGTTGTCTGCCTATATGTGGCCCTGTGATGGACCGGCGATCTGTCCAATGTGTGCTGGGATAGGCTCCAGCAGATCCCCGTGACCCTAATTAGGAATAAAGACAATGGAAGGTATAGACAATGGATGGATGGATAATTATAAAGAGTTTCACTGGTGCTGTCTTGCCATGCCATTAAACCCTGTATTGCAGGGATCCTCAGATCTGGCCCACGAGATCCACTTTCCTGCAGAGTTTAGCTCTAACCTTAATCAAACACACCTGAGCATGCTAATCAGTGTCTTCAGGATCATTAGAAAATCACAGGTAGAGGAGTTTGATCGGGTTGGAGCTAAACTGTGCAGTGCATTGGCCCTCCAGGGCAAGATCTGAGGAACCCTGCTGTATTGCTTTCACAGCAGCAGATCTGAATCAGTACAATTTTAAAGAGTAATTGCATATCAACAAAGAAAAGACTCTGGGTTTACATATTTTTTAACTTTAACTACTTTTGTCTTTGAAGTGCTAAGGAAATGACCTACATGCAAACTTTCTCGTATCAATGCAAACATTTTATAAGTTTTAGTTTAAATTATGGCATTGTTGCAAAGCAAAATAACACAATACATACTATTATACCCTGAGCCTGATCCAGTAGACTATTGTATTACATCAGATATGAAAAACAGATGCTAAAAAGTAGCTCCTAAGTGATTTAGGTGCAGCAGAGAGGAAAATCAGGTGTGTTTGTGCATCCATGTTTATTGGTCCCAGAGCGGGATGTCCGCAGTGAGAGAGGTTGTGCAGTTGGGGCTGTTTCCATGCTCACAAAGCCCAGTATGAACCCTGATCCAGGCTTTATTTTGGGCATGAACCACACTAGGCCTTAGATATGCAGCTGGCGTGGAGCTTTACGGATGAGAGTCTTGGGAGACAGACGTCTCTGTGTGCCATCGATGGAGGCAGAGGCTTATGGCAGGCTGTGGAAACTGCTGACAGGCCTTGACAGTCAGTGATGCATTTGCATTATCAAATCTCACTATGGCTGTGTCAGAGCAAAATGCACAATCTGAATATTCAGAAGTATGTTTAAAAAGTGGAGGAAATGTAGTGAGTTTGTGTGTGTTTTGTGTCTCACCACAATTTAAACCTATACCTGGTGTTCAAAAGTTCATAGAAGTGCACTTGTCATTGATACACTATATTGCCAAAAGTATTCGCTCACCCATCCAAATAATCAGAATCAGGTGTTCCAATCACTTCCTTGGCCACAGGTGTATAAAATCAAGCACCTAGGCATGCAGACTGTTTTTACAAACATTTGTGAAAGAATGGGTCGCTCTCAGGAGCTCAGTGAATTCCAGCGTGGAACTGTGATAGGATGCCACCTGTGCAACAAATCCAGTCGTGAAATTTTCTCGCTCCTAAATATTCCACAGTCAACTGTCAGCTGTATTATAAGAACGTGGAAGTGTTTGGGAACGACAGCAACTCAGCCACGAAGTGGTAGGCCACGTAAACTGACGGAGCGGGGTCAGCGGATGCTGAGGCGCATAGTGCGAAGAGGTCGCCAACTTTCTGCAGAGTCAATCGCTACAGACCTCCAAACTTCATGTGGCCTTCAGATTAGCTCAAGAACAGTGCGCAGAGAGCTTCATGGAATGGGTTTCCATGGCCGAGCAGCTGCATCCAAGCCATACATCACCAAGTGCAATGCAAAGCGTCGGATGCAGTGGTGTAAAGCACGCCGCCACTGAACTCCAGAGCAGTGGAGACGCGTTCTCTGGAGTGACGAATCACGCTTCTCCATCTGGCAATCTGATGGACGAGTCTGGGTTTGGCGGTTGCCAGGAGAACGGTACTTGTCTGACTGCATTGTGCCAAGTGTAAAGTTTGGTGGAGGGGGGATTATGGTGTGGGGTTGTTTTTCAGGAGCTGGGCTTGGCCCCTTAGTTCCAGTGAAAGGAACTCTGAATGCTTCAGCATACCAAGACATTTTGGACAATTCATGCTCCCAACTTTGTGGGAACAGTTTGGAGCTGGCCCCTTCCTCTTCCAACATGACTGTGCACCAGTGCACAAAGCAAGGTCCATAAAGACATGGATGACAGAGTCTGGTGTGGATGAACTTGACTGGCCTGCACAGAGTCCTGACCTCAACCCGATAGAACACCTTTGGGATGAATTAGAGCGGAGACTGAGAGCCAGGCCTTCTCGTCCAACATCAGTGTGTGACCTCACAAATGCGCTTCTGGAAGAATGGTCAAAAATTCCCATAAACACACTCCTAAACCTTGTGGACAGCCTTCCCAGAAGAGTTGAAGCTGTTATAGCTGCAAAGGGTGGACCGACGTCATATTGAACCCTATGGATTAGGAATGGGATGTCACTTAAGTTCATATGCGAGTCAAGGCAGGTGAGGGAATACTTTTGGCAATATAGTGTATGTTTGCCACATGATATAGGAGAAACTAGAGAATGTGCATTCAGGATTTTCTGGACCTGTGTGATCTTTTAGATAAGGCGGTGTCATTTTGCCATAAATACAAAAAGTCATGCCCTGATATGGGTGTATAGATCAAGTGTCAGTCAAGAGTTATACATATATATACATCCCTGAAACTGTACATGGTACATCACACTGAAGTCAAAGTATAACTTTATCACAGCTTAAACACTCACAGATGCAGGAGTTTTCACATGAATAGTGTTCTTTTAAAAATTGGGAGTCAATTTGAAAGGGACATGCATTTTAATTTTACTATTAAAATGTACAGCATTTGGAACCGTAATCATATGTTTAAAATGCATTCAATAGGACTGTTCCTACATGACTGTTGCTGTATGAATACAGGTAGAGAGTTTTCCATATACAGCCAAATCCATAAATATTTGGGCATTGACAAAGTTATTGCAAATTTAATAGAAGTTAAAAAAATTAATATAAGCTAAAGTATAGATTTGATTATTTACATTTATGCTAGTTGTTCCATGGCCATGTGTGTAGGTTATCAGATAAAAGCTCTAGAGTTGATTTCAAGTGTTGCATTTTTATTTAGAATGCATTGCTGTTAAACTCTCAACATGAACTCCAAAGTGCTCTCGCTTTGCAGAAACCCACTGCATGCCACAGTGGCTAAATTCTGGAAAGATCATGTATAGACCAAAGTGAGTTTTTCTGCCAGTTGTTGTTCTTTTGGCTGCTCCCTGTTCAGGGTCGCCACAGCGGATCATTTAGTCCAAATGTTTCTATTTGGCACAGGTGTTTTTTAGTTTTTGTTTTTTTTTTTTACATCAGATGCCCTTCCTGATACAATCCTCCTATTTAACCCCGGGCTTGGAACCGGCACTAAGAGTTAACTCTTTAGTGGCTGGGTTAGCGCCCTGCCCAGGAATCGAACCCAGGCCGCAACAATGAGCACACAGGATCCTTCCGCTGGACCACCAGGAGGCTGAGTTTTTCTGCCAATAATATACTTTAATGTCTCGACTACACATGACTGTAAATATCACTAGTTAAGTGTCTTTCAATTACAATTTAATCAGGTTTTTGATGATTTAAAAGCCATAGCAAAATGGACTGAATCCTTATCATTTAAGTTTGTGATCAAATCCCAGCTGTAATTAAGAGCCATTATATTCCTGCAATGCACTGGCTCAGCCACATCATCACCAACACAGAGAAGAGCGCTTACATAGTCTGTCCAGGTGACAGCAGACAAAGATTTAAAATGTTTTAATGAAAGACAACAAGAAATTTAGTCAACAGACAGTCATGTGGCTCAGGTTTAAACTCTGAGAGGCACTTTTACCTGATAAGACAGAGACTAATGAAGATGATGCCAATAGTCAAAGAAATCTCTTCTCATCATAAACAAATAATTAATTACAATTTGGCTGCATGTGTTAATTTATTATTAATTAATACAGCATGAAGTGATCCAAATTCGTTATGTTTGCCCAAGTGGTACTAGATTAAGGGTTCTTTAACTAAAGCCCTGGGACCTTCCCTGGCATAGTAATTATCTGATCAGTTTGTTCAGGTGTGTCAGCCTGGAGGTTCCAAGGACTGGAGTTCAGATCGGTTTTACTAGATTACTAGTTTTACAAGGATAATACCTTTATAACTGATGTGTTTAGGACTTGCCTCTCCTCAAGGAGATCCATGATTTCTATTAGAATCAATCGAGCTGTGCAATGCAATATCAGATAATATTACATCTGTTCAGACTGATGTTAGTTAAATCTTACTGATGTTACCGAAGTGAAATCTTTGGTCTCAGCAATACATATAATATGGAGATTTTTCTTTTTTCCATGTAAATGATGTAAATCTCTATTCTTTATTTGATCTCACACTGTAGATAGTTACACTTAGGAGTGAGTGTTCACCTGCTGCCTTAAAACTGGAAGTGAACTCATCTTGTAGATAAACTTTGTTCAAGTGTTTTTTCCCCCAATTTTAAGTATCAGAGTAATATCTTTCTCAGGGTTAATTCTTTATTAACCTTCAGGCCCTGTTCTCTCCATCCCATTACCCCTGACCATCTGTGTTCAGTTTTAATAGTAATATAAATGTAAAGTAAATTTTTAAATATTATTTAGCATCAAATTAGCAATATACATGCCTTTCAGTGATCGGCTTGGAATGGATGTTTGGAGATCCTCCTGGTGAGAAGTGTGTGTGTGTGTGTGTGTTTGTGTGTGTATGAACAGGTAGCAATGTAAAGAAGAGATGATGATGAAATCATTTAATTTTAGCTTTAGTTTTTTTGCTTCCTTTTTCCTTTCAGGTAATGTTGTGCAGTAGTGTAGTAAAAACTAATAGCAATTAATAAATGAAGTGGTCATTCTTACCAAATCAAAACATAAGGCTTTGTTAATTAATTGCGATAAACTAGCAAAATTAATTAAAAGTTTCTAGCAGACAGATGACCAGTTATGGATCTGACAGAAGGAATCTAACAGTCAGTAAGTTGAAGCTCAGCTTATGGAGCTGTTCACTTCTCTGTGCATGTGGGAATTCAAGCCTCAATAACATCTTAGTTGTTAACAACTAAGATGTTATTGATGAAATGATTTTAGACGACCTAGTCTTTATTTTCCCAAGTTAATTATTTTATTTACCATTTACCATGTGTGTTCTTTAAATAAAATAATATTAATTAACTGGGGAAACTAGGCCGTCTAAAATCATTTAATTCATTAACAGAGCTATGTTCAAAATCTATGACAAAGGGAGCAAGAGAAATAGTTTAGAGGCTCATGTTCACAAGGAAGAGAATTTGCCTTGGATCTTTTTTAAGTGCATGCCAGAGAAGATCTCAAATTACAAACACATCCTGACACATCTGACCGCCATTCATTAGAAATCTGTACAGCTGAAAAAACAAACACTAATTACTAAAACTCTGTGTATTTCAGTATTATATTTATTTGTTCATTTTAAAGCCATAACGGAATTTTGTTAGATACATTGCATTGATAGTTGCAATGAAAAAAAAAGGGGGAGATGCCATAATCACAAAAACGCAAAACAAGCTATTTCATTATAACTAATTATCACTAAACTATATGCCTCTGCAGTGTAGATATGTAGGTTTTGTTATTGTTTTATTATGAAAGAAAATCTAAATCAAGTTGTTACACGCACTCACTGCTGTACAGAGTCGACCCAAATGAAGGAGTAAGAACAAGCAGGGTGTTTTACTGAATAAAATAAACATATAGACACAAAACACAATACACAACAAGCCCAGCACCGCCAAGTTGCCACTGTTGGGCCCTTGAGCAAGGCCCTTAACCCTCTCAGCTCCAGGGGCGCCGTATCATGGCTGACCCTGCGCTCTGACCCCAACCACCAAGGATGGGATATGCGAAGAAGGAATTTCACTGTGCTGTAATGTATATGTGACAAATAAAGGCTGTTTCATTTCATTTCATTTCAGCTTTACACTAAACTCCACCCAGTGAAACCTGAAGAGTTTACATCTGAAACACCTGCATGAGGGACAAGACCAGAAAAAGAAATAACCTTCTGTGTCAAAATGTATTATGTTTTAAAGTCAAAGAACAAAGTTACAAAAAGGTCAAGATTGTAAGTTATGTCACTGTAAGTGTTGTTAATGTCTTCATTAGAAATTCTCAGTACAACTGTAATGCATACAGTTCTCTAACTTTGCGGCAGTTACAATTTTACAATATATTATATACTATATAAAACATTTATCAGTTTCTATATAAAATACTATACATGTCATTTAAATGCAACTCATTTTTGTAAAGCACCCATCAAGCTAACACACAATAATTATGTACAATAATACAGGCTAAGTGTTCGGTAATCTCCACAACACTTCATGCTAAACTTCTTTGATTTGACTTCCTTGGGGTTGATACTAAATGTACCATTGTTGTGTAACTTCTGTCTATTGAGGGGCTTTTATTCATTAGCACAGAAAAGAAGTTGTAAATTTACTTGCTGCTGGATTATTCAGTTGTTCACATGTTCCAGGCATGCCATCAGGATTGGATCATCTGTTGCTATCTAATGCAAACATCACTACTGAAAAGGAAGTCTGAAATTAATGAAGCATGTTGCTGCTAGGATCAATAAATAAACCAAACCATTTATGATACTTCCACAAGAACAGAGGAGAATAAATTAGTATTTTATGTTTAGAGAATAAAGTATTTTATGTTTTCTTTTAGTCTTTTAGACTTTCTAAGTGTTGTGAGATCATTTCCTGATGAATTTAACATAGTAGTAAGTCTTGGACACATCCAGAGACGTGTCACACACTACTGCACTTTTCAGTGCTCTCCAATTAGATTAATTCACTTGTCTGTTTGTTTTTTTCTTTTCATATTTAAGATTTCCAGAAGTGTCCAAGTCATGGCTTTTCAGTATCTTCTAGACCACAACCTGGGTGTCAAAATTTGTAACCAGCTTTCTGTTTTTTTTTCTCCAGAATTTGATATACTGAGATTAGTTACTGGAATAGTCTTCAGGTGTAGGCCTCTGATGCCCTGATCACAGTAATGCAACCTTTCTAATATTACTATACAAGAAGCACATTAATGTCAAAAACAATAGCATTTTGCCTGGAGGTCATTCTACATGGTGTTAAGTTATGTGGAAGGATGTGTATAGATTTTGACAAGTTTGTGAGATTTTTATGTTGATTTATCCTTCATCTTTGTTCTTTATTTGGGCATTTATTATGTCTCTTGCCCTCTTTTTTATGCATCATCTTTTGTTTTGTCTTTTGTTAGTTCTTTTTAGTGTTGTTATAAAAGTAATAAATAAAAAAACAATACATCAAAAAATGACTTTCAGCAGTGTTACAAGTCATTTAACTTTTATCAACACACTTTCTGTGTTTAAAATTCCAGAAACACAAATTCCAGCATTCCCAGTGTTAAATGCTTTCCTGCCTCCCTGGTAGTGTTTAACACACAAAGTTACAGCTACACTTTAACAGATATATCAGAACACATGAAACACTAAAATGGCATTGCATTTTAACAGCTACATCAGGAAGAAAGGCAAAGACTGCTAACAACCAGTGCCTGTAACCCAGACTTCACACAGCGAAGGCTATCCCATGTTTTATGGTTTTCCAAAAATATTCATATAAGGAGACCCTCTCAGATCTAATGTTAGCAGCATCTAAACAACTCTGAAATACAACTGTGAAATACAATATCGCTAAATACCTAGCCACCGTCTTGGGATTACCCAGTACACCACATGTACCACTTGATGAATGAAAAAATCCTGGACACGGATGAGTCCATTGTGTCCTGTTAGGTTATATCACTGTTTACAGGCAGCTAAATGTTCAAAAGCTGTAAGGAAATTAGAACAACAGACAACAGAACAAAACTAAACACAAAAACGGTATGGTTTTGGATGAAATTACTGTATATTTGAACACTCCCTACTTTAAAAACAATATGCGTTATGTTTAAAAAAAATGTAATTCAGCAGCAGAGCCCTCTCCAGTGTAATAGGCTGATGGAGTGTGTGTGTGTTGTGTTCATACAACTATAACATAACCAGCACACCACGAACAGTACAGTAAGCATTAAGCATTTTACTAAGTAAACCCTTTAGAGGAGCAGACACTGACACACACACAACACAGCTGTGCTCCACTGAATTCTCCAAAATTAAAGTAACTTTGCTGGAAGCATCTGCCATCTGAGTAAATGTAAATAAAGCGAGCTGACAGGAATAAGGAGAAAAGGACTGAGAAAATGCTTAAAGAGCTCTGAAACCTTTATGGGATAATGGAATAATCAGCAAGCTGTGCCTGTGTAAGAACGTGTAAAGAAACCTAAGGAACTGTTAACAAAAAAGATGCAAGTCCTGGGATCAGTGCCAAAGCCAAACAGAGCCTTCATTATAGCCCCAAAGCCCATTACAGCATATACAGCATGATAGACTTTATATCACCATACAAGTGGCTCAAATCAACTAAATCAACTATGCTGTTAAACCACAGGTTAGATCAGTTTTCTGGACAGGGTTTAAATAAGATGAAGGTCTTAATCCAGAATAATTAATAAAGGCCTTAAAATTTGTGAAACACATCTCTATTTAAGACTATGAATCCATTAACTGAATTAAATAAGCTAAACCTGTGCTAGTATAAAGTAGAGACTGAAAAGTAATATATATATATATATATATATATATATATATATATATATATATATATATATCAGTGGAGCTAGAAAGTAAAATTTAGCTAAACAATGTATGAAATTATATGCGAATGGACCAAAAACTAAAAAGAAATCCAATCTAAGGTAAATGAGAAAGAGGTAAGTGTATACAAGATTAGCACTTAGGATGATGGCTCTGGTTTTAATAAAACTAACAAAGCAGACAGACAGCAGGGCCATGCAGTACTCAGAATGAGGCTGAGAATGATTTTATACTGGTTATATACTGGACAAAAAAATTTATAATTGAACATTCCCAAAATTCTTTAATAAAAGAATTGGACCTTGTTCGTTGCCTGTGATGGAGCATCAGAAATCCAAATTTGATTTTTTTCTTAGACTATTTGAACAACTTTCTAAATATATATAAAATATAATATAATATAATGTTTACTTCAATAAAATGGCATCCGCTGAGTTTACTTAATACATTCAAAAGCAGCAACAAAACAAGAACACTGCCATCATTCAGATCATATAGATCCATGTGTCAGATTCCCATTTACAGTAAACTTTGATCTGAATCACAAATTATTTCAAAATAGATTGTGCTAAATCTGTGACTAATAAGTGTACTGTGACTAATACTGTGTAAACAGTATACAGTGGGAGGTAAATGCAATGAGTGCAAATAAGCAAATGATTATAGTGGTGCAATAAAGAAGGTATTGTATACCGTGATAATAATTAAATATGTAAACAGTATACAGAGGAGTTATGTACAATGATAACATGAAAATAAGAGTCTGGTTCCTTTGGTTTCTTCCTCATATCGTCTCTGGGAGATTTTTTGCATATTAATTTTAAATATTATTTTTTTTAAATAATTTTTTATTTGTTTATTAATTATTATTTTAAACTTTGTAATTTTTGTTTAATTTTTTTATTTCTATGAAGCTGCTTTGAGACAATGTTAAGTGTAATGGTATTAAAAGTGCTAAATAAAAGTGAATTAAATTGAACAGACAAAACAGGCTTGGTAATGCCACGTGTATGTGACAGACTGAGCGTGTACATTGCACTGAATGAAACACTAGGGTATAAATGCAAGGGGCATAATGAAAACAGGTGAGAGTAATAAAGTCACATGAGGGAGACAACCAATGACACAGGAGGGGACAAGACATGAGTCAAAACAACACACAAGCAGCAATGTAAACAAATACATGATGCACGGAAGAATGCACCACACCATTGCAAGCTACTACATGCACTGAACTCCGCTGCATGCATCACTGAGTGAGATGGGGAAATACATTCTTAAAGGCACTGATCCCAAAGCACCTACTGGCAATCCCCATGGATGTCCTGCACCTTGGGGAAAATGTCCACCAGACTCCAAGTGGCCCCTGAAGGGGGGTTGGGGGGGTTGACTATTGAGCCTAGTGGAGATGTGCAAGTAATTGGACAGGGGCAACATTTTTTCATCATTTTGCTGATGTATATCACCACAATGAATCTGATGACAATAAGTTTTTGAATGAAGTGTGGACTTTCAGCTTTAATTCCAGGGTTTTTACAAAACTATTTAAATACTCATTCTATAATTACAGCCATTTTTACATAATCCCTCTATTTTCATAGCCTGAGTATGTAAGTAATTGGACAAATTAACAGATATCAATATAAGGACTATTTTTTAACACTTGGACGCAAATCAGTTGCAGTCCTGACTGCCTGAAGTCTGGAATCCATGAACATCATCAAATGCTGATTTGATGAATTCCTTGATTAACTGCTCTGGGTTAATTTAAACCCTGTCTGGGAAACTGCCCCATGAAGAAGTTTACCACATCACACTAACCAAGCCCAGAGAGGTCTTTTCACATGACCTTACTCATGTGTGGCTTCTCACTCAGGTACAGTTGACAGCATTCACCAGATTCAGGTGTGTGGAAGTTAAAGTTAATCCAGTGTCTAATAGGAAATTATTTTGCTGTATAATCATGATAGTTGTGGAGCTTATCAAGGAAACACTGAGTGGGAGAATTCAGATAATATTACAGGGCACTGGTATCATACACATGTTCACACTCACTCACATTCACATCTAGGGGCAATTTAGTGTAGCCATTTCACCCACCTGCCTGTGAAAACTGACAGAAATGATGTAGTAGAAATATGAGTCTGGACCCTTCAGTAGGTTCCTGGATTTTAAGAATTCTAATATGAATAGGTTTTAATGGAAAGATGTGTTTTGTGTTTTGTTGAACTTCTTAAACCCTCTTGTTAAGAATGTCTCTTGTTCCTCTCTGCATGACCTTTTGAGTGCCAGGAAATGTGATTAGAGTTTGAAGAAACCTTACCCCACTCAGATACACCAGCTGCTGTCCATGGTATGTGCGCTGAGAGACTCATCACGCGCAGCTTTCAAGTTTACAAATGAACAAGAAAGCAGATGATTAGGAGAGGTAAGCTAATTGGAGACAAGAAAGGTTAGCTAATTGGAAGGAGAGGGGTAATTGGCATGCATAAATCATGCAGGGTTCAGCAAAACATGTTCTAATTCTTGCTATATATGTTTGTGAGCTTTTGCTTAGCTTTCCCTGTGTGTAACTGCAGTGACATGTAGGGTGAGATATTTGCAGCATCTAGTGGGATAACGTGTGGAATAGTGTGTATGGCCTATCATGTAACAGAGTAGTAAATCACCCCACCAGTCACAGTCAAAAGACTGTACTGTATTTGTGGTGTAATTTTTTTGTGCTGTTGCACTAAGGCAGGTTTAAACATAAGGGAAACAGCACAGGGATTTTTATAACACACAATACTGTGCAATCAACTTTCCCTGGAATCTATGAGATCTGCTTGGGGTCTTGAGAAAAGGGTTGTTTAGATGCTTAGGGATTAATATGTAATCACATTTAAACTGATGTTTGACACACACATCATTTTTCTTTAGATAAATTGGGTTAAACATAAATCTTTACTTTAATAGATTATGTGAGTTAATATGTGAGTAAACACGATGAGTAAAAATAGCTAACTAAAAAAAGTGTGTTCTGTCTGAACAGGATGAGGATAACTTAATCATTGCTAATGACTATGGGTTTAGATATTATAGCACTTTTAGTATTTAAAACTTTTAGAAAAGTTTATATGCAATTATCATACGGAAGCAAAGACTACAACCTTATATATCATTTAACATTTGTGTATTGTAATATTTGTGCTTTGTAAACTGTGTGACATTGTATGAGTAAAGACAAGGACAAAACTTCCATTTATCCAGTTAATGTCTTATCTTGGCATTTAATGATAAGAAAACAAATGACTTTTGTGTGCCTTCATATCTAAAGGTAAATTATTGTTAGTTCAAAGACACATGGCTTTGTGTTGGCTGTGCACTGGTATCTTTGGCTCTATGAGGTTAGTGTTATTCACAAAACACTATGTAGCTATACACTGATTTTTGCTATAATGTGGGAACACATGAGAGAATGTCACTGAAAAACACATGCACTGCTCTGTAAAATGCAGGCATCTGGGTGCTGATATCTATCACTGAACCAACTGTTCAGCAAATAAATCCTCACATGCTGTATATTTGTATTTTAGTGCTCAAGGACTTCAGTATTTGCTGACACATGTACTGTATATATGCACATGTTAGCTTGTGTTTCCTGATTGTCCCTGATGTGTATACAGAAATAAATCCTGGTGCCTGCAGTCACATTGTACTGAAACTAGTTCTGTGGCCTTCAGTTTGACCTTCACCATTGGACTGGAGGTTCTGCATTCCCAAAGAGACATGCCATGATCTAAAAATGTTAAATGTTAGCTGGCTAATTGCATTGTCAAGAACTCATTTGTATTTCATAAGCATGTAATGCATAATGCACACAGCTGCAGGAAAGGTATCTGTATGAGTATGCTGTTACAATGAAGCACTGACCCTGAATGTGGTTCCCCTGGTTAATAATGAAGCCAGGCTTGTCCAGGTTTATTGACTGCCTTCAGCAGACCCAAATTAGATGAATGGTGTCTATAATTCACTAGACAAGGCTCTTATGTAATGCACTATAGCAGGGCATTTCCTTGTGTAAGAGGCACATTATTGGTCTAACCAATTTCATGAGTCAGATCAGTTTGTAATTTCATATGGGCCATATATCAGTGTCTCCAAGCTTGTCTGTGTCAGTCAAGATGAGAAGAATCAAATTATTTGTCAAGTATTTATACTGAAATAAAATTATTCTGTGGTTTAGTAAATACTACAAAAACATGTCTGTGATTTTTACACAAAAAGCAATAATAAGGATTACTTATCTGCTTTAAGTACATAAATTGATTTATGAAATATACTGTAAAAATCCAGTGTATATTTTATTTACTTTAATGGGATAAATGTAATAATATTTTTCAAGTGCTCACAAAACTAAAACTAAGGTAAAAAAGTTTACCTTAACTACTTAAAAACTAAATTGAGGGCATGCAAAGTCAATTTGCATATGTGTGGTTGGATTGATTTCTTAATATTTCTTTTTTGTGTTTGTGTTACCTTTAAGATCTAAGGCTATTAATAATGAAATAATAAAGAAATTGGTTGAGTAGTCATGTAGAGTTCTACCAGTTCAGTCTTTATGAAGGATGATATATCCATCCAGGACATGCTCAAAACAGTGGAGATGATAGTGGACTTCAGGAGGAACACCCCTACACAACAACAGTGGAGTCATTCAGGTTCCTGTGCACCACCATCAGGAGCTGAATGGGACACTCACATTGACTCCATTGTCAAAAAGGCCCAACAAAGATTGTACTTCCTTTGGCAGCTGAGGAAGTTCAACCTGCCACAAGATCTGCTAAAACAATTCTACTCAGCTGTCATTGAGTCTGTTCTGTGCACTTCTATAACTGTCTGGTTTGGCTCAGCGAATGGAATGATTCAGACTGCTGAAAGGATTATTGATGCTCCCCTGCCCACCCTTCAAGAACTGTATACATCCAGAGTGAGGAAAAGAGCTCAGAAAATCACTCTGGATCCCTCACATCCAAGCCATCTCGTTTCTGAACTTTTGCCATCTGGCCGGCGCTACAGAGCACCAAATACCAGGAGAGCCAGGCACAAGAGCAGTTTCTTTTCCCAAGCAATCTACCTCATGAACAGTTAAATGTTCCCCCCATTGTGCAATAAAAATATGTGTAATAAATAATTTATTTCTTACCACCCTACATCCCTACATCTCATATTATTCTATTCTATTTTGTTCGTACAATTTATTTTATTTTTCTATTTAAATATGTGTATTTCTATTTCTTATACTATTTTTTAATTTTTATTCTCTGACAAATTCTTTGTATGTACAAACATACTTGGCAATAAAGCACTTTCTGATTCTGATTCTATATGTCCATAATCCAGTGCACTTCTATAAGTGGGAACCATTAAAAGTGTTAGTGACCATTAAGTAATAATTATGTTGTGTTTTTTTTATATATTTAAAAGTATGTCTTTCAGTTAACTCATGTCAGAGTAAAATTTACTTATAAACAGGAAGTTAAATTTTCTTTTTTGAGAATAATCATTGTACCATGTAACTTTACTTAAAATTTGCTTAATTGAATTTACAATTGAGAATTTACAAAAGATTTTTAAATTCACTAAAATTGTTGCCACATTTTTCTTGAGAAAATTTCACTTCAGTATATCCCAAGTATATTCACACCTCTCAACTTGTTAGGAAGCTGGGGTCCGGGTACTCTTGGAGCTGATGGAGTTCAAGGGCCCAAAAGGGGCATCTTAATGCCTTTAATGTTTCCTGACCAGGAACTGAACCCAACTGACCAGTAAGTGAACCCAGCAGTGAGAGACTTGTCCACCATGTTGTCACATACAGACATAAATTGTTTCAGAGCTGCATGTAAAGAAGGGGACATTAGCTATAATGTCTGTATATAGCTGTCTCCGTTATGAACTCAGCTGTTTGCCTCTTCTCAAGCACCTGTCATAACACCAAGACTCCATATATCACAAACTCTGCACTGACATGTGGCTTGGGCGTTGGTGAGTCCTGGACCTGGACGTATATCAAAGAAGTATCAAGTTATCTAGGATACCTAAATTAAATTAGACTCATTTATTTAAGACCTAGGGTTGGAATTGGAGGATTTGTACTAAATCTTTTGTATTCTCGAATGAAAACAGGAAAATAATATATCAGATATTTTCTAGTTTTATTAAATCCAATCAAAATGGACAGTTTGATCAGCAAAAAAAACAAACCATTAGAACACAACTCAAGACTGTCAGACTGGAATTGGCACATACAGATTGTTGGAACAAGACATTGCAAAGTAACACTGAGGGTCTGGGTTATTCAAAGGAAGAAAAGTGCAAACAGGAATTCCTTTAGAGATCAGCTGACTCTGAGACCCCTACCCCCTGAGCTAAATGGGGCTCTTTGTGTGTTGATGCTGCTGGATGGTCAGGGTGGCAGGAGTGAAACTTTTTTATGAGAGCAGGGTATAAGACATTCCTTTCGGGAAACAAGCAGTGTTCCTCTGGCCTTTAGCTCCCCAGTCATTTCTGCACTGGAGTTGTATCAAGGCCAATGTCACTGGTGATGATGTCAGGAATGGTAGGCTTGAAATTTGAAACATGAAAGCTTTGAGTCACTGGTTTATTCTGAACTGGCCGTCTTATTGGGATGTGTGTGCTTTCCCCACTTTAAGGTCTTAAGTTCTCAGTTGTCAGCCATACCACCCACAGTGAGATTTATAACTTTCTCTGTTAGTCAAAAAATCAGAATTGACCAGGTTTTTATTTGTCTTTTATACAGAGGTAAACTTAAAAGATACCCTTAATTTATCCCTAAATGCTTTCCAAACTTGTGTGAATTTTGGCCCTTAGTCTGACACATGTCCACTACGAATGTACTAAAATAGAATTACTGCTGTTTCGTTGGTGAGACAGGAAGGGGAATGAGTCAGAAGAAATTTGAATTAGGCAGGTTGGTGATATAGTTTACAGAAATATGGGACCACTGTGTGAAAAGAAGTTTGCCAGTGCATGAAACTTTATCTTATGGAAAATATGGAGCAAGATTTACACTTTGTATTTCTTGTAGCATGGTTTCTCATCAATATTTAGAGATGTTGAATTGCTCTGCATCACAAAGTCATCAGGCCTGTCTTTGTGTGAACTGTCTAGCTATTTTAAGTTATTTTTGTGATTAGTGTAAACAATGGGGTCTTACTGTACTGTTTGGCTCCCTCCAGCTAACACCACTGAGAGTAACCAACACTGTCATTTCTTCCTGTTAATGTGATTTATTTTGGATGTGTCTCTTAACCCATTTGAAGATATTTAGCTCTACATTGAATGTCAAACCTGGTTCAGGGTGTTTTTAGAATACTTCTTTGAATTTAGTATAGCATTCAGGTATTATAAGCAGACATTAAGACTCTGGTTAGTGTGTGACTAGACAGATAGGAAATCGGGCTGCTTAGTCCATGATTTTCATTGGTTGTGACATTGCAGCCAGGGTAAAACAAGTATAATGGGGTTATTGAAAAGAGTTTGTTTCCTTGTGAAGAACACTGGTGTGAAGGCAGAGCTAAGCCGTTTCTTCACCCACTGGTTTTTAATCCAGTGCTTTGGCAGGAATAACAAATCACTGTCCTGACATCTCAACATTACAATCCCCTTTTCAGCTCCTGAGATAAAACAGCAAGGTGTGCAGACTCGTTCTATCTGTTTCCAGCAGCTAATGTAAAACTCTAGGGTGTACTCAGCTGCTAAACATTGTTTTAGGGACATGAGTCATTCCCATGCTTCTTTGCCATTAGGAGGTTGACTGAATGTCTTAAAAAACAGATTAAAGAACCAGTCATATCAGTGATATCGGTGATATCAGTGTAATCAACATTTCACCTTTGTTCATCCCCACATGGCCGGGCTACTCTCTTAGAAGTGACTGGAAACAGCTTCTGGATTGATACTTGCCTGAAGATCATGTGATGAGGTTATGATTTCTTCTACATTGGCTTATTTGATCAGATAAATAGGACAGTCATATTATTGCTGTGGATGTTTAGCTCCATATTCATGCTCTGAACCTTCTGTTCAGCTACATCCCAGAGGAAATCTAATCGAATCAGTAAGGGCCAAAATCTTTATTTATGCACTTTAGTCACACCGCATGTTTGTTTTTTTTTATTAATGTTTTATAGAATGATAAAAGTCTTTGAATCTTTTATCTATAGGCTTTATCAAGGGGTTTATTTTTTTGCACATGCTTTGAATAAATTACTCATTAGGATCTGTCAGTTAAGTTCCAATAAGGTTTAGGTTTTCTTATTTAATTGCTAATATGTAGTACTTTGTTTGGTCTGAGACACTAGGTGTTCATAAACTTTCACTAGAAATGTACATACTGTAAAGCAGCTAAAATTAAAGACTTATTTTAGTCCTCAATTCCCATTATATAGACAATATCAGTCCCAACAACTTCAACCATAAAATAAGTCTAATATAAAGAGCAAGGTCTAGGGTTAAAAATAGCATACAACATGGAGACACTCATTATAAAGAAATAATTCATGCTGGCGTCTGACATTCAGGTATCTGCTGACTGAGCTGTGCTTATATATCTTCTGTCCCTTCACTGAGGAGGAACAATCGGTGCCTGCATCAACATTGGCTTCCAGATAGATTTATTTTGGTGCCATTTAGTCTGCATAGTTCTTCTGTGATTAGTTGTGACACAAACACAATGCAGGGAGATTACACGTAATCAAATAATCATGTGGCTACGTTCACTGATATTGGGTAATGCTAACAGATAATGATGATATGATATGATTTATAGGTGATATTAACACAAGTAAACAGTATGGGGTGTGAGTAAGGTGATGTGGTCCGTCATGTTGAACTGGCAGAAGGACATTACATCAGAAACCATCAAACCTCATTGCTTAATCTCCTTTCCTGTTTATGACCAGATTAATACAATGAAGCTGTTGTAGATGTTTTATAATACAGTTTTCTGATTTGACATCTTTACATATTTTCTCTTTTTAAGCAATAAGCTGTAAGCCTCTGTTTGTTTCAACTTCAGAATGCACTTATTATTTTTTGTTATTTATGTATTATTTGCATGCTAAAAGATAAGATGAAATTATGGCATTATTTATTCTATTCAACACCAGCTGAGCTTACTGGAAAACTGTAAATTGATTTGTTTGCTAAATGAATATTAGAAAATAAAGAAACATGCAATAAGTCATTATAATCAGGTGACGCTTGTGTTTGATTCTTCATCTTATGCTCTATTAACTGTAACAACCTAAATTCCTGGCAGAGGAAACAGGTTTTGGAACTTGGTTTTGTAAAGAAATAAAATAAAATCATGTCTGAGTATAATGACCTTTTTTCAACATAAAATTCATATTATGAATGACAAATTAAACACTTTAAGAAAACAAACACAATAACCTGGTTGTATGAGTGTGCACTACCCTGTATTTATACTTTTGATTGTAATAAAACAGTACAGAACTAGTCTACCATTTTTACAACTCTTCCTTGCAAAAATGCAAGCCCTCGGTAGGATTTAGACCTGGGCTCTGATGGAACCTGTCCAAAATGTTGATCTTTTTCCTCCAAAGGAAAGTCAGAGTATTCCATTATTGACTTGGATTTGTAGTTTGGGGCAGTACCATGCTGAAAAGTGAATGTATTCTTCATCTTCAGTTGTCTAACAGAGTGCTGCAGGTTTTTTTTCTACCACATCCACATTTTGGGGCAATCCATGATTCCTTCTATCGTGTGCCCTGTTTCCACTTGAAGAGAATCAGCCACTGGTATGGAGTTGTTTGAGTGATAAACTGTCTTGGTTTTGTTCTTTTGTTTGTTTGTTTTTTTTGCATAAGAACAGATTTCTGTCTATTCACCCTACCCCATTTTTCAGACATTTGAAGATTATGAGAGACTGTTGTCACATGCAGGGAGAGACCAGAACTTGCCAAATATTCCTGTAGCTCCTTTAATGTTGCCATAGATCTCTGGGCAGTCCCACTCATTCTCACTGTTTTTTATTGTGGAGGCACTTCCTGTTCTTGGTAATGTCACTGTGGTGCCACATTTTCTTTACTAATCAATAACAGCCTTCACATTGTTTTATGGTACATCTAATGTTTTGAAAATTCTCTTCTACTCGTGTCCTGATCAAGTACCTTTCAGCAATGAGTTTCTTCACAAGCTCTTTGTGGAACATGAATGTCTTCTGCAGTTTGAAAAAAATCAATATGATGTCAAGAAAATCATACAGGAGAAGCTCTTTATTTTCAGGTTAATCAGAATCACTTAACTGGTGCCAGGTGGATGATAATTATTCTTGTACGAGTAAAAAATGTCGATATTTTTCCACATCAATGTTATTGGTAGCTGGATCACATTCTACCTTCAATGTCTTATAGCAACCAACAACATTCACATGATCTGCCAAGATTTATCTTTTCATTTCAGCATCACATGATCCTGTGAGTGTAACAGGAGTGTGTTACACCCATACACTGGAGTGTGTAGTGTTTTATTATCCACTTTTATTCGATGCCATCAAGCATACAAGTTTTTTCTACTGTGAAAAACATTTGCCACACGTTATGAGTTTAAGCATGACTTGCTAAGCTTTTTATTTCAATATTTGAATTAATATAAATATAAATCTGAAACAGTTCAATATGACAAGTTATTTGGTTTTTTTATTAGCTCTCTTATTTAGTGCACAAAAGCTGACATTAAAACATATAATTTATGTATAACATTTCATTAAACTCTTCTAATAATTTAGCATTTAGAATAATGTAGTCCTAAAATATCCTAAATATCATTGTATCACATACATTTCAAATCTAATACAATCAACACATCTGACACTTTCACTTCAACTAATCACCACAAATTCTCTGGTCCCGTGATTTCATGTGTCAAAGTGAGAAAAGGAAGGAAACCTTAAAAACATAATATTTTGCTGAATGAACATGTTTCAGTGAGCTGACTGGCTTGTAGTAAAATAGTATCTCTATGGGTTTTTTTGCATTAGCCCTTCCTTTAAGGACACCTCAGCAGCATCTGTGTTCATTAGATATGAACATACACTACATGTGAACATATACAACATACACTCACACAAAAAGATCACAGTTCATTCTAAGCTGCTCCTGAAGACATCAAATTCAAAACAAACTTCAGTTTTGAGGATCCGCCAGCATTAAGCAGCACGCTGCTCCTCTGAGAGAGTTGTTAAGATATCATACGTGTAGGTGTGTGTTTCTCAGTGTAGGTATGATGCCATGACACACATACAGTACTCTGCAAATATTTTTTTTCTTACATTGCCTACTGCATTCATGTCAGTAGAATCAGAAATTAGATTTCATCTTCTTCGACCAAGAAGAAGAACTATATGAAGTTCTCCAAGAAACCTGGAACAGTCATTACTTTAGAACACTGCATTATCGAAGGCCTTGCATAGTATGCTATATCTGTGAAAAGAGAGTTTTTAGGGATCTTGTGGTGTTTTTTTTTGTGAAGCTGCAGGATCCTGAAGCAAGCTGAAGAGACTCTTGGTGGTAATTATGACTGATAGCCCACTTCATTTTTAATATATTCCTGCAGCATGGAGTTGGACTTTTGGGTTGCTTGTGTGTATGTTTTGATGAATCTTAATTAAGATGGGCCGGGCACCATACCCACAATGTACAAATTAATCTTCTTCTGACTATATTTATAAAAAGCGGAGCGCAAAAAAGCAAAGACTCAGTAGTGCTTTTGCCAGATGGCAGGGAAATATTATAATGTAAAAAACATAACAACATGACAGAGGTCAGGGGCAAGCTTAAGACTTCAGAGCAGCTTATGCGGAAGATGTGCGGACTTTTCGATCTTTCAGAGGCTGTGGTGGGCGATAGTTATCCACCATATTGCACTCAGGCTCCTCCTCCGTCGAGAAGAGCAGGCCACGGAATTTCTCCATCTGTTTTCCAAAAAGATAAACAAACACAATATAATCAATATATAATTAAAGAGAGAGTGAGATAAACTAAAAGATTAATATCTGATATTAGAGTATTCATGTATTAAATCGTAATGTTCACACAAAGTGCAACTCATAAATCTGATTTATTTTTTTTGGTGTAGTATCTAATGTAAGCAGTTCAAAAAATCCAACAGCAGCAAATGAAAAGTTAATTCAAATATTCAAAGCACAAGGATGCAAAAATCAATTCATGCCATCATGACATTTCTCTGGGAAGTGTGAACTTTCACAACGGTGCAACACGCCTGAGAGAGCAGCAGACTACAAGAGACCAGCAGATCACACGGGGAAGTGGTAACTCAGTTGTATAAAAAAATGAGCTGAAATGTCTCTCTGGAGAAGGGTGTCTGACAAATGCTGTAAATGTAAATCACATGGACAAGAAAACAGACTGAAAAATGAGCCGCTAAATAGTCTAGAACTGTTCAAACAACTCCAGCACTAAGATGACGCCAGTGGTCAGTCTGGTTAAAATCCACTGAGTATAATTATACTCCAAATAGATTTATTCAGGATCTAAACTCCCAGTATATAGTTGGTCCAATGTGTAATATGTTATTGAAATGGACAGGACCTGTGCAGGGCTAACACTGATTGACTTCTTGCAGACAATCCATGTAACACTCTCGAGCAGTGGGGGTGTGGTCAAAGAGCCATCGTATGTCCAATAGTCCAGTGTGCTAGGCAGCAGCAAAGTAGGGTCAAAGTTTGCAAATGTAGTCTGTGCTCCCTGGGAGGAAAGCCAGAAAATCATGATTAGCCAGCTTATCTCAGAATTAATCTACAAAATCAGCGCTTCACATAAAGGTTCTGCAGAAATGTAAAAGAACTTGCCTTTGCTTTAATGGCCTCCAGTGCATCAAGAACCTTCTGGAGTTGAGGGTTTTCATTACCAATCTGTTGAAGATCAAATATAGAAATGAACACTTTTGAAACACAATAGAGATGTCCTTTATGCTACAGTGTTTTATCTCATGTTCCGTTTTTCAGTTAGAATAAAGCAATAAAAAGTTTTTAAGTGTGGACCTCCAAGAAGACTCCAACCACAGCAAGGCCATCAGATTTGCTAGCAGCTTCTCCAAAGTTGGGATATGTAGTATTCCAGTGAACTAGATGAAGCTAGAGAACAAAACCCACATTGTAGCCTAGGTCTTTCCAAAGTTCTAAAACTGTTTCTAAACTGTATAGATATTCTGCATGGAACAAACAGATAGAGAAAAATCTACTGTAACCTTGTGTAGGTGCTAGGATATGGAGTAGGATATGGAAGGTACATACTTCAGCAGGGTACAGTTTTCCATCAACTGTGTGCTCGGAGCCTTTATCATCACTAGATCCCCAGTGAAAATGGAACTGTTTAAGTCTATAGGTGCCAGTTACTGGCCCTCTGGTCAGAGCTGATGATGCATGCACAAAACACACAAAAAAAAAAAATTTTAAACTGTGATTTAACATGTGACAAGAAGAATCTGTAAAAGATTCCATGTAATTGAAATAAACGTAAATCTGCCTTAATTACAACCATCAACAGTTAGAGAAAAACACAAATTCAAGAGAATGGAGAAATGATTCTAGCACCACTACCATCCCCTAACACGCAAACACATTCATGTGAATATATTATGATTTATTTACCCAGATAACACAATGTGTGTGTCTCTGACACTTTACAGTCCAATAATCGTATGTTGTTTCCCCAACAAATTTGTTTGAAACAGTTATCATTGTGCTCAGGAAATTCCTTCCATGACACATTTTTATGTGGTGCAGTGTTTAATGTTTAACAGGGTATGAGTCAAAAGTTCACTCGGACCTTTTGTGCGTCGCCTTGTGTGTCGTTTACACTTCCCCATTAGGGCATTTGAGTGTTGGGAAAATATGACTACATGACGCTCATAGACACACAGGAATAACTACTCATCATCTGCAGGATCCTGTTTTTTTCAGGTGTCTTAAATTACAGACATGTCTTTATTTACAGGTAGTGACCTTTGCAGTGCTGACATCTCAATAGCCCATGATATACAAATGAACCCACTAAATATTTTATTTTGTATTATGAGGATTCTGACCTCATACACTCCAGATGACTGATGCTGATGAATCACAGGATTCATTAAATAATCATAATTATTTTGGCCAATTCAGGTCAGTCTCAAACTGATGTGTAGATTGCATGCATTATGCACTCATAGTCCAGATTTTTACAAATAAATTCTATCCTGGAAAACTGAAATAGCTGCTAAAGTCCCTTTAGACACATCCTCACATCAAGGCACACAGCAAAATCCCTAGCGCTGCATTAATACCTACAGTACTGAGTTAACTCTCACTGTGCTGAATCACTATACTTATAGTGTTAATAGGTGCAAGAGTCAAACACTACAACATGTACAGATCTAAATCAATCAATATAAAAGTCTTAATTTAACAATAGCTGGCAACTACATGTCGAACTGTGTATGATTTCCTATGTGATGAATACAACTTTAATTTGAACTTAATTGGTAGTATTTAAAAAGTAGAGGTTAAATAAACATGATTAACACAACAATGCAGTTTGGTGCCATTTCTGGTCTAAAGCTTAATGCACTTACTTGATTTGTCCTCGTCATCTGCGAAAGTGACCTGGACGGAGTGGCCGTTGTTGATGATGTCCAGTGAGACTGATGGATCATAACGCAGTGTGAGTGGCCTGAGCTCTGGGTCATACTGAGCCTCACTAGGCACAATATCTATGGGAGACTGCCGGGGTCCGTTAGCTATCGGAAACTTCTCATGCCACGTGTCTGGTCCTGCAGTGGAAAATGAGAGATTCAGCTCTGTATAGCATTGATGCAATTACTAAGACACACGGGACAATTCCTAATGTTAAATATGGCCTTTATAAAATAGCACCCATCCGGACAAAATGAGCACTGTGAAGGTATTTCAGCACTGCGGGTGTGAATTCAGCACTGCGGGTGTGAATGCGACATGGAGAGGTTTTGCTGTATCGTGTATGGTGCGTGAACAAGGTCACAGAAACATGATGCGCCGTCAGTGCACGGGAATCTTTCATTCCTCTATTCATTCGTGCACTCACTCCTCGGTGATGTGAAGAGCTGATAGAGCCTTACCGTTATTCGCTCCGTATCCCCATTCGTTAGGCATTGTCACAGTATAATCGGCTTGAAGTGGTTCCGCTTGCGATGGCTCGAGTGCGTAAAGCGCCAGTGACCCAGATGAGACGCGGCGCGCTTTATATAGCGATCACCAAAAACGTTCCTCTCACTGGAGTGGTCACACACACACACACACACACACAGGCAAAATCAGTAGGAGGAGGAGGCACTAGCGCAATCGATGATGACACATCTCTCTCTCTCTCTCTCTCTCTCTCTCTCTGCCCCCACCCCCGTCTCTCTGCAAACTGCGCTTCGTTCTGTTTCTGTACAGATGGGTAAAGGCTGTGACCTTCAACGCTTATATTTCGTGGTCATTTTCATCCCACTGTCCACATTTGCTTTATAAGCCTTTACTAAGCCTTCAGTTACTACACTCGTAGTCTACTGTTCTACTGTTTCTTGGCTGTCCTAAAAAACGCACAGTCGTCACTGCAGCACTTGAGTGTGAAATTAATAGTCAAATTGCTTTGCAGTGAATGAACGGACTAATCACTGACCCTCTTGACAAAAATTAAAGCAGTCATTAATGCCATCTGCTGGTGAAGCGACATGTCAGCTCTCGACCTTAGCAATGTGCGCAATTTCCCATTTTAACAAGTAATCTAACCCACAGCAGTGTCAGAGAGCAGTGAGTGTGTGGACAGTAACTTCAACAGTGAAACACTTTTTTGTAGTGTAAACACATTTATTCAAGCCTACAGGCTATTTTGTCAGGACAAAATATATTTTTAAATATAGAAAGTATATGATTTGAACACATATCCATATACTTAAATCATACACTTTCTATATATATATTAATAATAATAATCTGAAGTACAAAACTGTATTTACTTGTTTTAGTTATTTCAAATCTTTTAACATTTAGACAGTTTGCAAATGGTGAAAGATTTATAGCAGATCAGAAATGTTCTGCTCTGACTGTATTGTTGTCTTGGACTCCTCCAGTAGGGGAGAGAAGGGCACATCCTAACCCTGGGCAAGCTGTAACACACTTTATTTAGTAGTTTCCACACTGGTATGACAAATCATCCTGTATTTACTGGTTACTATACCGACAAAAACATGGGACAAATTTAGTATCATTTTAATCTATAATCTCTCTGTTGTAATCCTACAGAGTTTCTATATGCAGAGTTGAGCAGTCAGGTCTGAATCTCAGTGGTGTACAGGAGGCATGTTGTAAACACTGTGTTACAACATGGCTCTGCTATTCAAAAACTATGCTAATCCGTACAGTTAGCCATGTAAATTCACATAATTTGATTTTGAAACAGACAGGGGTGTAACCTCAGGACATGAAGAAATGAGGGACCAGTCAATAAGAGGTGTGGCTATCCATAACTGTTATATGTCGCTGACCTTGATTGTTCTCCTAGGCCTCCTTACTCAACATCACCACCTGACCTCACAACCGCTTTGTAGCTGAATGGACACAAATCTCCAGTCATGCTACAAAATCTACTAGTAAGCCTTCTGGAAAAAAAAAATCAGGTTGATATAGCAGCAAAGAGGGGATCAAATACATATTACTGCCCACGGCTGTGGAGTGGGAAGTTTAACAATTACACATAGATGTGATGGTCAGGTGTCCACATACTTTTGGTCATATATACAATATACATGCAGTAAAAACAAAATATCCATGCACATACTCAATCAGCATATTTTGCTATATAAACGAGTATGCATTCTTCCCAGTAGAAATCATTTAAAACCATTTACTAAGAGAATTGCACACATTATAGAGTAAATAATGATATATATTGAGATTGTAAAATTAATAACATTGATAATTACTTACAGATATATGCTTGTACTGCCTAACTGAGGGATAAATATGTTTCAAAATTATCACAGGCGATTATAAACTGTGTTCATTTCAAATCAAAACAGTGTAGCCTAAAGAATGTTGTAAATAATGAAGCTCACATACTAAAGTAAATTACATCAAATAGCCAAATGTTTGTGGACACCTGACCACCAAACCTATATGTGCTTTTTGGCATCCCATTCCAGATTTAATCCCTGCTTTGTTGTTATAACAACACTCTTCTGTAAAGGCTTTCCACTAGATTTCAGAGCATGACTGTGGGGATTTGTGATCATTCAGCTGCAAGAGCATTAGTGAGATCAGACACTGATGTTGGATATGAGGAGGTCTGAGGTGCAGTCTGTGCTCTAGTTCATCCCAAAGGTGTTCAGTGGGGTTGAGGTCAGGACTCTCAGCAGGACATTCGAGTTCTTCCACTCCAATCTTGGCAAACCTTGTAATAAATAGAGCTCACATTGCTCACATTGTGCACAGGGGCGTTGTCATGCTGGAACCAGTCTGGAGTAAATGCTGCAGTATTCAAAGACATTGTGTACAATCTTGTTCTTTTAATTTCGTGTCAACAATTTGATGGAGGGTTTGATGGTCTGGTGACTTCATACTTAGGGCCATATTGTATTGTGTCTAATTTTACACTTTAGACTGGATGGATTGAGTGTCATTTGATCTTCAGTCTAATAAGCTAAAAAATATATATATATAGTTTATACTGTTTTGTATCTGATTTTAATTTATCAGAGTAAGTGTTTCTCAGTAACAGGTACTATTAACTTTATAAAAAGAGAAAAAAGGAGGCTTGTGATGGAAGGACAGCTATATTAACTATTGTAACTGATAACAGAAACTAAATTGTTTTGTGAATGTTCCAATGTAACTATAAACTAATGAGTATGAGTGTTATTCTTTTATTAATAATAAAATTGTAATTGTTGTGTTATACAATGAATAAAAGACATCAGGGCATGCTGTTATTGAAAAAAAATAACTTTGGGTGGTTACAGTAACTTTATTTCACACCACGGCTGCACCACACCACCTCCTGATAAATTACCAAATTGTTAATATGACAAGTCATGTTTCACTCCTTACATTACAGATCTCTGTGTTAAGAGCACCGTTTAATCACTTATACAACAAGGGAAATGTATACTGCTCAAAAAAAGTTAAAGGAACACTTTGAAAACACATCAGATCTCAATGAGGAAAAATATCATGCTGGATATCTTTACTGATATGGACTGGGTAATGTGTTAGGAATGAAAGGATGTCACATCATTTGAAATGAAAATCATCAACCTACAGAGGGCTGAATTCAAAGACACCCCGAAAATCAAAATATGTATGGCCCCCACGTGTTTGTATGCATGCCTGACAACGTCTGGACATGCTCCTAATGAGAGGACGGATGGTGCCCTGGGGTATTTCCTCCCAGATCTGGACCAGGGCATCACTGAGATCCTGGACAGTCTGAGGTGCAACCTGGTATATATTAAGAATGCAAAACTAGTGAAAAACAGTCAGAAATGATGGAGTATGGAAACAAATGCCAGTGGCCTCCACCTGTAAACCATTCCTATTTTGGGGGTCATCTCATTGTTGCCCATATAGTGCACATGTTTATTTCATGAACATTAAAGCAGCTGAAACTGATTAACATTCCCCTCTGCTATTTAACTGACCAGATCAATATCCTAGGAGTTTAACTGACTTGATGCTATACTCTGATTAAAAAGTGTTCCTTTAATTTTTTTGAGCAGTGTTTAATAAGTGTGTTTTGTTTTGTTTTGTTTTGTAAAGCTGGAGTGACAGGACCCCCTCCTCACTGGTCAGTAGCTGAGTGTCCATCAGCAGGGGGCAGTACTGCTCTTTACTCCCCAGCTCACAGTAAACAGTAGAAGAAGATGTTTAGAGCCTGTCTCTTTAAGTCCATGTGCTGAGACGGTATTAAGAAGAATATCTACTGTAAGTGTTAAGATGTCTCACACCTTTCTTTCTTTTTGTTTCTGTTTATCTTTACATGTAAACACATCCTCTGTACTTCAGGCTTCACTGTAGTCTCTCTTTAACTGCGCGTCTACAAATGTCTGTTTACATTCTCACTCATTTCTATTTGCTAATGTCAATTTTTCAGGAAATCATGGCGAAAAATAAACAGAAGGGGAAAAAACATCAGAATGTCTTTCAAGTGGCTAACAAACAGTCCAAGCCCAAGTCCAAAACAAAGCCGGTGAAGTCTTCATTAAAACATGTAAGCACTTTTCATAGTTATAAAAGTTGATTTGTTTGACAGGATTATTATTCAGCTGTGGATTTTTTGACTAGAATTGTAAGAAAGAATAAGTTAATCGTGTAAGAACAAAAATTTTTTCAATGGGGTGTGATTATTTCCCAGGATGCTCCATGTGTTAGTTTGTGAATAAAGTGGATTTTCAGTATTATCTGCTTTTTGTTTTCTGTGGGTTTCTTTACAAGTGATTAGTAATGATTTCCGAACTATAATTTAACACATTGCTCCCTTTTTGACAAGATAAACACACTGAAACAAGAGAAAGTGGAGAACTTGAATCAGATTTTCTCGGAGGTGCAGAGGGACATGAAAAGTGTTTCAAAATCTACAGCCAAAGAATCGACAGGGAAAACACAGGTAATGTCTTTATCATGTCTTTTACACAATACTGTTGATCATTGTGACATTTGTGTGCTGGCAGGAGGAGAAACAAACCTCTGGGTTTCACAACCCTCAAGAACTAAATGGTCAATAGTCAATAAAGTTCAATTACAGTCGTGTAACATCATCACAGCTGACTGAAAATTTGTTCAAAATGTGTTTTGCAGATTTCAAGGGAGAAAGTACAGGAATCAGTGAATGTGGATGGAGCTGCACAACTTTTCTCTCAATTGTAGAGAACAAAGTCATATGTGATCTACCATATGAACAAGATCTGAGTGCCTTATGGACATTACATGAAGCCAAGTAATCGAAATTGAGCTCTGTGTCTAATGAATACGCCATGTATAGGGAAATGATCTCAAGATTCAGATCATATAATAAATGTGTTAATCTGCATATTGATAAACAACTGACAACTGAATGTCAGTGTATCCCAAATAGCAGGTTCTCAAAAGGAGCATGCTTCTGAATTAGCATTTTGTGTTGTGTTTTTTTAAATTACAAATAGATTAACTGGTCTCTATAACAAATGTGGGTTTCAGGTTTTTGTCTGTATTTTTGTCATTGTCCCAAGAACAATTTGATGATGAAGGTCTGCTTAGTAAATGGAGTAATGGGTAAGAATGAACATTTGTACAGATTTTCAATTGATGTTTAATATTTAACACTCAAACCATCAAACTGGAAATTCATGATAGTTACAATAAAATGTACAGATGGAGATAACTGGAATTGGTGTAGCTTCAGTGTAAATTTACAGCACTTGTGATGGTCAAAATTTTGTTAAAGAATGCTTTATTAAGGCATTGATACAGTGTTTTATAGTCTGCAGAACTCTAGTTACAGAGATAAGTGTTTTTCTGTGAACACAGTGTCTCACCCCCTCAGGCAAGTGGCAAGACCTTCGATAAGGTCTCACAGTGGCAATAAAATATTATTTCCTACACTCACCATGGGACATCAGTGTAGTGGCTGAGTGTCCAGTCCATTTGTAAGCAGCGGTGATGACCACACACAAACAGTCTCTATTTAGACAAGGGTAATAATAAAATAATTGCCCTGATGAACTCATGTGCCCCATGGAGTGAGTGAGGGAACTGCTCCAAGACATACTCTTTTTGTGAGAGAGGCTTTAAGTAAACTCTTCTAAACTGTTACACACTATGGATAGCCACTTTGTCCAAGAAAGAATGAACGTCTTGGGTCAAAACAGCCTGAAATTTTGTGTGGCCTGAAATTGGTTGAAGTTTTTGAAGCCCTGAGAAGACTGGGGTGGATGTTGAGTCTGTCATATGAGTATCATGATCCTGTTAAATACTATTAAATCATAAAATCCTGTAATAAATCTGTTTCCTATCAGTTATCAGGGGTTTAGATCTCGGCATGTTTGCTGAAAGTAAAAATGAAATGTCTTGCAAAAGCATGTATTTTATTCACTAGTATTTTTAATTATATTCTTGTGTCTTATGAACTAGAGAAGTTTGAACCCTACTGATGATCATTCGTGGTTATTAGTTTGTGTATAAACCTCGTGGCGCCCTCTGCCGCTGAAGAACGACCTGAATAATATAGACGTCATCGTTAACCAGGTCCTTAAAGGAATGTAATATAATAAGAAACAACAGTGTTGCATTAATTCCGAACACCATATATGTGAATAAAAATCATTAAGAGAATTATAATTGTGTATAAATATATAATTACAGCTGTATTTCACGTATGGTTTTTACATACAATTGTACAGTTCGGTGTATTTTAGCCTACACCCTACCAGGACCTTACAATGGTACCAAGATTTGCTAGTTTCCCTACAAACACAGTGGATGGTTTCGGTTAGCCGCTCCCGGCCCAAATGTGTTTGCACGAATCGAGGCTTGGTCCTGACCGGCTCCGGTAGCTCGATACCGGCTGCTGTTCGGCACTTTTGCGCTTAGCATTAGCGAGTCCTGTCAGCGGAGCTCCAGCTCGACATGTCCGGCGTGGCCGCTGCTGCTGCTGCCGCGAGCGCGGGCGTCTCTGGCTCGGGCGCGGCATGTGGGGCTTCGGGGGTCGCCGGCCGGCTGCCGAGCCGCGTCCTGGAGCACATTTTCTCTTATCTGGATTTATCGGACCTGATGCGGTGCTCGCTGGTCTGCTGGCACTGGAACAACTGCTTGGCGGATGAAAATAGCGAGGTATGGCGAAGCCAGTGCACGCGCTTACTCAGCGAAGAGGCGCTGCGCTCCGATATTCTCTGCAACCTCGCCACATACAAAGGAAAAGTAAGCTTTAAAAACACAAACATTTTTAATCTCTAGCTTCTTATTCTCATGATGTTCTGCATCATCTGACTACACCGTGACCGCAAGTCGCTTCATAAATACTTAGCATTCAGGCTACACGGATTTGTAGCTAGTGGTCCCTCTGTTGTAGTAACTGTTTGTGCATGAAATTTATATCAAAGTCAGAAAAGAATGCCATATGCATATATATATATATATCATTGTTTTAGACACATTACACAGTGTACCGCTGAGATATAGATGAAGAAGCGCATCTTATTCATGACGTCACTTGTAAATAGTACAGAATCAATAAGACCGTGTTTCATATACACGACGTCACTGCACTAAAGACGCAGATCCGGTCATTTTAACACCTTCTCGAGACGTTTTCAGCGAATAGACCACAGACAAATTCCAGAATAATGTAACAAGATAGAATATATTTGAATCTCTGCAGTGTAGCAAGAAGAAATGGTCTACTTGTTTGTGTGTGTGTGTGTGTGTGTGTGTGTTGGGGGATGCTCGGATTATTTGGCCTGGAATAAGATTAACAAGAATTTATTTTCTTTATAAACCTTAAACGTCAGGATCAAGGCATTTCTTACATCAGCCATCTATCTGGCTCACTCCAGCTGTTTTGATATCAGTTTCTGTAGGAACACAGGACAAAATGTGTGCTGCTTTAATCCATTTCAGCAACAGCTTTTAGCTGCTTCTTTTTTTTTCTTTCTTTTTTTTTTTTTCTTTCTTTTTTTTTTTACCATTTTCATTAAGTATAGTTGCTCACAGTTGAGGGTGAGAAGACATGAGAACTTCCTTTGGCTCTCAGTATTTAAAATGGCAGCAGCGCAGTGACCCTGCATTTACAAACAGTGAAGAGCCACAGAGTCACCTTCTTTAACAGCATTTTTTAAAAATATTATTTAACTTGTTAAAAAAAAGTAGAATTATACATTAATGTTTAATTAACTACCTGTGCTATGGAGTAACATTAGAGTCGATCAGTGTCAAGTACTAATGATGCATACGATAGCTGTGCAGTACTGATGTTATATTTTCATATATTTTGTCCCAGTTAATTATCAGTGATTTTAAATACGGTTACATTCTGAGCTGAAACTCATTTTAGTAAAGCAACACGGCTTATTAAGTTTCCACTTCCTCAGAAAAGATGTAGACCTTGCATTCCTTCGGGATCAATAAAGTATCTATCTATCCATCCATCCATCCATCCATCCATCCATCCATCCATCCATCCCTCCATCCATCCATCTATCTATCTATCTATCTATCTATCTATCTATCTATCTATCTATCTATCTATCTATCTATCTATCTATCCATCTATCCGTCCGTCCGTCTATCTATCTATCTATCCAGCCGTCCGGCCGGCCGGCCAGCCGTCTATCTATCTATCCAGCCGTCCGGCCGTCTGTCTGTCTGTCTGTCTGTCTGTCTGTCTGTCTATCTATCTATCTATCTATCTATCTATCTATCTATCCATCCATCCATCCATCCATCCATCCATCTGTCTCTATCTATCTGTCTATCCATCTATCTATCCATCCATCCATCTATCTATCCATCCATCCATCCATCCATGTTGTGCTCTTCACGATAAAGGACCAAATTTCCTTCCAGTCAAAAAATAGATTTCAGAAAGTTACATGAGATTAAGATTATTATTGCCTTATGCAACAAGTATATAAATATGCTCTATTTTAAACATTGAAAACCTTAGGTAATGAGATCAAACAGTTTTCTAACCATAAATAATCATTATTAATAATAATTAATTATTAATAAATTATTAATAAATATTCTGAAGCATAAATGAAGTGTAACATAGTGGATGCTGAAAAAAAAAACCCACTCTTTCTCTGTTTTTTCTGTTGTCTCCACAGTTGAAGTCATTTCAGCATGCACTGAGCTCCCACGACTGCTCCAGGAACGTGTATATTAAGAAAAATGGCTTCACACTCCATCGTAACCCGATTGCTCAGAGTACTGATGGTGCTCGTGCAAAAATCGGCTTCACGGAGGGCAGACATGCCTGGGAAATCTGGTGGGAGGGGCCCTTAGGCACGGTGGCAGTGATCGGTATCGCGACCAAAAGGGCGCCCATGCAGTGCCAGGGCTATGTTGCACTGCTGGGGAGTGATGATCAGAGCTGGGGCTGGAATCTTGTTGATAATAACCTGCTTCACAACGGCGAGGTCAATGGAAACTTCCCACAGTGCAATAACGCACCCAAGTACCAGGTAAGCTGGCAAAATTCCTCCCATGAGCCAGTTATTGATGTTATTTATGTAAGCATTTGCTCTGTGCATGTCTGTCTACTGTGAGTTAAATGAAGGAACTAGCTTTCAAAACATTGTAGTTCCAAAATCAAAGAATTGTTGTTGATAGTTATAACACCATCACCTAATAACATTTATCTGATTTAATATGCGAAATCTTCCAGAAGATTTTCTTTTAATAATAATGGAGAGTGATTATGTAAGCAAGATGGAAAACATCTACAAAGATATTTAAAATTATTACAATCTGATCATTAGTTTTTATATTTTTAACTAATACTTTGGATGACAACACGATATGTTGAACATGAACACAGTTTCAGTCATCACAACCAATATTTTTCATTTTAAAACACAGTTAATTATGCATTATGCAGTGTTGGGCAGCCAGTAACAATGCTCTTTTAGTCAGTTAGCTATTAAATAATTTAACTATTTTTTGGCTCAGTCATGTTGATAAAGGCTACATTGTTTAATTTTCATAGTATAAATAATATATATTTAAAATATATTTGTGTCAAGTCATTTAGTCATCATACTGTCATTGTTTCATTAAAGTCAGTCCCACACAGAGTCAGAACTTGAAGTGAACACCAAAGGAGTCAATTCAACACAGGGAAAATGATTCTCCTTGTGCACACAGGTCATAGGTCATATATTTGCAAATTTGTATGGAACCAGATAAAGATGTCCAGAATGCCATTAAGTTGAGTGTCTTCTTTGGTTTGGCATGGCTGTAATAGATTATCTGATAAATGTTATTAATATTGTAGTGACTTGTTTTAAAATTAAACCTAGTGAAGAATACTGTAGTAGTGTTGGATGATTGTGTTGTGCTGCAAAGAAATTTTTTCATTTCATTGTCTGTACCGCTTATCTGATCTATCCTCGGGTCACGTGGAGCGTATCTTCGGGCGTCAAGGCAGGATACACCCTGGACAGAGAGCCAACCCATCGCAGGGCACACACACACACTCTCATTCACTCACGCAATCACATACTACGGGCAATTTAGAGACTCCAATCTGCCTAGAAGCATGTCTCTTTGGACTGTGGGAGGAAACCGGAGCACCTGGAGGAAACCCACCAAGCATGGAGAAAATGCAAACTTCACACACACAGTGAGCAGGAGCGAGACTCGAACCCAGGACGCTGGAGGTGTGAGGCGAATGTGCCACCGTGCCGCCGTTTAATTTTAATATTTTTGTTAATTATTATATTTTTAAAAAATCAAATGAAGGGATTAGAAAGAGAGAAAAGGAAGGACCCCCTAATCTGTGGACGAGGCAGATTTCAAGACCCCCAGCAGATGCAGGACACCATGGATAGTACTGAAGGCTATATACTGTGCATATTATACATTACCTGATGATGAATTCTCTCTCTTTCTCTCTAAAACATGTTTAGTACTGTACCCACACTACAGCTGCTACTTATTGTGATGATGATGTGATGATGACACAGCGTGTAGGCAGAGTTTACAGCATGGATAATCTTAACACCCCTTAGCTCACAAGAATATACCATATTTTATACTGAATGTTCTTTGAAAATCTTACTGGCTATTTTTTTATGTTCCAGATAGGAGAGCGAATACGTGTGATTCTAGACATGGATGACAAGACGCTGGCGTTCGAGCGAGGGTTCGAGTTTCTTGGCGTGGCGTTCAGGGGACTGCCCAAAACCTGCCTCTTCCCTGCTGTTTCGGCTGTTTATGGTAACACGGAAGTCACGATGGTGTACCTTGGAAAACCTCTAGACGGCTGAGGAGCATCTCGGTGCCATGCCAATGAAATCAAAAGCCAAGGAGACATCCAGATGGCAAAATAATGACTCTGAGCAGTCCACAGTGTGAGAGCCTGTGAGAGATTCATCTGGGCAGAAATGTGCAGATTATAAACCGGGATTATGGGGTGAGACTCTCCAAAGCATGCCTCTGTGGATTAAGGGAGTCTCTGGATGGCTAAGGACAATTGTTTTTAAAGCTGATTTTAATGTAATTTATGAAGACACTGGACTATGTCTCATTTATAGATAATTAATCCAGCCTGATTCAGTGGCAGGTTTGAACCGTTAACCACAGTCACAGAATGCATTTCTAAACCATTACAGCGATGAGGGACTGTAAGTATTGCATTTATACAATAACTGGATGGTTTTAGAATTATACTCTGCACCACAAATGCAATCCATATGTAGGCAAACGACATGCCAAAAACGATGTTCCAATTACCTCTACGCAGCTCAACCATTTTTAACTTAAATACAAGACTGCTTCACTAGAGTTAGTGCTTTGCATGCAGTGTAGTTGAAGCTGTCTGTTGCCATTGGTTTTTGTGCAGGAAGTCCAAAAGCAATTGTCACGTTTCTGGAATACTTAATTGTGATGTACTAGTGTATGATATTAATTTATTAGGTTTTATCCTTGTTATCACCGAGGTTATGGGGCCGGTAAATAAACTATATGGTGCCAGTCTGTTAAAGTATACAGTCTGGTTGAAATGTTCTTTTATTTATATATACATATTATAATGAATATATAAAGTGACAATATTTTTACTGCCACAAGGTGGTATCTAATTCACATTTATCAAATTTACTAACTATACCTTCTGTACTTGTTCTAGTGTGTATGCATACAAAGGCACTCCACATACAGCAGCAAGAGGCTGAAAGAGTGTGGAATAGGCTTTTAGAAATTGGAGCACTGTTTAATGAAAATTTAAAAGGTAGGTGAAAATGTAAGATTGTGTTAATGTGATGAAACGGGGATTGCTGCTCACTTTTTAAATACAGTACAGGAAGAGTATGGGAACAATTAAAGTTGAGTGCAAATGGTTGGTTAATGACTTAAAAAAAAATATACGTATATTTTACAACTAGTCTTTAAAACAGAATTCCATGTTGATTTAAAAGTGTTTGATTTATTGTTTAATAAATAACTGTCAGATTTTATTGTACACAAGTGACTAGATAAAAACACTTATCAGCCAAAACATTAAAACCGCCTTCCTAAAATTGTGTGGCTAATCCAGCCCTGACGCCTCAAGGTGTGGACTTCATAAGACCTCTGAAGGAGTGCTGTGGTATCTGGCACCAAGAGAGCTGTCCTGCAAGTTAGGCAGGGCCTAAATGGATCGGACTTGTTTGTCCAGCACATCCCACAGATATTCGATTGGATTAAGATCTGTGAAATTTGGAGGCATGTCATCACCATGAAATTTCTGTCATGTTCCTCAAACCATTCTGATAGCCAACATAATCATGCTGAAAAAGGTTTAGGGAATATTGTTGCTATGATCTGCACTAATGTTTAGGTAGGTGGTAAAATAACATTTACATGAATGCCAGGATCTAAGCTTACCCTGCACAAACACTGCCTCTGCTGGCTTGCCTACCCATAGCACATCCTGGTGGCATTTCTTCAGGTAAGCGATACATATGCACCCAGCCAAATGTGCGATATTAAAAGAGAAAATGTGGTTCATGAGAACAAGCAAACTTCTATTGCTTCATGGTCCAGATCTGATGCTTATGTGGACACTCTGACCTTTCTGTGGCTAGGAAGCATGCTGCCATGCACTGTATGTTCTGACACCTTACGATCATAACCTTTTCAGTAATGTGTGCTACAGAAGCTCTTCTGTGAAATTGGAAGACAAAGGCTAGCCTTAACTCCCAACATGCAAGACTGAGCATTTGACCCCCATTGCCAGGTCACTGATTGTTCTTCCATAAACCACTTCTTTAGGTACTAACTACTGTATAAAGAGAGCACCCCACAAGACCTACATTTTGGAGATGCTCTGAGACAGTCATCTCATAATCACATTTTGGCCTTGTGAAAATCACTCAGATCATTACTTTTGCCCATTTTTACTGCTTCCAGCACATCAACCTCAAGAACTGACTGCTTACTTACTGTCTAAGATATGACTGCTGTCAATGGTCTTAATGTTTAGGCTGATTTGATGTACATTAGACAGTAAATAGTATGTAACACCTGACAGTCACATGTGTTTCTTCCCCAGCCTGTTGGAGAATGTCTTTACTCTCTAGCATTACATTATTATACAATTATAGGGAATTATGTTATTCCCTAGCATTACAGATTCCCTTTACTGGAGCTAAGAGGCCCAAACCTGTTCCAGTTGCTGCACTCCAGGCCTCTTCACCCAGCATTAGTGCCATCAGTGCCTCACTACTGCTCTTGTGGATGAATGTGAAAAATCCACACCTTCACACGCTCCAAAATCCAGCGCAAATCTAGTGTCAAAGCTACTGGTATAGAAAGTAAATGAACATCATACACTGATTCTGGCTTAATGATAATACTGCATAATGGTTTATCCTTACTGACCATGGTCTCACTGGATGTTGTGTATTATTAAACTGCTTTCTCTCATCTTTGGTTTGCCAGCTTTAAAGCCTACTATATTAAATGATATATTGAAACATTAAGGAGGTTAAGCAGAATTTGTGGGTTATGTGTTTAATACATGTGTTTTTTTTAATGACATTTAAAAATCATATTATTAGGAGTATACAATTAAACCACAAAGACCAAAGATCTAGATCAAGTCCATGAAGAGATGTAGGTTTAGTGGAGTAGTATTAGGCACTTGCAGAGGCAAACATGTAAGTTTTCACACGGGTGTGAAGTGTGACTGCTGGTGCATGAAGGTGCCAGAAAACTGTTTTTATCTTGTAGCATAAAGTGATGGCTTCTTGCTTTCGACAGGAAGGGTGTGAGCTCTCAGCGGTTTCCTCTTAACTAGTATCTGACGAGTGAAACCAGTAGTGGCTGACATGGGTGTGTTTCCTTTCAAAGATTCATGTGGTCTGTTGAACAAGGCTAAGTTAAAAAATAAATTAGAAGTCACATTACATCTGAAAGAGTGTACTGTTAAACTGTGTGTGTGTGTGTGTGTGTGTTTTAATGAAGTGTATTTGCACTTGCATGTGAACTTTTCAAAAATGAAGTGTGATATTTGACTTGCAGAAATTAAGAATTGTACCCCAGTCCAGCACAGAAAACAAAACACATTTAGACAAACCCACTTTTTCAGGGCGTTTTTGCAGAGTTCGGTGCAGAAGTGTAGTAAGTGAAGCAGAACTGCTCTGCATGGTGTAAATGGAGATGTATTTGCTTGCGTGCACTTTGAATCTCACTGCGCGATCTTGACAGCTCTACATGTGACTCTGGCTTCCGTTGCACTCTTGCTTCCGCAAATACATATAGACCTCTCTACACTCCAGCACAACACACTTGATAGTCCGAGGCGAGGAAGCAGCTCAGTTTTCTCCATCAACACCTGATGTAGTGATGGTGTGCAGAGAGGCAGGAGCACACCCACCAACCCGCCGAGGTAAGAAGCAGCTTTTGCTCTGTGCACTGTGTCCATTCACTTCAGCTCTATCTAAACCATGCATTGTAGATGAGGAGTGTATTCTGTAGACTGGAGTTTGCTTCCTATTGCGCTTTCTATGCAAATTGCTCCTAAACACTATCCGCGTCATAATGAAGCGAGTCCGCTTCATATAACCGCTAATGTTATACCCTACAAATCTGACTATATTTACAACAGATCCTGCTCGCTTTATGCCATGCAAAAATTAATAAATGAAATAAATAAATAGATAATTAAGTAAATAAATAAATAGTCATTATCTTTTGCAGGGGCTTTTAAAATATCGCGAACCTCTTTAACCGTAAAATAAATCGCACATATAGACACTTCAGTTTCTATTTTTCTTTTTTCCCCCTTCCTTTCTTTTTTAATATTAAGCTCATTATTTACTGTGTTTTATGATAATGCATTCATTGGAGCAATACCACTAAAGTTTTCATTAACACATTAGGTCCGATTTACATTATTTATACCTCTGTCTGTTTTTGAGGGTTGCATCACCAGCTAACTAGCTAATAATTATAAAAATTTTATTGAGTTATTATTAAGTTAATATTAACTTAACAATAATATTAATATTAATAATAAAAATAACATTAATAACAATAATAACATTGTGATTTTTACCATTGTAAAATAGTAGATAGATAGATAGACAGACAGACAGACAGATAGATAGATAGATAGATAGATAGATAGATAGATAGATAGATAGATAGATAGACGGATGGACGGACAGACGGACGGACAGACAGACATAGATCTAACCCCTGGTTTCATTGACCTCTGCAGGGTACCATTACACTGTTCAGTAACGTTTTCTTAAATCTGTGTTGTTTTATCTGTAAAGCATGCACAGTAATTTCACCTACACCTGTAGTGACTGTCAGAGAGTGACAATAAATAATGATAATATATTATAATAAGTTATCTTTTAAAGCTGTGATTGAGAGTACTGCAGTGCTCAGGGTTTGATTGGCATTTACTATTACTTTATTTTTGCATATTAATCTAATTGACTCTTTTACCTTCACCTTAGCGAGCATGAAAAGATGCTGGTTATCAGAGTCCTACTCTATGTTGGCTTTGTGGCTGTACTGCCAGCTCTCTGCCACCCTCACACCATCTGCACACTGGTAAGTAAAATGTACAGAAACATGAAAAGAACTGAATTTTTTTTTTACATGGAAAAGAGACATGAAAGTCTGTGCTATGAGTGTTTTAATTATTGGTCTGTATACTGCAGCTTTCTTTTATATAATTTGTGAATTATAAAATAAATATCCCCCTCTCTGTCTCTCACTCCAGACTCAAAGGACAGCTATATGTAACAGCCTCAGACTCTCATCTGTTCCCAGTGACTTGCCACAGCAAACAGAAGAGCTTTTTTTGAATCAGAACATCATTTTAAAATTACAGAATGGATGCCTCTCTGGGTATTCTTCCCTTCGCATGTTGAGCTGTGCAAACTGCTTTTTAAATGCAGTAGATGGGCAAGTGTTCTCCAGTTCACCTCTGATAGAGAACCTTAATTTTGCAGACAATGAACTTCACAAGGAGCACAGTCAGTTTGCCCAGTCTCTGGGTACATTGACCAGGCTACGAATTCTGGATATTTCTGGCAATGGGCTCACAGAGGACATGGTTTCTGAACTCTTACAGAACCTCACAACTCTCGAGTTCCTGGATTTGTCCAGGAATGTTCTACTGAGATTGGATGAGTACACATTTAGAGATCTTCATCAACTCAAAGAACTGAATCTAGAAAATAACGTTTTGTTTGAGATCGATTCCGCATTTGATCACTTAAAAAAGCTCAGGCGGCTTAACTTGGCCTTCAACTCACTGCCATGCCTTGTGAAATTCGAGATGACCCAGTTGGTGGTACTAAATGCCAGTCACAACCTCATTGAATGGTTCATAACTAATCAGGACATCACAGAAACCTTTGAACTGGAGACGCTGGACTTGTCTGATAACCGCCTCCTGTATTTTCCATTCCTTCCAACCTACAATCGCATTAAAACTCTGTTACTACCCAACAATCATATTGGCTTTTACAGTCGTCTGTCACAGAACGCCTCTTTAAATTTGACCAGTAGTGTTGAGTTCTACAATTTGGGGGAAAATGCCAGCAATGTTACAGCAGAACTTTGGAGAGATGACCTTCATGGAGATATATCTTCTGTGGAATTGCTGGATCTCAGTGTTAACCAGGTGAGATACTTCCCTCAAGGTTTTCTTCAGAAAATGCCTCATCTCTACTGGCTGAGGATGAGGAGCAACTGCTTAGAATCTCTGAATCTAACAGGAGAAGAGTTTCCTGTAACTGTGTATGAGCTGGACGTGAGCAACAACAGACTTGCTGAACTGCATGCACACTCCAGCTCAATCAGTGAACTAAATAACCTTACACATTTGAACCTGAGCTTAAACAACATACAGAAGCTTCCCCCTAGAGTGTTCACTAATTTTCCTAGTCTCAGCATTGTGGACCTCAGTTATAACACAGTTGGTTTGTGCCATCCTACAGAGCTACGCAACACGAACTCTTCAGCCTGCGCTGTCTGGACAAATCTCTCCACATTAAAACAGCTCCATATTGCTGGATGTAACATAAACAAAATTCCTCCGTTAACATTCGATGGCACACCACTAACGTACCTTGACCTGTCTAACAACCCAGACCTGCACATTGGCCAAGACTGTTTATTAGGTCTCAGTGGGACTCTCCAGCACCTAGGCCTAAGCAACACAGGTTTGCAGGACTTTAACTTTTCTCCATTTAAACAGTTAAAATTTTTAAACCTCTCCAAAAACTCAATATCAGTGCTTCCTATATCGCTGATGACACTGAACTTGAAGCTTCTGGACTTGAGGGACAACATGTTGTCTACTATTGAACCAGAACATGCTACTGTGCTAGCTGAACAAGTGCAGATTGTTTATGTGGATGGAAATAATTTCAACTGCTGCCAGTTAGAGTGGTACAGGACGTTTGAGAAGTCGAAAAACCTCCATGTTGCCGATTCTTTAGAGGTTACATGTGTAGACTTACACCAGCAGAGACTAAAAGCTAGCCTTTTTGACTCTGTCCTTTGTGGGGGCAGAAGCACAGATGAATCTATTTTCTGGTACATTCTACTATTTTTATCTGTTGGTGTGTCAATGGCGGGTGTCTCTGTCATTTATTTTCTGACTTTCAGACCAAGACTATTGCCACGTGTTATAAAAAAGAAATGTTGGAAGCCCACAACTTATTAAAAAACACCACAGTAAAACTGCTCAAATAAATCTACAGATACTGAAAGAGTGAATAGTGTGCTGTTACACTAAAAACCAAAAAAGACACCTTTGTGTGGTGGGGAGGTGCGGGGTGGTTAATGAAACAAATTCAAGTGTCATGTTTTGGCAAATAGGATACAGACGTACATGATTGCCAGCTTTTGTCAAAGACTTTGAAGAGAATTTGTTTTTCTGAAGAAACCTGGCACTGGCAAAGTTCTTTAAGGTCAAATTGAATTTAAGTTACAAACTGAAATGTAATGATCACAGATTATGTTTTGGGAAAGCATTAAATGAAAGGAGTGATTATTTAGAACAAAACAAAATTAAGACTTGAGAAATAGTAGTCATTTTAATAGCAACAAGAGAGACAAGCTGTTTTGTGATTATTATTATTATTATTATTATTGTACTGTCACACTGAATTAAAGCAGGTTTAATTCCATTGTTTTCTTTTACTACACTTAGAAATAGTTTCAGGAAGAGCATTTCTCTTTTCATGTTTCGTTCTTTAGATTCTGCTATAAACAATAAGTTTGAAATTTATCCAGTATAAATTTATCCAGTATTTCTGTGTACATTTGACATTATACAAACATTTCATTTCAATTTTACAAACAAGCTTTATTTTAAAGCTACAATGAAAGCAGCTTCCAAGCAGTGTTTGATTTTGACCTTCACTGCGTTATTTACAAACAAATGAGATGGAGATATTATTTCACTTAATGTATTTACATGACCTGAAATAATGTATATATTAAATTTGAACACACTCATGCCTGTTTAAGACTGGATTATTGTTCTCGAGTTAGTAGAATTCTAATGATAATTTTAGAGAGCACAGCACAATACTTAATTAATATTTGCTTGGCCCCTGGATTAAAGAAAGGCATTTCTCGCCTGATTTCCTCTAGCGTTTTGGTGATGCCTTGTTGTTGTTGTTGGTGATTGTGTTGAGAGTAGAGTTCTACAATTCATTTCAATTCAGTCTTTCTTTCTCTTTCTTTCTTTTTTTTTAATAAAACCAAAAACCTGAGCAGAACTGCTGCCTGAAGAACAAAAGAACGTTCATGAAGCTCAAACTGAGTCTCACTTTTTATTTAAAAGCAGTGCCAGGTCATAATGAAGCATTACAGTTGAACTACAGTTGAATAAAAGTCATTAAATCTGGCCATTTACATCTGTGTAGATATAACTTCAATGACTTAATAAATTCTTTGACATAATAATAGCACCTTTAGGATAATCCTAACAATAGATGTATTTAATTAGTAGATGATTATGTAAAGCAGTCATGTATGTATTAAAATATATATGTGTATATATATATATATATATATGCACACACACACACACACGCACACACATGGACTGTTAACCCAAATAACCAAAATGTCAACTGGGTGTCACTCACAGTATATAAAACCGTATACTGTGGTTTGGTTTTTCCATCGATTTTAGTAACACATGCTCTATTTATGCCTTTTGATCATCATGAGGAGCACCGTGGCTTTCAGATACACACACATGCAAACATGGGTATTGGATGTCCGAGAGTTGTATGTTGCAAAAGTACCAACAGCAGAGGAAACTGACATTTCCTGTAATGCAATATGTTCTGTAGCAACTGCCCAGTTTGAGGTCTCAGAGAAGGGGGTGGGGAGGTGGGATTTAGATTTGCTTCCCCCAGATTGCCATTTTTAAGCTTCCTTTTTACCCAATATCCTACACGAAAAACCTCACAGTCTGCAGTTTATACTTCAAGAACAAAAGAAAAAACAACACTAGTCAAATTAAAAGACAGATTATGGAAGAGTTCTTCTTTCTCTAAGGAGCCAAAAAAATCACCTAAACTTTCTGTCATAAAGCAACTACCAGTTCCTTGATTTAGCAAATAACAACTGTGGCTACACACTTAATAAACTTGGTTAGGAAATTTAGAATTAGAATAAGTGTATGAGACAACATGTATACTTTTTAGGATTATCTTGACAAAAAGTCCTTTTTAATTTCAAATAGTTTTGTAACCATCTAGGCCATAACGTGTGTATTAGTGGTGGGGACCTGTGTGGCTATGACCAACATCCACAGAGACCAAACTGATGCTGTAGTGAAGATTCAGACAGAAACATAAAGAGGTCAGAAACATAATACATGTTACTTTTTCCCACTTCTTACTTAATTCCATACTCACTTTTTCTCTTACCTTACCTAAAAAAAACAAATAGAGTTGTATTAAAATGGATTTTTTTAATGAAAGCTGAAGGCCTGAGACATGGGAACCTTAGCTTGTATGCTTGAAGCAAACTGAAAACAGAGTGTGGAGACTAAACCAAAGCGTAACCAGAATACCACTGTGGTGATGCTCTGGGTCATGGTGGTTTGAGCACGGTGTGAAAGAGAAACTGGAGATCTCAGAGGAAGGCCACAGCTGCCACCATGAGGGTTCAAACCTTAATAATCTGGCTTTAGTTCTTTTTTAAAAAAAAAAAGAAAACTGGGTCCTGTGGCACTGGCATAAGGTGTTTCATACAAACTAAACCCAGTTTGAGATTATAAAATAGTTTGAAGATATTTATATCATGGGGAAGAGAGAACTCTATCTCTCTATACTCTGGTGACAGTTTTAAGTGTTGGATTTCATTCTTGTTTGTGATTCTCACATGGTGTCACATGAAGTCATGAGGATGGAGGAAATTCACATGTTTATTAAATAAAAAACAAACAAACAGAAAAGCAAACAAAACGAAACACTGCTTTAGTGAAACTGAAACTGGCTCAGTGTTCTGATATGAGTTTTCTATACTGAAAAAGAGACATAAGATTGGAAAAAAACTGTTTGCAAGCTGCATTTATCACAGATAACTGTTGCATTTAATTGCAAATTCTGGAGTTGGTTGATTAGTGCAATAACTTAATTACTTAAACAATATGCTGCTGCTGTTGTTGTTTTAATACAATGTATAAGAAGCTAAATAATAAGTAAGAATCAGTTTATATAAGCAAGGAGCTGCTTTTCAGTCCGTTGAGGTCAAAGTAAAAACAAAACTTTACCTGACCTCAATACTACAGTGCAGAAATAATCACAGCACAAAGACAATACAGGATTGAAAGCAGAAAAAGACAGCATTTAGATTACTCCATCAAACACAGCAGCCAGTCGACAGGTGGAGCGGAAGCTGACCAGAGCTGAACTCGCATTCATATTTTCAGAAAGGAACTGAACATGGCTCCTCTTTAGCATGCGAGAGTGAGTAACGGACACCAGGAACGGACGGCTTGCAGAACCACAGCACAGGAAGTGTACAGCATGTTCATCTCCACTTCCACTTAACCCTCTCACTACACTGTGGTGAAGGCAGAACACATAAACTCTACAGGAACAACTCAAATCAGCAAATACAAAATGCATTTTAATTACCTGGAAAGATTCAGATCTGACTAATAATATATAATAAGGGACTAGTTCATTTATCACATGATTTTTAAATTATATCACCAAATTGAGAGATGCTTCTATATATGGAAATGTGACTAAAACACTGCACCCCCCTTTAAAGGTTTAACTTATTAACAATATATTTATAGAGCAGTGATCTAATGAAATCCTAATGAAAAGCCTGACCTCTGCTGGCCCTTACAGGTACCGCTGAAAAGGTGAAATCCAGACAGATACCACACCGGAAATGGCAAAATGTCTTTTTAATTACAAATTTTTTTTTTTTAACACGTCAAAGTAAATTAGATAAGACAAATGAGCCGCTCGTGGCCTCCTACACAACTGTTACAATTCATGCATGTATATGGTAAATGATGTGAAATGTGTTTATTTGTAATAAGGCAAAACTGCAGAACAAGGCTTGGGAGACATGTTGAGATGGTGGACTGAGACAGGATGATACACAGACTGAAACACGAGTTCAGGTGAAACTGCATTCTGAAGCTCAAGAGGATGGAAAAAAAGAAGACTTGGACTTATTTGCATGTGCAGCTAAAACATGGTTTGCAGTCTTGCACCTCATACTCATCCTCTTGCTATAAAATGTAAAGTAAAAATTGCTTGATAAAAGGCACAGCGTTATTTAAGGCACACAACACTGGATGTAAGAGTACAAAATCAAGTTAATTAGCCAAACCTGTAAACTCTACAGACCCTGACTCATCAATGTGCTTTCTCTAAACAAGGTCAAGTGCTGAATACTGTTTGTTTCTCTCTCTTTATCTAAACAAATGTTTAGATTATTCCTAAATGCATTGGTTTGTAATATGTACTAAGGCATTTTCAAAATTCACAAATAAAAAGATAAATAATATCTGAGGCACACAGCTACTGTGGCTATTATAAGCCAGATAGCTCACTTTACAAGAAATCATTTCAGTTTCTGTCCCTGCCATTAAGTTAAAGGAATTGTTTAAAGTTCTAGCTATGAAATGGCACCGCTATCTGAAGTGAATGTCCATAAAGTGACAGACTTTAGTATGATATAAGACGTCCAGGGAGTCATGGGTTAATTAACATCTCAATACAAAAGCAAGCTCTTCTACTCAGTTAAAAGTTATAATTCAGAGTGCTGGCAGTAATGACGTTATATCAGAAGCCCTTATGCATTAATCAGCTTGTAAACAGATAAGACTTGGGTTAGACTCTCTTCCCTCGCTGAAGCTAAAGATTCATGATGTACTGATGGCAGGAAAGCAGCCCACAAAAGCAGCAGCACTGCATAACCACATTGAATATGGTGTCATCCCATTTGAATTGTGTGTAGTTTTTTTCCCCTTTGTTGCCACTCAGTTTAGGAGCTCCAGGTATGTAATTGGCACTTTGCCCCTCTGATTCCCACGCTCTCCCATGAGCCAATCAGAATCCATGTCTGGGATGCTGCTCACAGTAATCACCTGAAGAATAAAGCACATAATTACCACTTTAAAGCAGGCCAAACAACTTCACCTTCTCAGTAAATATTGTGTCAGTAAAGCTTGAAGGTCTAAGAGTGTAGTTAAGTATTTTGTTCAGTGGAATACACTCTGCCTGCACAGCTGCTGATCAAAATGTCATTAACAACATTACTTAGTTTCTACAGCAAACATGTTGAATTAAATGTGCCTGCTGCACCAAATGAACACGAGCCAGAAATGACCAGTATGTTATACTAGTAAAAACAATGGTTTTATCAAGTGACAGTTCTAATCAAGCCTTAAATGAAAACTTTTTACCATTCAGTAGGTGCAATGTTCACCAAACATGAAACTACTCAGTGATTCAAAGTGAACAACGGCATCATGCACAGAGTAAGAACAGCTTTCACACCTTCTCTATCTAATAATTCAATCAAGTAACAGTACCACTGTGATTAAATCATACATCAAGTGCTTCAGTTATTGTTTGCATCAAACACCAGAAAGAAGAAAAATGTGTGACTTTGATGATGGTGGCAGATGGGCTGGTTTACGTAGTTCAGTATTTCAGTTTGAGTAAAACTGCTGATCCCCTGAGATTTTCACACTCAGAGTTTACACAGAATTTAAAGACGTGGATCTGCATGCTTTTGTGCTTTGTGCTGCTGCCACATGATGAATGATTGGATAAGTGCATGAATTAGCAGGTGTACAGGTGTTCATATTAAAGTGCATGTAGTAAAGTAACTGGCTGCTGCTTTATATTTCCTCTTTGATAAAAGTTAATGCAAACTGACAGAATCTTTAGATCCTGTGATATCCTTAACATGCACATACCTACATCTACACTTTCTGAAAATTCCAATGCCCATTTTCAAGTGTTGTGAAAATAAAATTGAATAGAAGCTTTACAACTATTCTCACATGTTCAAAGTGAATTAGAATCATGGAGCGGGTTATGTTCTAGACAAAATGGTGAGCACTCACTTCATCAGCCAATAAGGATAGCTCGTTGCTGCTGGCAGCATCATAATCATACAGTACCCGTGCCTTGCGGCTCGCACCTGAGCTCAAAAGCTCGCTGAAGCCTGAGTGGCTCTGTCTGGCACTAGCAGAGGGAACAGTGGAAAGTGGCAGAGTGGGTACAGAGACACCGGCTCCTGCCCCCGCTGAACACTGGTTATTATTGGAAGAGAATGAGGAAGGGAAGCTGTAACGGGAAGGAAGAGCATCACAGAAATGACTCACAGGAAATGAAAAACTGACCATCTGGTTTGTTCATGTGAAAATGCATTATAATGAGCTACAAAAATGTTCAGAAGGATTTATGAAAAGTAACTTGTACCTTCCCAGCTGTTTTTGCAGATCCACCATGTACTGATAACACTGCGCGTAATATGTGGCCTGAGCCTCAACAAAGTCATTCAGACAGCGAAGGTGGTGAGCCTGCATGATACACACAGAAATACACACAGAACACTGACTTACAAAATAAGTGCTAACGATACCGATACAGAACATGTGCTTTTTGTGCTTGGATGAGAAATTCATGTCAGGTGCAGTGATTACATGTGTACTGCTGACTCCCTCCAGGAGCAGTCTGGTTATTTCAGCCTGCCTGTCAAACTCACTCTGTGTCACCTTCAGCTCCTGCTCAGCCTGAGAGAGAGAGAGAGAGAGAGAGAGATGCTGTCCCTAGAATTTACACTAAGTCATAAACGGCAACAAAACAATACTAAGAAGGTTTGAAACACTTGAAAGATTATACTTTAGATATAGAAAAATGAAAAATGTATACAATTTTGTCAAAGAACTTCAGCTGATGAATATGAAGCACTGATGAGGACAGAGGGAGAGCAAGAGGGAACTTTGCTCAGTCCAGTGATTTAGTGCATTTTCTTTGGAAGATAACCGTCTGAGGTTTATTGAAGGTGGGCAGCTTTTTGTCCCAGTGTGCTCTCATGCATGCTTTACCTTCTGCCTCACACACACATACACACCTGAGTCTGATCCAGACAGACTGATTCATACTGATTCATCAGCTTGGAGTGTCTGTACTTGTGACTCACTTCTTAATGCTGCTGTTGGTGGTCCTACTTTATTACTCTAAAAATTGCACTTCCCAAAAACATCTTCTGCCCATGTCTCACCCTTTCATCAGCAGATAATCTCACATGGATTTTGTAGATTTGTACTCAAGAACTGCTGCTGCAATCATAAAGACTACAATGCTCCTACTGAACATTCTTGATCACACATCCAGGGTCACCAAGAAGAGGACCTTGTAAAAAGATTATAGAAATAAAACTGAAACTGAATTAAACACAAGAACTCAAATGCCCAGAACCGTTTATCTGAGCAGCATCTGACACAGTAAGGCTGAGTGACAGAAAGTCATTAACCTACTACACACCAGACACACTGTACACGTCTACACATACTGCTGCACTGTAGTAGTGACATACTGCATACTGTTAACAAAACGAGGCTTGAGCATATGATCCGGAATTGCTCAACTGGTCAGCTGCTGTGTGTGTGTGCGCGTGTGTGTGTGTGCGTGCGTGTGTGTGCGTGTGTGTGTGTGTGTAAGCTAGAGTCAGACTCATGCTTATACTCACAAACTTGCTTTAAAATGCGCTTAATCAGCTGCATGTAAGAGGAACCTAACACCCTCAAGCTAGGTGGAACAAAAAAAAAAAAACGCCATGAAACCAAATTCCAACAAGACAGATGAAGAGAGATGACTTTCAGAACTGTCTAGAATATACCAGACAAAAGAGGCACAATAGATGAAGAGAATTCAATATTTATATCCTGTGTTTCAGCTCTGGCTCTGTCATACCTGTTGATTTCTAATTAAAAAAAACAGTCTCAGTGTCACTGCTTTGTTTCAGCCTTTCATTTTTCACTACAAGGAACTTTGTGCTTTTTGTGGTTTAAATGTAACTAAGGGTAAAAGCCATTAAGAGGAATAAAACACTTGGTGTTTTGGGAAAATAATCAGGGTTCATGTATCTCCAATTTGTTTTGGTCTGCACTCTACCACCCTGTTATTGATTATTTTTCTATTACAGCGCACCCACAATTATTTTATTCCTCAATTATTACCAGTCAGAACCAAGCTTCCAGTAAAGCACATAAAATATTCTAATAACCCACTTAATAGCTATGAATAATTCACTATAAGAAGAACATATCTGATCTAAACATTACATCCTAATGCCTAAGTGAAGCCTTAGACACTAAATCACAGGAATGAAACAATAACTCACAGCAGCTCTCGCCTCAGCCATTTTGGCTTTCTTTAACTTTGTCTTGGCGGCATCAAGATCCAGGCGTTTGATCTGCAGCAACTTGCGTTCTTTCTGTTGTGAAGAAAAACACCAGGATCACGTCATCCACAAAGCACTTCAAACTTCTGTTTCTCCAAACTCTGCTCATTCCATATTTACAATTATTTTTTATATCATTCGTGTCTGTGGTATATGTTACAGCTGATCATATCATCATTGTTTTTGTGGTGATAAAAAAGAGCAGAATTATGTCAGACTTTTTCCATGTCAGAAAAATTAAGGGGAAAAACGATCACAAACATTTGCAGGAGAAAAACTGTCATTGTCTATGAGCTTATTTTAATCAGATTTCTGAAAAGATTTTCCATCTTAGCAATTGCTAAATTTATTCTCTCAAACAGTTTGTACTCAATCGGTCAGCACAGCCTTTTTCTTTACACAAAGCATCAAAGAAAAATCTAGACTATCCATTTTACATTTATGGCATTTTGGCAGAGCGATTTTTATCCATTTTATCCAGAGTGACTTTATCTCATTTTTTAGACAACTGCGCAACTAATTGTTAGGAGCCTGGCCCAGGGGCCCAGTGGTGGTCCTAGAATTCACGCTTAACCACTAAGCTACCACTTTCCCCACAATAAATCACTCATCCCTAATATACACCATCAGCCTCTTCAGCTGAGGAGCTGAAACATTGTGGCCCAGTGGCCATGGACTTCTGATGACATCTTTAAAAACTGCCAAAGAGTGAAGAAAGATGACGTACAAACAGCTTCTCATTCTTTAAACACTGTGGCTATCCTCTCCATGTATATTTGCTAATACCAGCTCCTTACCTACAGCCCAGTGCTGAGAAGCATTTCTGACAATTCCAATGTAAAGGCTTGCATCATGATAAAGAGTTACTTTGCACACAGAAAGTCTGCTGTAGTCATCACGATTAACACCAGAGAGAGGAAATGTAGTGCTCCTTTCTGTGTAATGTGGAGAGCAGATAAAGAAATTACCCCTGGATGTTATCTTGACTGATGCTGATTTTCTCCAGATTCAGTTAGAGTGGAGCGAAAAAGAAATACTTCCAACTTATTTGTTAAACTTATTAGTTAAATTTGTTAACAAAGGCTTTTGGGGGAGAAGCCTTCTTTAGATCATGCTTTAGGTGTACAATATAGTGCTGACTACAGCACTTAACTTTCCTTTGGGACCAAAACAACATAAATATTAAACTTCGCCTGAACTTACCAATATAGTTTTGAAATCACCCTCCAGAAAATTCCTGAAAGGTGTGAGGAAATTAATAGCTGAGCTCTGGATGAACTCCCTTTCAGCTCCTCCGATCTGCTTCTCCGTCTCTCCACACTTCGTCAGAGCATTTCCTACAGACACACAGACAGATTCCTCACTAATCACATCAGACTCAGAAGTGAACTGGAAGAATTGTATCCTTGCACTTTATGGAGTCCTGTCTATGTGGCGTGTTCCTGGAGGCATGTCACGTCATCTCAGTGTGCACATGTATCTGGATGGGATGGAGATCTGCTGTAAACTTCAATGCAAGAAAATGGAAGGTTTGAAAGATTTCATCAGCACCCATTTTGAGCCTTTATGTCATATTTAAAGTCCAAGGAGTATTTTGCTTAATTTGCAAGTCACTGTAAATCACTGCAAATAATTTGTATGATGTCTAGAATGGTTTGTGTATTAAATTGTGAAACTAGTGATGTGCAAGGTAGATTTTCATTCCCAATAAGATATTGTGTGTATGTTATTGTATTTTGGTTGGTGTGTTTCAGAAGAGTCAAATTACTATCAGAGATGCTAACCATAGGCTGTGCCAGGTCCAAACTCATTCCCAGAATCGATCATGGTTTGCCCCAGCATCTCATGATTGTTCATCCGTGTGGGAGCTTTTTTGTCCAATTTCTCGTAGAAAAATTCTTCTATCCGCACATCTGCAAAGCAAATTAAATACAAAGATGAACATATTTCAACATTTACAACATATTTACAACATTTCTTATATAAAGACAGGAGAGAAAAGGTGTGTGATGGTGCATCAGCAACCAGCAGCTTCGATTAGTTTTTCTAGTGAAAGGCTTCAGTAAAATACACTATATGGCCAAAAGTTTGTGGACACCTGACCATCACCCCCCGTGTGGCTCTTCTCCAATCTGTTGTCACAATGTTGGAAGAACGTGATTGTATAGAATGACTTTGTATGTTGTAGCATTACCATTTTACTTCAATCCTGTTCCAGCATGGCAATGTTTCTGTGTTTCAGCACCAGATTCAGACATGAGTTAGAGTACAAAAAGTCAAGTGTCCTGCCCTCAACCCCACTGAACATCTTTGGAATGAACTTTCATTTAAATAAACAGCAGCACAATTTCCTTTCCACCATTTTAGTTCATATTTTCCATTCGATTTATTCAGCAGCTATTGCCTATGAGGTTTATCGTCTTGTTTATGGTTATGTTAGAGCTGTTTTAATTTCTTTCAGTCATAAGAGTAGTCATATAGGTAAATAATTTTTATGTGAAAAGTGCATTCAAACAAATATGCTGTAAAAAGTATGATGTAAAAAATGCGATGAAAATTACTGTTTGTTTGATGTAAAGTGTTGATGTTAATGCAAAAATGTGTAAAATGATTAAAGGGCAGGTGTTTAAGCTGTGTGAGTTGCATTCAGTGAAATTTTATTCTTTCCTTAATGGTTTTTGATGTCAATATCCCACTTTTTACTAGCCATCAATTTCACTGCTCCTTAAATCACATCATAAGCCCATAAATAACCCAGATCTCTCCACCACTATACACAGCAGCAACTGCTTTTGCACAAGATGCTCTGCTTGTATTTCATGAGTATTGCTTATGTAACTAATAGCATCCTCAAATTCAACTTTTTCTTTTTTTCCAAAATCTCTCTTATGCCTCATATTACACATGTGCTATTAGATCTTACTTGGGTTTGGCTGTAAAAGCACTTCTGTCTGCTTCAAAATCTTCTCTGTCCAGTGTTTGGTGCATTCAGCTCTGGTAAGAAGATTTTCCAAATGTGCGTCCAGCTCAGTTTTCTCAGCCTGGCCCAACTTTTCCTCTGTGAACTAATACAGAAAAAAATAAACAAATAAAACATATACAGATAATATCTGCCCGCTGAGCATCTTACAGAAAAAGGTCATCACAAAACAGTCAGTAAAATCACAGGAGTCAGTGTTCATCTTGCTGTCTAACTGCCAAAGCCATACTTTGTATTTAGGGATAAATCTAAATGTAGTTTTAAACTTTGTTATTTTTTAAATCTGCATTTTTGTATTTCTGTAAAGCTGCCTAGTGACAATGTCCTATGTTTTATAGCACTCTTAGTAATCTAAGAGTGCTATAAAAATAAAATGGAATTTAATTAAACTGTATGACCTCCACTGATGCAAATACAGACATTTAGAAACATGTTTTTAAAGTGCAGCATTATTTGTAGCTCTGGAAGTTAAAAACAAACAAAAATATCGATAGTATTGATATTATAAAAATATCGATATAATATTAGAGTATCCCGCTAATACAAATATCAAATATCTCACTGAAACATGAAATACACAATGGAATAAAATACACAACAAAGTTAATAACTTATTTGTGTGTGTGTGTGCCATAATAATGCCATTATCTGTAGTTTCTTTGCCTTTGTGAACACAAACGAAAAGTGTGATTGCACAGCAATAGTTTCATAGAAAAAGCATTCCTCAAGGGTTCTTTGGACAGATATTAGCTCGTTTCATGCAGTAGACACAGGGAAAGTGTAGTGATCTACAGTGTCAAATTGCAGAAATCTTCAGAATTCTAAAGCTCATAGTTTCGCTGTGTTTAAAAAAATAGAATATATAAGAAAAACACTTAGAATATAAAATATATTCTGCATTATTAAATAAGACAACATATTATTTAAAAACATTTAAGCTAGCTGAGGTGCAGTGTCATAATATTCAATTGACACTGAAGAAAATGCAGAAATATTTCTTACGTAAGAAAAAACTCCACGCTGCCTAAAAAAAACCCCTGATAGACTGAACTGCTTGAGAATATTTTAAAGTTGAGGCAATTGATGTGTAACTGAAAGATATTTTACTGCCATCTACTGAACCGAGTGTGGGGGAAAGATGTCAAAAGACCCAATCTAAAGTTTCGTTAGATTAAAATTTTCCTTCCCTACAGTAAAAACTGCCCCTTTGCTATGTAATATTTCCTCTTGTAATAGATTATCAGTACATCTATATGCACTATTGCTTTTTCCAAGACTAATACACTATGTACTTCAGTGTATACTTCAGGTTTAATTTTCTTCATTGTTTTCATTTAGAGCATTTTTTGGCTTCACCTGCACTCCCTGACACACTGAAACACAACTAAACTTCACTTTGTGCATATCTTCGTTTAAAATATTCTGTCTGCTGTGTAATGTATGTGATGGTATTTCACCTCAAATCTGAACTTTTGATTACTTTTCCAGATTTCTTGCTTTCCACCCACAGCAGAGCTAAAACTAAGGCTACCATTTCCGCTGAGAGGCCTGAAAGATCGTCTGGCTACTCTTCTTCAAGTTTAACTTTGTGTATCTGCATGCACATTAACTTTAATTCAGTATTCTAGCTGGATACTTGTTATTTTTTAGATTTATTATTTCCTTCTTTTCTGTGGAGGATTGTGAAATCTCTATCTGGTGAACTTGGCAGTCATGGAGAGGCTGAAGTTTGCTACTGACTCTGTTACATTTGTTTTAGGCCAATTTAATCTACAAACTTTTCTATCTTCCCACATCATCTGCTTCTTCAATATCAACACAGCTACCACTAATTCAGCTCCTTGCTCACTTTAGCTTTTCTTATCTCAGACTCCAAACAGCTGAACTCCATTGTTCCTCTTCCTGAAGCTAGTCTGAGAAGGTGATGTAACACAAATTAGTCACTTTGTTATCATTCTTTTCACTAATTCACAGATATGGAGATTGAGTACAGATCAGCTTGTTCATTGAATACTTTACTGATTTTCTTATTTGTTACCACAAAAGCCTTCTTTCATGTTTCAGTTCATTTCCCTTTTTTTCTAGATTTTTCCGGTTTAAGTATCCTGACAAGTGAGTCTTTTCCACAGATTTAGTGTTACAAATCTTGAGTCGTCGCTTCCAGATGATGTCATTTCTAATTCTTTTTTATTGTCTTCTTCAATTCAGCTAATGTAAACTGGGAACTTAACTCTGTATAGGATGAAAATACATTATTATAAATATGAACTGTAATGACTTCAGTGTCTATGAATGACTTCAGTGTCTACTTGTGTTTACTGAAATCTCCACTACTTATGACAAACTCGCTCAGTGCTCTTACAGCAGCAGGAGTGTGGGCGAGTGTCAGATGTGGGATTCCAGACTGCCTGAAAAAGAGCAATGATGCTCAGCTGAATTGTACGAAATTTTCTTGACAGCATCCTCCTGATCTTCTGTGTGTGCTAAGTGCTATATTATGATGATTTCATAATGAGTGCAATGTCAAACAGCAGAGATAACAAATAAAATGACTACAGCAGTGTTCTCTCTCTCTCATGCCATTAATACATTTTAGCACACACTGCTCATCTCTCTTTTCCCTAAGTGTCATGTACACTGTCATGACAAAATCAGTGCAGTAGTAGCTCAGTGGTTAAGATGTTGGACTGCTGACTGGAAGGCTGTGAGTTTAAATCCTAGCACTGTCAAGCTGCCACTGTTAGGCCCTTGAACAAGGTCCTTAACACTAATAGTTGTATAAATGAGAAATGTAAATCACTCTGGATAAGGCATATGATCTCTGGTTTTCCCTTTCAATGACACGCTTAAAGACTGGGCTGAGTAGCTTGTACGGGATTATCTCTTCATACTTTTATGTGATGCTGAGGTGTCTCTCTGCAACTCCACCTACTTTCTGTAACCTCTGTAAACTTTTTCTTAAATCTATGTGCATTAGATTCACATTTTTCTGTTTTCTTCTTTCAATGTTTTCCTTTTTTTTCCCACAGTTTCAGCAAATAATTTTTTCATTTCTGAACTTTTGCACACGGACCTCTACACTGCCTACACCACTGTGTTTTGCGGTAAAATAGATTTAATCTGTAAGCTTTAATAAGTTTATTGGGTTTTTTTTTTTTACCTTCTTCAATAATATATTTTAGAATTACTTTAGACCATTAGTAGCTTTATTTATTTTATGTATGTATCTCCCAACCCCATTCCTTATGTGCACAGTGAACACAATTTCCCTGTCCCAATATTTCACACCCATCAATTTGAAATAAAAGTGCAATGGATTTGAGCAGCTAGTATTTAGTGTAGCTTATTTATAGTGCAGTGAAAAGAGTATAAAGCAAGAATGCTGAACTGCATTAAAAATGTAAACAACTTCTGCTGTTTGCTGGATAGATATTGTAACAAATAAAATAAATATGTATTTGAAATCCACACTGTAATGATTTAAAGGTTAGATCTGGTTGGAAACAAACCCGTCTCTTACAAGGCAAGTATTACATGCAGTGTGCACATCAAATGACGGTGCAGGGATCAGAGAGTGATGGTCATGCTTCAGCAGAGCTGGAGGCAAGGATGTACATGGAAGGAGTAAAATATGTAATAAGTGTTACTCTTCATTTCTTTAACTGTGCCTCCTTGTTTCTTTTCCTTGCTTTTCTTGCTCACTTCTTACCTTCTACCTCTCAACAAAGTGGAAAAAGATTGCAAGAGAAGGCCACGAGGAACATAGTTTCTGGGAACAACCCAAATATGAATTTACTCATTAATGACAGTTCCAATTTGCTTTACAGTTATCACACACTGTAATTATGGTTAATTAAAACAATATTACACAAGTACATCACGTGCTTAAATGGTGATGTTTCACCCTAGACTTCCCAGATTATAAAGCACATTAACAGACTTTCATGTAAGGGCTTTAATTGTGCCTATTGGGTATTTAATAAAGATAATTAATTTAGTATGTTTGTTCTTATTAATTGTACCATTTATTATGATTTATTTTTTGAGAGAGAAAATTACACTTCATGCTGCCGGGTCAAGGAGGGACAAAGAAGGTTCTCATTAGCGATGGGATTTCCGGTCTTGTCGAGGAGTCAGATCATTCGAATCATCTTAGATACAAGAGCCGACTCTTTTGACTTCCAAACGGTTCGATGCCACTGCTGCTTAGACTTTGCGATACTTTGACCAGAGACTTGAATACAAGAATCGCCCAAAGAGCCGACTCCTTCTTGAACAACACATTGGCACACAGATGCAGCGGATGTGATGAGTTAGCTGTCCCAAACTTTCCCTAGGTAGCAAGATTTAGCTTATTCGTTTCAAAAATAGTATACATAATTAACGGAACTGATAAGGCTAACAACACTAACGTTTATTCTTGATGTTTGTATGGAGATAATCCCAGAAATCCTCGAATTTTCCGTGAAATCGGGAGTCATTTTGTGAAAGTAAACAGTGTATCAGTTATTAAAACACTTACAGCTGAACTGAGCAGGATTTCTGGTGTAAATAACACTAGCCGGAATGAACCTGATTCTGTGCACCACATTAATAGAGGCTGTGGTGTTATTGTGTCCTGTACTGTAGTCGCTAGCTGGCTAACGGGCTAACCGAACCCCTCCCAGCCGTCCACGACACAGCTAGAAACACGCTAACACAGCTGTGCCAAAACATCAGCACTGAACTGTACCTGAACCGCCCGACTCAGGAAGGTCCCCGCGTCCGCTGCCAGTCTCTTAACATTGAAGTCCATTTCTGTTTCGGAACCATAAAACTACAGAGTGTGTGAATGAGAAACTGGCAGAGCAGACACACATCAGCATCAGCTGTCGCACAACATATCACTGCCGGCTATGGAAAAGCTCCTCCTCTTACTTACTGAGAGAGAGAGAGAGAGAGAGAGAGAGAGAGAGAGAGAGAGAGCGCAGTACACGTAAAAAAAAAAAAAACTTTATTGCAGGTTTGGAACCAAAAACACTAAACGACTATATACGATCTATAAAGAAAAATCGTATAAAGTTTAACACCGGCCTCAGCTTCATGCTTGCTCAGCTCAAGAAATTTCCCTCTGCAGCGGAAGTTTAAGTGTAAAACGCCTACAGGACACTTCCGATGCTAATCTCAATCAACATCTACAATAATGACATTACTGTGTAGGAAACTTAATATACTACTATACTGACTTTATTTATTTCTGACTTTATATAGTCCCTCATTATTAAGGGATCTTAATAAATGTAGTCTACAGTGTTAAAATGATGATTTAATTAACCTGGACAAGATATTCAAATCTGCATGAACTACAGAGGAGTAATGGACCTCTTAAACATGTGATTAATGTTTAGTGTACTTGCAGAGGATTTTCTTATATGTATTAGATGTCAGTGACAGTGTCAGTGGGAAAATAATCTTGAGGATTTGTATCTCTTATAGACCAGTGAGATTAAAGTGGTGTTTGAGTCTGTTATGTCCAGTTCCCAGCTGTCTTTTAGCCAGAAGCTTAACAGATGGACTTAAGGCTTTTATCTAAACATGACTGGTGACGGAACTAACCAGTGTTTCCACATGGTTTCCACACGGACCGGTTATTACGGAACACTGTGTACCAGCTGATGGTGGGATTGTAGACGTGTACATTCAGCGTGGATTATATTTTTATAAGTTTGTTTTTCCGCTAAAATCAAAGAGTGTTGAACGTTTGAGTTGTATTCAGCTGTAGGAGTGATGGCCACCGCTGAAGAGCTGAAGCTGCGAATCCGTGAACTAGAAAACGAACTAATAAAGTGCAAACAGCATCGAAGCCAAGAGGATCTTCAAACTCCAGTGTTTAGACCAAAGATTGAAAAAATGAGCGCCGAGGTCCTGGATTCAAACCCGTACAGGTGTGAGGACTTTAACACGAGTGGTTTAACAACAGATAATCATATAAGTCATTTCTGTATTCACACTGTACCGTATGGTACTCAATCAATGAATTAGCTAATGCTAAATCCAGTGTTTATTTTCTCGCAGCCGGCTGATGGCTTTGAAGCGCATGGGGATAGTTGAAGACTATGAGGTAATGCAGGTTTATTTTGTTTTACAAATCAAAATGTTTGTGTCTGTGTTTGTGTTGATCGCCGTATGTTTGTGTTGGTGTGTAGAAAATCCGCTCGTTTGCTGTGGCTGTGGTGGGGGTAGGAGGGGTGGGCAGTGTCACTGCAGAGATGCTCACCAGATGTGGCATTGGTAAGGTAATGCAATTTTCTCATTATATTACTGTACACACTTTCACCGGCCTCTTTTCTGACTCTCAGATGTGATGATCGATGTTCACAGAACCCGCGTGAGACGACTTTGTGACATGGTGCAGTATTGTGCTGAAAGTAATCATTATAAGATGGTTAAAGAGCTGCACATGGTCAGCAACAATATTTAAATAATGCTTTATTAGTATTAAGTGTGCCAAGAAAACATTCCCCACACCGTTGTACTACCAATTGTTGACACAAAGCAGGTTGAGTCCATTGATGCATGCTGTTGAAACCAAATTCAGACCCTACCACCTACATGTTGCAGCAATAATCAAGATTTATCAGACCACTCAACTGTCTGTTATCTTTATCTGTCCGCTGTCTGTGTCCGCAATTTCCTCTTGGCTGACACTAATGGCACCCAAAGTTGCTGTTGTAGCCCTTGTATTCCTTTCTGGTTTCTGTTCACCACAGAAGTGGTTATACGAGTTAATGTAGTCTTTCAGTTGGTGTGAACCAGTCTAGTCATTCTCATCTCACCTCTCTCATTAACAAAGTGTTTCTACACAGGGAATTACTTCACTGTAGGTGTGGATGTTGCGCTGATTAGCTCTCTAAAAAAAAAAAAAAAACTTTCTATAGCCACTGATAGTAACTACACAGTGCACCTGTATGGTTGGTTTTCTTAATAAAGTTAAGACAATAAGGTAGCTATTAACTGAATAAACTCTCCACTAATGGGCAGATGTCCTTTATATTCTTTTTTGTTTACTTGTTTTTTTCCCCTGCTGTAGTTGTTGTTATTTGACTATGACAAAGTGGAGCTGGCCAACATGAACCGGCTTTTCTTCCAGCCGCATCAGGCAGGGCTCAGCAAAGTGGAGGCAGCAGAGCACACACTGAGGTGAGGGACACACACAACACTTATTTCACTACAATTTTAGAACTTTTTCTTTGATCAGTTGTTCTTAATATTGCCATGCACTTTACCTGAAGGAAGAGATGAAAGCTAAACACTTTGTTAATCTGACATATCATAGTCTGTATCATATCATATCTGATGGCAGTTTAATATAAAACTGAATGTTGGAAAAAATAACATAACCTGACTAGTCCTCATTTCTCTTTGCAGGAGTATCAATCCAGATGTTATATTTGAGACACACAATTACAACATCACCACTGTGGACAACTTCACACATTTCATGGATCGCATCAGGTGAGGATGTCCTGATCCACTGGCCACCATGCCATTTATAGGGTTTTATTTATTGAAAGGTAACAATTCCTCATTTAAATTTTAATGAATTGCTCACATCCCCTTGTTATTTGTGTGTGTGTTTCAGTAATGGTGGACTTCAAGAGGGAAAGAGTGTGGATTTGGTGTTGAGTTGTGTGGATAATTTTGAGGCTCGAATGGCCATTAACACGGTGGGTATTTTATTCTATTTGTTCGTTCATTAGTGTGTGCATGACAAAACATGTCTTTTTGTTGATCCACTTCATTTAAAAATCTTGTGTTTTAGTTTTTATTTTTTGTTGAATTCTGTAATGTTAAATTTCACAGAATCCGGGTGTGCCTTTTTCAAAATGCTGTGTCTTATTTCCTGTCTAGGCTTGTAATGAGCTGGGTCAGACGTGGCTGGAGTCTGGAGTGAGCGAGAATGCCGTGTCTGGACACATACAACTCATCATTCCAGGGGAAACCGCATGCTTTGCTGTAGGTACACGATTTACTTGTTTAGTAAGGAGCTGATCAGTTAAATTTGGTGTTATTTTAAGGCAAACATATGGGAGAAAATTGCATAATGTTGAGTTCCTCTAGTATTCAGCAGAATGGCTATGTGTGGTTTCAACAGTGATAGATATTAACACTGCTTATGTTGTCATTTAATGTTTTTGAAATTTGAAGTGCCTCCTTTGACCTGGAGAGATTGGCATGTTTATTTATATGTAATTGCTTTTGCTTGGCAGTGTGCCCCTCCGCTGGTTGTGGCAGCAAACATCGATGAGAAGACTCTAAAGCGGGATGGGGTGTGTGCCGCCAGTCTGCCCACCACTATGGGAGTCATTGCTGGGATCCTTGTGCAGAATGTCCTAAAGTAAGAGCCAGTCACAGCTCAGGGTTGGGGTTGTGTACATCTTACTGCAGTGGTGGGCAAACTATGGCCTGGGCTGTTTTATCCGGTCTGTCAAATATTTACATAAATTGTGCTAAACACCGCATTCATTTCTCCTTTTTCCTGCATTACCCAGCGTTTCAAGTGATTCCACTAGATGGCGCACTAGACCCTTGCTAAAGCTGAGTTTCTCCTCTCTACACAGATATTCACTCTACGTTTTCTATTGCATTGAGCCATACTCTAACAATGGATGGACCAAAGAAAAGAAAAGTCAACGATGAGTGTCCAGTTTTTAATAAGGATTTTAAACAAGTCTGTAGGCTGTATGTATTCATTTGCCTAACCATTTTCAAAAAAATTAAAAAAATACATAAATATAATCAATTATATTTATTATATAAAATAAAATAATAAATTAGTTTATATATTATATATCATTAATATAATACATATTTAATAATTAATGTAATATTATAATTCAAATAATACATATTATATTATTTTAAAACCTAGTTCTGTCCAAAAAGTTTCCCCATCCCTGTTCCCACGTCCTGGAAAACCTGCAGGAAACGTCCTGTGATATTCTGGCATGTAGCGTAGATGGTAAATGGAAAAGGTCAGCATGCCTCAAGCTTGCTATCTATTGTGGTTGTCATAGTTACCATGTCTACAATGCAGCGTGTTGTGAGCAGAGATGTAGCTAACAACTCAGTCTGTGTTTCATTAATGATGCATTATATTGGAAAAAAATTAATGTTGAATTATTATTGTTAAATTATTCCTATCATTTTTGAATAAATCATTTTGATATTGATATTTACGGTGTACAGAATAGTCTAGGTTTTCACACTCATGTGAATTGTAGCCCAGTTTCAGTTGTTCCAGGTGAAAGTAAGTAGCAGATTGTGAATGCTGACTGTTTCACAGGAAAAATATCTTATAAGATAATGTTATCTTATGCCTTTGCTCAAGAACCGAATGCAGGAGACAGTTTTTCTTAGGAATAAGCTTACCTGAGTTTTATTTTAAGTCTCAAATAAAAATTTTGTGACCAATTTCTGTGACCATAATTACTGTACATTCTTAGAGCCAAGTAGATAAGAACTTGAGATTTGAAATTATGTTCATGTTGTAGGGATGGTAGTCTGTCATATTTAATTTTCCTGTATGTTCAGCCCTTGTGTCTGACCTCCTTCTTGCTCCATCCCAACACTTGTATCATCGACATGTCATATGTAGATGTGAAGTGGTCACTCTAAACTGACAGCATCTCTTTAAACAAACATACTGAAGTAACACGGATATGTCTATTATGATGATTATTCAATAACATGGTTGAGTTATTTAAGTTATTGTTACTGTTACTGTTTATTACAGTTATTGTTTAAGTAAAATTTATGGACACTGTGTTGTAGGTATCTGCTCAGGTTTGGAACAGTGAGCTTTTACCTGGGCTATAATGCCATGCAGGACTTTTTCCCTACTATGACCATGAAAGCCAACCCACAGTGTGATGACCGACACTGCAGGAGGCAACAGGAGGAGTACAAAGTGAGCATCTCTTCTTCCTTCACTGGATCATTGGCATGACTGTCAGCTATTAACTTTGTACTAACTTTTATTATTATTATTAATACTCAACTGTATGAAGTTAATTAGTATTAACTTCATACAGTTGCTTATCAGAGCACATTTAATCCCTCACACACAAAAAAACCCCCTAAAATTAATTCCAGTTATGTTCTTTAAACAGAAAAAAGAAGCTGAGCGTCCCAAACCTGAAGTAGTGGAGGAGGAGGAGGAAGTAGTGCATGAAGAAAATGAGTGGGGTGAGTGAAGCATACACATATAGTATTGAGTAATTTAGGATTATTTCCCCCTTTTTATTTATATTTATTCGTTCTATATATTGAATTTGTAGTCCTGTGTGCTATAGTACTGCGTTATGTTTTACAGTATGGTCCTGAAGAAACATGTTCTGAGTTATATGGAGGAATGACAATAAAAAAAAATCTCTTGCAGCTTTGACCACATTTTCATGTCTGAACAGTTTTTATAGTATGTTCAGCTTTCACATTAGTAGCAAGTCTTAGTGTGAGCAATATGTTTCCACTGTAAGAGCTTTTTCAGGACCAGAGGAACTAAGCATGTGAATTATTTTTAGTTACTCTTCCAGTGTAGCTACGTCTCCATAAACCAGCGAAATGTTGGAGCAGAGCTTGCTAAACTCAGCATTGCCACAATGTTTGTGGTGTTCAGTTTTAGGACAGTAACAGTCCACACCACACTACCCTGCTGCACCACACTACCCTGCTGCACCACACTACCCTGCTGCACCACACTACCCTGCTGCACCACACTACCCTGCTGCACCACACTACCCTGCTGCACCACACTACCCTGCTGCACCACACTACCCTGCTGCACCACACTACCCTGCTGCACCACACTACCCTGCTGCACCACACTACCCTGCTGCACCACACTACCCTGCTGCACCACACTACCCTGCTGCATCACACTACCCTGCTGCATCACACTACCCTGCTGCATCACACTACCCTGCTGCATCACACTACCCTGCTGCACCACTCTAACACTATCTGACTGGAAGGTGTGAGGTTTAGCGATTGCGGCACAGTCAGCGATGAAACTCCAGAAGCAGCAACAGATGACTTTAATGTCATCATGGATGAAAAGACAGAATGGTGATGTGAGTTGGTTGACTCAGTAAATTAGCTCAGGTCAGGATTATCATATTTTCATGAACATTCTGTGTAGCATGAAAACGAGTTGACTTTAAACCACGCATTTTCCCTCAGCAATGTATGACAAGCAGACTCTGGATGCTAGTTTAATGTTAGATTCCATATGATCATAACATAACTGGTTTTCATATCAGAGGACAGATGAGGTGGACAGTTAGGATACATGGAGAGAGATGTCATTACTAACATTATATAACTAAGGGTCATTAACTAAGGGTGGTGGTTTATGCATGAACGACAATTATTAAAGTAATGATCAACATTTGCATATAATTCCATGTTAATGTTGCTGCTGTCTATTTGTAAGTGATATTACAAAATAGTGATTTAACACATACTGTAGAAAAAGCTTTTTGCTTTTTCTATTCTGAACCCCTGTGGTTTGGTGGATGTGTCTCTGACAGACATCCTGTGCAACAAGTCATTTATTTTACATTTTCAGCTACAGCGCTTAGTTTAAAATAAAAGTTTGTTTAACAGAGGAAATTGTGTCCCACATTATTTAAATTTTATTCACACACAAAACATTAATGCTGAACATTTTTGACTTTATAAAATTATTCTCTCAAGTCTTGGCAATCAGCCCCTATTAAACAATAAAGAAAGTAAGACATCTTTTTATATACAGTACACTAAAGAGCCTACTATTTTTTTTGGCAGAATTTATCATTATAATCAACTTAATTATTTCCTGGATTTTGTATCACCATAGGCCTTAAATGTATGTAAATACAGGAAATGGGATTCACATCAAAAACATTTTCCCCAATTTTGTGTCCTCCCCCATTTCTCAAACCAAAGTTACACCCTTGCAGCCAACTGTGCTCTGATAGACATTGCATCATGTATCAATAAAGTAAAAACAAGTCTCTGTCTGTCTGTCTTTCTTTTTTCTTTCAGCTTCTCGTTAGAGACATAATTCAGTGTTGTGTTAAAGTCACCACAGAATACAGCACCCAGCAGAAGATAAAGTCCTGTGTGTTGTTTGTTGTGTAACCATGTTCTACCTGTGCTGTGATTAGGTATTGAGCTGGTGTCTGAAATCACAGCAGCGGAGCTTCAGGATGCATCAGGTCCAAAACCAGATTTACCAGAGGGCATAACTGTGGCCTACACCATCCCCAATAAGGTACATGCATGTTGCATGATCAAGCCATCAAGTTATTCAGCGCCATCCATTCTCTGACAATACATTTATTAGAACAGTAATATTGACTTTGTCATGTGCGGTCCTCTCTTAAAGTAATAGAAATGATGACTGATACTATTATTTTTGCTAAACACTGAAGACTTTTGGGTTTTAGGTCAAAAGATAAATATCAGATTATAGATCAGAATTTCTGCTTTAATTTCTTTATACAATCTAGATGTATTAAACAACTTAGAACACGTGAGGTTTACTGACAGACCACACAGTATATTTTAGATGAGCAACAGTATTGGAACAGATATTGCCCGTTGTGTTTACATCCATGTTTATTTACATATGAACGAATGTCACCCACCTTTTAGATATTCATGCTGCTTCTGTCCTAAAAACCTTTTCTGAAGAATAGTTCTAGTATTTCAAATTAAGTCATAGCCAATAATGTCAGCATGAGCTGAAGCTGAATCAGAAAAAGTTTTATTGCCAGGTACAGCAAAGGGTCAGCAAAGAGCACTTTACAGTACACTTTAAAGAGCAGTGAATGAGCACCAGTACACTAAAGGGCTTTATTAACCCAAACCAATCCTGTACACAGACCAGATTAATCCGACCTGTACACAACATAAACATAATATTAAAATTCTGTTCTCCACAAAATAATGTAAATAGGTAAGTGAACCTTTGCATAAGTAAGGCACTAGGTAGAAGGTCCATCACGCTGTCAGTGTACTTTTTATGTAGCAACACACTAAAACACAAACCATGAAAAAGCATAAAGAATTCAGTGTTGCATTATAGTAGTGTACTGATTGTAAGTTTATTCGAGAGATCGGGTTTTCACTTTTTTGTTAATTTGTTAGTTATTATATATATATATACACACTATATTGCCAAAAGTATTCGCTCACCCATCCAAATAATCAGAATCAGGTGTTCCAATCACTTCCATGGCCACAGGTGTATAAAATCAAGCACCTAGGCATGCAGACTGTTTTTACAAACATTTGTGAAAGAATGGGTCGCTCTCAGGAGCTCAGTGAATTCCAGCGTGGAACTGTGATAGGATGCCACCTGTGCAACAAATCCAGTCGTGAAATTTCCTCGCTCCTAAATATTCCACAGTCAACTGTCAGCTGTATTATAAGAACGTGGAAGTGTTTGGGAACGACAGCAACTCAGCCACGAAGTGGTAGGCCACGTAAACTGACGGAGCGGGGTCAGCGGATGCTGAGGCGCATAGTGCGAAGAGGTCGCCAACTTTCTGCAGAGTCAATCGCTACAGACCTCCAAACTTCATGTGGCCTTCAGATTAGCTCAAGAACAGTGCGCAGAGAGCTTCATGGAATGGGTTTCCATGGCCGAGCAGCTGCATCCAAGCCATACATCACCAAGTGCAATGCAAAGCGTCGGATGCAGTGGTGTAAAGCACGCCGCCACTGGACTCTAGAGCAGTGGAGACGCGTTCTCTGGAGTGACGAATCGCGCTTCTCCATCTGGCAATCTGATGGACGAGTCTGGGTTTGGCGGTTGCCAGGAGAACGGTACTTGTCTGACTGCATTGTGCCAAGTGTAAAGTTTGGTGGAGGGGGGATTATGGTGTGGGGTTGTTTTTCAGGAGCTGGGCTTGGCCCCTTAGTTCCAGTGAAAGGAACTCTGAATGCTTCAGCATACCAAGACATTTTGGACAATTCCATGCTCCCAACTTTGTGGGAACAGTTTGGAGCTGGCCCCTTCCTCTTCCAACATGACTGTGCACCAGTGCACAAAGCAAGGTCCATAAAGACATGGATGACAGAGTCTGGTGTGGATGAACTTGACTGGCCTGCACAGAGTCCTGACCTCAACCCCATAGAACACCTTTGGGATGAATTAGAGCAGAGACTGAGAGCCAGGCCTTCTCGTCCAACATCAGTGTGTGACCTCACAAATGCGCTTCTGGAAGAATGGTCAAAAATTCCCATAAACACACTCCTAAACCTTGTGGACAGCCTTCCCAGAAGAGTTGAAGCTGTTATAGCTGCAAAGGGTGGACCGACGTCATATTGAACCCTATGGATTAGGAATGGGATGTCACTTAAGTTCATATGCGAGTCAAGGCAGGTGAGCGAATACTTTTGGCAATATAGTGTGTGTATATATATATATAATATATATATATAATATATATATATATATATTTATATATATATATATATATATATATATATAATATATATATATATGTGTGTGTGTTTTTAAGTATTTGGTTTAATATTTCATAAAGTAAATCATAAAATGTTGTTGACTAATATTCAGTGCCATTTTAGTCACAGTAAATTTGAGTAAAATTAATGTATATAACATGACTTAATACTGATTAAAGCTAAAGGATGAAAAACTATGATTTAAACAATGTGAATATTAACACTGGAACAGGTCTAAGAGCCTAGTATAAATCTTTTGAGTTTTTCTCTCTGAGAAAGTCCTTTGCTGTGTGTGTGTGTTTTTTATCATTTTGGAATGTTCATGTTCGGGAGATGTTCCTCCCAGTTTAATTGGATGCATTTGTAGACTTCTGAATTCATGCTGCTACTATCACACCATCACACTATGGAGTTTTTTTGCAGCTCTGACAATGTTTCTGACTCTAGTTGTTATCTTTGGCTGATGCATTTTGTCTAGTTGTTGGTACACCAGTGGTTTCTTTTTTTTTCTCAGCACGCTCCAGATTGGTTCAAAAATGTTTGGTTTATAAATTTTAACAAATAAAGTAGTTTTCTCAGGGTTCAAACAAAGTTTAGCAATTAACAAAAAACAAAAGAATTGGCCTGTTTCAATACGTATGGAGGGGACTGTACCTTTAGTTTATTGTATTTACTGCTTATATGATGCTGTGGGTTGAACTATCACCTCTTCCCAACCCTGCCTACCAGCCCTTTCTCTAAACATTTTAACAGTTGTCTGCCTTTTGTATTTTCTTCAGGATGGGGAAGTAAATTCAGAAGAGACTGTAGAAGAGACAGATCAGAGTCTGGAGGAGTTGATGGCTCAAATGAAGAAACTGTAAAGGCAGATCATCTAATTTTGCATAAACACAAGCTTCTCTCACCTGTGCCCTGAGGAGCTACAATCCATTAACATTATACACAGTCTCATTCCTGTCAGGTTAACAAACTTCTCTTTACTTATAAAGACATTACAGCTGCTGCAAATGGTACATGATGACCATGATTTCTGCATTTGTTAAAACACTGTAAATGAAACGAGATATTTCATTAAAGTTTTCCCTCATTAGTCCTCAGCAGTCACTGTGCCTAGCTCAAGTGAAAATGAAATCTCACAAACACATGAGAGTCCATGTTAAATCTTTCTAAAGATTTCTGCCATTTAAGTTGCTCAAAGATCTTTGAGCTGATGTCCTTGTTCAATAAAGTATTTACTGACATCAGGATAACATCATCCACATTCATATGTTTTTGTCATATTTATTGTTCATACACATCAAATAATGCACCTTATTAACAAATGCACATGAACCTCTAATGTAGTGTTTGGTGTTTTTACTGAGTGTTGGCCTCCAGACAGAAAAGTATTTCCAGTATTGTCACCACTTTAATACTGTAGCAGTAAATTTCGGAGTTGCAGTAGACTGAATGCATGACTGTGTAACTGTTCATTTAGCTGCTTCCCATCATCCTTGGGAAACTATTATTCCATTCTGTAATGAATGTAAATGAATAAAAATCTATTTAATTATGGGACATACACCATGTTCATGTGATAATCTGTAAGAGGATTATCCAAAGGCACAGGCTGGCCCAGTCTGCACTCTGAGGATGGGGAACAGTGAAAGCTCTTTAACAGGAAAGTTCATTTTTAAAATTCATGATGGATTTCTGATTTAAAAAAAGATATTCTTTAATATTTAGTCATTTTTATAAATTGTATTAATAAATGTAATAAAAAATGTAACTAAAGTAGTGTTTAAGTATCATTATAAAGCAAAACACAAATATTAAACAATAAAATGAAAATTTCCTGACCTCTCTTTCTCATGGCAATAAATGTTGATGTTACAGAATAGGTTTCTCTGCAGGGCCGTGGATGAAGTTGTAACATAACGTGAACACACACATATAAGAATTTGGATAAATATGTGTACCATCATTTGTGTTCAGGTATGAGAAATGTGACACCACTCAGTCACTCAGCAAATCAGTGTTTTCTCAAATCCCTATGACTAATCCCTAGCACAAAGTCCACCAGAAGTCAGGGCAGTCAGGTTAAGAAAAAAATAAAGTTAAGGGACGTCTGGAAAAACTCCATAATAGCTACAAACTGGCACGACTAATTGTCACATTTGTGTCACAATTAAATTAACTGATACATGCTATTTTGTAAACTTTGTGGAAATCTTGTGGAATTTTAAGCATAAATGGCTTTCAAAGTAGGTCCTTCATTGTTATATAGAGTCATTTAGAGGTGTTTAAAATGGTTAAGATTTACAGTCACTGATTGCCATGTTTCAAACTCATACTTCAAACCCTTCTCAGCAGCTTTGTCTGTGTACGTATAGCTCTATGTACAAGTTGTTTACACTTCATTTTAATGTTAATGCACGTGTCCCATTAGATTTTAGTAAGGCACATTATTTAAAGATGTTTTCACATGTAAGATTGTAATACAGTACAGAAGAACACCAAATTGTTTTTCTAAAGCTGATTTAAGCTGACACGTTCAGTTTTTTTACAATAAAGTTGACTGAAACCAAAGAATACCATCTCTGCGTACCAAATAACACTTTAAAATAGTATTATTTATAGCACTAAGCAGGACTGACAATGTACCAATACATGACAAGTAACAAAAATGACCATTCAGTTCACATGGTATTTCCCAAAAGGCAAAAGTGTTATTTCTTGGACCAGAACTTTGCTTTGGTTTATGACACAAGTTAGTTTTGCCTGGTGAGGGTGTGAGGTGTCGGACCTCACTAGAGGTCACCTGGGGGTGTGAGGTAGGAGGCTGGGGCTTCGCTTGCTGAAGGTGTCACCGCTGGATGAGTGAGGAGATGGGGCTTTCTCACACACCAAAGACGTTTCGACTTCCTTGATCTCCATGGCTCGTTTGTACAGCTCAGCGGCTTTCTCAAAATCCCCTTCCTCATAACTTTGAAACAGATGCAGAGATTCGGTCACTCATTATTTAGAAATAGCTGTAAAGGGTTCACACTCTTTTCCAAAGCATGCAAATGGGTCTTTGTGCATCTCTATATGTCACAATTCAAATAATATGAAAAGAGATGGTGAGAGGAGAGAGCACAGGGTAACTGTGTTCAAATATGTTCAATCAGCTTTCCTGTAAGATGAAGAGATCAGGGATTTCAGTTGTTCTGTGTTGTAAAATGAGAGAAAACAAACCTGAGCACTGCCAGATTTTTCAGAGTCTCTCCTACTCGAGGGTGCAGTCGCCCGAGGCTGTCCTCATACACTCTGAGTGCCCGCTCATACAGTGGCAATGCCTCACTGTGTTTCTTCTGCAACACACACACACACTGGTAGCTTGGCATAGATGAACATATTCTAAACCACAACTACTGTAGCAGCACAAGCATTAATACCACAGTTCAGTTATTTCTTTGGTATGAAATATGTGTTATTGCAATTTGCAGACTCACTAGCTGGCAGTAGAGGACACCAAGGTTAACCAAAGCAGTAGCCACGCTCGGGTGTTTGGGCCCAAAGCTCTTCTCTCGGATCTCAAGAGCCAACTCATATAGGGGCATGGCCCTCTCCAACTTCCCCTATAATGTGCACAATTTATATTTTGGACTGCGTTATTCTTTTAGCTACTCACTATTGCTTACTGTAATTAAACTCTAGCTAGGACATGAGAGAGACCTGCAGTGCTGCAAAATCTGTATTGGATCTGCCTCTGTCTTTTATAAGAACCCTCAGCACAGCTGTGAGAGGGGTTCTAGCTGCAAATTGCTGTCCTTCCTACACTTTTATACAGTCCAACCAGGAGCTTTTGAGCAACTTAATTAAATATGAGCTTATTATATAGCCTACAGTTTTCACAGGGACCTTTGAAGAAGTTTTCTGTGAGGAGATGTTCATTATTTTTTTGGGCTCTCTGTAACTCTGAGAGAAAAAAGTGTCCGGTATAGCAAATAAAGTTGCTTTAAAACATAAAACATAACTACAAATAAAAAATAAATAAATTAAAAAAAAAATACAAATCATTAAAACAACATTAAACAAGATTTTAATCATTTTAAAATGTTATCTCTGGCAAATTACTGTGGTGTAAATATTTTTTTAAATGACCAGGTTTTAAATTTTACTTTATATAAAAGAAAATATGCTCATAGCACATTTACAGTCACAATCTGTGTCTAGAAATAACGTATTTATCCTTCATTTGTTCTTCTATTTCTCAGCTGGTTTAAAAACACGTGTGAGGTAAAACAGAGTGTATCTCTCTCACCCTGCGCTTGTAGAGCATGGCTAGGTGTTTGAGGGTGTAGGCGAGAGATGGGTGGTCTGGAGCCAGGGCTCGCTTGCGGATTTCCAGTGCTTTCTCATACAGCTGCTCAGCGCTCTCATAATCCCTCCTCTCACAGTGAAGGGCAGCCAGGTTATTCAGAGACTGCGCACAGTCCGGGTGATCAGCGCCCAAAACACGCTGCCGCATCTCCAACGAACGCAGCAAGAACACTTTCGCTGCACTTTAACACAATGTAAGAAATTCATGTTACAAACCAACACCTGTTACAAACCAACATCATTATTTATTACAAAGCAAACATCATCACAGATAAGATTAAAGTATAGGTATAAAACTTTAACAGACTACTGTTAGTGTTTAACAATACTGCTTTTTTGCTCTTTTTAATGAACCTGAATTCTTTTTGTCATATTATATTTTTCATATAAGATCTTCTTTTAATTAACTAGTTAACTCCTGATAGTGATAGTGAGGAATAAGATAACAGGGCTTGCAGAAGGTGTTGGGGTGCAAAATAATATAGATTTACCCTTACCACTGTGCACATTATTTTACAATAACAACGTATGCTGAAGTGTTTTATTCTTCTTATAAATCATTCTTTTTTTTTCATATACAGCATACTATACATTTGAATCAGTTTTATATTTACAATTGAGATCATAAGTTCACATCCCCCTTCCCGAACCTGCAAAATGTTAAGAACTTACAAGAAATAAGGCTCTTATAAATTGCAGTTTTTAAAAAAAAACCTTTACACTTTCTGACCAATCAATAAAAAAACCCATAGAAGACTGTAGTAACTCACACTCCACTGTCAGACATTAAGAGTCAGTAGCTGGAAATGTGTATTATCCTCATGTCAGTGAAAATAAATGTCTCATTTGAGATCAATGAAGTAAGTCCACATTTACTTTATAAATATTGCACTTTTCACATGAATTCTATTTTAATTTTTGGAAAATGTGAAAAAAAAAATTCTCTAAACCAGATTAATCTCATTTTGGACCTTTTTGCATAAAGGACCCATATACCTTCATCAGAAATGCAAAAATGTACTGAATTTAGTCCAGTATTTTTATTATAGTTTTACCTAAATAATACAAAATCATGCTCAGAAACATTTCCTTCACTATGCTACAGACCTGAAACATTATCTTCAGATAGATGAGATATAGAGGCAAATATACTGCAGGGGTAAGTGACTCTGAAGAGGAAGTGGATTTGTATTTGCATTATATAAAGCAGCATCATAATCTAAACATGTGGAAAGTTAACTTCACTATAACATGCTGTCCTATGGTACATGTATGGTAAGGAATTTCCCCCTGGGATTAATAAAGTTCTTTGAATCTTGAATCTTGAATGATGGTACACTAGTTAGTACAGTAGTTTGTTTGTGGTTTTCAATATAGGCATAGGACCGGAATATTTTATTGCTACTCAATCATTTATAAATAGGATTGATATATAAAATCCCACCACACTGGACATATTTTGGAGGTAAACAAAAGAAGGTATTACTGACTCAAGGTTGTTCTGGAGGTAGTAGAGAACACCGAGTTCATTGAGAGTCTTGGCACAGTCAGCCGAATCTTTACTGAGAGTTAACTCTTCCAACTGCAGCGCTCGCCGACGCAGGAGAGTGAACCCGTACTGTGAAAACACACACACAAAATACACACACACACACACACACACACACAAAATACACAAAGATAAAAGGAGATAATGAATATGGGACAACCCTCAAATTCAGACAAGAAAAAGTGTCTTACAGGAACTGGCATGCTCATATCAGGATAAAATAAGAACAAGAATAAGAATGATTTTGAATAATAAGAATCTTTTCTCACCATGTGGCCTTTTTGCCGAGCCATTTTCTGCCTGATCTTGACTGATCTCTTATGCAGCTTCTCAGCTTGTTCGTACCTGATGATGAGAACACAATGGGAAAAAAAAAAGAGCAAAGGTCAAACATTAGGGCAGCAACTTGAAAAGACTATTTCTGTATACCACAGTGTTGTTCTGTTTTATGACAGCAGAGTGACGGAGCTGCCTGCGAAGAAAATCAGATTGTGCTTGTTCTAATACATTCATTTTTTTATACAGGCACAGCTCATTTACAGGGCCCTGTATGGTGGATGCTTAGCATCTAATACTGAAAATAACCAGATTTATTAAAAATGTTATTTAATAAATAAAAATGCATAATTGTTGACTTGGTGAAGTTTTCTTCAATTTAAGATTTTTGTAAAGAGTCTTAGGTGTCAGTGTGTCATTATTTAATGGAAGATGGCTTTTAATAAAGAATGTACTTGTTTTGTTTCTGGTAGAGGAGCGAGAGCGAGTCGAGTTCTCTTGCCACACTTGAGTGCTCAGCTCCATACGCATTCTCGCTGATCTCCAGCGCCTGCTTGTACAGTTGCTCTGCGTTGCCAAACTTCCTCCAGTGGACGTAAACTCCAGCCAGCTGGTGCAGTGACTGGGCCACACTGGGGTGATCTGGATCCAGAGCTGTCTCACGAATCTCTAGAGAGCGCTGCAAGGGTGCAACTGCCTGTAAAAAACACACAACAAACATTCACATAAGAAAATGGTGATCATTATGTGAGTTTTAAAGAGAATATTCAGCAAAAAAGAGTGCCACAAGAACACTAACAAGAATCCAAAAGCACAGAATGAGCCTATAAACATCCAGTTTTATCTAGTTGTCACTGATGGTTTAAATTTTTTGATTCCTTCAGTCTCTAAAAAAACATATGTTGAGTGTAGCGCCACATATAGAGATACTATGGTAATATTCTGCAGATATGTGTAGAGGTCACTGTTTTTAGCTGAACAAAAATCTCATGAAAGAATTCCATTTACAACACCACACTGAGCAGCTGTGCACATATATAGACAGGACATAAAGTAGAAAATATAAAAATGAGTATGTGCATGTGTGTGTGTGTGTGTGTGTGTGTGTGTTCTTGAGTGCACCTGGCTGAGAAGCCCCAGGTCTTTAAGGAAGCCACCGAGGGTCTCATACAGGTTGGCCAGTCTGCTCATGCTTTCTTCACTCTCACAGTTCCGCTCAAATTCCTTCAGAGCATCACAATATTCAGCTGCCATGGACACTTTATCCTTCCCGACAAACTGCCAATATGCTAGCAGCTCTGAGAAATGACCTCTGAAAAATAACATATAGGGTGAAATGGTAGGGATTATGTTAGCCTTTATAGAACTTTATAGAACTATCAGATACAGTGGCTGATACTGTCATAATGCTCTATATTAGTATACAATACAACTAGCTGCTGCACTGAAAACTTTTTCTTTATCTAATAAACAATCTAATATGCAAATGATTGTGAGATCATCATCAACAAAGTGTCCTAACCCCATAACTCCTAATCTATTCAAATCTCAAGATTTCAGTGACTATAACTGATGCTGACAAATTTCATGATATCTTTAGAATTATTTTTCACCACTCTACAATGTTACTGAAAATATACAACTGAAATGTTATGGTTTATTTTTGTGGTTGTGCCATGAAAAAGCCTTGAAATTTGAGGTAGACAGATTATTGTATATGAAACATCTGTCTTTATGTCTGTCCTTCTTAATTTTATTCACTGTCTGATGGAAGGATGACAAACAGAATAATAGTATGAAGAAAGGAAGGCTCTAGGAATTATGGGGAACAAAAAATATAAATTAAGTATGGAGAACTTGATTGTTGTACAAACTGACAAACAGACTGCTGGGTATGCTGATGGACAAATTATAGGACAGATTAATGGAGTAAGGATAGACAGAATAATGGATATATTGATGTATGAATGCCAGCTGGAGAAAGTAAAGTGTCACCTCTTGTAGAGATTCTGCGAGACAAACAGGTTGAGCAGACTGAGCTGTAGTTTACACTTTTCCCCCTGCTGCTGAAGTAACCATGGCAACTCATCAGCAACACGCCATGTCACTGTGTTCTCACTGCACACACACACACACACACATTGTCATTAGGGGATGCAGGAGCATAAATGACTAAGAGGCACATGGCCTGTTTAAAAACACAATATGAGAAGCCGGTGTGTGTGTGTGTGTGTGTGTGCATACAAGATACAAACCTAAGCTTCTGGTTAAAATACTGAATAAGTTTCTCTCTGTACAAAGAGCAACATCTCCCTCCATTGAAGAACTCCTGCATTACAGCCTCACACGCCTGATACACAGAAAAATAAAACACACACACATACACACACACACAACCATAAGCCTGATACTCAAACTGAATAGATTTTGCAAAGCGGAACATTTTGTCTCGGCCAAATTAAAATGTTATACAATAGATGCAGTACTGTGCAAAAGACAGTCTTAGATTTGTTGTTTTAGCAAAGGTATAATGACCATATATAATTATTTCCATCTCAGTTATAATTACAACCAAAGAAAACAGGAAATTTGTATGCAGCATTAAAGAACAGAAAAAAATCAGAAAAAAACGGCTTCTATAGGCTATAGTGGCAAGTATTCAGTGCGACCTCTACTTTCACTTATACAATAGCAGGAACCTGGCTCTCTTAAACCTAAATGGAATGGAACCCTAATTAATGCCTTATTAATTTTTGAGTCTAATCGTCAAAGAATGAGTGCTTGCAGCTTTCAGTGAAACATGGTGGAGGATCTGTCCTGGTTTGATGTTGCATTTCTGCCAGTGGTGTTGGTGATATTTTCAGTGTTGATGCTGATGTTCATCATGCTGAAAAGTGCAGCATTCATCATGCCATTACTTCTGGAAAGCACATGATTGGAAATATTTTTTCAGCATGTTAACGATCCCAAGCACACCACTAATGCAGCGAAATCATATTTGCAGAAAAAACAGCCGATAAAACAGTGACAGTCATAAACTGGCCTCCACAGAGTCCAGACTTGAATATTATAGAGGCAGTATGGGATAATCAGGATAGAGAAAAAAAATAAAAAACAGTCTAATTCTAAAGAAGATCTCTGTGAAGTGCTGAAAGAAGCTTGGTATACTATATCAGAAGATTGCTTCACAAAGACAGTCTACCCAGAATAGTTCAAAATGTGCTTAGTGCCAAGGGAAATCACACTAAACACTGACTTTTGCCTGAGGAAGCCATTTTGTTCTGAATTTTTTTTTTTTTAATTTTGTATACATATTTCCTGTATTTTCTTATTATATCTTAATAAAGAGGCCAAAAATAAATATGGATGGTCATTAACACTTTGCTAAAAACAGAGCTGGTGGTGACTTACGTGGCAATACTGTGTATACACAAAGCTCTAACTCTTCCAGTAGGTTTATTTTTGATGCAGAAAATAAGATGTGAAACCAACTGCATGTAACAGGACAGGAAGTGCAAGTCGATAAAAGAATGACCATGCCCTCACAGTGAGACTAGATGTGAGAAGCATCACTATGTTCAGGGTACAATTATTATTATCACTGATATTATTATTATTGTTATTATTATTATTACCACACACACACACACACACAGAGGACCTGTAGATGCTGAAAGCGAACAAGGCTGCAGCTGAAGTTGATAATGAGGAGTTTTTGGAGACTGTAGAGCAGAGAGGAGAGCACTGGGAAATGTAGCTCAGGAAAAATATCCAAGAGTTCAGATTCACTGACGCCATTATGACTGGCACAGAGCAGGCACAATAACTGCAGAAGAAAAGAACACACACATTATTAGACCTATAACCAAAATAACCTAGAAAGCAAGAAATATTCACATTCAAATGCTTAAAATATAAGACATCCTTTTTGTCTAAGTGGCCCTTTATGGAGAAACATTACTAATATAAAATCATGTCACTTATGATATCCTTTTTCTGTGTTCTATTATGTTTGAACACAATTCTCACCATCAATAGTTTATGTGAAAATAACAGAAAGGGCAGAATTACAGCTAACATCAGCTACTCAGGACAAAAACCTAGATTAATATTTAAGTGTATTCAACATCTTTTTAAGAACTTTAATACTGTTTTTTCAGAAAGGCTTGGTACTGCCCAATTTCTTCTATTAAAAATGTGTCATCTGCATAGATGTCAAATATTACAAGAGAGAATCAAGCTCCATTGATAAATAAATTATAGTATAGATAATAGATGTTAACAGATCTTTTTTACCATCACTATACCATCACTTTTGGTATGTCATTTTTTATAAAAAGATTTTTTAACTTATTCATAATCATTTAATATTCTCACCAAGGTTAAGGTGTGAACTCACTTCTCTCATGACGTGCCTCTCTCTGTCTGTGTTAAGTGAATCCAGTACCACCTTTAGGCTCAGTCTGTACAAAGCCACTGTGTCCTGACATAACACACACTGATGCAGCATTCTGTCCAATGTCCAGGATGATCTAGTGCTGAGAAAAAAACTTTAGGTAACAAGTAGATCAAAGCTTGAACACATGTCATGAATACACAAAATAATTGTAAGCATTAAGTTGCATGCTTTTATATATGTATCGTCACTCACTGGGTGAGGAGTCTGGCCAGCAGTGAGACATACAGTGCATTACAGGTGGAAGCAGAGCGGCAGTGTCTTTCTAATTTCTTCTCCTGTGACAGAACAGTGTATGAAATCAATGTCCTGAGACATGGCAAAACAGTGAAATACAGATAAATGTATTTATATGTCACATTCATACTGGTTATCTACCACAGTGTACACACACCTGCTCTTTTGTGGGTTTCATGTTAGTATTCACACACTCTGTGTTGAGGACACTTTTCACTTCTCGTAGACTAAGAGGATCCAGGTGTAAAGTTGGCCACAGCCTGAAATGTCAAAGAAAACTGTTTTGTAATCTTTTACTCTGTAATTTTCTTGTTCTCTTTTGCAAAGAGTGTGAAAACCACACTTCTGCGTGGTGTGTACAGTCAAGCTAATGATCCAAACATAAGCAGCGCTCAATTTTATATACAGTATCTCACAAGTGAGTACATCCCTCACATTTTTGTAAATATTTTATTATATCTTTTCAAGAAATGCCACTCTGCTACAATGTAAAGTAGTGAGTGTACAGCCTGTATAACAGTGTAAATTTGCTGTCCCCTCAAAATAACTCAACACACAGCCATTAATGTCTAAACTGTTAACAACAAAAGTGAGTACACCCCTCAGTGGAAATGTCCAAATTGGACCCAATTAGCCATTTACCCTCCCCAGTGTCATGTGACTCGTTAGTGTTACAAGGTCTCATGTGTGAATGGGGATCAGGTGTGTTAAATTTGGTGTTATCGCTCTCACACTCTCTCATACTGGTCACTGGAAGTTCAACATGGCACCTCATGGCAAAGAACTCTGAGGATCTGAAAAAAAAAATTGTTGCTCTACATAAAGATGGCCTAGGCTATAAGAAGATTGCCAAGACCCTGAAACTGAACTGCAGCACGGTGGGCAAGACCATACAGCAGTTTTACAGGACAGATTCCACTCAGAACAGGCCTCGCCATGGTCCACCAAAGAAGTTGAGTGCACGTTCTCAGCGTCATATCTGGAGATTGTCTTTGGGAAATAGACGTATGAGTGCTGCCAGCATTGCTGCAGAGGTTGAAGGGGTGGGGGGTCAGCCTGTCAGTGCTCAGACCATACGCCGCACACTGCATCAAATTGGTCTGCATGGCATTCGTCCCAGAAGGAAGCCTCTACTAAAGATGATGCACAAGAAAGTCTGCATACAGTTTGCTGAAGATAAGCAGACTAAGGACATGGATTACTGGAACCATGTCCTGTGGTCCGATGAGATAAACTTATTTGGTTCAGATGGTGTCAAGCGTGTGTGGCAGCAACCAGGTGAGGGGTACAAAGACAAGTGTGTCTTGCCTACAGTCAAGCATGGTGGTGGGAGTGTCATGGTCTGGGCCTGCATGAGTGCTGCTGGCACTGGGGAGCTACAGTTCACTGAGGGAACCATGAATGCCAACATGTACTGTGACATACTGAAGCAGAGCATGATCCCCTCCCTTTGGAGACTGGGCCGCAGGGCAGTATTCCAACATGATAAAGACCCCAAACACACCTCTAAGACGACCACTGCCTTGCTAAAGCTGAGGGTAAAGGTGATGGACTGGCCAAGCATGTCTCCAGACCTAAACTCTACTGAGCATCTGTGGGGCATCCTCAAACAGAAGGTGGGGGAGCGCAAGGTCTCTAACATCCACCAGCTCTGTTATGTCATCATGGAGGAGTGGAAGAGGACTCCAGTGGCAACCTGTGAAGCTCTGGTGAACTCCATGCCCAAGAGCGTTAAGGCAGTGCTGGAAAATAATGGTGGCCACAAAAAATATTGACACTTTGGGCCCAATTTGGACATTTCCACTGAGGGGTGTACTCACATTTGTTGCCAACGGTTTAGACATTAATGGCTGTGTGTTGAGTTATTTTGAGGGGACAGCAAATTTACCCTGTTATACAGGCTGTACACTCACTACTTTACATTGTAGCAGAGTGTCATTTCTTCAGTGTTGTCACATGAAAAGTTATAATAAAATATTTACAAAAATGTGAGGGGTGTACTCACTTTTGTGAGATACTGTGTGTGTGTGTGTATATGTATATATATATATATATATATATATATATATTGGGGTTTGTGTGTATATATATATATATATATATATAAAGTTTAGACGTTGTGTGACCCATATTCAATTGAAAACACCACAAAGACAAGATATACAATGTTCAAACTGATAAACTTGACTGTCTCTTGCAAATATTCACTCATTTTGAATTTGATGCCTGCAACACCTTCCAGAAGAGCTGGGACAGGGGCAACAAATATAAGAGGATCCCCGAATGGCTCAGTCATTCACAAGCAAGGATGAGGTGCAAATAGTCCAACAGTTAAGGAAAAACTTTTCTCAACATACAGTTGCAAAGAATTTAGGTATTCCATCATCTACAGGCCATGATATCATTAGAAGACTCAGAGAATCCGGAGAAATCTCTGTGACTGAGTGGCCACGACCTTCGATCCCTCAGGCGGCACTGCATTAAAAACAGACATCATTCTGTAAAGGATATTACCACATGGGCTCAGGAACACTTTGGAAAACCGTTGTCAGTTAACACAGTTCATCGCAACATCTACAACTGCAAGTTAAAACTGTACCATGCAACGCGCAAGCCATACAACAACACCCATAAACGCTGCCGGCTTCTCAGGGCCTGAGCTCATCTGAGATGGACTGATGCAAAGTGGAAAACTGTGATATGGTCTTACGAGTCCACATGTCAAATTGTTTTTGGAAATCATGGACGTCACGTCCTCTGGGCTAAAGAGGAAAAAGACCATCCAGATTGCTATCAATGCAAAGTTCAAAAGCCAGCATTTGTGATGGTATGGGGGTGTGTTAGTGCCCATGGCATGGGTAACTTGCACATCTTTGAAAGCACCATTGATGCTGGTACAAACAAGTTTTGGAGCAAAATTTGCTGCCATCCAAGCGACGTCTTTTTCAGGGATGTCCCTGCTTATTTCAGCAGGACAATGCCAAGCCACATTCTGCACGTTACAACAGCACTGAAAATGAAGCGCAAACTATGACAAAGCAGACCTCAGACAGTTTAGCAACTGAAGTCATACATCACAAGAATGGGAAAGAATTCCATCTACAAAGCTTCAACAATGTCCTTAGACATGTGTGTCCTTAGTTCCCAAATGCTATTGAGTGTTGTTAAAAAGAAAGGTGATTTTATCAGTTTGAACATATATATGCATATGCATATATTGTCTTTGTGGTGTTTTCAATTGAATATGGGTCAACAAGGATTTGCGGGTCATTGTATTCTGTTTTTATTTACGTTTTACACAACGTCCCAACTTCACTGGAATTGGGGTTTGTATATATGAAATAAGATTAACATGTTTAATTTTATTTAATCTAGCCATGGGGCACAGAAGTCACAGTCCAGTGACTTCGGTGCCGGTCCCAAGCATGGATAAATAGAGAGGGTTGCGTCAGGAAGGGTATCCAGCGTAAAACATTGCCAAATTTAACCATGCAAATTCTCAGTACTCTGAATACTGTTGGTCGAGGAAGTAGAGGAGGGAGGAGAGTGTGCAGACAGAGAGAGAAGAGGAAAGATAAGAGTGTAGGACTGAGAATAGGAACTCAATGTTGGTACTATGACAGGTACCAGAGGTAGAGAGCTGGCTGATATGATGGAGAGAAGGAAGGTGGATATACTGTGTGTACAGGAGATCAGGGGGAAGGGTAGCAAGGCTCGTAATATAGGAGCAGGATTCAAGCTGTTTTATTATGGTGTGGATAGTAAGAGAAATGGTGTAGGTGTGGCCCTGAAGGAGGAGTTTGTGAGGAATGTTCTGGAGGTGATGAGAGTGTCAGACAGGGTGATGAGTCTGAAGTTAGAGATTGAGGGGGTGATGTTGAATGTTGTTAGTGGTTATGCCCCACAGGTAGGTTGTGAGTTAGAGGAGAAAGAGAGATTCTGGAGTGAATTAGATGAGATGATAGAGAGTATTCCTACGGATGAGAGAGTAGTGATAGGAGCAGATTTTAATGGACATGTTGGTGAGGGGAACACAGGTGATGAGGAGGTGATGGGCCAGTTTGGAGTTAAGGAAAGGAACCTTGAAGGACAGATGGTAGTGGACTTTGCTAAGAGGATGGACATGGCTGTGGTTAACACTTATTTTCAGAAGAGGGAGGAGCATAGTGTGACTTACAAGAGTGGAGGTAGGAGAACACAGGTAGACTACATCCTATGTAGAAGATGCAATCTGAAATTAGTGACTCTAAAGTGGTAGTGGGAGAGAATGTAGCCAGACAGCATAGGATGGTGGTGTGGATGACTTTGATGGTCTGTAAGAAGAGGTCAAAGATAGAGAAGAAAACCAAGTGGTGGAAGCTGAAAAAGGAGGAATGTTGTGAGGAATTTAGACAGGCTCTGGATGGTCAGGTAGTGCTGCCAGATGACTGGGAAACTACAGCAGAAGTGATCAGGAAGACAGGAAGTAAGGTGCTGGGTGTGTCATCTGGAAGGAGGAAAGAAGATAAGGAGACTTGGTGGTGGAATGAGGAAGTTCAGGATAGTATTCAGAGGAAGAGGTTAGCCAAGAAGAAGTGGGACATGGACAGGACTGAAGAGAATAGACAGGAATACAAGGAGTTACAGCACAGAGTGAAGAGGGAGGTGTCTAAGGCCAAGCAGAAGGCGTATGATGAGTTGTACACTAGGTTAGACACTAGAGACGGAGAGAAGGACTTATACAGGTTAGCTAGGCAGAGGGATCAAGATGGGAAGGATGTGCAGCAACAGTTATTAAGGATAGAGATGGAAAGGTGCTCCCAGGTGAGGAGAGTGTACAGAGGAGATGGAAGGAGTACGTTGAAGAGCTGATGAATGAGGAAAATGAGAGGGAAAAAGAGTAGAAGGAGTAAACTCTGTGGAACAGAAAGTAGATAAGATTAGAGAGGATGAAGTCAGGAAGGCTTTGAAGAGGATGAAAAGTGGAAAGGCAGTTGGTCCTGACGACATCCCGGTGGAGGTCTGGAAGTGTCTAGGAGAGGCGGCAGTGGAATTTTTAACTAGTTTGTTTAACAGGGTTTTAGAGAGTGAGAAGATGCCTGAGGAATGGAGAAGAAGTGTATTAGTGCCGATCTTTAAGAATAAGGGTGACGTGCAGAGTTGCAGAAACTATAGGGGGATAAAGTTGATGAGCCATACAATGAAGCTATGGAAAGAGTAGTGGAAGTTAGGTTAAGGAAGGTAGTGGAAATTTGTGAGCAGCAGTATGGCTTCATGCCCAGAAAGAGCACAACAGGTGCAATTTTTGCTCTGAGAATGTTGATGGAGAAGTATAGGGATGGTCAGAGAGAGTTGCACTGTGTGTTTGTAGACTTGGAGAAAGCATATGACAGGGTGCCAAGAGAAGAGCTGTGGTACTGTATGAGGAAGTCAGGAGTAGCAGAGAAGTATGTCAGAGTGGTGCAGGACATGTATAAGAGGAGCAGGACAGTGGTGAGGTGTGCTGTAGGTCAGACAGAGGAGTTCAAAGTGGAAGTGGGACTGCATCAGGGATCGGCTCTGAGCCCCTTCCTGTTTGCTATGGTGATGGACCAGTTGTCAGAGGAGGTCAGACAGGAGTCTCCTTGGACAATAATGATTGCAGATGACATTGGGATCTGTAGTGAGAGCAGGGAGCAGGTGGAGGAAAACCTGGAGAGGTGGAGGTTAGCACTGGAGAGAAGAGGAATGAAAGTCAGTGGTAGTAAGACTGAGTACATGTGTGTGAATGAAAGGGAGGGAAGTGGAACAGTAAGATTACAGGGTGAAGAGGTGAAGAAGGTACAGGAGTTTAAGTACTTGGGGTCAACAGTCCAGAGTAACGGAGAGTGTGGAAAAGAGGTAAAGAAGCGAGTGCAGGCAGGTTGGAATGGGTGGAGAAAGGTGTCAGGAGTTCTGTGTGATAGAAAAATATCAGCAAGAATCAAGGGTAAGGTGTACAAGAAAGTGGTGAGACAGGCTGTATGGTTTAGAGACAGTGTCACTGAGGAAGAGACAGGAGTCAGAGCTGAAGATGTTAAGGTTCTCTTTGGGGGTGCCAAGGTTGGACAGGATTAGGAACGAGTACATCAGAGGGACAGCTCATGTTGGACGTTTGGGGGACAAAGTTAGGGAGGACAGATTAAGATGGTTTGGACATGTTCAGAGGAGGGAGAGTGAGTATATTGGTAGGAGAATGTTGGACATGGAGCTGCCAGGCAGGAGGCAAAGGGGAAGGCTAAAGAGGAGGTATATGGATGTAATAAATGAGGATATGAAGCTAGTGGGTGCAAGTGTTGAGGATGCAGAAGATAGGGATAGGTGGAGAGAGATGATTCGCTGTGGCAACCCCTGAAGGGAAAAGCCGAAAGAAGATGTTTAATTTTATTAATAGATGCTGTCTTAAATGTATTATAATTTAACAATTTTGGTTCACTCAGGAAACTCTAAGCTAGTCTGAGCATTTTACATCTACATTTACAGCATTTGGCAGACATCCATATCCAGAGCTATATACATTGATCTCATTTATACAATTAAGTATCCGAGGGTTAAGACCTTGCTCAGGGCCATAGCAGTGGCAGCTTTGGTGGCCCTGGGATTTGAACTCACACACTTCTAACATCTTAACCAATGAGCTACCACCACCCTTAAACTTTAAGTTTGATGTCATTGGACTATGGTGTACTGAGGACTACTATTGATAGTAAATACACCATGTTTCCTTTAGTCAGAGAAATTTAATTCCTAGATGTGTTAATGTTATGTTTATTTGGTTTAATATAGTCATAATCCCCAGGTCATGCATTAAGTTAACAAAGCCTTGTGTGTGTACCTCCAGGCCTGTGGGCATGACTCGACATTGACCGACACCAGAACTCTGACATTAGCAGGAAGTGGATCAATCAGCCACTTCATATGTCGCTCTGCATTCTGGGAAATAATAAAAGCAAGAGCCAGACCATGATATATATATATATATATATATATATATATATATATATATATATATAAATAAAATTACAAAATAAAATAAAATATCTTGATCTTTACACCTACTTGGATTTGGTCAATGGAGTCAATGACAATAATGATGTTGCCATGATGGCGTGAGGACAGTCTCTCCAACCAGCGAGGAAATTCCTCCAGGATCTTACAGGGGTCCATAGACAAGCCTGAGAGTGACCAGAAATGCTGCAAAAGCTAAAATGAGAGCAATAAAGATCATCCAATAAAGAAACCTTCACACTGATTTATATCTTTATATTTTCAGCAACATAACATGACATAACAAGAACTGAACTGATCTAACTTTAGGTCACTATACTTTGTGTAGTGTATAATATAATAATATAATATAATTCTTTATAATTGAAGTGGGATTTTGGGCCACTGTATATTGCATTGCAAGAATTGCATAATGTCTTTTCTATTAAATCCTTACTATGTAACTGCTATGAAACAATGGGATTATAGAGTATCATATCACATTGACTGGCATATGTGTTTTCACATGCATATGAGCGACCTTCACAGTGAGGCGTTTGATGATGAGGACGGGCTCGGAGCTGGTGGATAGAGCAGGACCCACAAAGTGATAGAGAATCAGTGTGTTGGGGGAGTGTTTCTGCTGTAGCTCTATCCTGAAAAATATTCATTGCATTTTATAACTGAAAATGTACTAATATTCACTGTTAAATTTAGCCAACATACTCTATCTTCTACAATTTTAACAGTGTTAAACCTAACCAATATAATATACTATACAATTACAATCCACATAACTTCCTTCAAAACAACCCAAAATAAGGGTGAATGCAATAAAATGAATATTCAAGCATAAACAAAAATTTAAGATACAGTCTGTTAGAAATCTATACATATAAACTTTAGACACTAATGGCTTCATATGAAGTAGCAAATACCATTTAGCAAGAAGGAGAGATTTGCCCGAGCCTGGGGCTCCTGACACTAGTACTGGAGGAGTTGGAGGAGGAGCAGCAACCATATCATTCAGACCATCAATGTACTACAGAGAGATGAATCAGAGAGGGAGAGGGAGAGAGAGAGAGAGAGAGAAAAGAGAGAGAGAGAGAGAGAGAGAGAGAGAGAGAGAGAGAGAGAGAGAGAGAGAGAGAGGGATATTTTATATTTTATTATAGCTCTCTTCTACTTCTCCAAGACCCAGATACAATTTTAGGGACAGTAAAAATCTTGTATTTGCCTGGTTTACCTGGTTTCTATAGTTATACCTTCTTTGTAGAGCTAATAATTAACTTCACACACAGACTTAAAGCTAAAAATGCTAATGAAATACTTAATGACTTATTTTGAGGGTGCTTTACCTTATCAACAAATATTTGATACTTTCTCCGCTTCCACTAGCTTGCATATTAGTAGTATTTTTCAGTTTAATGTAGCATCTATAGTGACATATATTAAGATTATAATGGTCCTGCATCTCTTCGACATTCATTAGCTAAGCCATACCCCAGGCCCCTTTTCATCTTTTTTCCCTCTTCATTCCACCATTTTCTTTACCCCTCCAAATGATTTCAATTCTATGATATTGATAAATAACAAATAAAATAAGGAATAAATGTCTAATGAGAGAGAGAGAGAGAGAGAGAGAAAGAAAGAGAGAGAGAGAGAGAGAGAGAGAGAGAGAGAGAGAGAGAGAGAGAGAGAGAAAGAGAGAGAGAGATGATATAGGAACCTTCTGTAAGCTGACACTAGCTGAAGCATTGCAAATGTGCTGGTAGGCTTCAGTCTGCTCCTGTTCATCATGTAAATCCCACAGCACATCACCAGGGTCTGATTCTTCTCTGTCCTCCAGTCCTGTGCTGTCCTCCAGCTCCAACCCCAACAGTTCCTAAATAGAATATTTTAATTAAAAATGCAGGAAAGGTATATTTTACATTAAAAAAAAGAATCTGATTTCAGAAAGTCCGTAGCTGAAATATGAGTCACATCATATTATTTTTCCCCATGCCAGTGAGTGCAATGTCATACCAAGATCAGAGATCATACCATGCAGTCTTCCTAACTTGAAAACAATTTAGAGATATCTGCAAATTACACAACCCACCAACAACATTGTCTGTTAATGAGTGATATGAAAGTTAACTCTGCAATGCATTTGTCATGACAAACAGCCCACTGGGGAATATATGGAATATTATTCCATTAAAAAAATGACTGCGTTTCACAAAATGTCCATTAAATGTATGTCTGTAATTGAAATACATAGTGTTTAACTTTTATCTATATTAAACTAACAGGATTTTCATGAAACAAATGACTTGACCTTGCCATTCTAATACTCTATAAAGGCTGTAATTGCAAAACACAAAAACAACATTTAAGATTTGTAATGGACAGCTAGGTAATATAATGTATATATTATGCATAAGGATTATAATAAATAATTACTTTACATTCATAAAATACTGTTATTTTATAACTTATAACAGAAGATTATGACCAAGCTTCCAGTTCTAAAACTTGTAATTACATTTATAACAGGAAGCTTGAGTGTAATCTTGTGAGCAATCTCTACTGATGAAAAGATTTCCATTGTATCTCATTAAATCCCCACATTTCTGTACTAGTGTGTGTCAGAGTGTGTGTACCTGCTTTATAATCTTTTCTAGCTGAGCATAAATAAGTGCTGCTCCCTCCTCTGCAGAGCCTGAGTGGTCCACTACCTGCACATCAACACACACATCTCTGAGAATGTACACACACTTCTGCCAGAATTAATCAGTTGAACAGACTGCAATGTACAAATCCCATTTCTCGAATTATCTGTAAAAAGTGAAATGATAACCAGGACTAAGGCCTTCTTTAATTAAACTGAACAAATGTAATTTGTATACTGTTTTTAACAATACACATTGTCAAAAATCAGCTTTATATGGATATAGATTTAAATTTCTAAGCAACCTCCACAGAATTAGTGTGAATCCACCGTTCGAAGGTTGAGAGCAGAAATAGAGGTCAGTTAGAATCTTAAGGCCAGATTGGAATTCAGTGTAAAGAACAGAGATGAGCCACAAAACTTCAGAACCACATTTAACCATTACCATGGAAAGGTCAAGTGAAGGAAAGGCCAAAATGTGGATCATGAAATGATCTGCATGAAAGGATCTCATGATTCAGATCATACTAGCTCATTTGTGAAGCATGGTGGAGGTAGTATCATGGCTTGGACTTGCATGGCTGCTTCTGGAACAGACTCACTGATATTCACTGATTGTGTAAATCATGATGGTAGCAGAAGAATGAATTCAGAAGTCTACATTAACATTTTTTCTGACAAGTTACAGAGAAATGCATCCAGATTAATCAAAGTAACTTTATCATGCAGCAATACAATGACAACAATCCAACAAAGGATTTCAATCAAGGGAAAAAGTAGAAGGTCAAGTCAATCACAAGCCCTTAACAACACTGAGGAGCATTTCAACCTCATAAAGAGGAGACTGATGGGCGTGTGCAGTTATTGCAAGCGAGGGTATGTTGTTACCAAATAAGTGCTATTTATTTCAAGACTTATCTGTTCCTATATTTTTGCTTGCCAAAAAAATTTGGTGGTCTGAAATAAAAGGTTCTATGTTTTTTGTTTAACAGATAATATTAGATAAATACCAGGAAATAAAAGATGAAATACCAAACTCTTGTCTCATATCCAACTTTTGATCTCAACTCCAAATGTCTTATGTGTATATTTACAAAATGGATTGGCCTTTGGGGGGACGGCAGGCTGAGCAGAGGTGTGCCTTACCTTAACCTTAGCGGCCTTGTCTGCATTGTTAACTTTCTCCAGCAGGTCTCTAGTGGCTGAGCTCAGACAGGAAGCTCCCCCATCTGCTTTGTTTTCTCCCGTATTTAGATAAACTAGCAAAGGACGAGAGTCTGGAGTGCGTACAAATGCCTCCTCCACATCTTCCATTACACAGCTATACAGTAAGAAAAGGTCAACATCAACATTCGCATTTGTAACAACAAGGGCATTTCCACTAAGCATGCAAAATAATGCGGATGGGAACCAACAGCATTTGAGTTTCTAGTTCTTATTAATTTTCCATAACACAATCACAACGATTACAGTAAAATTGACTGCATCATTATTTCAGCTTGTGAGCATTTTAAGCCATTGTTAAGTTCACCATAAAAAAGGGCTCAGATTTATACAGTGGTCCTTTGTCTGATTACTCATTTGTTTAACCAGCTCATTGTCTGCAATGAAATGCCAAAAGACCCACAAATGAGTTACAGATTACATATCAATATTTGTGTGTGTGTGTGTGTGTGTCTTGCCTGGACACTGAGGACTTAAGCAGCAGCACACAAACTGAGCTCCTCTCAAGCTCCAGTTGGCGTTCAGTAGTGTAGAGAGAAGCTTTTTCCTCAGGGAAACACACAGTTAAGTAGAAATGGCCCAAATTCTCACAAAACCTTTTCAAACTAGGAGAATGAGTCTGAGAGACAGAGAGAGAACACAGGTCATGGCATGTTCAGTTGGCCTGACAATGTTTGTTAATGTGTATATGTGTACCTGGATAAAGGCATGGAGTTCTGCTCTGGTCTCTTGGGTGTAGATGAGGTAACATCGGACTGTGTTACTCCATAAAGCTTGAGACACATGAGGAGAAACCTGCATCAGACTGGCCACTGCTGCATCCCAATCATCTGAAACACACACACCGTGTTAATGTAATAGTCCTCAATTGTAATGAGCACGACTGTTCAGTATAATTAATTTAAGTTCATGGTCAAATTATAATGCCATAGCTGGCATATAAAGGTCTGAGTAATACATCTAATTACAGAACTCAGACTTTCAACAAGAACCAAAGGCCCTACTATAAACAGATGAAAATGTGAGCACTAATTTAAGTGTGAAATTATATGCAATCTGCATGTAGCTGTGGGGCATGTTGCAAGTTACTAACTGCAAAAATGACATTATATGCAAAATAGGGGAAGGAAACAATACATAAATGAGGATTTTGCAAGCACTGTTTGCAGATATAAGACTTTCTGTAACATGGAAACATGTATGTGTAAGTATGACTCAATTACAATGCAGTGAAAGCAGTGAGACATGCCTAAAGACTTGTCCAAAATACAAGATGAATATAAACCATATGTGAATGAAAAGCTTTTCCCGGGTTCTCTTTGAATGCTGTTGTTAGATCTATAGGTCGAACTAGTCAAACTTTCATGTTTATTAAAACAAAAAAAATAAATAAATCACAGCCTATGTGTGTTTTGAGGAACTTTAACCTCTGCTGACATTGGCGAATGGCCCCTCCACATCGATGAGACTGTGGGCAAACTCAGGCCCTCTGTGACCCTGTTGCAGCTGCATCATACTCCCCATGGAAGGCTCACTACCCAGAATGCCTCCACTCCAGTACTCACACTGAGTCCCTGCAGCTAGAATCAAAAAGATATGGTAGGGAGGAAGAAGAAAAAACAGACTGAAAGCCAGCAAATGAAATCAATTGTACAGCTCATTTACACCTAGATGTTTCGACTAACAGGACTACATCCAGGTTGCCATTTTATACAAAACACAGATTTGGAAATAGCAAGTCACATACTTGACAAAATGCATGGGGTTAAACTCTTCTAAGGATAAAATCCAATAATAAAACATGTGAAACAAACTGAACTGATGTCCTTAACATAGCCTGTCTTTTTTTAATCTAAAAACAAAAAGTTGGCTCAGTGTCATGACGTACTCTGTAACTGAGGTGGATGGAGTTGAGGTTATTTTGTAATCACATTATATAAAATAATATAATTAATTATATAAAACAATATCTCCTTATACACTTCTCTCTATATATATTTTTTTCAATTATTCCCTATTTTAATCTGGTCATGGGGTCACAGTCCAGTCACTTCTGTGCCGGTCCCAAGCCCAGATTTTTAACTAGTTTGTTTAACAGGGTTTTAGAGAGTGAGAAGATGCCTGAGGAATGGAGAAGAAGTGTATTAGTGCCGATCTTTAAGAATAAGGGTGACGTGCAGAGTTGCAGAAACTATAGGGGGATAAAGTTGATGAGCCATACAATGAAGCTATGGAAAGAGTAGTGGAAGTTAGGTTAAGGAAGGTAGTAGAAATTTGTGAGCAGCAGTATGGCTTCATGCCCAGAAAGAGCACAACAGATGCAATTTTTGCTCTGAGAATGTTGATGGAGAAGTATAGGGATGGTCAGAGAGAGTTGCACTGTGTGTTTGTAGACTTGGAGAAAGCATATGACAGGGTGCCAAGAGAAGAGCTGTGGTAGTGTATGAGGAAGTCAGGAGTAGCAGAGAAGTATGTCAGAGTGGTGCAGGACATGTATAAGAGGAGCAGGACAGTGGTGAGGTGTGCTGTAGGTCAGACAGAGGAGTTCAAAGTGGAAGTGGGACTGCATCAGGGATTGGCTCTGAGCCCCTTCCTGTTTGCTATGGTGATGGACCAGTTGTCAGAGGAGGTCAGACAGGAGTCTCCTTGGACAATGATGATTGCAGATGACATTGGGATCTGTAGTGAGAGCAGGGAGCAGGTGGAGGAAAACCTGGAGAGGTGGAGGTTAGCACTGGAGAGAAGAGGAATGAAAGTCAGTGGTAGTAAGACTGAGTACATGTGTGTGAATGAAAGGGAGGGAAGTGGAACAGTAAGATTACAGGGTGAAGAGGTGAAGAAGGTACAGGAGTTTAAGTACTTGGGGTCAACAGTCCAGAGTAACGGAGAGTGTGGGAAAGAGGTAAAGAAGCGAGTGCAGGCAGGTTGGAATGGGTGGAGAAAGGTGTCGGGAGTTCTGTGTGATAGAAAAATATCAGCAAGAATCAAGGGTAAGGTGTACAAGAAAGTGGTGAGACAGGCTGTATGGTTTAGAGACAGTGTCACTGAGGAAGAGACAGGAGTCAGAGCTGAAGATGTTAAGGTTCTCTTTGGGAGTGACAAGGTTGGACAGGATTAGGAACGAGTACATCAGAGGGACAGCTCATGTTGGACGTTTGGGGGACAAAGTTAGGGAGGACAGATTAAGATGGTTTGGACATGTTCAGAGGAGGGAGAGTGAGTATATTGGTAGGAGAATGTTGGACATGGAGCTGCCAGGCAGGAGGCAAAGGGGAAGGCTAAAGAGGAGGTATATGGATGTAATAAATGAGGATATGAAGCTAGTGGGTGCAAGTGTTGAGGATGCAGAAGATAGGGATAGGTGGAGAGAGATGATTCGCTGTGGCGACCCCTGAAGGGAAAAGCCGAAAGAAGAAGAAGAAGATTCCCTATTTTTTATTTGCTCTCCTGTAAATTCCCAGCGACCACACATACAAAGCAAATCAACCACATATTCTGACGTCAGTGTGATCGACAGGAAAGTAAGACTATGCCATTTCTTCCACCCTAAGGGCAGGGACAATTTTAACCCCTTGGCTCCTTTCCACAGATGACTCTGGCAGAAAAAGATGGGCTCCAGTGTTGTGTAACATAAAACACATGTGCCCTATCACAAGTAGATGATTTGTGAGTTCAAACCCAACAACAGGATAGATGTTTTTCAGTTGTGCCACTCTGGGGAACTTCCGTTTCTGTCATTTTACTGTCATTTGTCTGCATCCAGAAATCTAGAGTTCATTATAATGGATTTCACCTAGTCAGCTCATGAAAACTGCAATAAAGCAGAGTCATGTGACAGTAGTTATGCCAGGCATTGAATTCCACATGATATTAATTATGTAAGTGTTTAAGTCTGGTGTTTTCATGATTAAATTACAAACAAACAATTACATATTAGAGACCTAATGACAAATCTGAGCCCCATCAAAATACTGAAATAAACCCAGGACATTTACTTGAGTTTGAATGCGTGAAAAGTGTCATCAGATAACAATACCTATGGTTTAACCTGCTGAAGAAATTTTTACTGAGTAAGCCTTTAGAAAATCGTAAGCCATTTCAAGAGCATTTCTTCTGACACAATAATTAGTGTCTCTGAACTACTCATTGTTCCCAACATTAGAAAATCACCCACAGATAAGCACATCTTACTTGTGACACTTGTGTGGTTGTCATCAGAGTCAGAGTCAATAGGTTCATACAGCTGGATACCCTGAGCCTGCAGTTGCTGTAGTTTGGACTCCAGATCACGTTTTGCCCTTAACAAATCCTGAATTTCCTTTTCTTTTGTCTCACGGAAGATCTGTTCATCAAGTGAGAAGAGAGAGGGGGGGGTGTAAGAACAGATGAGTGTGTAGATGGCAAAACAGATGGTAATGTAGTTGTTAATTGTATGTTAATAAACAAATTTACTGAACTAGGATAGATAGGACTGACATATGTAAAGACCTTTTAAGAGGACCATTGCTGTTATACTTTGGAGATATACACTGATCAGCCATAACATTATGACCCCTGATCCCTGAAGGTGTGCTGTGGTATCTGGCACCAAGATGTAAGCAGCAGATCCTTTAAGTCCTGTAAGTTGCGAGGTGACGCCTCCATGGATCAGACTTGTTTGTCCAGCACATCCTACAGATGCTCGATTGGATTGAGATATGGGGAATTTAGAGGCCAAGTCAACACCTCAAATTTATTGTTGTGTTCATCAAACCATTCCTGAACCATTTTTGCTTTGTAGCATGGCACATTATCCTGCTGAAAGAAGCCATCAGGGAATACAGTTTCCATGAGAGGGTGTACATGGTCTGCAACAATGCTTAGGTAGGTGGTACGTGTCAAAGTAACATCCACATGGATGGCAGGACCCAAGGTTTCCCAGCAGAACATTGCCCAAAGCATGACACTGCCTCCGCCAGCTTGCCTTCTTCCCATAGTGCATCTTGGTGCCATGTTTTTCCCTTGTAAGCGACATGCATGCACCCAGCCATCCAGATCAGGCCACCCTCTTCCATTGTTCTGTGGATGCTCACATGCCCATTGTTGCCGCTTTCCGTGGTGCACAGGGGTTAGCATGGGCACCCGACTGGTCTGTGGCTATGCAGCCCCATATGCAACAAACTGTGATGCACTGCGTATTCTGACACCTTTTTTATCAGAACCAGCATTAACTTTTTAGCAATTTGAGCAACAGTAGCTCATCTGTTGGATCTGACCAGCCTTTGCTCTCCAGGTGCATCAATGAACCATGGCCGCCCATGACCCTGTCGCCGGTTCACCACTGTTCCTTCCTTGGACCACTTTTGATAGATACTGACCACTGCAGACCAGGAACACCCCACAAGAGCTGCAGTTTTGGAGATGCTCTGATCCAGTGGTCTAGCCATCACAATTTGGCCCTTCGTCAAACTCGCTCAAATCCTTACACTTGCCCATTTTTCCTGCTTCTAACACATCAACTTTGACGACAAAATGTTCACTTGCTGCCTAATATTTCCCACCCACTAACAGGTGCCATGATGAGGAGATAATCAATGATATTTACTTTACCTGCCTGTGCTCATAATGTTATGGCTGATCGGGGTATATAAACAGAGTGTATAGACAAAGGAGACAGTTGGAGTACCTGAGACAGAATAATAAATATCATGAGACAGTAGTTTTGACGTAATTAAACTGTATCCTTCCTGTATCTGTGAAAATGCAAACCACAAGGCAGATTAAATAAGTTTCACACCTTAAACTGCCGTTTCACTTTGTCTCTGTCATGTTCAAAGGTGGCTGCTCTCTCCATTGCCTGGTATTTTGCCTCCACAGCGGTTTCCTTCTCCCTGAGAATCTTCTGGTAGGTTTTTTGCAAGGCCTGACCACCACATATAGGACCAGCACATATAGGACATAGAAGTTATAATATTTCTGTTTCTTCAGTTCAGGGGCTCCCTTACTTCTTATGTTCATCAGCTCAAAAACATATACATTAAAACTCACAGCATTTGGAAAATGCCCTTATCCAGAGCTATGTACAATATATCAATATTCCTCTGACAGGAAGATAATCAGTCGGATAAAAAGATAATTAGTCGTATATGATCATATTATGAGTCTTATGGTAATACTATTAGACTAAAGTCATCTTGATTGGTTAGGACCAGTGGTGGGCAGTAACAAAGTAAATGTAATTCGTTACTGTACTTAAGTATCTTTTTCCAATATCTGTATTTTATTAACATATCATTTTTTTGAGAATTCTTACTTTCACTCAAACTACATTTTGAAGTAACATCTTGAGGCACAGCACCCAAATAATTTTTAATTAGGTATCTTTTTCTGTGGTATGGTACAGCATTAAAATAGCAGTGTCACAGCCTGAAATACTGCAGCCTGGAAGAAAACCATGACCCCATCCCACCACCTGCACACCCATGTCCTGACCTGCAGGATTTGTTCTAAAATGGAGAACAGAAGAAAGAAGAAAGAAAACATGTAGAGTTAAGCACATCCTGTGATAATCATAATGACAATTTTCTAAAATATAAAATCTAATGTTAGCTTGCAACTACGAAGGATTTTATTGTGTATGTGAATGAATCTGTCATTATTAATTAATTATGTCGTCACGCTTTAGTTAGCTAAGTAAGCTAACTTAATAAGTAACTCTTGAGCAGTTGCCTATGTTAATCAGCAACCCAATAGCTCTACTTTTATTCTTGATTGTCTCCAAGTAAATTTTCTTTTTCACTTGAACTGCCCATCAAACACCAGAGCATTAGTTTCCAAATACTGAAATAGTGACTGTGCTAAATTTGAACTTTTTTCTTCTGAATCTTTAGAGCAGAAAGTTTCTGTTAAAGTGAATCTGATTAGATCCTCGCATGTCATTTGTTTAAAAATAATTCCCCAGGACACAGGCTTGTCCAGCACACATTTGTTATTCTGTACGAGTTACCAAGTCAGACTGTCCTGCTACAGTACTTACTGTTTTCTTCTGCCGTGATGTTTATGTTTTCACTTTCTATAGAAAACAATTTATAAGCCTCCGACCCTGTCTTTATATAAAGGTCATTTTTGTTGTGTAGTGGCCATGCACAAATACCTAAATTGTTTACCATAGGTTTACCACAAAAATTGTTCATCAGAAGTTCATCAGAATACCTTGCAGCAAATTTGCAGCAACATTGGCAGAGGTTAACCAGAACTGTTGGCCAGAAACCTGAAATTTTTGTAGGGGTGTGCCCTGTAAACACTACAAATGACACACACAATCAAATGTGTCATCTCAACATCTGCATGATAAAGTGTTTTATCAGGTTTTAATTTGCTACTATGTTAAGTATAAAATAAATCTTAACAAGAAAACTTCATTGTTCTCAAGTCTTTCTATTTTACAGACACACTTATACCCCTTGACTGTTTAGAATAATGTTAACTGACATTTGTATCATGTTAATTTCTAAACTTATTTTAGCAGGCATGTGTGAGTAGAATTAAATGAATATGAATATAAAATGAATAGTCAATTACAAAAAATAACAACGTTAGAGCTAGGATAAATGTAGTAATTTTTTTACAATACATTTGGTACTTTTGTACTTTAACTCAAGTGTAAATTTAAATGCAGGACTTCAACTTATACTTGAGTAACATTTTAACTAGAGTATCTCTACTTTCAGTCAAGTACAGGAGATGTGTACTTTGCCCACCACTGGTTAAAACACATTGGCTAAGCTCTGGTTCTGTTCAGATACCTGCAGCTCGGCACGTAGCCTCTTGTTCTCCTCATCCAGCTTTGCCTCTTTCTTCTGCATGGCTGCTATCTCATTGTTCTTGCTTACACGGAAGATCTCATAGTCCTTTCGGAGACGTTCATATTCAGCAGCGTACTCCAGCTCCACAGAGCCTGTAGATTTGAAGCTGGCACCAATGACCCGTGGACCACGCCGGAATGAGCTGCGAACCAATCGTGCTTTTGGCTTAACTTCCACAGGAATCTCACATGCTTCTCCACCCTCAGCCCCGTACCCATCCTCAATCACATCCCCGGGACTTACTAAAGATGAGGCTGTACCCATAATGCTCTTCTGAAACACAATTTAGCAACCTGGAGACAGCCAGTGGCATCACTGGTCCTCCTGACAGAGACGGAGGAGAAACAAGAAAATGAATGGCAGAATGATTGACACTGGCATATAGTATTAGTGACAGTTCATTTCATTATATATGCCATATTTATTTTAAACATTTTATTTAGAAATGTAACAGCAGTAAATGGTTCTCTGCAGTGATACGGTTACTGATCACTGTAATACTGACTTCACTGAAATCTAAATTAATATTTACTTTAGATCATTGTTTTTTTCATTGTGGAATGAGTAATGTATAGAAAATATTTAGGAAGAAACAAAAATGACTCTATAGTCGTGACTATGTCATTAACAATAGGACAGCATATACTATCATTTTATTTAGTACACTGAGTTAAACCTTATTCATGAAGATATCAAAAGTTACCAGTGATTAATGGCAAGTCCACAAACAACAAAATATTAAGATCTTGAGCCTGGGGAACGTTAAGCAACGATTCAGATCTGTCTTTATCTGTCCACATAAACTAGAGGAACTGTTACTGAGTAATAAAGAAGTTACTCTTCTAGTAACCAGTAAAGGTTAAGTTACTTTAATTAATCCAAAAAATATCTTGTATAGAGAAATAAGAGCCTGTGTACAGGTTACTGTATATGACCAGTACAGGAAAATACCTACTCCACTGCAGTAATGTCACTGTAGAAAAGTCCGGGGGAAGGAACAAGTAAATAAATGTAAATATCTGTAAATATCTGTAAATATCTGTAAATAAATGTAAACATCTGTAAATATCTGTAAATAACTGTAAATATCTGTAAATAAATGTAAATATCTGTAAATATCTGTAAATAACTGTAAATATCTGTAAATAACCGTAAATATCTGTAAATAAATGTAAATATCTGTAAATATCTGTAAATATCTGTAAATAACTGTAAACATCTGTAAATAAATGTAAATATCTGTAAATATCTGTAAATAACTGTAAATATCTGTAAATAAATGTAAACATCTGTAAATATCTGTAAATAACTGTAAATAAATGTAAACATCTGTAAATAAATGTAAATATCTGTAAATAAATGTAAACATCTGTAAACATTTGTAAATATCTGTAAATAAATGTAAACATTTGTAAATATCTGTAAATAACTGTAAATAAATGTAAATATCTGTAAATAAATGTAAACATCTGTAAATATCTGTAAATAAATGTAAATATCTGTAAATATCTGTAAATAAATGTAAACATCTGTAAATAACTGTAAATATCTGTAAATAAATGTAAATATCTGTAAATAAATGTAAACATCTGTAAATATCTGTAAATAAATGTAAACATCTGTAAATAACTGTAAATATCTGTAAATAAATGTAAATATCTGTAAATAAATGTAAACATCTGTAAATATCTGTAAATAAATGTAAACATCTGTAAATAACTGTAAATATCTGTAAATAACTGTAAATAAATGTAAATATCTGTAAATAAATGTAAACATTTGTAAATATCTGTAAATAACTGTAAATAAATGTAAATATCTGTCCTGAGGGTGATTACAGGAGGAATACCGTTATCTGAAATCAGTGCTCTAAACACTCCAACAAAGTAAGCACTGCTGGTGAGGATATCCGATGAGACTCTGGACAAGTCGAAAAGATGATTTTAAAGAGTAAATAATGTTAATGTTAGAGCGCTTAAGTTTCATACAAACAGCGTATGTTATATTTAAACTTACTTAGAGGTAAACATTCATGCGCTTCTTCCGCTTAAACCGGGCAACAGGACACACCTCACTCTACGAATCTCCTCTGAGGACAAACTGGTATCGTCCCAGAAACTCTTTCTTACTTACGGGATTATTCTAAGGGCTCTTGGGCAGATCGGGAACTCAGCAGAACCCCATACATTATCGTTTATTTTTTTTATTCAGATGGCCTCTTCGCACACGTGTGTTATTATGAAACACGCTGGAATAATGGAATAATGGAATAATGCCCTCAGACTGCGCCGTTTGCGTGTCCTCTAAAAGACATTACAGCGGTTTAATCCAAAACTCAGCACTTTACTGTTGTGGCTCTTTACAAGAGCTGGGCAGCCAAAATGGGGATACCAAAAAAGATAAGGAAAATAGAAAAAAAGAGGAGAGAAAGAAAGGGAAGGCAGCTAGTAACCCAGTCTTTTAAAGAATATTCAAATAAATAAACAAACGTACACACATACACACGTAAATGTACATACATACATACATATATACAAACATATATACATACATACATGCATACAAACACACATACAAATACACATACAAACATACACTATATTGCCAAAAGTATTCGCTCACCTGCCTTGACTCGCATATGAATTTAAGTGACATCCCATTCCTAATCCATAGGGTTCAATATGACGTCGGTCCACCCTTTGCAGCTATAACAGCTTCAACTCTTCTGGGAAGGCTGTCCACAAGGTTTAGGAGTGTGTTTATGGGAATTTTTGACCATTCTTCCAGAAGCGCATTTGTGAGGTCACACACTGATGTTGGACGAGAAGGCCTGGCTCTCAGTCTCTGCTCTAATTCATCCCAAAGGTGTTCTATCGGGTTGAGGTCAGGACTCTGTGCAGGCCAGTCAATTTCATCCACATCAGACTCTGTCATCCATGTCTTTATGGACCTTGCTTTGTGCACTGGTGCACAGTCATGTTGGAAGAGGAAGGGGCCAGCTCCAAACTGTTCCCACAAAGTTGGGAGCATGGAATTGTCCAAAATGTCTTGGTATGCTGAAGCATTCAGAGTTCCTTTCACTGGAACTAAGGGGCCAAGCCCAGCTCCTGAAAAACAACCCCACACCATAATCCCCCCTCCACCAAACTTTACATTTGGCACAATGCAGTCAGACAAGTACCGTTCTCCTGGCAACCGCCAAACCCAGACTCGTCCATCAGATTGCCAGATGGAGAAGCGCGTTTCGTCACTCCAGAGAACGCGTCTCCACTGCTCTAGAGTCCAGTGGCGGCGTGCTTTACACCACTGCATCCGACGCTTTGCATTGCACTTGGTGATGTATGGCTTGGATGAAGCTGCTCGGCCATGGAAACCCATTCCATGAAGCTCTCTGCGCACTGTTCTTGAGCTAATCTGAAGGCCACATGAAGTTTGGAGGTCTGTAGCGATTGACTCTGCAGAAAGTTATATATACATAACATATACATACAAACATATATATATATATACATACATACATACATACAAACATATACATACAAACATATATATATATATACATACATATATATATATATACAAACATATATACATACAAACATATATTCATACATACATACAAACATATACATACAAACATAAATATATATACATACATATATACATACAAACATATATATATACATACATATACACATACAAACATATATTCATACATACATACAAACATATATATATACACATACATATATATATACATACATACATATATACATACATACATATATGTATATATATATATATATATATATATATCTCATATATATATATATATATATATATCATTGTTTCATGATGGAGAAAATTAAAGGGCAGGAAGCAGTGACAGTCAGTGACATCATGCACCTACTTTTTAACTTTTGGGGTACAGTGCGCACAACACAGAAGCATGTGAGATTGAGAGACAAATGGATTTTGAACCATTATCTTTATATATCGCGAGGGTAAATTGTACATCTGCGTTTGCAAGTTTTGTGATATTTTTGGTTATGGGGGTTTTCACTGACAATGATTCAGAAAAAAATTGCATGCCCCCTTGTTTCCTGTTTGAATGGGCATCATGACGTCTCTGGTGACATCGATGATGGAAGTAGACATTACAGTCAATAAAAATTCCCAGGACCATGCAAAATGAAAACTGTGTATGTGTCTAGAGTAATGAGTAACAGCAACATACATGAACAGTGATGTTCACCACAACAGGTAGTCTTCTTCCTGTTAAATGAATATAAAGAGTAAATGAATGATTGACATTGATTCCTACAAGCCATCACCTATGAAATTGAAAATTAAAATTTTGAAAAGCAAAGAAATTCACAGAAATCCAGACAGCAGCAAGGAAAGAGTATCTCCATGCTTTTGATATTTTTGCCTGTGGTGATTATATTCCTAGTAAATGTTGCTACTGTATTAAATAAAAGAATTTATCACTGCTCACTTTAATAGGAACACTTGTACACCTGCTCATTTTTGCTGTTATCCAATCATGTGGCAGCAGCACAATGCATAAAATCATGCAGATACACGCCAGAAAAACTGTGAGTTCTATGACTTTATCCATGACAGGGTTACTGGTTCCAGATGGCTTGAATTGAGTATTTCATGAAGCGCTTAACTCCTGTGTTTTTCACACAACATTTTACACTGATTGGTCAAAACAAACAAAAACGAGTGAGTGACTGTTCTGTTGGTGGAAATGCCTTGTTGACAAAAGAGATCAGAGTTATCCGTTTGGTTTGAGCTGGCAGAAAGGGTATAACTGATATAATCTCTGTACAACCACAGTGAGAAGAAAAGCATAAAAAAACAGCCTCTGGGTTTGATGTGTTGTGCAGTCAGCAGACTGCACAACCAGCAGACGTTTGGGGTTTTTTCTGCACCATTTTGGGTAGACTCTAGTGACTAGAAAGTTTGTCATCACTGCAACAATGGGATGCAAAAGGGAATTATTTGTACATAATAATAATAATAATAATAATAATAATAATAATAATAATAATAATAATAATAATAATAATTTGTAGGAGTATTTCCATAAGAAATGTGGTTTTCATGAAAATCTTGATGCTGTTGTCCTTCCTTGTTGGAGTCACCAAAGCAGATCAGTCGGTCTGCATATTTGATTTTGGCACAGGTTTTACAGTGGATGCCCTTCCTAAAACAACCCTGGCACTAAGGGTTAACCCCTAATTGACTGGGCTGGTTCCCTACCCTAGGACTCAATCCTGGGCTGCAGCAGCAAAAGTGCAGGATCCTGCCACCGGACCTCCAGGGATCTGTTCATGACAATGTAATTTTAGAAAAACCTTGGTATGTTACTTGTGCCCATGATTACACACAATGTAAACCTTAACTGATTGAACCTATCATATAATTTGCATAGATTACTGAACTTTTATGTGGAATACACTGTCACGATTAAATAGCTATTTATAGATAGATATTTATTTACATTTATAGCAGTTAGCAGATGCCCATAAACAGATCAACAAGTGTTTTGTAGTCTCTATCAAAAACACATCCTCTTTCTGCTTCACAAGGTCAGGGGCTAAAAATACCATCAAGAACATGTTGTGAAAAAAAGTCATCTTATCTTACTGGCACAAATTAATTAAAGAATATGGAAGAATAGACAAATAAATCTAATAATTTACTTTTGACAAAAGTCTGCTATATCAATGGATGATCTTTCTTCACATAGCTATAACATGGCACCAAAATTCTTAGCTGACAGAAGGTTTAGAGCATGACACCATTTTCTTGATACTTCACTTAATTCAGATCTAATTCACATTTTCTCTAGTTTGTTTCTGTGTTACATTGCTAAATAGTTTATTGAGAAGTGAGACCAAATAACTTGCACTTTTGCCTTTCTGCCATTTCTTTCACCATGGCAGTCAGTGGGCACTACCTGTTATGGAGTTTTGCGGGCATAACTAATAGCAAATAATCTGCGTCAAAAATCCGTTTTGCATTTTTTCAGGTGATCATGCACATGCAAATGAGTGTTTCTGAAAGTTTTGTAAATCTGGTTGATAGAATTTTCTTTTGGGTTCACTTTTGAGGAAGAAGTCCGATTTGCACTGCTGCCACTGCTTCTGAGCTGATATCAGGAAACAATAATACTGAAAGAACCACACAAAGTCGGCGTCCTAGTAGCACTGCTCTTCAAAGTTTATTGAGACATTATCATTATCTACTGTATGTGCAATAAAAGGCAATATTCATGGTTAACAAAAGAGGTCTCTACAGGTGGGCTAAAGACAATAGGCATTAACAATGGACATCAACAGTGTCAACAGAGGTGGTGGCAGATCTCTCTACAGTTGGGCTGATAACGGGCTGTCTGTGCTCGTCACATTCCTCATTCATTCAAAACAAAGAATTTCTTCGTCTTAAAGGATATCATGGTCATAAGTTAAGGTCATAGACAAAAGACATCATGAAATCAACACAGAGTGTGCCAAGATATATCTAAAATATATCACTGGTAGACATTTTTAGTTGTTTGGCTTTCAGAAAACATTTACATACAACTTTACCAAAAAGATTGATAATTTGCAAAAAGCCAATACATCCCAATGATAGTGCTTGTCTGCACAAATTGCTGTGGCAATCTTTTTTAAAAAATCATTTCAGTGACTCCTTGTCATGTTGTTTATTATGACAATGCCCAAAGAATCCCATTAATTATCTTACATTAACTTACATTAAATGTAAGCTTTATAAGAATTTAAATACAGTCCGTAAACATGTCAAGTTCAGGTGGTGGACTGCTGCCTGTCTTTGTTTGTTGCTCGTCCACACAGCTGAAGCAGACTTTTCTGGTAATTATGAGCCAGGAAGAAGTACATAACTGGATCCATTATACCACTAAGACACGTGAGAGCAGAGGTTAAGCAGTTACCAAAGGCCAAATATCTCTGTACAAAATCAGATTTTTCCTGTCTGTAGCGCTCAATGTAAAGTAAACGGTGCACGAAATAGGGCACAAAGGCCACTATGAAGGTAGCCAGAGTCAGCAGGATCATTCTGACTGCTTTAGTTTGGACAAACGTCCTCTGTTGAAATGTCATCACTCTGAGCTTGAAAAAAATGAGGATGTAAGACACCGTCAGAGAGACCAGAGGAACAGTAAATGCAACTACTGTTGACACAAGTGCTTTGAAAGATCTTTTCTCCAGGTACAGCTCTGTACAAATAGTCATATTTCTCCCTGATGACATTATTTTTGTTGTTACCGTTTCAGAAGTGAAGAGCACAGGCACCATTGAACAAGTCACCAATGCCCATAATATGATACACACCACTTTAGCATTTTTACTTCTCCTCAGGGATTGACACTTCATGGGCAGGATGACGGCTAACAGGCGGTCCAGTCCAATGCAAGTTATAAGGTACATGCTGCAGTAGAGATTTATAAAAAACAGGAATCCTACCAGGCGACATGATGCCTCCCCAAGTGGCCAGTCACTGTTCAACATATGATAAATCACACGAATGGGCAGCACCAAAACATAACACATATCAGCTATTGCCAGGTTCAGAAGGAACACCTTGGAAGAGGAAGACTTCTTATTGTGAAAGAAAACCCACAGAGCCAGCATATTGCATGGAACAGAAATGATGAAGACAATGACGTAAAATGTGGCAAAAAATATGTTCTCTGCATGGGACCCAGCTGAGTAGTACACTGAGACATTCATAATTATATCTTCACTCTGAGTCTGAGAGAGAGAGAGAGCGCGAGAGAGAGAGAGATGGAAAATACAGTACAGTGTATCCATCAATATGCAGTATGCATTAATTATTGAGATAACTAGCCCATGTGATGTGTATGCGTCAACCTTTACTTTTTCATTCTAGCTTTGATTTACATCAGAGGTGTTTATTTATTTTATGCAATTGGCCAATTGCATAAAATAAAACAACATTTTGCGCCCTGGCAAGAAAAAAACAAACAAACAATAATTTGGATATTTGGATGTCACCATATTCTAAAAAATAAACCAGAAATAAAAAATAGCTATTTATGCTTATAGTTTTTTTTTTTTTTTTTTGCTGATGGTAAAGTCTGCTTTTCATACTCAGAATATGGTAATTAAAACATTTCTTTTACTATTTCTTTTTTATCTAAATATTTGTCAGCTTGATATTTTTTAAGAAAATATTTTTAGAAAGCTTTTAGAAATATTTACAATTCTGTTGTTTTATTCAGAGACATTTCAGGAGACCACAGTTCTATAATTTGAAGCATATTTCTTTGAAAAAGAAAGTACATTGGGAGATTAAGTACTTACTGATTAGTTGAATAATTCTTTTATATTGATTTCTGAATACCGATTGCGCTTCAGCAAAGCTTTTGAAATGACTCTTCTTTAGTTATGTTTTCCTTCTTCCTGTTGTGGTTACTGACATGATGTACTTTAACCACCCACTATTTCTGAGTAAAACCTCACTGTGAATGTGTTGTGTAGAGTTCACTATGTATCACATTTTTGTGTCCATATTATTAGCTACTTACACTACACACTACTAATGCACATGTCCAACTGTTCAGTGTTTCAGTAGTTTTTGCATTACTTGCTGTTCTCTAACAAGGTGCTTAACAGCAAAATTCAGAACTGGTGTTTGATCCATGAATCGACCAATAAATTTTCTGGTTCAATTAGAATTGATATTTAAACTGTCCTCTTCATCATGCTGTTCACATTTTGACATCATGAGACCAAGACGATGCCTAACAATTGATCAACAGTACCTCGCCATTCTGAGGCTTCAAACAGGATGTTCTCAGAGGGAAGTGGTCACTGAGCTTAGAGTGTCACAGAGTGTCATCAGCAGGTTGCTACAGAGATACAGAGAGACGGGAAGAGTCACAATAGGGATAGAAGTGGACGTTGTAAGAAACTACAGACTGCCTCAACCCAGATTCCACTCCACAGTACACATCTGAAAGAGCTCATTCCCAAAAAAGGCTTACATATCATATAGAAATATCTTTAATTCAAACCAGTTTATTTATTTTGGTATTTTACATTGGCTTTAAGCAGCCGTACCAAACATTTAGAACACTTAATCCAATTAATTATTAGTCTGGGAGCGGCAGCAGGACATCAAGAACCATCCCAGAACAATGGGTATATGTGACCATGATTACCATTTAGTATTGCCCGACCATTTGGGTGATAACACCTAGAACAATACCTAGCCAAGGTGTACGTGACCGTGATTACCATTTAAGGACATCTGGCTAGACGACAGTATCATCCAGCCATTTGGGGAATACTCATTTCTTACACTGATTTACATTTAAAGTGAAACTCATTTAAATTACAGACGGGAAACACTGTATAAAAGGTTTGAGCAGGATTTGTCCTGCGTTCTTTTTGACTCCGATGAACCCAAAGTACTTTATGTATTTTGTCACTGCGATGCTGCAATAAACTTCTACATTAAGATCTTCGACGCCCTCATCGTTTTATTTTTCTTACAACATCCTTTGGCCACATCCCACTTTGATGACCGCTTCATTGTGAACAGTGCCCTGCGGAACCGGATGATGAATGCCACTCAACTCCTGAAGTTGAATACCTGACCACACCACCAAGCACAGGCGTCATCGTCTTGCATGGGCCAGGGAGCATTTATGCTGGACAAGGGACCAGTGGGCCTCAGTGCTGTTCTCTGATGAAAGTCGATTCACGTTGAGCAGAAATGATGACCGCCAACGATGTTGGAGACATCAAGGAGAGCGCTATGCATCAGCCACTGTTGTCACCAGATGAGCCTTTGGTGGTGGTGGTGTTACAGTCTGGGCAGTGTGTCTACTCAATACAGAACTGCCCTACATCTTGTGAATGGTACAGTGACAAGCCAATACTACCTGAATAACATCATTAATCCAGTCATTGTGTCCCTGCATGAACAACACAGGCCTAATTTCATCTTCATGGACGACAATGCTCCAGCTCATCGAGGTCACATCATTAGGGAACGGCTGCTGGAGGCTGGGGTACCTCAAATGGAGTGGCCTGCACTTTCTCCAGACCTGAATCCCATAGAAAACCTATGGGATCAGCTGAGTCGCCGTGTAGAGGCTCGGAACCCTGCACCCCAGAACCTCAATGACCTGAGGGCCACCCTTCAAGAAGAGTGGAATGCCATGCCTCAGCAGACAATAAGTTGACTCGTGAACAGCATGAGATGTCGTTGTCAAGCTGTAATTGATGGTCAAGGGCACATGACAAATTATTGAGATGTTGACATTTTTTGTTGTGGTATACCCACCACTGTTGTTGGCTTTTGTTTCAATAAATTGTTTGAGATGAGGAAATTTTCCATTTTCCATAAATTTCACCCAAAAGCCAAATATAACTTTTTGTGAGTAGTGTATCTTGAAGCTACACAAAACCTGATTAGATGAAATTAGATGAAATAAAACCAGATTTCTGATATTATAAAATATTAGTAAATGGGTCAAATTTGATCCTGAAGACAAATGGAGGGTTAAGAATGCTGATTTCTTGTGTTAAAAATGCTTCACCATCCATTACATCTAGCAAATGGTGATCTTTTTCCATTCATGAATAGTTTAGGGGACTCGTGACAAACCACACAGATAAGCTTTTATGTCTATAAAAAATACTAACTGGAATAAGAGCATTTATTTGTGGGTGTACATGTTCTTAATAAAGTGGACAGTGTGTGTTTGGTAAAATAAAGGCATTTTTAAAATTTGAATTTCTACACCCCTCCCTGAACCGCCACCTTATTGTGGTGGAGGAGTTTGAGTACCCGAATGAGCCTAGGAGCCATGTTGTCAGGGGCCAAGTGCCCCTGGTAGGGTCTCCCAAGGCAAACGGGTCCTAGGTGACGGGTCAGACTAAGAGCAGTTCAAATCCCCCTTATGAAGAAAACAAAAGCAAGGACTGTTACGTCGCCCGGATTGGCGTTACCGGGGCCCCAACCTGGAGCCAGGCCTGGGGCTGGGGCACGCAGGCGAGCGCCTGGTGGCCGAGTCTTCGCCTATGGGACTCGGCCGGGCATAGCCCGAAAGAGCGACGTAGGCCCACCACCCGCAGGAAGGAGCATAAGGGGCTGGTGCAATGTGTTTTGGGTAGCAGTCATGGGCAGGGGCCTAGACGACCCAAACCCTGGTTACAGAATCTGGCTCTTGGGACATGGAATGTCACTTCACTGGGGGGGAAGGAGCCTGAGCTGGTGGGGGAGGCTGAGCGGTACCGGCTAGAGATAGTCGGGCTCGCCTCCACGCACAGCCTGGGCTCTGGAACCCAACTCCTGGAGAGAGGTTGGACCCTCTACTACTCTGGAGTACCTCATGGTGAGAGGCGGCGGGCTGGGGTGGGCTTGCTTATAGCCCCCGAGCTCAGCCGCCATGTGTTGGAGTTTTCCCCAGTAAATGAGAGGGTGGTTTCCCTGCGCCTTCGGGTGGGGGATAGGGGCCTCACTGTTGTTTCGGCTTACGGGCCGAACAGCAGTGTGGAGTACCCAACCTTCTTGGAGACCCTACGAGGGGTGCTGGAAGGTGCCCCGACTGGGGACTCCATAGTTATACTGGGGGACTTCAACGCCCATGTGGGTAACGACAGTGTTACCTGGAGGGGCGTGATTGGGAGGAACGGCCCCCCTGATCTGAACTCAAGTGGTGTTCTGTTATTGGACTTCTGTGCTAGTCACAGTCTGTCCATAACGAACACCATGTTCAAGCATAAGGGTGCCCATCAGTACACGTGGTACCAGGACACCTTAGGCCGGAGGTCGATAATCGACTTTGTGGTCGTGTCATCTGACCTTCGGCCATATGTCTTGGACACTAGGGTGAAGAGAGGGGCCGAGCTGTCAACTGATCACCACCTGGTGGTGAGTTGGATCCGCTTGCAGAGGAGGATGCCGGACAGACTTGGCAGACCCAAACGTATTGTGGGGGTCTGTTGGGAACATCTGGCTGAACCCTCTGTTAGGGAGGTCTTCAACTCCCACCTCCGGGAAAGTTTCGACAAGATTCCGAGGGAGGTTGGGGACATTGAGTCTGAGTGGACCATGTTCTCCTCCTCCATTGTTGACGCAGCTACCAGGAGCTGTGGCCATAAGGTCTCTGGTGCCTGTCGTGGCGGCAATCCCCGAACCCAGTGGTGGACACTGGAAGTAAGGGATGCTGTCAAGCTGAAGAAAGAGTCCTATCGAGCCTGGTTGGCTCGTGGGACTCCGGAGGCAGCTGATGAGTACCGGCAGGCCAAGCGAGCTGCAGCCCGGGTGGTTGTGGAAGCAAAAACTCGGGTCTGGGAGGAGTTCGGGGAGGCCATGGAGAAGGACTATCAGAAATTAGAGGTCTTGGGGAAATTCTGGCAGACCGTCCAGCGCCTCAGAAGAGGTAAGCAGCTCTCTGCCAGCACTGTGTATGGTGCTGGTGGAGAGTTGCTGCCCTTGACTGGGGATATTGTCGGAAGGTGGAAGGAATACTTAGAGGATCTCCTCAATCCTACTGACACACCTTCCGTAGAGGAAGCAGAGGCTGAGGACTCAGAGGTAGATTCATCCATTACCCTAGCTGAAGTCACTGAGGTAGTCCAGCAGCTCCTTGGTGGCAAGGCGCCGGGAGTGGATGAGATTCGCCCTGAGTACCTTAAGTCTCTGGATGTTGTGGGGCTGTCTTGGCTGACACATCTCTGCAACATAGCGTGGCAGTCAGGGACAGTGCCTCTGGACTGGGCGACCGGGGTGGTGGTCCCTCTTTTTAAGAAGGGGGATCGGAGGGTGTGTTCCAACTATAGGGGATCACACACTTCAGCCTCCCAGGGAAAGTCTATTCCAGGGTACTGGAGAGGAGAGTTCGTCCTTTAGTCGAACCACGGATTCAGGAGGAACAATGCGGGTTTCGTCCTAGTCGTGGGACACTGGACCAGCTCTATATCCTTCACAGGGTGCTTGAGGGTTCATGGGAGTTTGCCCAATCAGTCCACATGTGGTATGTGGACTTGGAGAAGGCATTCGACCGAGTCCCTCGTGGCATCCTGTGGGAGGTGCTCTGGGAGTATGGGGACCGCGGCCCTCTGTTAAGGGCTGTTCGGTCTCTGTATGACCGGAGCAGGAGCTTGGTTCGCATTGCCGGCTGTAATTCACATCTGTTCCCAGTGCATGTTGGACTCCGGCAGGGTTGTCCTTTGTCACCGGTTCTGTTCATTATTTTTATGGACAGAATTTCTAGGCGCAGCCAGGTGGTGGAGGGAGTCCGGTTTGGGGATCATAGGATTTCGTCTCTGCTTTTTGCAGATGATGTTGTCCTGTTGGCTCCTTTGAGCCAGGACTTACGGCATGCGCTGGGGCAGTTCGCAGCCGAGTGCGAAGCGGCTGGGATGAGGATCAGCACCTCCAAATCCATGGCCATGGTTCTCGACCGGAAAAAGGTGGTTTGTCCCCTCCAGGTTGGAGGGGTGTTCCTTCCTCAAGTGGAGGAGTTTAAGTATCTCGGGGTTTTGTTTACAAGTGAGGGAAGGATGGAGCATGAGATTGACAAACGGATTGGTGCAGCGGCAGCAGCAATGCGGTCTATGTACTGGTCTGTTGTGGTGAAGAAGGAGCTGAGCCGAAAGGCGAAGCTCTCAATTTACCAGTCAATCTACGTTCCTACTCTTACTTATGGTCATGAGCTCTGGGTCATGACCGAAAGGACAAGATCCCGGATACAGGCGGCCGAAATGAGTTTTCTTCGTAAGGTGGCGGGGCGTTCTCTTAGAGATAGGGTAAGGAGCTCTGTCACCCGGGAGGAGCTCGGAGTAGAGCCGCTGCTCCTCTACATCGAAAGGGGCCAGTTGAGGTGGTTTGGGCATCTGTTTCGGATGCCTCCTGGATGTCTCCCAGGGGAGGTGTTCCGGGCATGCCCAACCAGGAAGAGACCCCGGGGAAGACCCAGGACACGCTGGAGGGACTATGTCTCTCGGCTGACCTGGGAACACCTTGGAATTCCCCCGGAAGAGCTGGAGGAAGTGGCTAGGGAGAAGGAAGTCTGCTGCCCCCGTGACCCGGCTACGGATAAGCGGGAGACAATGAATTTAATGAATGAATGAATGAATGAATGAATTTCTACACTGTAAAACCTTCTGCTGTAAATTTAGTGGCATCTAGATTGCAAGTCACTTACTGTATTTTCACAAGACTATTGTAATCAGCTTTTACAGTATAGTGCAGTTATTACCCAAAAGTCCTACTGCAACATCACTTCATTTTACAGCATTTAATCATATTGTCTACAGCAACACATTAGATTTTTATAAGGCATACTGTAATTACTGTTTTTTAATACTGACTGAAGTACAGATCATTAAATAATAAAAAAAAGACCACATTTTCTTATTTGTCATAACATTAGTGGCAACAGAAAATTGAAAATCATTCTCTTGTATGAGGTTTACAACATTTGTAAAGCAAATGGCAAAAAAAATTGCATTTGTCAGTATTTTTTTTTTAAATAAAGTGCAATTAAAGTAGAATTAACAAAAACAAACAATGCTGTAATGTTAAAATTCTCCCTTAACCACAAATGTTTATTCTGAACAACAAACGTGAATAGTATAACAATTGAACTGAAAGATTTTCAGAAATATATTTTAACCAAGAAACTGAAAAGAGGCTGAAACACACTTACTTTTTGAATCTGGTTCCTTTCAATGTTTTTTCGGGTTATTTAAGGCAGTTTTTTTTTTGCCACTTTCTCATATCTAAAACTATATCTGGTTGCCTCAGATACGAAGTTTAGTAAACATTTTGAGAAGTACATTACATCAAGATTCTGAACTCAATCATCTGTAAAAAATAATTACAAGACAAAATGTTTTGCAGGTTTTGGATTAATGATTTTTTTTGGTCAGTCCTAAAGGGTGACAATTATGGAAGCGACTATTAAGCGACTACGACTAATCAGTCTACTACGTATGTTTCTAAGCACATGAAGAGAATTTATAACAAAATACAAAAACAGACAATGCAGATGACACACATGCAGATGTTTAATGTTTTCATACAGAATCTTGCCCAAATTTTTAAAGCTGTTTGGTTTTTAAAGCTCTACACAAACTAAAAAATCTATTTACAAAATCTGTGCAGGTATGCTTTTTCCTTTACATGGTATTGCATTATGTTTCTACAGATTCAGGATGACACAGAAATAAACTATGGTGCAGTATGCAAACTAAACTCAACTCAATCTCTGAGCAACAGTTACTATATACAGGGGTAGTACACTATTTATAAGAGCACATTTATTAACTTAAAAGCCACATTCTTATGGCAAAGATAGAGAATATTATATAGGTAGGTTCTGTTGGAGTATATTCATTCATTCTGAATAACAAGGATAGAAAATGAAACAACTTTGGCAAACAGGAATAATCACTATTGACATAACATCTTAAATACACTGGCAGTAATCTGAAAACACCAAAAAAACAAAACAAAAACAAAACAGGTACACTACTAGTAGCATAAACCAAACAAATTACCATTATTGCTGCATCCATCTGTCAAACTAAAAAGACCAACAGGTCAATATATATATAATATGAGCATCCAGTTCTATCTTGTATTTATTTAGGAATACTTTTGAGTATATAAGTATTCTGGTACCATGACTTAAAACACTTAAAATGGAGTGAGGATCCAAAAAAAATGTAATGTATGAATAAGCAAGAGCAACAGGTCTAAGTGGAAAAAATTAACACACTGAAAGTATACAGAACTGGATGTAATGTAACTGCAAAATAATCAGAATAAAACAAGAAAAAGGGTATACTGTATTTGAGCAAATTAGGAGCAGCACTACCTCATTAGGACAGAAGCAGAAATGATGGCAGAGCAGTTGAGCATTCTATGACGTGTCCTTGGTGCTTGTTGCTGTGGGAATAGCTGATTTCCCAGCACTCCCATTGTGTGGCCGACTGTAACTGATGAAGCTGGGCGTGTGAATAGTTCGGATACTCTTTGAAACCTGTGACAACATGGTAGGGGACAGAGCAGAGTGGGAAGAGGAAGAGGAGGAATATCTTCCATTTTGGGTCTGTGTGGATAAGGACAAGCTTTTAGTGTTGTGAGTGGACTGTGCAAGCTTAAGAGAACCATTAGAAAAGGAGGGAATCTGTGAGGAAGAGTTTGGGATTGAGCGAGGGTTGGGGATGGAAGACTTAGAAGAGGAGGAGGATGAAGTGAGAACAGCAGAGTGGTTAATGGAGTTAGTAGCATCAGACTGAGAAGCAGCTTTTCCTGTACTAGTGGAAAAAGCAGGGATTTTAGAGGCAGATATTGTAGGGGAAGTGGATTTTGGATCTCCTCCAGATCTTTTAGCAATTCCATTAGCCTGTAAACAAAGATGTCAGAAAACATGGATTTTCATCCCTAAGTTTAATTGTGATGAAGATGTTCAAAAACATTTAAATTACTCTCACAGGAGTTAACAGTTAATTTCACACATTATTAGAGACAGAAAAATACAAACAATCAACTGAAAGTCACACACACACACACTCTCTCAAAGGTAAGTACATTATCATCCTTTTGTTCAGGGCTGTAAGTAAAGGCTAAGTGTGAAAATTAGGGGAAAGTAAGAACATTCCTGTTTTAAGATCATTCATATTTTAAACTCAGGAATCCAAAGTGTGATGGAAACCAACCAGTTATACAAGACCAGAGGAGGCTCCAAGAAGAGTGGGAAGGTTTCCAGAAAGGATGGAGGTTTAGTAGGGGGTTGATCCTGGAATTGGGAATGTGGACTCATCCCGTGAGTGGTGAACAGGGGAAAGTGTCTGGGTTTAGTGGAGGAGCACCTTGACTAGCACAGAAATTAGTGTTATGGGAAACAATTATATTTGTAGTGTTGGGTGCAAAAGTGAAATGTACAATGTGATACAGTTTAAGGTAATAGTTCAAGCAGCATTTACGCAAAGCACAGTATAGGGTGAGAGTTAATAGAGTAAAAAATTTTACTCTAGTTAATAGTAAGGGTTTTTTTTCTTGTCACCCAAATAGCATCACAACCGCAAGCAAAATAAGCAAAAGCATTCCATTAATGTTATAACACATGCATCATGCCTTCAGCCACAGCCAACGAAAGCAGTCATGAACATCTCATCCAACATGACTGTCAGCACTGAGCTGATCACACAACGTACATGTCCCAGTTTCAGACTTTCTTTATTACTCTAATGCCTATTTTAGATATTGGTTTTGATCACTGGCTAGGTGGACCAATGGTCCTAGGATAAGGCTACCTGGCGAAACTGCCTCTGTGAATCTTGCAGCTTTAGCTGTTTTGTTGCCCTCTCTCTGTCTGAGGTGCCTGGTTGCTGCCTGGTTTTGGCAGACATGGGCACTGGCATCCGACTAGTAGGAGAGGCCACGTTGACATTCTGCAAGAGGGATTCAAACCAAACAGGAGAAAAAAAGATAAAATTAAAGAAACTCAAAATGTGGTGTATTGGAGGGTTTGTAGAAGAGAAACAATGTCTGCACAAAATCTCTTTGATATTCCATAACATTTAAATGGATATACATCAGGGGCCATGTTCACAAAGAATCAAACCACTAAGACTTCTTCTAAGTGCATCTAAAAGAGTCTAATTAAGAGTTACTCATTCATTCATCTTCAGTAACTGCTTTATCCTGATCACAGATGCAGTGGATCTGCAGTCTATCCAAAGAACACCATGCATGAGGGAATACACCCATCATAAGGCACCACACACACACACACACACACACCCTGACCAGGAAAAAGTGGTTAATGAAGTTGAATGACTATTAGGATTAACACACCCATTTTTTCTTAGCCCATTTTCTCAATTTGACCCTTTCTCAATTCCCACTTACTATCTAGCGCTCACCTATCACACAGCAGCTACCAACCAGGAAGGTTGAAGGCTAGCTTCTGCTTCCTGCATGTTTTACATGAAGCCAAACATCTTATTTTAAGTTACTGCTCATGCTACATCACAGGGAAGCTAAACGCACTTGGGGGAAAGTGCTAACTGCAAGTAACTACTTCTAGCCTTAGGATTTATGAATATGGCCCCAGGAGAGGAAATGATGCATGCAAACCTCTACACCAACAGAAAAATGTTGCTTGTGAACCTTAGGACCCATTTAAAAGAATGAGGGAAAAAGACAAAGTGATATAGTGTGCTTCTTAGTCTGTGAGTAATCTCTTTGGCTGTTTGAACCCAGTTAGAAACTCATCAGTGAATATATAAAGTGAGGGGTATAGGATCTTATAAAGTCACCCAAAAAACACCATATTAGACATATAAAGACATTATATTTACATATAGGGTTAAAAAGTATAGATCCCATAGTCATGAACTCTGAAAAAGAAGAGGAAGTTAGGGATCTGTGAAAGCCAATGGTTAGATTGCGATTACTGTGAGGAATAGGAGATGAAGAAACCCATAGTCTTCACTACCAAGGCGGTCAGAGCTAGAGAGAGACCTGCTGAGGAGGAGCTCTGGTGACAGACACTCCTGTTGTAGTGGTCACAGCAGGCCGAGGAAGAACATGTGGTTTGGGCTTCTTCCGAAGACTAGGGCGCTTGCTGGAGTTGGAAGTTTTGGTGGCCAAAGTTTTCTGAGGAGCTACTTTGTCTAAAGCCTCTGCTCCCTGGCTGCTATGGAGTTTAGAGCATTCATTGGGCAGCAGATCATTAGAAGACATTGGTCCCATTTCAATGATTGTGGTTTCAAGCTGTTTGATAGTCTGTTCAAGGCTATCAAGTGTCTTGTAAGTGCTCTTTCGGATCTCTTCTGTCCTTCCATGTGATTCTTGGGCAACAGAATCTGATTTTGTGTTATCCTGCTTAGAGCAAGAAATTTCAAATCTCTTTGTCTCTTTGTGTTGTTTAATCGTACCATCTGTTTCCTCCTCATCTTCATACACCACCACTTGTAAAGTCTTCTTGCCTGTCTTAGTACCAGTGCGGATGGCCTGTGTTAGAGCTGCCAACTGCTTTTTAGGGAATTTAAACTTGAACTTCTTCTTAGCATCCTGTTTGGCATCACTAGTAGCCAGTGTCACAGTCCCCCCATCAGATATCTGTGATGAAGAAACAGGGTTTGCCCCTTTTTGTGTTTTTTCACAATTCCTCTTAACCCTATCTTGTGCTACTTGTACTCCCCCATTTCTTTTATCCTCATCCTCTGTTTCCTCACTTTCTTCCTCTATCCTTTCTTCAGCCAACATTCTTTCTAGCTCCTCTTCACACTCAAAAATGGTGGAAAGGCGTTTGTAGGCTGAGCGTATATCCATTGGTTCATCAAAAATGATGATGACTGGCTTTTTACTGAATTCACTTTTTTCAGCAATATCACTCCCATGTTTATTCTGTGGTTTGCTGCCTACAGTCACAGTTTGCACATTTCCTTTTTTAGCATTTACAAGCTCCTGGTACTCGCCAGTGGACAAAGCCTGCACTTTGGTGTTGGTGATCATGAAGGCAATATTATCAGGTGGAGGAGGAGGGGGAGGTTCTTCTTCTGGTGAGTCAGGATTGAGGAACATTTCACTTTCAACTTCTTCATACTTGCCCTCCCTAGTCTTGGGCAAACTAAACACCTCCTGCTGATTTGCTGAACTCAACTCACCATGATGTGCAGGTACTTTAGAGTGAATGAGGTTAGGGCCACCCAGTGAGACTGGTGTACAAATTGCTGCTGGAGACTCCACTGTCTCCTCTATGCTAAGCTGCACCTGCGGAACCTTGACTATATGGACTTTCCCCTGTGTAGGGCTACCTGGGCCCTGTTCCTTTGCCTTGATTGGGCTTGAACAAGTCAGTGGTTTATATGGTAGATCACTAGGAAGGCTCCAAATGTTGTCTTGGCCATGGCCTGGGATACCAGATAGGCCATCTGAGGATACCAGCTGCTTGTTTTTGGATTTCTCATAAGTAGTGACATGTGACACCTGTGATGGGGATGACAGAGATGCAACTCTTTGGTCAGATGACTCCTCAGGAGGCTCCTTGGTGATCTGTGCTGTGACATAATAGATGACCTTTAAGGGTTTAAAGGTCACAGAAGGAAAGAATGAAAGTATTAACAGGGAGCTTCATACTCATGTAAGCATTTTTTAAATAATAGTTTAGTTATAATAATGAGTAAAATGACTGCCACTGAATTTACACAGGCAAAGAGTTGTAAGTAGACCTATGATAGTGACATACTATCATAGTGTATATACTATAATATACATAGTGTACACTGATCAGCCATAACATTATGACCGCCTGCCTAATATTGTGTTGGTCCCCCTTTTGCTGCCAAAACAGCCCAGTGTGCTGTGGTATCTGGCACCAAGTTGTTAACAGCAGATCCTTCAAGTCCTGTAAGATGTGAGGTGAGGCTTCCATGGATCGGACTTGTTTGTCCAGCACATCCCACAGATGCTCGATGCTGGATTGAGATCTGGGGAATTTGGAGACCAAGTCAACACCTCAAACTCGTTGTTGCACTCATCAAACCATTCCTGATCCATTTTTGTTTTGTAGCACAGTGCATTATCCTGTTGAAAGAAGCCACAGCCATCAGGGAACACTGTTTCCATGAAAGGGTGTACATGGACTGCAACAATGCTTAGGTAGATGGTACGTGTCAAAGTAACACCCACATGGATGGCAGGACCCAAGGTTTCCCAGCAGAACATTGCCCAAAGCATGACACTGCCTCCGGCATTCCTTCTATCCACAGTGCATCTTGGTGCCATGTGTTCCCCAGGTAAGCGACACACAAGCACCAGGCCATCCACATGATGTAAAAGAAAACGTGATTCGTCACATCACTTTTGATAGACACTGACCACTGCAGACCGGGAACACCCCACAAGAGCTGCAGTTTTGGAGATGCTCTGATCCAGTGGTCTAGCCATCACAATTTGGCCCTTCATCAAACTCGCTTAAATCCTTACGCTTGCCCATTTTTCCTGCTTCTAACACATCAACTTTGAGGACAAAATGTTGACTTGCTGCATAATATATCCCACCCACTAACAGGTGCCATGATAGATAATCATAATCAGTGAGATAATCAGTGTTATTCACTTCACCTGTGCTCATAATGTTATGGCTGATCGGTGTATATATAACACTGTTAAAGTATGTGATTATAATCTTCTGCCTGTTGACATTGAATGAAGGACAAAAGTAAACATGACAAATCAAGACTTGTAGATGCTTACCCCTGTATTTTGACGTACTGTGTTGTTGCCATTTTCATCCATGACAAGATCTTTGTTATCCTGGATTTCTGTATTCTGTTAGAGGTTTATGAGGAATAACATTATGTCAAAAAACCCATTCACTAAAAATAAACTACCTGGTGATATCTAGCATTTTTGTTTTTTAAATGACATCTTACATCATTCTGAACAAATAAATTACTGTTACCATTAATATAATATATCTGGTAACTTAAACATTTCTCTCTGATCTTTTGTGAATGCTTGTGTTAAGGGAAAAGGACACAACATTTCCAGAGCTATATTTCTCCATCTCGTAACCAGGTACCTTTCATATTTATTTTGACACAGTTACTGGATAATTCATAGTGGTTACTGTAAAATAAGTGTGCAATCTCAAAATCCTTAAACTTTAAAAGCCTTAAACTTTCAAAATATTACACCCTTTTAAACTTTATCATCGTATCTGAAAATGCAGTAATATATATTTAGTAAACGAGCAGAAATGCAGAGAAAAAGGCAATAAACTCAGAAGATTAAATAAGAAGGTGTACAGTAGGTCATGCTCCAGGTGAGAAGATCAGAGCAACTTACAGTAGAAGCAACTCTCCAGCAATTGCAATTTGCCCTAAATTTAATTTTTCTACTTACACAGTACTGATGTTCCGATAATATTAAATCAGTCAAATTGTCTATGAAAATTATGATTAATTAATATTTTATGGGTAAAATAACAATAACAAAAAAGGCCATAAACATGGTCAAACTGATCACTTCCAAATGTTCCAGTTTTGAGTATATAAACATGTATTTATGTTTTGAGATGTGTATATCTAAAAGTCTAAAAGAAAGAGAAAGTTTTTGTTTTCTTGAATGGTTTTATACACAAAGCCAATCTAGTTTCAAAAAAGTAATAAAAACATGCAAGTAAAAGAGATGCAAGAGATGAGAAAAGGTCTAATTTGATTATATGCTAAAAGTATAATTCACATTTTCATTTTGAATTAAATAAGTTAAAATCAGTCTTTGAACAGAAAGTCTGGTTTTGGTAAAGATATCCATCATAAGCGTGTACAATACAGTATGTATAAGGAAAACGGCAATAGGAAATTTTAAAGGCAGCCATCAGGGACAAGTAACAGATAGGAAGAAGCAGCTAGTGGGAGAGCTAAAAGATGGCATGCCCATTACCTTCTTATCTTTGAGAGGCAGTAAGGCCCCAGATCTTAGCTCTTTGACCTGTGGCTCTACCATACCTTTAGGCTCTATGTCCTTAACCAAACACTTCTGGAAAGCCTGAGAGGGGGAGAATATATGCAGGATGTTAGGGCCCTGTTCCTATACTGTAGTAACCTATAGTATATGGTCTGCCACCATGACAAACACCAGTCCTACCAACTCATTATTGTGCACAAACCAACTTTCTGTGGAAAACAGTTGTGTCCTTCATGCACACAAGCAATGCCACCATTTTGAATGAGATTTACATCTTGTCTGCATCCAGACCAGTTTAAGCTCTTAAATGAGGCAATGAAAACTTCTGGAACCACTGCTTGCTATCTTCAGAGATCTATTTTACTTCAACTGAAGTCGACCTGACTGTGTTTTTTGCCACAAAACAAATAAAACACACATTTCAGTGGTAAGTGGCCCCAATTAATTTCAAGATGCTCAAGAGTGACTCTGTGTATGTGTGTATATACAGTTGAGTGCAAAAGTTTGCATCCCCCTTACACCTTAAGTGAATAATCAAAACATCTGCCTCTGTTGCACAGTTCATCTTCAAAATAACCTTCCATAATCATTTATGACTATTATGTATGTATGGCCTCAATGTTAAAAGTCCAAAGTCCAGAGTCCAAGTCCAAATTTATCTTTAATAGCAAGCTCAAAAGTTTATATCCCCTTTGATAAACCCTCTAGGTATTTAACTTTAATATGTTAATTGGGTGCCTGATCCTTTAGAAAACATCAACAACACTTAATACTTGATGAGTGGCACCGGGTTAAATTAGGCATGAATTTTATATTTGCAAGTGGGTAGATCTCCAGGAGCAGTCTCAAACAACAATGGGATCAGGGAAACAGCTGTCAGAAGACCTAAAAATTAAATTGGTAAACTTTCATAAAGCTGGAGAGGGTTATAAAAAAATTTCAAAGCATTTAGGGATACCAGTGCCAACTGTGAAGACCATAATCCAGAAATGGAAGAAATTTGGACACACTAAGACTCTACTAAGGAGCGGAAGATCAAGAAAAATAACAAAGAGCTGCTAGGCAACTTGTGCGAGAGCTACGTAAGAATCCAAAACAAATAACAGGGGGCCTGAAAAAGTTCTTAGAAGCAAGTGGAATAAAAGTCCACATCTCCACCGTCAAGCGCAGTCTGCACAAGTCTGGAATGTTTGGGAGAAAAGCAGGCAGGAAGCCATTGCTTTCTTCTAGACACAAGGCAGCATGCTTAGAGTATGCTAAAGAGCATGTGAACAAACCAAATGAGTTTTGGAATAAAATTATGTGGTCTGATGAGACCAAAGTCAAATTATTTGGTCATCATTTGCACAGGTATGTGTGGCGTGAAAAAGAATACCATTCCCACAGTCAAACACGGTGGAGGCTCGCTGATGTTTTGGGGTTGTATATCTGCATCAGGCACTGGAGCTCTGCATAAAGTGGAAGGGAAAATGAATGTAGCCCAATATCAAAAGATTTTAAAGCAAAGCCTTCCACCATCAGTGAAAAAGCTAAAAATGAAGAGGCAGTGGATCCTTCAACAAGATCCAATGATCCAAAACACAAAGCAAAGTCAGCTCGGGAATGGTTTAAAAAGAATAAGGTGAATGTTTTGCCATGGCCTTCCCAGTCTCCAGACTTGAATATAATAGAAAACTTTAGATAGATTTGAAGAAGGCTATGCATGACAGACAGCCAAGCAATCTGGTAGATTGCATGTATATGCATGCGTGCACACACACGTACACACATGCACGCTCACACACGCACATGCACGCACACACACACACCTGCAGTTCTGCCACAATCTTGTCCCCATCATCTTCCTCTTCTAGAATGGCAGAAGGTGTGACAGGAAGAGAAGTGCACAGCTTGGGCTTTACGTCTGGAGAGCTTTTTGGTTTGTGCTGAGGTGCTGGATTTGGAGACTCAAATTCACCTTCCTGTGGAGTGAAATATTATTCTTTAAGCAACCATCTTGTCAGAATTAAATGTTAGTCTGCAAGACCTAGCCAAAAACATCCTAAAAAAACCCACCATAATTTAACACAATGGCCCCTCCCTAACACACAATTAGTCCTATTCAAGCATGAGAAAATGGTTGTAAAATAATGAAACTGTAAACCATGTAACATAGTTTAGCTACTGCCAAAAACAAGCACACAAACCAGGGATTATTGTCTATTAGTATATTTCAAGTATTCTCAAGTAATCTTATTAGTAAATATACCTGCCAGGTACACATGCACATACCAGCTACCGACACTCAAGTCAGATGATCCACCAAGTCTGACACGTTTTAAGTTATAATTTATTAAACATGCTTTTTTTCTGAAATACCCTGTTGTAGAGGAGGCATGGTCAAGCATCAGCTGCAAATGAAGAGGAAGCTTCTTGAACTGGAAAGCAACCGTAACGATAAATCTCACCTGTGTGTGATCATGGTCAGTTTACTTGTGTGTGCTTCCTTTCAGACAAAAAAAAAAAGAGTGAATCCAAGAGCAAGCTAAGAGGCTGCGTGTATACACACACCCCAAACATGCCAGTGCATAAGCTTGGTAAGTACTGATGAGGTGAATGCCCTGAAATACTAGAATGGTTTGAGTGTTGAAAGTGCACTGAAATGTGCTAGTTGGAAAAATGTAACCAGTTGGCACAAGTGTTCACCCATGGGTATGTGGCACTTTTCCCAATTCTAAGCTTTGTTGTGAACAATCATATTTTCAGGAGTATCATGCAAGCCTCCATGGGGTTCTCATCATTCAAACTATTGTATGAACAAAACCCTACAAAGTGTAAGATGTCCTGAGGAATCATTGAGAGGAGCAATCTAACATCAAAAATGTAAACCAGTACATTCTAGATCTAAAAGCAAAACTCCACACCTTGAGTCGCCAGAGAGGAGAATTTGTATCAGGCTCAAGAGCAGCAGTCCTGAATGTGAGATGGGTGCTCAGCTATGGGAAATGCTCTTTATTTCCAAAGTTATCTGGTTGCATACCACTTCCCTAATTGTTTTGCCAAAGCATAAGAAAAATGTAGACTGGCCTTATCAAATAGGGAGTACCTGATCTGGTCTAGTGGACAGAGGCATGTGAGAATGATTTTTATCAGGTAAAGTGATTTTATGTGGGTCAGTTGCATTCTCCTGGACTCTCTCTTTCATTTTGAAGGCTAATGCTTCAGACAGATAGCCAGGGTGTTATCCCTGATGGTGGAGGTGCTGTACATCAGCTAAAAGCTCTCTGTGAGTGAGAGCAAATACAGCATAGTGGAGAAAGAGTCTTGGCCATCAAGTGGGTGGTCCTCACCCTCCTGTACTACCTACTGGGACACCTCTTTACTCTCTGCTCAGATCTGAGTGTGGTGATGGGGGTATATCGGCAGCGGGGCATGGTCAAGTGTCAGCTGCAGACAGTGAGCAGCTGATTCTTACCTGTGTGTGAGATAAAGAGAAGGCAGTAAACCAGAGAGAGAGGGGGACAAAGCTGGCAGAGGTCTTGGGCTATCAAAATGATGAAGATCAGATTTTTTTTCAATCATCCTCTTTCTTTTTCAGACTTATCTTGTGTTTTATTGTGATATGTCCAGTTTTCAGTCTGGAATGAAGCACACTGCTCAAAAGCTATGTATGGGTGCTTGTTGATGGTGACAGATGTGTATAATATGTTTAATGGTTGTTTTGGTAACTTCCAGTTTATTCACAGCTTGTTACCAAGAGAGATCTGATCTGAAACTGTGGTGCTGAGATTTGCAACCATAACATAGTGTGATGGATTTTTTTATACTCATCTGCTAAAGAAACTATGAACTTATAAGGTGCTTATTGCCATTTAAACATTTTTTGAGAAAGACTTTCAGTCCAAATATAGAGAAAAGGTAACTATTACGGTTGATACATTTGCTTTTCTTTATGTCTTGAAAAGTCATATAATAGCACAGGATGCCCTGCTAGCAAAGTGTGAAAAGCTCACAAGCATTTTGTGGCTAGTGTTTTTTTAATAGGGGAAGGAAAGCTGTAAATCATGTCAGCAGTGTGCAGCGGTGTGCAGTTGGTCACAGAACTACCAGTCAGACCTGACAACTTCTTTTTCTTGTGTTTAATTATCACAAGAGCATCAAAAGACTTTTCCAAATTCAGGTGGACAGAATTAGCAGTGTCTGCCATGTTGCAACAAAAAGCAGCTAAGTTGCTAGCTAAGCCAACAAAGTTCCACTGAAGAATTTACTAACAGCTAGCTATTTAACACCCAAGAATTCAACGATACTAGTAAAACTGCTGCAGCTCCTCCAGCTCCAAACACTCTTCTAGTCTGAATGGCACTGATATTTTTGTTTGATATATCAGTAAAGTTCATAACCATAAGGTTCATCCCCTATGAGAGATGTTAATCATCATATGGAGAAGCCATGCATCCAGACAGGACAAAAAAGCATTTATGCAAATAAATGTTAAGAGTGAAATAAAATAGACACATTGCTAAAAATTTCATTGTTGCATATTAATAATATTTTAGAGTTTGCCCTTCCCATGTAGTCTTAAAGCAATTGCCTGCACAGTTAAGATAAAACATTTAGAACATTCAGGACTGTAGTTTGAGTTGGTAACTTAAGTCACATCAATATGTTCCTATGCTCACATGCCCACTGCAGGTGTTTTCTCTGGTGTACTGGGTTCAGAATGGGACTTCAGCTACGCAGCTCCATACACAGAAAGCAGTGACTGTTAGCACTTTTAACTTTTAAAGGTTAATGAGCAACTTTTTCAGCAATTTGTGCTTCAGTATCCTCTGTATCACACCAGACGGGATAACCTTTACTCCCCACTCACAGTAATGAGCCTTGGGAGCCTATGTTTGTACTTCCATGGATCACTTTTGTTACTAATCACTGCCTCCTGGGAATACCCAAAAAGATGGAGATGCCCTGACCCAGTCATCTAGCTGTTACAATTCGGCGCTCATCAAGTCACTAAGATCCACACTTGTCCATTTTTCATGCTTACAACGCAGTAATTTTGAAAACTGATTGTTCACTTGCTGCCTAATATATCCCACCTCTTTAAATGTGCCACTGTGATAAGATAATCAAACATTATTCACTTCATCTTTCATTGTTTTCATTGGCTTTTATGGCTGCTCAGTGTATTGCTTCATGAATAATCCTAGTTGTAATATGGTTTAATTTGACAGTATAAAAACTGAATAATTATAAGGTGTTCAGGTCGGTATCCTATGTTGTGCAAACCCTTTAATCTGCCTTCCTCTAACTTATTCAGGTTGTTCCATTGGAATGCAAGAGACTTGTTATACTATATTCTCATTTAATAAGTAATACCCATGCCCATCTTAGACTAATTCTTTGCCATAAAAAAATCTGAAAAATCCCAAACTGCTTCCTGTCTGCTCAGACATAATAAAAATCCATCAGCTATTTTGGAAGTAAGATGTATTGATCTACTTTAGTTTTTTTAATTTTCTGCTCCTTGGCTCCTGTGTGCACTAGGTTATGTGCAAGAATGAAGGCAGATACAAGTGACTACCATGTATGATGCATTCCCAGTTCACAAACACTGTCACCCAATTAAAAGCCAGAATACCCACATACACAAAAACAAACAAAACCTGTGTAGATCCAGACTCCTTCTTGCAGGAGTATACGACCTCTCCTGAGCGGGTGCTGATGACCCCTGTGCTGTTGATGTAGTTCCTGCGTGGGGGAGGTGGAGGGGGAGATTTGTTGGTCTTCTCTGAGCTCTGAATTGTTTTAGTGGCTTTATCCTGAGACTTTGGTGGTCTCTCCAAGCTTGTTTTGATTGACAGGTTTGGTTTCACAGGTTTACCTAACACTGCTGCTGCTTTAGCAGCCTTTTCAAATTGAGGTTTTAAAGCTTTATCCGGTCCAGTTTTAGTGGGCATCTCAGAGCTGGGCATATCGGGCAGCTTGTCTTCTGCAACACAGACAATACAAACATAATGTAGTATGGCACACGGGCACTTACTGACTACGGACGAATCCCCTTTAAATTTTTTTCAAGTAAAATTTTTGCACCAGTGCAAACACTGTCTGAACAATAAAACACTCTTTGCTAACATTTAACTAAATAGGAGGACAAATCTGTTCGTTGGTCTGAATGAGCAAAATGTGTAGAATGTGTTTTTGAGCACAACTGAGTGCTGGATAGATGGTATTATTAATTATAAAAATCTGTATTTAAAAAGAAATACTGTCTAATCTAAAGATACTATCAGATATATGTACTTAAAATAATTTAAGAAGATTGATCTCAAACACTTGCAAGTAAACTAAGCAAGCAAAAGTATTAACAGAAATAAATAACACATATATACATATTTGATTGCATGCCACTTGTTTGCAATAACTATCAATTGGATGAGCCACTGACATCAACTACCCCCTGAATGACCTGAACAGTCTAAAACCACCCAGTTTTTTCCCCTGATTAAATCTTTGGTTGTGTCAGAAATGTGTTTGAGTCACTGTCTACCAGCACAATGAATACACTCTATATGCAAATATCAGGAAATGAAACAAAAATTAGAGTTAGATCTATCATCCAATATTCACCTTTTAATCTCAAACCCAAATGCCTACAGTGTATAGCAAAAAAAAAAAAAATTAATTAAAAATAAAAAATTACAACTGGTCTCTCTTGAACACTCTCGAAGGGGATTGTATATTGGGTGAAAGTATATTAAGTACAAAATAGAAGAAGACCAAAGTGCAAGTGAGAAGTAAGTGGAGGATCTGACCGACCTTGTGTTGGAGGTGCAGAAGGCTTGGGTTTTTCCTCTCGCTCTTCTCTGGCAGAAGCAGGCACTACAGCAGGGCTTGACCTAATGCAACCCTCACCTATAACTTCCATGCTTGGTATTCCCCTCAGCATGTTGGCTTCTGCTTCCTGCAGCATCTTCTCAAACTCCCCCCCATCATAATGAGACATGCTCTGTCGCTTTTCTTCCCACTCTTTCTCAGCCGCCTAGACAGAGAAAAATACATGAATTACACCAATAATAATTAAATTATAATAAAAATAGACAGAAAGAGAGTAAGAGAGCTCGTATATGTATATGAAAGTTCATCTGTTCATCAGGGTGAAACTATGGTGAACACAATCAAAAAACCAAAAACAATGCACACAGCTCAATGACCTAACTATGTCTAAAGTGAAAAAGATTAAGTATACTATTAGAGGACTGACAATAATCTAGAACTCTCCATATGGCATTTCACCACAGAAACTAGTCAAGTTTACCAGAAAGTAGAGAGCTTCCAACTTCATTTTAAAATGCATTCATAAAATATTAATTAATTTTTCCACTGCTGTATTATGTAAACCTTTAAACTACAATTTACAACTATTCACCAGCTGTTTGTTTATGTACAGCTTTGTACAACATACTCTTAAAGATTTAGTAGGCTGGACTGGGTAGGGAGTGTATTAACAGAAAAAAACAGGAAATACTAAAAAAGATGTCTTTGAATAAAAACATATTAAAACTTTGCCAAACAGAAGAGAACAGAAAACTTAATAGCAAAATAAAAAAAAACTTAGCACTAAGCACTGCACTTTTTCTATTTGTCTATATTCACCTGAATATTTGCAATGAAGAAAATTTGTGGTATCTGCTACTTAATGTACATTTCCTCTTAAGCTCACCTCAATGGAAGGGGCTCTATTTTTGCCCTTGCTGTGACTTATGATCTCCTCAATAAATAGGCTTGAAGCTCCATTGCTGGAAGATCCATTCAAATGGGCAACGCTAAGAGCTGCTCCACTGCTGCTGCCCAGTGCTGGTGTGAGTTCTGGCTGAGCTGAGCTGCATATCTCAACATGCCTCTTGTTGCTGGTCTGCTTTGTAGGTAACTCAGGAGTGGGTGGGATATTACTCTGGGAACAGTGGGGTACCAGAGGCTGGGAGATAACAACCTCTGAACTCACAGAAGATTTCTGAGGCTCAAGCAAAGTGAGTGTGTTGTGTAGATCAGCAGGAGGCTCTGCCTCATCCACCACTGTTGTAATGACCGAATCTGAAGATTTCATTAAACCCACTGTGGCACACCTACAGAGTACAACCATATACAGGTTTAAAACAGTAAAGGGTCATTTTAACAAAGAACCTTGTAAGTAACTCCTTAGCAGCAGATTTAATAGACACTTACTCACTGAAGTTTAGGTTTTACAGCATTCTCCATAAACCCTAGAGTCTGATTTGTGTGATAATACATGGAGATTAGAAAGAAATTCTGAAATACTCAAACCAGCTCACCTAGCACCAACAACCATGGTCAGTGTTACTGAGATTAACACAATATAACAATTCAATCTCAAAATCAAGCTGTTTTTGTTAATACACAGAACTAATTGTTGGAGACTTATAATCCAGACTTATAATCCTTGATAATCCAGAAGACCCTCTGAGAACAACAGTTTTGTCCATTCTAGATTTAATAGGAGTTAATCAGAACACTCAAAATGGAGGTCTCACTCTTTTAAAGTGTGTCTTAGTCATAATATATGCACTTTGTCATGCTGCTGGGCCAAATGAACATTCACATCAGCTTCTGTAAATCACTAATCTCACAGAGTTATCAACTTTTCTTGGGTCACTGCCTGACCCCACAGAATCTGATCATGTGACTGAAATCCAGTTAAGAAGTTATTTATAATCTAAAATATACTGATGTGATATTAGATCAGATGACACAGAAGCTACGTAAGGGTTTGATCAAGATCCTATGACCTATAGCTGTCTATACCATGACACATCTTGATCAAACCATTGAGCCAGTATGAACAAAACTGAACAAAGACAAAGAGGTGAAAAACATAGTAAATACACTATTTAGCCACAGATATGTGGATGTCTTTATATGCAGTAGCATCAAGATTCCCCTTTACTGGAACCAAGAGGCCCAAACATGTTCCAGCATGGCAATACTCATGTCAACAAAATGTCTGTAAAGACATTTTTTTTCCAAGGTTGGAATGGAATAACTTTAGTGGCCTGCTAGAATCCTGACGTCAACCCCACTGAACACCTTTGGAATGAAATTAAATACCAACTGTGCCCCAGGTCTCCTTGGCCAACATCAGCGTCTGATCTCACTAATGCTCTTGTGGCTGTATGAGCACAAATTCCCAGACACACATTCCAAAATCTACATGAAAGCCTTCCAAGAAGACTGGAGGCTACTATATCTATAAAGGAAGGTACTTTAGTTTTATGAGAAAAACAGAAAATAAAAAACTGATGCCAATCTTACAGAGTAAAAATGCTTTTGCAAAGATGAATGGCAAAATAGCACTAAGTCAAAATGTGACAAATTTTTACCAAAAAGATTGAATGCTGTGATAAAATCTAAAGGTTGATTCTTATTGGCTTTTATTATAATTTATCAGCTGTAAGGTTCTGACATCATTTATCTTGGTTTCATTATCACAAAAGCCTGCCATTTTAACAGGGGTGTGTTATATCCACCATATGGGTGTGATGGTCAGGCATCCACAAATCTTTGGCCATATAGTGTATCTGTTCACAGTTTCACACAACAAACACACACAGACACACACACACGTACCTTCGCAAAGTGCTAAGAGTTTCAGTAAGTGATTTGACTCGTTTCAGCATGCTGTCCAGTTTGTGTGGCTCTTCTTTGAGAAACTTCACAGCCTCCACCTCCACTCGGAGCACAGCCCTCATTCGCCCTTGCAGTGCCGGGAACTCTCCTGATTAATTTTCCCGAGAGAGAGAGAAAGACAGAGACAGAGAGAGAGAGTGAGAGACCCAAACTCTAAATAATTACCTTTGCATCATGTAGCTCCTGTGGAAATTTGTGATAATTTGCAGTATATACAAAAATACTTTTGCAATCCTAGGATTTTCATACAGGTCTTTACAATGTTTATTTCAAAATATTCAAATGATTGTGATCCTCAATAATTCTCAAAAATATGTTGACATTTTTCAACACTATGCTCACCAAATATCACCAGTTTTAAGAATTTACACATACAGCTCTAACTCATGATTGCTTGCAGATCATATAGCTGGAAAATAAGGCAAATAGTGAAATTTCTTTTTCATTGTCCTTTAGCAAAACAAAAAAATTAATTGGACCATTTAGTCACAACCAATGTAATTAAGGAAAAAGTTTCCTAACTCGCTCCCTTCAAAAAAAAACCCAAAAGTGGCTCAATAATATTCAGATCCGGTGACTGTGCAGGCCATGGGAGATGTTCAACTTCACTTTCATGTTCATGAAACCACTGTCAGTAGTCTTGCTGTGTGTCTTGGTGCATGGTACCACCTTCAGGGTAAAATGTTTGATCCACTGTGTGCACATTGTCCTCCAGAGTGGTTCAGTAGTCCCTGGCAGTAATGCAACCATCTAGCACAAGTACATTTACATACACATTTCTGGCATTTGGCAGATGTTCTTATGCAGAGCAACTTTTTATAAAATAATAAAATTTTATCTTATTTTAAGAAACTGAGCAATTGAGGGTTAAGGGCCTTGCTCAAGGGCCCAGCAGTGGCAACGTGGTGGTCCTGGGATTCAAACACATCTTCTTCCCGTCAGTAGTCCAACACCTTAACCACTAACCTACCACAAATAGAGGGTCCAGGGAGCCTAAACCATCACCGATCTACCCCACACTTCACTCAGGGCATGCAACAGTCCAGGTTGTAAGCTTCTTTGTGGCTTTTCCACACTGTAACATTTCCAGATGTGGGAAAGACAGTAAATGTGGACATCAAGTTTCACCATTGTCCACAGCCCAAGGATTTCCGCTGCTGGCACCACTGAAACTGACATATGGCATTGGTAGAGTGACAAGAGGTTTTAGCAGCCTGACCTTGAATACAGACCCTGTGGAGCTCCTGACAAACAGTTTTGGTGGAAACAGGAGAGATGAGGTGGGCATTTAATTCTGCAGTGAGTTGGACAGCTGTAGTTTTATGGGGGTTTTTTTTGGTGGTATTCCAATATTACCCTGAATACTGTGGTGCCAGCAAAATGTGCACCAACAATTTGTGCTCTTTTGATCACTGTCCCAAATTATATTTTGTGAATTATAGTATTTTATGTACAGCTGTGCTACTGCATGGCTAATTCAACCTTCACACTCTGCTCTTACTTATGGAATGTGAAATCAATGTGGACTGGCCACCAGGCTGCACATATATAGGTGAGAAACCTTTAACACTATACTGTCCAGTGTTCAAACTCTATATGGATATATGCGCGCACACACACACGCACACACACAAGCACACACCTATAACTATAATACTGGAACTCATTCACCAATATGAGATACTTTGAGTGGCATTTCATTATTGTGCCTGTATTATTTTATGATGTGAATAACAATGGAGAAGGATAATTTAAAACTGATAAAACACGCACACAAAAAAATTTATATTTCTAAAAATGTGTAATTTTGTGGAGAACCCTGCAGAGACATGCTGTCCCTACACAGTGCATGATTTGTGGGGGTTCTATAAAGCAGAAGCCCATATGAAAGCAAATTTGATTTCGCAAAGATGTGGTAGAAATCTTTTAATTTAGCTCAGTCAAGCAGTGCTTGGGTCAGGTTAAAACTGAATAGTCCGTCTTCAATTAGTATCATGTTATAAACGTGGTATTTTTTATGTGAGCAGGGTTGTCATGTATTGCAGATACAATGCAGATCAAAAATGCAAGTTCCTTCATCCAGCATCAGGAGGATCCCACCAATTCTATCTACAGAGGCCACTTGGGTGTTTGTTCAGCCTTTTGTTATTTCAAGACTGAACTACTGCAACTTGCTCCAGGCAGATCTGCCTCTGCACACCATTTGAGCCCTGTATCTTCTCAAGAGTCCAGCTGCATGACTTATTTTAAACTTCACAGCTCTTTTGGATCTCTTGGGGTACATGAAAGACATTCTTCTTGGGTCTTCTTGGTCCTGGCAGCCAGGTGGTGAACCTAACTTCCCCTGACTTTTTTTGCTTAGTCTTAAATGAACATTAAAAATCTACTCCCACACTGTGCACTTGAAGTTTGCTTATCTATTTTTTTTTTTTAAAAAACTTGTCATTTCTTTTCATACTGTATTACATCAAGCTTTTGAATACAGATGGTACTCTTGGTCCCTGATGTGAGCTAGCATAAGAATGGATTTTTGGTGGAGACTACAAAGCACTCTGAAATACTAGATAAAGGCATCTACTAAATATAATTTAAATGTAATAATTCATGTGTGATAAAAGACAGGGTCCTTGTACATACTGTCACAGATGTACAACTTCTTCTATGCATGCTTTGAGAAATGAGACTCCTGGATACCAAATGTTGACGCATATATCACATGCTGACTTACGCTTATATGTCTTCCAGGAGGGTCATGTAGTGAAACATGATGCACTATTTACAATATACACCGAAAAGGCATAACATTATGACCACCTGCCTAATACTGTGTTGGTCCCCCTTTTGCTGAGAAAACAGCCCTGTGGCATCATGCACCGTGTATTCTGACACTTTTCTATTAGAACCAGCATTAACTTCTTCATGCAATTTGAGCAACAGTAGCACGTTTGTTGTATCGAACCACGCAGGCCAACCTTTGCTCTCCACCTCTCCAGTCTTAGCTGCCCATGACCCTGTAACCGGTTCCTTGGACCACTTTTGATAGATACTGACCACTGCAGACCAGGAACACCCCACAAGAGCTGCAGTTTTGGAGATGCTCTGATCCAGTGGTTTAGCCATCACAATTGGGTCCTTGTCAAACTCGCTCAAATCCTTACACTTGTTCATTTTTCCTGCTTCTAACACATCAACTTTGAGGACAAAATGTTCACTTGCTACCTAATATATCCTACCCACTAACAGGTGCCATGATGAGGAGATAATCAGTGTTACTCACTTCACCGGTCACTGCTCAGAACGTTATGTCTGATGTAGTTCTAAAGCAATCCTTTGTTTCCCCACTTTTTACTTGTGTTGAACCCAGTATGTTGATATCCACTTGTCAACATTTGACCACCAAATTTCTTCTATTTGGAATGTAAGACTGAGGTGTTAGTCTTGGAAAGTTAACAGTTACAGTGCAGTAGTGATAAAGATTTAAGTTTGCAGGCAAGATTTAAGTTTGCACACCAGCTAACTGCCATTTGTTTCTGCATCTTTTCTATTTATTTTATGTTTAGTTTTATTTTAACATGTATTTGGTTGCTGAACAGTGTGCAGATTTTAACACTGCAGTAATTTGCCAAGAGGTGAGATTCATGCAAATATGGCAGGGTGATGCATTCTGTCTAAAACTGCAACTGACAGTTATCAGTTTCTGGTGTTTGGTATGTTGTACTACATTAACACATTTTGGTAATTTTAACTACCATATTTTACCATTTGTAGTCTGATTTTTTTTTACCCGTTACATCTGTCTTTCTTTTACAAAACCCTGAAGCATATTTCACATGGCACACCTGGGATTTCTTTATAACAGTAGTGAATCATACTTGTCCCGGAAATGAAGTCTGTTACCTTTGAGTGATGCCAGACTTTCTCCAACCTTCCTCAGGCCCACTGCTCCTTCCTCTACTTCCTTCAGGGTGATCGGTCTCACAGATGTGGCCGAGCTCGAGTCCTTTCTCACAGACTCTATGTATTGTTCCAGATCCCTGCACACATGTTTAATGATTTTATGTTCATCAGCACAGACACGTCAGACCCTACATTATTATAACTCAAGATATTGTACAACAAAAAAATTACATTTATTAACAAAACTTTAAATAACGTAGACTGATCAGGAATAACATTATGACCACCTGCCTAATATTGTGTTGGTACCCTTTTTGCTGCCAAAACAGTGGCAGTGTACTGTGGTATCTGGCACCAAGATGTTTGCAGCAGTTAACAGTGTTAACAGCCCATTGTTGGCGCTTCTGGCGATGCACAGGGGTCAGCATGGGCACCCTGACTGGTCTGCGGCTATGCAGCCCCATACGCAACTGTGATGGACTGTGTATTCTGACATCTTTCTATCAGAACCAGCATTAACTTCTTCAGCAATTTGAGCAACAGTAGCTCGTCTGTTCAATCGGATCACACGGACCAGCCTTCGCTCCCCACATGCTTCAATGAGCCTTGGCCACCCATGATCCTGTCACTGGTTCACCACTGTTCCTTCCTTGGATCACCTGTCACTGCTCATAATGTTATGCCTGATTGGTGTATAATGGTATGTATACAGCTGAGAATTATACTTAAAGGTATACTTAAAGATAGAAAAAATGCTTATTAAAAGCTATGAGAAAAATTGTTATAAATATCACAGGAACTTTTAACAAGGAGTAGTGTTAAATCTTGGAGTATATCTTGTGTGAATTCAGTTTCATTGCTGTAAACTGACAAACCATGCCTCATTTGCATAGAGCCAACAGGCATGCACAATAAGAAAGAGATATGCAAAGCATATTTAGTACACTGTATTCAGTGTACTAAAAATGCTAAATAAAATTATATAAATTTCATAAAAGTTGAAAAACCTTAAGCAGTTCTCCAAAAGAAAACTCCAAAAATCTCCAAAAGAAAAAATGATACGAAAACTATTTGCTGTAAGACGATACAAATTATTTTCTGACATTTTGCTGACCACACATGAGTATGAAAAGCGATTTCTAAAACTAGTTTGCTTATATGAAATCTGTTTAGTGGAAAAAAAAAAAAAAAAGACTTTTACCTTAGTGTTTATGAACTGTATATGCACTGGCATCTGATTGTATTCATTCAAAAAATGTGCTGTTTTGCTGACAGGGCAGATGCTGATAAATCTTGTCAGTAAATTGGCTTGCAAATGTTTTACACATGCAGACCTTAAGTGTCAAATTGCAATTACATTTTTTTCTACTCTAGGTGGCAAGCAAACATCATTTCACTACACTCATTGTAATGTCATTTTATAAAATGAAAAGTAGGGCCCTCACATACAGGTTAACTAATATTTGCAAGCATGTAGTAGCCTCTAAACACTGCTTAAACACTCACAGAACATCTGCACATGACCCAGTGCACATGTGGCAAGTGGATCAGCCAACCTGCATCTGTTGGTTTATGTAGCAAGTGGAGATTTCATGCTGAATTCCTTACTGGCCTGTGTACTTTAGAACATGATTTTTAAAGTCCTAAATCCAAAGTCAGTGTTTCCAATCTAGTCCAAGTGATTTCAAGCACTTCTGATCTGTGGTGTTTTTATGACTGCAGATATGTAAACCACTTCTTGATAGAATGTTTGACTAAAGAAAAGAGGTTAAAATAAGTGTTTCTGGCTCCTTGGTGGAACAACAGATTTTAGGTTTGAATCCTGACAATGTATATACATTATATTTTTATTTTTATCGTGTGAATTTGGTCAAGTTTGCAGCTTCTCCTTGGTCCTGCTTGGAACCAAACTCGCCAAAGTTATACCTGAGAGTAACTTTACCCACTTCCTCCCCATACATCATTCTAATGGGTGATCCTCCTTCATTTTAGGAAGATTGTCTTCAATTGGTTTCAATTAAATGGTTATGGACATCCTTATTTGTTTAGGAAATCTGATTTATACTAATTTCAATGTATCACCTTAAGCTCCGGTCTAATAATTATTTATTCTGATATCTGTTTTGGTACATTCATTCAAAGTATCACCACAATCCATGCTGTGAATTTTGTTAGATGTTTATGACATAAAAACATAACTTCCTTTGTACAATATAACCTTGTAATTCTGTCCTTAGTAGGTAGAATACAACTGAACAGAGCTGTGTGCCTCACCCTAACTGCGAAAGAACTGTTTCTTCCATGCTGAGATATTTGTGTCTCTCTTCCTCGACTAGAGCTCGCTGTCTCTGTGCAGGATCCTCTTGTCGTCTCAACACTTCAGCCAGCCTTTCACTGATCTCTTGTTCAACATGTTTAATCTGAGCACGCACACACTCCTGATTCTGCAACTGGAAAAGGCACACCCACAGAGATACAGACATGATAATGCAAATACAACACAGAACAGGTGTAGTGCATGGAACACATTTAGTATGTACAAAAAGCCCATTTATTTACTGTACCTGGAGTTGCCTCATCTCCTGCAACTGGAGGCGTAGCCCAGAGATGTTCTTCCTGAAATGTAGGAGGTTCACGTGTAGTGGGATTGCACTAATGGGATGCGTTGGGTTTGAGTTACTCTCAGGTGTAATATTGGCAGTTTTGGTTCCAAGCACCGGAGAAGAAGCTCCTGTTCAAATACAGATTTTAAAAGCATCAGGGATCTAACTCTTAATTTATATAAGCATATAAATTAGATGGTCGATGTCTGGACACTTGACCATCAAACTTGTATGTCTTTGTACAACATTCCATTCCCTTTTGCTGGTAGAACAGCCTCCATTCTTTTGGGAAGGCTAGATTCAGACTAGATTTTGGAAAGCAGCTGCTAGGTTTTATAGGGTTCATTTAGACACAAGAGCATTACAGAGGTTGGGAATTGATTTTGAGAAGGCCTTGTGTACAGTCCTTGAGCCATAAACGTGAAAGCTTGGGCCCCTAGTCAATTTGAATTTTCCAACTTTGTGGCAACATTTTGGGTAAGGCCTACATATGGGTGTGAAGGTCATTTGTCCATATTTGTACACATACATACATAATACATTAAATACACAGACCCCTCTAAAAGAATTGGAACCGCATGGCCAATTATTTTGTGTTTGCTACAACTGAAAACATTTTGGTTTGAGATGAAATGAAAGCTGAAATCTATTATCACATTCATGTACTTATAGTTACATCCAAATGTGTAAAACAACTTGAGAACATGGCACCTTCAGTGACAGAACACCTAGGTTTTAGGTGAGCAAAATAATAGGAACCAGAGGTGGACAGTAAGAAGTACATTTACTTGAGTACTGTACTTAAGTACACTTTTTGAGTATCTGTATTTTACTTGAGTATTATTTTATCTGGATACTTTTTACTTTAAACTTCTCTACATTTGAAAGACAAATACTCTACTTTTACTCCACTACATTTCTGTCAAGGTCATTGAGTAGAAAGTAGTTACATTAATCATAGGATGATTCTTTTCACTCTTGTAGCGTCACATGTTGTAAAGTTCAGTGGTTTTCCATAATTTTTTGAACTCAATTGATCAATTGCTGACAAAATGGACAAAGATATGCTTTGTATATTATACACCACCAACGCATTGGTAATGATGTTAGTTAACACACAAAAACGTATGCTGTGTCCAAATCCTCATACTATGTGTCCTATATAGTATTCAAAAATAGAATTAGTATGCCCCAAATCATAGTATACTGAAAAGAGTATTCCAAAAATTCCTGGATGGTCTACTACTTCCGGTAGAAATTCAAAGTGGAGAACAATGCACACTCTAACGGGTAATATTGCCCACAACGCATTGCACACAGGAGGGAGGAGCCTGGAAAATTGTGTAAATGCATATTAAAACGATGTAAATGAATTGTGGAAATACACTATATTGCCAAAAGTATTCGCTCACCCATCCAAATAATCAGAATCAGGTGTTCCAATCACTTCCTTGGCCACAGGTGTATAAAATCAAGCACCTAGGCATGCAGACTATTTTTACAAACATTTGTGAAAGAATGGGTCGCTCTCAGGAGCTCAGTGAATTCCAGCGTGGAACTGTGATAGGATGCCACCTGTGCAACAAATCCAGTCGTGAAATTTCCTCACTCCTAAATATTCCACAGTCAACTGTCAGCTGTATTATAAGAACGTGGAAGTGTTTGGGAACGACAGAAACTCAGCCACGAAGTGGTAGGCCACGTAAACTGACGGAGCGGGGTCAGCGGATGCTGAGGCGCATAGTGCGAAGAGGTCGCCAACTTTCTGCAGAGTCAATCGCTACAGACCTCCAAACTTCATGTGGCCTTCAGATTAGCTCAAGAACAGTGCGCAGAGAGCTTCATGGAATGGGTTTCCATGGCCGAGCAGCTGCATCCAAGCCATACATCACCAAGTGCAATGCAAAGCGTCGGATGCAGTGGTGTAAAGCACGCCGCCACTGGACTCTAGAGCAGTGGAGACGCGTTCTCTGGAGTGACGAATCGCGCTTCTCCATCTGGCAATCTGATGGACGAGTCTGGGTTTGGCGGTTGCCAGGAGAACGGTACTTGTCTGACTGCATTGTGCCAAGTGTAAAGTTTGGTGGAGGGGGGATTATGGTGTGGGGTTGTTTTTCAGGAGCTGGGCTTGGCCCCTTAGTTCCAATGAAAGGAACTCAGAATGTTTCAGCATACCAAGACATTTTGGACAAATCCATGCTCCCAACTTTGTGGGAACAGTTTGGAGCTGGCCCCTTCCTCTTCCAACATGACTGTGCACCAGTGCACAAAGCAAGGTCCATAAAGACATGGATGACAGAGTCTGGTGTGGATGAATTTGACTGGCCTGCACAGAGTCCTGACCTCAACCCGATAGAACAACTTTGGGATGAATTAGAGCAGAGACTGAGAGCCAGGCCTTCTCGTCCAACATCAGTGTGTGACCTCACAAATGCGCTTCTGGAAGAATGGTCAAAAATTCCCATAAACACACTCCTAAACCTTGTGGACAGCCTTCCCAGAAGAGTTGAAGCTGTTATAGCTGCAAAGGGTGGACCGATGTCATACTGAACCCTATGGATTAGGAATGGGATGTCACTTAAGTTCATATGTGAGTCAAGGCAGGTGAGCGAATACTTTTGGCAATATAGTGTATATATAACTCTTTGTTAAAGCAGTGTTGCTGTTGGGTTGGTGTACAGCTAAAGTTGTGTAGCTGGGTTTTAAAGCAGGTTAGTTTTTTTTTTTCTGACCAGTCTTCATTTACAGACCATTTGATTGAAATGTGCATGAGTGGATACACAGATGTGTACAGGTACATCTCAAAATTTAGAATATAATGAAAAAGGTCAATATTTTTTGTCACTCAGTTCAGAAAGTGAAACCCATTTGCACATAGAGTGAAATATTTCAAGCCTTTATTTCTTGAAATTGTGATGATTATGGCTTACAGATAAGGAAAACCCAAAATTCTGTGTCTCAGAGAATTAGAATATTGTGAAAAAGTTCAATATTGGAAAGTCATTGTGGCACACCCTAATCAGCTAATTACCTCAAAACACCTGCAAAGGTTTCCTGAGCTTTTAAATGGTCTCTCAGTCTGGGTCAGTAGGCTACACAATCATGGGGAAGACTGCTGACTTGACAGTTGTCCAGAAGACAGTCAATGACACCCTCCATAAGGAGGGTAAGCCACAAAAGGTCATTGCTAAAGAAGCTGGTTGTTCACAGAGTGCTGTATCCAAGCATATTCATAGAAAGTTGAGTGGAAGGAAAAAGTGTGGTAGGAAAAGGTGCACCAGCAAAAGGGATAACCGCAGCCTTGAGAGGATTGTCAGGCAAAATCCATTCAAGAATTTGGGGGAGCTTCAGACGAATCCTAGACATGGCCTACAAATGTCGTATTCCTCGTGTCAAGCCACTCCTGAACCAGAGACAACGTCAGAAGTGTCTTACCTGGGCTGTGGAGAAAAAGAACTGTTCTGTTGCTCAGTGGTCCTCATTTCAGATGAAAGTAAGTTTTGCATTTCATTTGGAAATCAATGTCCCAGAGTCTGGAGTAAGAGTGGAGAGGCACAGAATCCATGTTGCTTGAAGTCCAGTGTGAAGTGTCCACAGTCAGTGAAGATTTGGGCTGCCATGTCATCTACTGGTGTTGGTCCACAGTCAATGCAGCCATCTACCAGGAAATCTTAGAGCACTTCATGCTTCCTTCTGCTGACAAGCTTTATGGAGATGCTGATTTCATTTTCCAGCAGGACTTGGCACCTGCCCACACTGCTAAAGGTACCATAAGCTGGTTCAATGACCATGGTGTTACTGTGCTTGATTGGCCAGCAAACTTGCCTGACCTGAACCCCATAGAGAATCTATGGGGTACTGTCAAGAGGAAGATGAGAGACACCAGACCCAACAATGCAGATGACCTGAAGGCTGCTATCAAAGCAACCTGGGCTTCCATTACACCTGAGCAGTGCTACAGGCTGATTGCCTCCATGCCACACCGCATTGATGCAGTAATTCATGCAAAAGGAGGCCCACCCAAGTATTGAGTGCATAGAAATGAACATACTTTTCAGAAGTTTGATATTTCTGTTTGAAAGATCCTTTTTTATTGATCTTATGTAATATTCTAATTTTCTGAGACACAGAATTTTGGGTTTTCCTTATCTGTAAGCCATAATCATCACAATTTCAATAGAAATAAAGGCTTGAAATGTTTCACTCTGTGTGATGAATCTATATAATATATGGGTTTCACTTTCTGAACTGAGTGACAAAAAATATTGACCTTTTTCATGATATTCTAATTTTTTGAGATGTACCTGTACTTTTTTGTTGGGGGTGGTAGGAGTGTGAAATTAAAAATGAAAATGATTATACCTGTCTTTTTTGTGAATTCAGTTGTTTAATTTCTATAGGTTTTGTAATATTCTAAAAGCTCTTAATTCCACAGATACTACAAACTGGTCAGTATATTCACTAGGTTGCTACAAAAGGTACTGTAAGTATTGCATACAACAATGCAACAATAATAAAGCAATGCGTTGACATTTACTTTTGATACTTAAGTACTTTTAAAAACAAGTACTTCTGTACTTTTACTTAAGTAAAAATCTGTCTTTACAACTTTTACTTGTAATGGAGTAATGTTTGACCAGTAGTATTTGTACTTTCACTCAAGTAAGGAAGTTGTGTACTTCGTCCACCTCTGATAGGAACAGTGAATTAAAGTTACTAATATTTAATATTTGGTTGCATGTCCCTTGCTTGCAATAACTGTAGCCAAGCCAGTGCCCAGCTGCCATCAGCAAAATGTTGCATTTGTAAAATGTGATGCCTCTAGGCTTATACCACAGCTTTTTTTCAGGTATTGTTCGTTTTGGAAATTTTCTCCTTTCATTCTCCTCATCAGGAGTTAAAATGCCTACAACAGCTATGATCTGGTACTTCCAATTTTTACCCTGATAAACTCCCTTGTGCCAGCAGTGTGTTTGGGGTCATTGTCATAATATATTCATAATAAAGTTTCTCCCAATTACATTGGATGCACTTCTCTGTATATTGGCAGAAAGAATGATTCTGCAGACCTTAATGTTCACATCAAACATCAGAAGGAAGAAAATGTGTGATCTCTGTGACTCCAATCTTGGCATAGCTGTTTGTGCCAGATGGCCTGGTTTGAGTAGTCCAGAAACAGCTGATTTTCTGTCATTTTCACACACAACTGTCTCTAGATTTTACACAGAACATTGAGTGAGCAACAGTTCTATGGGTGGAAATTTCTTGTTAATAAGAAATTTAATAAGAGAGGTCAGAGAAAATGCTTGATGTTGCCAGGAAGGATACAGAAATTCAAATAATCAGAAAAATCTCTCATCACAAAACATCGAACCTTGTGGTGGATGGGCTACAAAAGCAGAAGACCACAATATGTTCTTCTCTCAGCCAAGAGCAGGAATCTCAGGCTATCAAGGGAACAGGTTCACCCAAACTGGACAACCCATCTGCTACCAACGACCATGCTATGATTAAAGATCACACTTCACCTGTATTTGCATGATTTTATACACTTTGATGCTACCACATGACTGGCTAATTGGATAGCTGCATAAATGAGCAGGTGTAAAGGTGTTCTTATTAAAGTTGACTGTAAGTGTACATAGGCACAAAAGTTTGTTGACCAGTCCAGTCCAGCCTGCTGGGTAACATACATCTTACCCAAAGATAATAACATACAAATATCAGACTGCCTTAAGCAATAAGGTGTGGAAACCTGTTTATCTACAAACGAGGTATGCTGAACACAAGTACTCTTCAGGGTTCATACAGTTTGTATGAAGTGAAAATCCAGCACTTTCATGTATTTAACCAGACCATACCAATATAAGACAAAATCAAGTCCAAAAATGTCATTTTAATTTTGTTCTCATCAGACCAGAAAGTCTTCATCCAGCTCCTTCAGAGTTACACCTGGCCTCTTAGTTGCTTCCCTGACTAATGACATCCTTACCCAGTCACCGATATTTTATTTGTTGGATGGCCTTCCAGAAAGAGGTGTATTTAAATTCATGACATATAATCTCAATAAAGTCCATTTCAGTTCTTGCAACATGTGGAGAGGGTGAATACTATTGCAAACCACTGTACCTGCATAAACCCAGCATGAGTCATGACTTGGCAGAATGCTTGTAGGAGCACATATTTGCATGAGAATGAAAGTGTAGCTGTGTGTACATGTTTATTTGGTAACTTACACTGGGTGTTTGTGTAGCAAGTAGGAGAACATCTGATACACTGTGTTTTTGTATGAGATTATAAGATTGTTTGCATGCATTTATGCTTTCTTTTGGTGGGCTCTGCACTTTAATACATTATTGTCACATACACTTCACATGTAGCTAGACATGGAAAGGAAGACTAGATAAAAAAAGAATAACCAAGAAAACAAAGACACACGGTAAATGAAAACAGGAGAATGAGATCTCTGACCTGTGCTAGATGTGCTGTGTACAGGTGATCCTGATTTCACAGATCTGTCACTGAAATAACAAGACATAAATCATATAACAAATATACAAAAACAACACAACAAAAGTACAACACAACACTGGGTTACATGTGAACAAGCATAAATATTCAAACAGTTTACTAAATTAGTGTGAGCAGCCAGTGCATGCTGACAGTTAGTAGTTATGTAAGGTTATTGTGCTACACTACCGAGACTGTCCTGCTTACCTGCCATTCTCCCTGTCACCTCTGTTAATGCTGGGACCTTTTAGTAATGCATGCTGCACAAGGCCAGTCAAACTGGCTATCTGCTCCTCCATAGCCCTCATTCTCTCTCTGCAGAGAGAGAGTTAGTTAATTAATTAGTTAGTTAGTTAATTTAGTTAGTAGCACTTGTGTCTTCAACTTAAAGCTCTACTAAACAGCAGGTAGAAATTAGCAAAAAAAAATGAATTGATTAATTAATTTGATGACGTTTACTATTGAAAAAAATGTGCTAGCATGTTTCTTTTAAAATCAATATTTTTATCTATGTGAAAATGTTAAGAGAAGAGCTATTTCAATGTGCTCTTACAGTTCTGTGGTATCTGGATGTTAGCAGCAGATCAAGCTCTGTAAGTTGTGAGATGGGGCATGCATTATTCTGCTGAAATAGACTACTATTTATGTAGTCAATAACAATATTTATGTAGGCATTATGTGTCAAAGTGACATCCACAAGAAAGCCAAGATTTCCCAGCATCACATTGCCTTGCAAGACTGCCTTCTTCCAAAGAAGAATATCCTAGTGCCCTCTATTAGCCAGGTAAGTGGTGCACATGCACCTGGCCATTCACATGATGTAATAGAAAATGTGATTTATCAAACCAAGCCATTATCAGTCTATTGCTCCATGGTCCAGTTCTGATGCTCACATGCCCTTGAAAATTATAGGCAATTTCAGGGGTGGACAAGGTTCAAAATGGACACTGTGACTGCAGCTATATGACCCCATAGACAGCAAGCTACAATGCACTTTTTTGTTTGTTCTGAAATCTTTATTTACTAGCCAACATTAATTTTTTACAACAATCTGGGTCTTGTTAAAGTCACTAAGATGAACTGACTGTGAACCTGTTGTTTATTATATCCCAACCCTTGAAAGGTGCCATTTAACAAGAGAATCAATGTTATTTACTTTACCTGTCAGCACTTTTAATGTTATGGCTAATTACTGCATCTTCTGTAGGCAACAACAGGAAGGAGATGGCCTTTCATTAGTTCACCCTTACCAGTTACCTGCATCCTAATAAGGCACTCACAACAAAAATCTACCGGCCTTTTTTCATTCTCTCAACCACAAAATGTGGCCACATATAAAAAGCACAGTTTCTCTCCAGTGTTAGGACCAAAAGAGAACAGCTCACATTGCATCAGTGTAATATCAATGAATGCTCTACAGCTGCATCACATGTTTGTTCAACCTTTTCTTAATTTACTGTAAATCTCCATTCATATTTTGAGAGTATTTATTTGTAACACAGCATAGACAAGAGAAGCTAAGAGGCATCAAAATGTTTTGTTGCTCTTCTCCTAAGACAGCAGGTTATTAAGGTCTACCTAAGAAACAGGAAAATATTTAAAAGGAAAACATTTACGATAGTACACTTTATTTTTGTTGATATGGCTGCAGACACCAATTTGTCTGACAGATATTCAAATCATCTAACATGACATAATACTTTTTATATGCGATTACCAGAACTATTATCAGTTGTCCCAAGCCTACTGAACATATTCATGAAGACATGGGCCTTCCCCAATATGCTGTCACAAAGTTGGACACAAATGTCTTGAATGACTTTGTATGCTACAGCATCACAACTTCCTTTAAGTGGAACATAAAGGCCCAAAACTTGTTCCAGTATGACAATGCCTCTGCACTCAAAGCAAGGTCCATTAAGACATAGCCTGCCAAGGCTGGAGTGAAAGAACTCAAGTGGCCTTGCAAAGAGCCCTGACCTCAACCCCACTGAACATCTGTGGAATGAATTGGAACACCAACTGCATGCCAGACCAGAGCAGTAATGAGAACAAATAAGAACAAATCCCCATAGCCACACTCCAAAATCTAGTGGCCTTCCAATAGCAGTGGAGATTATTATAACAGTAAAGCAGTGTGAAATACCCAAAATGGAATGTTGTAGAAGCACATATAACTTTGATGGTTAGGTATACACAAACTTCTGGCCATCCACTGTAAATGTTTAAAATTGCATACGGTTAAGGAAACACAGTTATTTAGGCAGGATCCTCCCTTGTTTTCTCCCCAAAGGACACTTACCGTGCCTGAGGTTCACCAGGTGGCACCGGAGGGCCATGTCCCTGTAGATCAGAGGTCACAGGGGACCCCACTGCATTCCTGCCTTTAACCACAGCAATAGGCCCCTCCTTTCTAAATGATTGTCTAACAGGTGATGATCTTTCAAGACCCAAAGTGCCTTGACCTTGGCTGGCCTGGACGTCAATTATCCTCATCTCACCCATTCTGTGTGGCGACGGGGGTGGTGTCTTCCAACTCTTCTGTCGAAACAGTGAGTGATGCTCTGTCGACTCCATAGTCATTCCAGTAACGCCATAAGAACGGACAGAAGTGCGATGGTACCCTTGGTCCAGTGTTTCTGAGGATGGAGCATGGTGATGTAACAGAAAGGCATCACTGTAGATTCCCTCTCCTCCCCTTCCCATGCCTTTGGCAGAGACATCTTCATCTGGCTTGACATCACGCCGTTCAAGGATGGCACTGGGGCATGGCGAAGGTGAGTGGGAAGGCGTGGCCACTGGGTGGCCTGGTCTCTCCCGAGGCATAGTGGCTCCTCCCCCTGATGAGCGGGGACCAAAAGGGATGCGGGAAGGCAAAGCAGTTACCGGCTGAGGACTTGGAGCAAGAGATGGGCTGTTTGATGTCTGACGTACCAAAGGAGGAGCATCTCGACCTGTGTACATCACTTCTCTATGCATCTGAGGGGAGAAACAATATATTTAAATGTATAATTATATATACATATACATATATATATATATATATATATATATATATATATATATATATATATATATATATACATACACACACACACAATAAATATATAATATAATATAATATAATGTAATATAATATATTATATTATATTATATTATATTATATTATATTATATTATATTATATTATATTATATTATATTATATTATATCATATCATATTATATTATATTATAATATAATATAATACAATACAATATAATAATGAATGTTTATTAAATTATCCCCAATAGTCTATTCTCTACATTTCATAGCTTTTCTCTTGGTTGCGCTGCTTCCACTAGTGTATATTTATGATAATAGTATTTATCCAATCAGCCGGTGGCTGACATCATGTGTTGCCCGGCCTTCAGAATCAATAGTGCAGGCGTCCATAGCTTAAAATAAGTGGCAATCTAGGGGCCATCTAGCAGGCATACGATTACGTCAGCAATTTCCCGTCCTTTGATTGGATAATTGGAGTAGTCAGAGGCAGCAAACCGCACAAACTAAATAAAATATATGCACTACTCACAAAAAGTTAAGATATTCGGCTTTCAGGTGAAATTTCAGGATGCACCTAAAATGCACTATAACCTTTACAGGTGAACTTAATTTGACCTTCTCTACACTTTTGAATGCACATGTCCAACTGTTCAGTGTTTCAGTACTTTTTGCATTACTTGCTGTTATCTAGCAAGGTGCTTAACGGCAAAATTCACAACTGGTGTTTGATCCATGAATCGACCAATAAATTTTCTGGTTCAATTAGAATTGATATTTAAACTGTCCTCTTCATCATGCTGTTCACATTTTGACATCATGAGACCAAGACGACGCCTAACAATTGATCAACAGTACCTCACCATTGCAAGGCTTCAAACAGGATGTTCTCAGAGGGAAGTGGCCACTGAGCTTAGAGTGTCACAGAGTGTCATCAGCAGGTTGCGACAGAGATACAGAGAGACTGGAAGAATCACAGAAAGGCATAAAAGTGGACGTCCTTTGGCCACATCCCACGCTGATGACCGCTTCATTGCTAACAGTGCCCTGCGGAACCGGATGATGAATGCCACTCAACTCCAGGCACATTTAAGGGAGGTGAGAGGCACCCAAGTGTCACGTCAGACCATTCGAACCGTTTACATCAGCGTGGTCTGCGTGCTAGACGACCTGCAAGGGTACCTGACCACACCACCAGGCACAGGCGTCATCGTCTTGCATGGGCCAGGGAGCAGAGGGACCAGTGGGCCTCAGTGCTGTTCTTTGATGAAAGTCGATTCACGTTGAGCAGAAATGAAGGCCGCCAACGATGTTGGAGACATCAAGGAGAGCGCTATGCATCAGCCACTGTTGTGGTGGTGTTACAGTCTGGGCAGTGTGTCTACTCAATACAGAACTGCCCTACATCTTGTGAATGGTACAGTGACAAGCCAATACTACCTGAATAACATCATTAATCCAGTCATTGTGCCCCTGCATGAACAACACAGGCCTAATTTCATCTTCATGGACGACAATGCTCCAGCTCATCGAGGTCACATCATTAGGGAACAGCTGCTGGAGGCTGGGGTACCTCAAATGGAGTGGCCTGCACTTTCTACAGACATGAATCCCATAGAAAACCTATGGGATCAGCTGAGTCGCCGTGTAGAAGCTCGTAACCCTGCACCCCAGAAGCTCAATGACCTGAGGGCCGCCCTTCAAGAAGAGTGGAATGCCATGCCTCAGCAGACAATAAGTCGACTTGTGAACAGCATGAGAGGTCGTTGTCAAGCTGTAATTGATGGTCAAGGGCACATGACAAATTATTGAGACATTGACATTTTTTGTTGTGGTATATCCACCACTGTTGTTGGCTTTTGTTTCAATTAATTGTTAGAGATGAGGAAATTACCATTGCATGCTTCTACTTAAATGCCCTACTTTCATGATATAATATCACTGTAGCGTGAACGTTTTACATTTTCCATAAGTTTCACCCAAAACCCAAGTATACTTAACTTTTTGTGAGTAGTGTATATTTGAACTCACAATGGCTAACAGAGGAGAAGAAATCGATTTGGTCGCAGACATCCTTACAAATGCATTTCCAAGGCGGACTTTTCAAGAAAATCCTTTTGATTCTTCAAAATAGTTGGTAAGCTTTTTCAAGAACCATTTATGCTTCTGGGTTTTCAGTTTGCCTTCATTCCAGATCCCCGGGGTGGGCTGTGGGTGGGGTTTTTTTTGCAGCGTTTGGCTGACAATTGCAGAAAAACTGTAAAAATACAGCATACACAAAACAAAACCAAACACTCGGGACAGTGAGACGCGAAAAATGGAGAATTCTGCTTCCCTTTCCCCAACTGCGCACATAGCCAACAGCCAATCACAACCATGATTAAATGAATGGGACATTCCGAATGGCCAGACTCGTTCCTCCAGCCGTACTGTATTTTGATTTTCAGCATCCTCGCACCACACTTTCCTAAACAACACTACTTATTAACGTTTCACTTCATTTTAATTAATGTGTATATTTTGTAATTAATAATTATATTTTTATTAATAAATTACCTTATTTCAACATAAAAACAATTTACTATAAGGTTTGCGGATACCGCAATATATTGGGAAAATCCGCAAAAAAATGTATGTTCCAAAAAAAAATCTGCCATATACCGGGGCCGCGACAAATGAACCGCGGGGGTTTACTGTATTATTTATTATATATATATATATATATATATATATATATATATATATATATATATATATATATATATATATATATATATACGTACACACACACACACACAATAAGACTCATGACAACATTAATACATTAATAATGACTTAACAAAATAATTTCAGGATGCAAAGCAGTTACCGGTTGAGGAGTTGGAACAAGAGATGGGCTGTTTGATGTCTGACGTACCAAAGGAGGAGCATCTCGACTTGTGTACATTACTTCTCTATGCATCTGAGGGGAGAAACAATATATGTATGTATGTATGTATGTATGTGTGTGTGTATATATATATATATATATATATATATATATATATATATATATATATATATATATATATATATATATTTTACATACATTATTATATATATACATACATTATTATATATACAGGGGTTGGACAATGAAACTGAAACGCCTGGTTTTAGACCACAATAATTCATTAGTATGGTGTAGGGCCTCCTTTTGCGGCCAGTACAGCATCAGTTCATCTTGGGAATGACAGATACAAGTCCTGCACAGTGGCCAGAGGGATTTTGAGCCATTCTTCTTGCAGAATAGTGGCCAGGTCTTTGGGGCTTCTCCACACCGTAACTCTCCCGGATGTGGGAAAGACAGTGAAGGTGGACTCATCAGAGAACAATACACCTTTCACATTGTCCACAGGCCAAGATGGCTGCTGGCACCATTGAAACCGACGTTTGGCATTGGCACAAGTGACCAAAGGTTTGGCTATAGCAGCCCGGCCATGTACATTGACCCTGTGGAGCTCCCGACGGACAGTTTTGGTGGAAACAGGAGAGTTGAGGTGCACATTTAATTCTGCAGTGAGTTGGGCAGCTGTGGTTTTATGTTTTTTGGATACAATCCGGGTCAGCACCCGGACATCCCTTTCAGACAGCTTCCTCTTGCGTCCACAGTTACTCCTGTTGGATGTGGTTCGTCCTTCTTGGTGGTATGCTGACATTACCCTGGATACCGTGGCTCTTGATACATCACAAAGACTTGCTGTCTTAGTCACAGATGCGCCAGCGAGATGTGCACCAACAATTTGTCCTCTTTTGAACTCTGATATGTATAACCCATAATGTTGTGTGCATTGCAATATTTTAAGCAAAACTGTGCTATTACTCTGCTAATTAAACCTTCACACTCTGCTCTTACTGGTGGAATGTGCAATCAATGAAGATTGGCCACCAGGCTGGTCAAATCTAGCCATGAAACCTCCAACACTAAATTGGCCAGTGTTTCAGTTTCATTGTCCAACCCCTGTATATATGTATATATATATATATATATATATATATATACACACTATATTGCCAAAAGTATTCGCTCACCCATCCAAATAATCAGAATCAGGTGTTCCAATCACTTCCATGGCCACAGGTGTATAAAATCAAGCACCTAGGCATGCAGACTGTTTTTACAAACATTTGTGAAAGAATGGGTCGCTCTCAGGAGCTCAGTGAATTCCAGCGTGGAACTGTGATAGGATGCCACCTGTGCAACAAATCCAGTCGTGAAATTTCCTCACTCCTAAATATTCCACAGTCAACTGTCAGCTGTATTATAAGAACGTGGAAGTGTTTGGGAACGACAGAAACTCAGCCACGAAGTGGTAGGCCACGTAAACTGACGGAGCGGGGTCAGCGGATGCTGAGGCGCATAGTGCGAAGAGGTCGCCAACTTTCTGTAGAGTCAATTGCTACAGACCTCCAAACTTCATGTGGCCTTCAGATTAGCTCAAGAACAGTGCGCAGAGAGCTTCATGGAATGGGTTTCCATGGCCGAGCAGCTGCATCCAAGCCATACATCACCAAGTGCAATGCAAAGCGTCTGATGCAGTGGTGTACAGCACGCCGCCACTGGACTCTAGAGCAGTGGAGACGCGTTCTCTGGAGTGACGAATCGCGCTTCTCCATCTGGCAATCTGATGGACGAGTCTGGGTTTGGCGGTTGCCAGGAGAACGGTACTTGTCTGACTGCATTGTGCCAAGTGTAAAGTTTGGTGGAGGGGGGATTATGGTGTGGGGTTGTTTTTCAGGAGCTGGGCTTGGCCCCTTAGTTCCAGTGAAAGGAACTCTGAATGTTTCAGCATACCAAGACATTTTGGACAATTCCATGCTCCCAACTTTGTGGGAACAGTTTGGAGCTGGCCCCTTCCTCTTCCAACATGACTGTGCACCAGTGTACAAAGCAAGGTCCATAAAGACATGGATGACAGAGTCTGGTGTGGATGAACTTGACTGGCCTGCACAGAGTCCTGACCTCAACCCGATAGAACACCTTTGGGATGAATTAGAGCGGAGACTGAGAGCCAGGCCTTCTCGTCCAACATCAGTGTGTGACCTCACAAATGCGCTTCTGGAAGAATGGTCAAAAATTCCCATAAACACACTCCTAAACCTTGTGGACAGCCTTCCCAGAAGAGTTGAAGCTGTTATAGCTGCAAAGGGTGGACCGACGTCATATTGAACCCTATGGATTAGGAATGGGATGTCACTTAAGTTCATATGTGAGTCAAGGCAGGTGAGCGAATACTTTTGGCAATATAGTGTATATTATATAATAATGGAAAATCAGCATATATCTATGAAATGGCAAAATCACTGGTCAATAAAAAGATGTATCAGGCTGGTATAATACAGACCAGTACCACTTTTCTCTTTTCTTTCTAAAGTCCTTGAATGCATCTCCAAGATCCCAAAAGGTCTGGCTTAAAGCAGAACATTCCACAGAGACTGCCCTTTTGACCGTCATTGAGAAACTACATGCTGCTATATCAGCCAAACTGTGATCAGTCCTCATCCTTCTCAATCTTTCTGCAGCATGTGACATGGTCAACCACAACACTCCCTTGTCCACCCTCAAGAGTGGAACTTGTGGCACAGCATGGCAATGGAGATCAAAATCTACTGCACACAGACACACAGTGGTGTCCCACAAGACTCAGTACTTGGCCCACTTTTTTAAAATTAGCAACCACAGTGATTCACAGTGTGAATTTGCACAATAAACAGAATACTACAAGCTTGAAAATATCTCCATTAGAATGTGAGATATGATCTTTTGAAGTTCGGAAATTTCATAAAAATTTCAGAACATTTTCTGATATAAAAGGCTTAGAAGCAACTGAAGCACCATGGAACCGTTTTCAGCGATTTTATAGATTTTCTTTAAAAACAAAAAATCTTATTTTGGATATATAAACATGAAGTTTTTCTTTCCATCTCTGCTATTATTTTTAATGTTTGACTGCATGTAATTAAGATATATACCTATATAACTGATGCTGAATGAGTTTTTAACTTATTTTCTATGACATTTTGTTACTTTTGTAATATGCATATCAATAAGGTAAACAAGAATTATGTACACTTCCAACAGTATTAAAGTTCTTTTTCAACATTTAAAATATCGCATCACTTTTACATTACAGAACATTTTCAAGATTTAAAAGAAATAAATAACACCTTAGTTCTTCGCTGTTAACTTCAGAACAATAAACAAAACTACTCTTTAGACTCTTAAGCTATGATAATACGATAACAGATATAACAGATATATCATTTAATAATATTCCTTGGTTTCCGCTTAGAGTATGGGAATTTTAACATGACCCGATGATGGTGGAATCTCCAATCTCGCTTGACGCAGAGGAAAATGCATGAAATTGAACTCGTATGCAATCAACATTTCTCAATCAAAACTTCATCATTTTAAAAAGGAAAGTTTGCCGTTTTTAATGATACATACTTTTTATTTAAACTCTGAATGGTTTTTGAAATATTTGAGGTCAATTTTGAATAATTATATAGAAGTTTATTTTTGGAGTAGGAAGGTGCGGCAAATACCATTTGAAAGCTCATTCTTTTCTCCGATAAGTCAAAATAATTTAAATTCAAAACCAGACAGATATCTCTTCATGGACGGCAGTTCATCAAATAAAACTTAATTCCACTGATTTCAAAACTGGTGTTCATCCCAAGTGATTCACCCCTATGTCAGGTCTGATCTCCCCTCCTGGCACGGCACAAAACCTTGAGGTTCCAATGGACAATCATTTGTCCTTTTCCTCACAGATTGCTAATCATTACCTTTACAATTTCAGACGGATTTGTCCATTTTTATCCACATAGGCTTGTTCAGTCCCATGTCATTTTGAGACTGGACTACCGCAACTCGCTACCACAAGAATGCCATTCAACCTCTGCAAATGATCCAAAATGCAGCTGCGTGACTTTTCAACCATATCACCCCTGTTTGCTGTGCACCTTACACCTCAATTCACTTAACATACTCTGCACTGCATTATGCTCCCTCAGATCCTCTTGCACTGCCAGATAGGTCCCACCATCTCTCAGGATACAAGGAAAGTATGCATAAAGACTTTTCTCCATTCTGGCACTGAGGTGGCGAAATGAACCTCGCTTACATGTCCAAACAGCTGAGTCACTACCAGTCTTCAAGAATCCACTCCTGCTGTCATGGATTTTCCAAACCCATGTTTTTAAACTCAATATGATAAAGATATCAGAGCTCACACATTCTCAGTCAGTGAGCTCAGCTTTTCACTATTTACAGACTTCTTACAACTTACAGACAGCAGATAAATTTAATACATCAATACCTCTTGCACCAGGAAATTCCACATTAAGTTCCACATAACCTAAAGAGAGAAAGGCAATTTAGTCTGAATATGCCTAGATTTATTCTGAAAATGGCTAGAGCGAGAGAGAGCGAGAGAGAGAGAGAGAGAGCGAGAGCGAGAGAGAAAATGCTGGGTAGGTAAATGTGCTCAGGGCAGAACATAAATAACACTATCTGTTGCAGATTGCCATTGGCACAGGAAGCACACACAAACAGCCTGTGCTGACACAACCACATATGCAGGGCCACAGACATTTCTCCACATTGCTCTATATTGCTGTGAGGCTGTGGATACTAAATCAGTACATTTTCCTAGTCGGCTTAAGAACATCAGAACAGAGACAGAATCAGCTTTCCTTCCTTTTTGCCTCAGCAATGAGCATCAGGAATATCGGTGACAGCAGCGGCACTGGCTAAAAGTGAACCTATCTAGAATGAAATTCTGGCAAAACTGCTTTCTGGCATTAAATATGAAGTGCTGTTGTTTGTACCACATTTTTAAAGTATGTTTAATATCATAGTAAGATTTATACACACATCTGAATTCAAGTAACTGATATTTATGAACTTTATATAAGAAATATTAATATCGGTTAGGTTTGGTCACATCATCTACATTAGGGTGGAACAATATGATTAATTCACTGTATTCTAAAAATACTTTTCAAATTTTTGGTACATCATGTTAGTTTGGTTTGTTTGTTGTTTGACACACCTGGAAATATTTATTTATTTATTTTTTATTTTTATTAAAATACACAGAAAGCCATGCATTGGTTTAAATGTAAATAAATGACTGAAACCTTTATGTTTCACATCTGTTGAAAGTTGTTAACCACCAAATAGAGACAAAAGCAAACAAAACAAAACTCCTTTTGACCTGTAGTTTTTTTTATGGCATTCTTTGAAAGGTCAGACAGTCAGTCTCTTATTGTTAGGCTCTCTATTCTAACAATCAAGGCTTTATTTCAGTGTTGAGTCAGATGCTAAACCAGAACCACACCCAGCACAGGTGTCTCCAGTCAATTTAGTTCAGAGATACTGCAGAGCAAAGTTAACTACACACAACTTAAATCTTTAACTTTGTTCCAGTCTAAATGACTTGTGTAAATATCCAACATGATTTGATGTGTGTAACAGTTTCACTGAACATGGAATGGAAAAGTTGTCTTTTTCAGTCTCTGTACACAAACACAACTGCTATCAGCAGGTGAACTGGTGTGAACTGGGTGCCTTATTTTACTTTATTATTTCTTATTACATAATAAGGAATAATGATGGTATATTTATTTTGAAACAGATTATAATATATAATTGTGTTCTATGTTCTAGGGATGTTCAATGCAAAGTAGAGAAGAGAACATGGGGGTTAAATACATTTTTTTAATTCTACTATTCAGTGTGTAAAATAAATTTAGTCACATAAATATCTAAGGGAATGAGGGTAATAATATCGGCTGAGAAAAATATGGGTGTGAACTCCTAATCTGTCAAACAAGGTAATAAGGCACACAAACACACATGCATACAAAAATAGAATCTGCTATCATATATTGCGTAGAGATTTGGCAATAAATTGTAAGATATAATATAATTAATATATTATATATATATATATATATATATATATATATATATATATATATATATATATATATATATATATATATATATATCTATCTATCTATCTATCTATCTATCTATCTATCTATCTATCTATCTATCTATCTAGATAGATAGATAGATAGATAGATAGATAGATAGATAGATAGATAGATAGATAGATAGATAGATAGATAGAGTCATGTGTTTTAAAAAATCTAAATTTTCTTGTGAGGAAAAAGTAAGGACACCCCCCACATTTATTTGGCTTCATTTAGCTTGGTTTGCTCTTTATTGAAGTGAGAGGTATCCCCATGATGAGATCCAAAAACTCTCTGAGAACTCCAGAAAGAAGATTGTTGATGCTTAGGAGATAGCAATCTGGTAAGGGATATAAAAAGATCTCAAAAGTATATGTAATCAGCCATTCCATTAGCCAGAAAATCATTTACAACTGGAGAACATTTAAAACAACTGTAAACATGGCCAGGTCAGGCCGTCCAAGCAAATTCACCCCAAGAGCAGACAGCAAGATGCTTCCAAAAGACGTCTCCAAAAACCCTAAAATATCATCATGGGACATACAGTAGCGTTTGCTACATTTTTTTGCCAAAGAGCATGAATCTATAATCAGAAAGAGACTACACAAAAGAGACTACTTTTGTTGAATCATAGACAGGCATATGATTAACCAGTTATATCAATGATCATGAAGTACATATGTAGGCTGCTGTGTAGGAGCTTAAAACTGGGTGAGGATCAGACAAACTCTGCTACTAATGTGAGGCTGTGGAAGACAGTAACAAAACACAAGTCATACTGAATCAGCAAGGTTTCTCACTGGCACAAAAGACTGGGGTTTCAAGATGTGCTGTTTAAGCTATTTTGAAGAAGCACAAAGAAATAGGCAATGATGAGGAGTGTAGACACAGTGGTCAGCCAAGGAAACTTAATGCAGCAGATGAAAGACACATCATACTTCCCTTCAACATTGGAAGATGTCCAGCAGTGCCAGGGGGTTTTGGCTAGATCCACATTCAAGCACCCTAAATTGCAATCAAGTGAAATCTAATAAAAGCAACCCCAACTGCACTTTCTGAAAACATATGACCCAGTTGAAAGGTGGAAAGGAATTTAGATGCTCACTGGATTATCATTCTCTCTCTCTCTCTCTCTCTCTCTCTCATGCACGCATTCACTCACACACACACACACACACACAAAAAAAACATTTGGATTTGACCTTAATATGATTTAAAATGCTTTCAGTATTTGTTTTCCTTCTCTTCATATATGTTATATTACTGCTCTGCTCCTGCAATTATATTACAAACACAGCATGTCTGTACAGATGCCTGGCTGAATCTGATGCTTATTATGCTTGTGCTTATTAAACCTGTGTTAACATATCTGATTTGACTGCAGGTGAGAGCTTTGTGTGTGGGCGTGTGCGTTTTCCATCAAGCACACACACACCACAAGTGTAAACTTTTACAGTCTACGTAGTGTGTAGGCAGTCAGTGGGTCCATGTTAATGCAGGGAGAATTAAATTAAAAACATTTTAACATGGCCAAAGTTCTTTTTTCTTCTTTTACATTTCCTTTTATAAGGAAAAATTGAGCTTACATGAAAACATCATGAACTAATTAATTATAAACAACTGACTGAATAATTGGGTATGGGGAAATGAAACAAAAAAATTGAAACCAAAATTATGTGGACAGTTAACAGTGATGTTCTTCCCCATACCATTGCCACAATGTCGGAAGCAAAAGATTTTCTAAAATGCACTTAGGCAATGTAGCATTAAGAATTTCACCTTCACTGAAATTAGGGGGGAGAAACAGTACAATAAAGCACCTGTACAAAAGCAAGGTTTATGAAGGTTTACCAAGGTTTTGGCAGCAGAACTTGAGTGGCCTACACAGAGCCCTGACCTCAACTACTCTAAACACTTTTGGGATGAACTAGAACACAATGCCTACAACCAAACTCCAAAATCTAGTCAATCCCTCCCTGGGATTAAAAAAAAAAGTGATCTAGATCACAAATCTAAGATATGATGTAATTCAGGCATACAACATATAGTAATTGAGTTACCAACAATATAATTTAGGGCATATTGTAAAATAAGGGTGTTGGCCTAATGCCATATATGTAATTTATTGCAATAATTTTTATAAAATATCTGTCAAATTACGTCCAATTCTTTGGGTGAGTTTATTATGTTTACAATTCAGGAAATAAATTATGAATGTATTAATAATTAATGCACACTACGGCATGTCTGCAAACTAGTGAGATAATGCAAATCTATTCATTTTCTTATATTCATTACTGTGATCTGATCCCTCAGAAAATGTGTTCATAACGTTTTCTTTTACAAGGGTAGGTGAAATGTGTATCATGTGAAATAACATTTGAAATTAATATTACAAAAAATGATTTCTTTCATTGCATGAAGCTGGTCATCACACCTGATTTATTCTTTTCAAACAAAGGCATTAGTTACCTGGAACAGGATAAATGAGCACTTTGCCAATGTTGAGTGAATCGGAGTTGGCAGCGGGTACGAGGAAAGCAGTTGATTTGACAGCACAGTGAAGTGCAGAATTTTAAAAAGTGCTTACTACAGTTGCTTCACTACAGAGACAGGCTATTGCCTGTCAGTACTAAAATCAACTGAGGTTAAAGTTAAATTGTTGTATCGTTGCACAATTTGCCAAATGTGCAACCTGATCAAGTAACTCAACACCACACTTGCAGTTGTGAAACACTGAAAATCTTAAACAGAATGAGCCCAACAAGGACATACTGAAATCACTGCACAACAGTGACTCATACATATACATTTGTTCACCTTAGTATCTAATTCACTTTGAGTTTGAGAAATTACAACAGCGGTTGTCTGGAGTTACACACAATATAGTTCTACAGGGCAAGCCCAGAATACTGAAATGGTTTCTGTCAGATTAGGGTGTGACCACAGTTCCAGGGCGTAATACACTGAAACTACAGAGGCATCTCTGCATTGTATTTGAAAATGAATTTCTTTTGAAGTTTTTGTTTATGTCCATACCATCTGGTTCAAGTGCAGCAATTAATACATACAGAAACAGGCAATATAGACAGTACATGGGGAGAGGGAGAGGGAGAGGGAGAGGGAGAGAGAGAGCACAATTAGCAGGGTCATTTTCAAGATATTTTCCATTCTGTCCAACATGTACATCAAATGTAATGCAAGCAGTGGGCAAACACAACTTGGAAGCCAAAGATCCATATATTCATTTCTATAAAATACAGAAAATTTCTCCAATTCATAGTCTGTTAGCAGTTTACTGGCTTTCCCTTTGGTTTGGCACCCTGGGTATTCAGAAAGGATGTGCAAGTCACCGTAATGCCCTCTGTCCTGCCAAGGTTTGAACACAGGGATTATTTATAAGTAAGCTGCTCAGTAAATATGGAATACATACAGAAGATGTCTCCAGTATACTTCAGACTTATTTTACTTCTAATATATTTCTTAGACAAGCTACTCATTAAGGTGCCAAATACAAAAGTATCTGCACTTCATTGCCTATAAAGTTCATCTTTTCATTTGATTCATCAATGTCCAGCAATGTAGGTTCAAACATACAAGAATTCACCATCACGCCTGAACCTGCACTAATATCCTGAAGTTCTTTTGTCTAGAAAAAGGGTAGTCTTTAGACAATCAAAAGACAAACCATGCTATTAGACCATATGTTACTCTTGTGGTAAAAACTTTAACTATGTTGTTACACTGCTGATCTGTCCGTTAGTAATGGTGGCTCACTGGACTCTGAGATAAGATGAACTACCAAGCACATACAATGTACATGTGCAAATGAAGTTTTTTTGTGTGCTTATCCTTTATAAAACGCCAGAGCTGTCTGTAAAGTCACAAGACGACAAATATTTTAATTATGGTTTAAACAAAACATAACCCTTAAGGCAAAACAATCCAATCAAACATGTATTAGCACATGGTGGTCAAAGCCAGACTGCAGATTGGACAGACACTGTAGATCAGACACACTTACAAACCAGGAAATGGTTATGTTCGTCCCAAGCATTGTGGGATATTAGGAAAGGTTTCTGAGGAGGAATAAAGCAGGGGAAAGGCCTTTGACGTCTATTCTGAGCACAATAGAAGGACACACAAAGTCCACACCAATCCCCGTAATAAGACTTGGGAAACAAAGCAACAAATATCTGGGGAGTCTTGGAAATCTAATTCTTTATAGAGAGCAAAGAGAGGATTTGTTACAGGGTAGTGAAATAAAAGTGACGAAAAATCCAAATGTGGTTTGCTGCCAGATCTAATCTCACACAAAGAACACACAAAGAATCCATTAAAACCCCAATGTGTTATCTATATATAAATGCTAATTATTTCTGATTAAAATTATTCATCATGGGAAGGTAAAAAGTTACTGAAATCCATTGGATTGGAAGTCAAATTAAACTTTTTTTCTAAGCTGTTGCCAGTTATTCAAGAACACATTACTTAAACCAAAACAAATGAATCAATTATTAAACTGTTGTGCATTGAGCATAAAATTAAAAACATATAAACCTCTATAACCTGTTTATAAACCAGCTGATTTTCATATGAATTGATATAAAGACACATTTCAAATAACATACATATTTTCTTAACCAGCAATGTTAAAAAAAGATGATTTGATTGATTCTAGCACTCACCCTAGCATCTCCAGTGGTGGGTCGAGCTGCATGGCTGAAGGCATGTGCTGGGTCCTTGTGGTAAACCTTCAGACATGAATGATCTGTGATGCTCCTGTAGAAAGAGAAATCCAAACCGTTCATAAATGGCACCCAAACATTACCATCAGACCCTGGCCTAGTGTGCTGATAATCATTTTGGATCCTGATCCAGATATTGCAGGGTAGATAAGGCATGAAGGCAGATCAATGTGAGAAAGAGAAGAGAGATGGGACAGTATTGTATGAGGGCAACAGGCAACCAGAATAAAGCTTTCTGATTATTTAGTAAAACTCTGGATGGTACCCTGTCCATGGTTTCCCCTCCCATGATTTCCCCTCCCATGATTTCCCTGGAGTAGGCTCAATGCTCCCCATGATCCTGCATAAGTGCAGATCTGGACTGGTTTCATGGCCATATAGAGTTCTGGTGAACTGCCCCACCCCCAACAAATTAACAAATTGGAAATTTGTGACCATGTCTTTCACATTTCAGTATTATGGTATAGCATCATGACATTATAGAGTAAATGATAACAACCATAACACACACACAAAGCATACCTGACATCATTCAGCTCATAGTACATGTTTCTCATGTCATCTTTGACATAGATAGCTGTGCTTGGCGACTCAAGCATTTTCATGCTGAGATGCTGTGGGAAGGCGCTGACGAATAAAGCTTGCACTGTGTCTACAGTTGTGATCTCATTGGGCATCCGAATTTCCTTTGTCTCATCACCATACTGCAGGTACAGCACACCTGAAAGGGGAGAAAGGGGGGGAGAGAGAGAGAGAGAGAGAGAGAGAGAGAGAGAGAGAGAAAGATAGTGAGAGACGTATAAACATATAGAACATGGTGCTATACCCTCTCTTAAGTTTGGAGAAAGATCAAATATTATTTATCTGGAGGTCACATTTTAAAAATCCAGCAGCGTTTGTGGGACTTACTCCTGCTGCAGAACTATGAAGCTGTTCCTCCTCCAGCTGTGTTAACAAGATATATACTATATACAGTATGTTTTTCCCACACATGTAGCTGGCTTTTCCTAATTAAAAGGAGTAAAGCAAGACAATGTATACAGGTGAACCACTTTTCTACTCTAATTTTAAATGTGTACTATAGTAATAGCACAGGCTCATTCTCATTCTCTCTCTCTCTCTCTCTCTCTCTCTCTTTCTCTCTCTGGCAGCAAGGTTATCAAAATTCTCAAGTCATGTTGGCAGACCAAAAGAATGTACTTAAAAAAGCCAAAATGTTGTTCTGCTTTCCAAATGTATGGATGTGCTTTAGTGTGTGCATGTTTGGCCAATAATTTTCTTACTATAATTAATTACCATAATTACATACTAAATAAATAATTAAAGGTTTACTGCTTAAAAAGATTAAGGGAACACTTAATCTTCACAGTATAACATCAAGTTTTCTTAACTTCAAGGATAACAATATGTCCAGTTAGGACATCTTAAGTGAATGTAAATCAGTTTCATTTGAAAATGAAAGTGGTTTTGCAGATGGTGGCCACAGACAATTGCTCTCTCCTTATCCTCCTTGACTGATTTGTCTCTACCTTTGTGTTTTTGTTAGGGTTTTCCCAGAACAGCTTCAAGAACATTGAGGAGATATAGGGAGAGGGTCTGTTACACGAGAAGAGCTGGACAGGGCCATAGAAGGGCAACAACCCAGCAGCAAGACCAGGATCTGCTCCTTTGTGCAAAGATAAACAGGATGAACACTGCCTCATGACCTCCAGCATGCAACTGGTGTGCATGTTTCTGACCAAACTCTCACAACCAGACTCCATGAGGGTGGCATGAGGGCTGATATCCTCTAGTAGGACCTGTGCTCACAGCCCAGCACAGTGCAGCTTGATTGCCATTTGCCAGAGAGCACCAGAATTGGACAGTCTGCTATTGGCACCCTGCTCTCCTCACAGATTAGAGCAGGTTCATACTAAGCACATGACAGATGTGAATGAGTCTGGAGATGCCGTGGGAAATATTATTCTGCCTGCAACACCATCCTGCACAACCGGTTTGACAGTATATACATACATATATATACATACTCCACTGGAAAGAGTGTACAGTTTCAGATTCCCCTGGTTGTTCACTTTACACAGGACCAGTTCCATGTATGAAGGAAAAGGGGCGGGGCAGATAAACAGAGCATTAGCCTGTGCATGCATTAGCCCGCTAAGCCAGAAGGAATTACTTTGTGTCAAACTTTGTGCATGTGAAAAGTAGAACCAACACAAGCATTATTTTTACAAACTCTCCATCAAGACAAAGAAAATGCCAGAGACTGAGATAAGTCAAAGCACAGCTGTTCTAAAGCACGAGACATGTTTAAGACAATACAGCAAGCACCTTGGGATTAGATGAGTCCAAATCTGTACTTGAGTCCTCTAGACCTATATCCTATGAACAAAAAGAGAAATTAAACTCTAGATGTAACACCCAACTGAACTTTAAACTTAGTCATATAATTAGTTAAAATTTATTTAGTATTTCCAATGATCTATTTGTTTGAGGGATTTTTTGTGACTTCTATATACACTTTGCAAACATTTAACTTTTCCAATCACCATATCACTGACAAAAAAATAAACTGATGAAAAAGATGTATTAAAAGGGTTAACTAGAACTAAAAAAAACTAGAAAACTAATATGTATGTTTTTTTCAACTATTCCCACAACTGAAGCTTTATTTCTGCTGCCATGGATGCAACTTTAAGTTCTCGTTACACCATCAAATATGCAGCATAAAAACTGCTTTCACTGCATCCCTCTCCCTCTGCTGTTCTAACACTGCTCAAGCATGAAGACCTACCTCTTCCTAAAAATACTTAAACTAGCACTTATAAAACAAATAAATAAATAAAAATTTGATTGTGTGCTCTCCTCTATTTACCTTCAAACAAAGGTGGAGGCTGATGGTATTCTTATTCTGTGTCCTAGTGAGCTGGTATTGATGTAGTCATCGATAGAGACTTCAAAAGCACTTTTTTTCTATGTCGCTCTGGATAAAGGCATCTGCCAAATGCCATAAATCTAAATGTAGAATGCTTATAATATTTCTCTTAAACAAAAAACATAAATCTGAATTGGATTAAAAGGCAAAGATGGACGGAGAAGAATCTATTCAGCTTTAGACCGCAGGCTGCAGCTTGAGTGTGTTCCTGCTGTCTCTATAAACGAGAAACAAATGTTCGGCCCAGCCAAATGGGGACGTTGTATGAAAAGGACGGCTTAAGCAGAGTAACCCCAGATCACAGATGCATCAAAAATACAGCTTTAAGTAATTAGAACACAAACATACTATAAAAAATCGTCTACAGCTCAGGAACTAAACAAACTTTTCTACAGAGCAACTAAATAATGCTTTATAACAACATTACGTCAAATATGAAAAATTCCAAAAGTGTCTAGTTTCTGACAACAACAATTTTTTCCTCACAAAGCAAGCATTTTTTAATGTAGATTAAAAAGTTAAATACTTTAAAGCCGGAGTGGAACAGGCCGAGCTTCCAAACAGCCCAGAATTAGAGCAGAACAGAGAAATTGCAGTTGAAGCTTTGTTTTTATTAATGAAAGCTAAACAATGGCAGCATCTCTGTAGAGGGTGAATACTTCAACTTCAGTCAATAGAGTGAAACGCATACTTACTGCTGCTCTCCACAGTGCAGAAAAAACACACCTTCTGTCTATCGGTTTAAAGCTTTGTGATTTCACTCCGTCTATTTCTCTACAATGTTCCTTCATAAGCTTTATTTGGAGAAGAGATCTTTTCCCGACGTCCCTCCCCTCTCTCTCTTACTCTGACTCTTTCCAGCTGTTTTTCATTTAAACCAACCAATCAGCGCTTTGGGCTAAATGGAGTCTACTATTTCAAAGAGAGTCTTTGTGTGTGTGTGTGTGTGTAAGTAAGTAAAGAAAGGTAGGTGTCTTTTGAGCACTGATGATAAAAAAAAACCTAAAAGAGGGTCTGAAAGAAAGTGAAGTTTGTGTGTGCACAGCAGTACATGTGCCTACCCACAAGCTAGCGCTAGCCTGTAATAAGTGCCTGTGTGCGCATAAGTACACGCTCTGATCTTACTGGCTGGATGGAAAATAACAAAATTGCATTCACCCTTATGACTTGCATCCACACATCCACACACACACATCCACACACACTCAAACAAAATCATTTTAATGGCGACAGAAAAGTGAACATTTGCGGCAAAAATAATCTACTGTATACTTTAAACTGTCATCACACCATCTGTAATTCAAAGACTGTATTTAAACTGCAATTCAATTTTGAATGTTCTGCACTTTCAAGAAACATTTGCCTCTATAATTTTAAATAAATGCAGTGACTGTTTTCTATTCAATTCATTAATATTTTTTGTATTTTTAATAATAATATGAACAGTCACAATGTCACATTATAACAAAGTCTATCTTGCGAAACTGCTAATGCCATGTTGCACAATTTGAATGATTTTGTATGTTTGTGTGTGTATGTACCTAGTGAGCGGTCCTTGGTCTGGTTAGCAGAACGCACCACAGGAAGGCTGGCCCGGGAGCGGGAGCCACGGGTGAAGGCAACGGGCACTTCATACTCCGACATGACCTCTAAAGTGTCCAGAGACACCGGCAAGCCAAGATCTGGCAGATCACTGAATGCTGGAACGAGACTTGAGCACACCACACCTGCCCTGGCACACCGGTTCTGGAGGCAACAATGGAGAAAGACATAAAAATAATACAGTTTATCGTTAATAAAATGTCCTATTACACCCAGTGTGACATATCACTTCAGCAATCTAGATCACCACAACAAATTTTTCTTTCACCCCAAATTTCATACACTAATTTAAATCCAAAATCATTTGGTTTGGAAAATGCATTAAAACACACATACAGCTGAACGCATACTGTAGAGTAAGGACCACTTACACTAGCATAAGAAAACAGTCATCAACATAGAGGCAAAAACAAGCATCCATTCATAATCCATTCAGTCCTCTTAATCAGTGCAACATCCAAACACACAGCATAGAAAAACATTTTGAGCACACAACCAAAAACAGTCCTTACTAACAAATCAATTTATCTTTATCCTATTTCTGCATTTACGAGATTAATAATGTGGCCTTCAGTCACCTGATTTATGTATTTTATATTTAAGCTGATTTCAAAAAGACACCTAAATTTCAGCCCAATAATTCAGGTTATCAGACAGATCATTGGTCATTTGGTATTTTTCAGTTATACGTTGGCATATGTGCAACAGAACAAGTTAGAGAAAAAGAAGGTCCAATAAAAAAAAAAAACTATTAAAAAATATCCGAACAGCCAAATATGTACAATTAAAGCAACTAGAGTGCATCTGGCATCCTTAAGTTAGTTATACCTTTTAATGGGAAAAAATAACTGTTTTTGATCATGAGCTCAGACGATCATACCATGACTCAGGCAATACACAAACTTGTGCCAAACAAAGCATTGGTTTCTTTCACATCATGGGTTTGGACGGATACACACACCCACACATGCCTACATACACAAACGTTAACTGGGGTGCATGTGCTTTACTGCTCTGGCATTTACTGACTCTGGGTCGATGAAGTGATTCAATTTTTAGCAGATATCTCTGAATGTTAAGTTCACACTGCAGTGAAGATAACATCCCCTGCAAACACTAGACACAGAGAGACAAAGAAAATGAAGGAAGAAGCAAGGGAGGACATATGATTCATTAAAGAAAATCATAAACATAAGATAGAATGAACAAACCATTTATACATTCTAATTCTGGAGATATACAAGCAAAAGCTTCATTCATTCATGCACTTATGAGTCCAGTCACTTTAGCTATTTCTCTCTTTAACAGTTCACAGGTTTCTAATGACTGCGTTATACTAGCGACAGTGCTTCCAGAGAGCTAGTCTAAGGGCCACCATGATCTAGTTTTGTAGAAAAATAATCTGAATTAAACCTAATAATAATAATAATTGTGGCAAAGTGCATACAGTGTGTTAATAATTTACAAGATCTTATTACTCCTCGCACTGCACCTCGCTTTCTCACATCCACTAGCACTGCTCGACTGGTCCTACCATCTCTCCGGGTAAAAGGTAGGTATACATCTATACTCTTCTCTGTTCTGGCACTGAGGTGGTGAAATGAACTTCCCCTAGATGTCCGTACAGCCGAGTTACTGACCGTCTTCAAACGACGACTGAAGACCTACCTCTTCCTGAAACACTTTATTTATTTTTTACTTATTTTTCCCTGTTCTTATGTTATATGTTTTTGTTACAAACACAAACACACCAACTCAATTTTCGGCAAATAGTATCCTAAGTCTGTAACCTATTGAACCAGTGTTGATATATTCACTGATAGAGACTTTAAGCACTTTTGTACGTAGCTCTGGATTAGAGTGTAAATGTAAATTTATAGACATATTGCAAGAATTGTGAGAGGGAAAGAGGGATTATGAAGTGGATACACCAGAAATGTATGTTCACCACAATGACGTTTCCCATGGAAAGGCTAGAAATTTTACTAGTATTACTGCTAGTATTTTACTGTAGCTGTGTTCTCCATGCTTGGGTGAGGGCAAGTGGCTATGATTTGTTTTCTTTTTTCCTTCATCATATTTCTGACTAGATGAATATGATGCTTCATATCCTAACATCAGTCTTTAAGCATGTATGTTTACATTCATAAGGAAAATTAAAGACATTTATCTGACAGCAATAATGTTTGCTTGTAATCTATCACAAATGCAGCAATATTACAGTGGAACAGTTTACAAGTAGTTTTAGAAAAGCTTGATTAACTAACACATGCATGTTTAATTTTATTGTCAGAATGAAACCACTGACCGGTGACGTTAATAATACGATTAAATTCTTACAGTGATCAAGGGTTGGGATATGTGAAGCAGCAAGTTGACAGTCAGTTCTCAAAGTTAATATATTGGAAGCTGGAAAAATTGGCAAACAAAGATCTGAGCGACTTTTTCAAGGTCCAAATTGTGATGGAGAGATGACTGTGTCAGAGCATCTCAAAAATCTTGTGGTCTTGCAGGACTTGTGGGTGAGTGTGCATCACTGACCACTGGGGCACCAGGCTGCACAATGGGAAGAAGGAAATCCAGCAGAGCCAGTGTGATGCCTTGGGCAATGTTCTGCTGGGAAATCTTGGGTGCTACACTGTTGTGTAATTCGCATCAATTCATACTCATAATTAGCAGAATGTGTAATGTGATGTATCCAGAAAAATAATGTTACTGTTTTCAAATAAACATGATATATTCCATATTTAGTTTTTACATAAAATTTGTCAAACATTCTTTACATTTTCTACAAATTCTTAAACTATTTAAAGGACATCCTTCTCCAGAGTCAAAAACAACTCTGTACTTTTTTCTATGGACATCAAAATTCTATATACAGTGATCCTAAAAGTCACCTGAAGCCACATATGTGTGAGTGCACACAGTTAATTACATTTGCTGAACATCCAAGTGCAACAACCTATATAAATTTATTGTAATAAAGAATCCTTTGAGTTGTCCCAAGCCTGCCTCCCATCTCCTCATTTCTCCCTGAGCCTTGGAAAACATTACATTAGTTAGAACATCAGGCTCAGCTCGAGCTGAACGGTGCTTCCACTGCTCCAAGTCCAGGTGGAGGACCAACTAACGCATTCCCGCAGCAGCCACGAGAGCCACCCCACACGTCACACTGACAAAAGTGCACCCACAAAACAACCCAGAAGTGTTCATGGACCTCCTTGTGGTAGCTGCAAATGTGTGGGGCTAGCCCTGTTCCTCGGGGGAAGTCTGCTTGCGGCTGCTGTCGTCTGGAGAGGCACAGCCTGTGGCCCAACAGCTGCCAGTTGCAAACTGGATGGAGTACCCGGAACTGACGTGGGCAGTATTGCAACGGGTCAGCCACAACCTGGAACAGCAAAGTCAGTGCTGCTGCTCACTAACATTTAGCAAGCTCTGCCACCCATTTAAATTCACCAAAAGAGAGCATGGTGCTGAGAAAGTAGTTGACGTTGTGGTACTGGAGCAATTTGTCGTCTGACCTCCGGAGGAGACAGTGGAAAAGGTTACAGACTACAAACTGTCAACTACTACACTGCAAATGAAACCATTCCACTTTCTTTTACAAAAGTTTGCTATATGGGCTCAGTTTTGTCTATTACTGCCTTTATCCAATCAACATCCAGTCATCAGCTGTAAAAACAATCTGATACCAGCGTCTACAGGCAGACTGACATTGACAACAGCTACAGTTCTCAGTCCAGTCTATTATTAAAAGCATCTCAGCAGGACATCTGTATCACTGTTTGAGGATTGCCTGCACTTCAGATGATCTGGCCTTATCTGACCTTGCCCAGTCAAAGACATGCCATCTTTCTTAATAGTAGTCTATAGTTTAATGTGTCAAGTATAAAATTAAAATATATATAAAATGAAAATGTGGCCCGCAGAACAATAAAAACTGAACTGCACTAGAGTCATACTGAAATCCATTTTTGTTTGTATCTACTTGTAATCTACAGTTTTCTATTACTTACTCATATAAAGCATATGTCATAGGTTGCCAACCATGGTATTAATGAACCCCCATCCTGCATATTTTAGTATTTTCCCTACTCTGTGGTACAGTAATCCCCCGCTATATCGCGGTTCATTTATCGCGGCCCCGGTATATCGCGGATTTTTATTTGGAACATAACTAATTTTTTTCACGGATTTTCCCAGTATATTGCAGTATCCGCAAACCTTATAGTGAAGTGTTTTTATGTTAAAATAAGGTAATTTATAAATAAAAATATAATTATTAATTACAAAATATAAATATTAATTAAAATGAAGTTAATAAGATAAATATATAAATATTAATTAAAATGTTAATAAGAACATATAGCGTTGTTTAGGAAAGCGTGGTGCGGGGATGCTGAAAATCAAAATACAGTATGGCTGGAGGAACGAGTCTGGCCAATCGGAATGTCCCATTAATTTAATCACGGTTAGTGATTGGCTGCTGGCTATGCGTGCAGATGGGGAAAGGGAAGCAGAATTCTCCAGCATCCCAGTTCTTCGCATGTCACTTTCGTTTTGTGCTGTGTACACTTTTTGTTTTGTTTTTTTACAGTTTTTCTGCAAGCCCTATTATGTCGCCCAAACACTCTGCACCTTCTAAGGCTTCTGGCAAGGAACATACATGCATACAGTACTCACTATATATTTGATATTTCTACGAATTTACCCCAAATCCATCTCAGTATATGCTTGCAAATGTTTTGTGTGTGTGTTTAAAGAGTGTGGGAGGGTCATTTACGGTTTAAACAATTAAAAATCTGGGGGTGGCGTCCGTGTATCGCGGATTTTCGTTTATCATGGGTGGGTTTTGGAACGTAATATGTAATATGGAAAGAAAATTAAATTCATCTTGGTTCTATTTGTGTAGCATTTAAACTCTATTTTTTTAAAATCATTATTGTTATTATTATTATTGTTGTTGTTGTTTATTTTATTTCATGTGTTACGTAGACCAAAGAGTACATTCAGTCGATATTCGGTCTTACAGTATGTAAAATCGGATGTTTTAACTATATTATATCTGCTATACCAGGTTCTTTATGCCAACAAAGATAGTTTTTCGACACAGACTAGTCATCTCTGAATTTACCTCATGCCTGCACATGTGGACATACTTATTTTCTTACAGAGAATGACTCAGAAATCTTTGTGTGTGCTAATTTTGTTGCTGAGTGCAAACAGCAAAGCCATCATCTTTTGTCTTTGACCCAACACATAAAAACTTATAAAGGTCACAGCTGGAACACAGTCTGTTCTTTTTATCCTGTTTTTGTCTTGCTGAGGGGGTTGGATTTAATGCCCTAACACTTCTTTTAAGTCTTAGTTTGCTTCACATACAGAGACATACAGAGACCTTGATGTGCTCAGTGACTGCTTCTTATTCGTGGGACTTGAGTAATGAGCTTGTTGAAGTCTGATTATACAGAAGCATTCTGACAATGTGAACATAATGCAGGAATGCAGCTCAGTGAGAGTCCATAATCTAATTAATAACTATGGCAAGATGTATTTTCATCACTTTTTTTCAGACTTTATTATGTAGCCTGCTGAATGTGTTGTTCCATACACAGACATATCGAAACAAGAGTATTTTCTCCTTTTCTTCCAAACCTATTAGACTGATTGTTTAAACAATTAATAGCTCTGGATGTCTATTATTTTGTACTCTGGGTTAGACCATTCAAGTCTGCATTTGTTCTACCAACATGAAGTCCACAGAGCACTCAATAGGAAGAGAAGCAAGTCATTTTAAACTGTAGAAAAAAATGAAAAATTGATCAGAGCTATTGCACAAACACTGGGCATAACCATAATAACAAATTGGAATGTCTTGAAAAAGAAAGCAGACTGTTGACCAGCCAACAGTGGCCAAGGAAAACAGCAACAGTTGATGAAAAAGCATTAAGAGCTGTAAAAAAAAAAAAAAAACAAACAAAAAAACACACACTACAATAACAGTGACATCAACAACAACCTCCATCATCCAGGGAAGTTATCACAAATCGATCGGTTGAAGAAGCCATACCAAAAGATGCAAACCACTCATCAGCAATATGATTCAGAAAGCCAGACTGAAATTCAAAAGAAATCCTGGAAAGTTCTGGAAACAAGATTAACCTCTGCCAAAGTGATGGAAAAGCAGAGGTTTGAAGAAATAAAGCGTCTGCTCATAATCACAATTATATGAGCTCATTGGTCAAGCACGGTGGAGGTGGTGTCATGTGGCTTCGACATGCATGACTGCTTCTGGAATAGGCTCACCAATCTTTATTGATGATGTAGCTCTTGATAGGAGCAGCAGAATACATTCAGAATTCTACAGAAACATTCTGTCTGCCAATTTACAGAGCAATCTAACCTAAATTGGGAGGTTTGCTACCATTTTCTAAATTGTTTAACAGTTACTGTTCCAATGGACTACATAAAAACATGGTTTACCAAAGTTGGTTGTGAATTTCAACTGACCTGCACCGAGCCCTCACCCCAACCATACTGAGGGATGAATCAGAACTCCTGAAGGTTGTTCAAGCAGTAAAGAGATTAAATCCTCATAAATAGTTTAGAAATAGGATGTCCAACAAGGACAATGTGATGATCAGGTATATACACACATTTTGCCATAGGATGCATAAATTCGAAATACAAAAACAATGGTTATATGGGTTGTTGTCGTCATACCTTTCTACTTCTTTAAACCGACTGCAGACATCATCAATGTGGATAAGATGGATTTTCCAAGTTCCTAAAATGTGCCACAAATCAGTCCAGTAAAATGTTCTGCTACATAGAATTACATTGTTTATTTATAGGTGTTGTTTCCCAGGGATTTTAGGATTGCTAGTTCAATAATTGTAACTCTGTGTTGTTCTGATTGAACTGGCTGATCGCTTGGCAAAAAGTATGAATGCAGTTGTAAAATCTGAAATTACATTATGTCCAAGATGGCCACACATAGCAGATACATGAATGGTGAGATACTTGAACATATATATATATATTTTTTAATTCAGTTGAATTGACATGGAATAACATTGTATATCCAGATGTTTGTGGACACCCGACACTCACACCAAATTGTGGGCATTCCCTAAACCATTGCCACAAAAATAATATCACACAGTTAAGCAGGGTGTCTTTTTGTGTAGAATTTTCTTCACCAAGGGGCTCAAAATTGTTCCAACATGAGTATGCCCCTGTGCAAATACTGAGGTCCCTATAGACAGGATTTGCCAATGTTGGAGTAAACCAACTTGACCGGCCTGCACAGAACCCGGACCTCAATCCCACTGAACAACTCTGGCTTGAATTGCAATGTTGACTATACCCCAGGCCTTCTCACATAATAGCAATGCCTGACTGCACTAATGCTCTTATAGCTTAAATGGGCAAATCCCCATAGCCACACTCCAAAATCTGGTGAAAAGGCTTCTTAAAAGAGTGAAGGTTTTTATAAAAGCAAATTATGTAGGTTATTGTTATCTATCTAGATTTACCTCCTAAAATATGCAGTTATTTTTGCAAAAACACTATGCATGTCATTCAGAACAACTAAAATTTCAATACAATTTCTTTTATTCTGCTACTAATGACCACATTTGAATTTAGAGGAAGAATTTATTTGTTTAAAAATATTGTTTAATAATTGTGGATTTTTGCTCATCTACCCAACTTTCTTTCAAGCCATCATGCACCAAAATATTTGATGAGGTAAGCATGTTGGAATGACAAAACAATGTGTTCATATTTCAGCTTATTACAATTATTATACATGAATAATGACATAACTAATATCAATTTTATTCTGCATATATTTAAATTTCTCCTGCTAATTTTTGATAACCATATGAATATATCAGAGTAGAAGAATGTTGGGCTAATCATCAGTATTACTAGTAATGCAAGTTCATGTCAGAAATCCTCTAAGAAAACACAGAATCATTAGGATTCTCCATGAAGCCATGACAGAACACACAATGAAAGTCAATATTGTGCACAATACATTGAAAGCCTTTATGGTGCTTTATAAGTAAAATAAATAAATAACATTTTACACCCTAGTGCCATCAAAACAGCCCTGACCCATCAAGGCATGGACTCTACAAGACTTTTCAATGTGTGCTGTGGTATCTGATACCAAGACATTAGCAACAGATCCTTTAAATCCTGTAAGTTGCGAGGTGGAACCTCCATGGATCATACTTGTCTGAGCATCTGTGGGATGTGCAGGACAATCACACTGATATCTAGGGAATTTGAAGGCCATTCCTGAAGAATTTTTGCAGTGTGGCAGGACACATCATACCGTTGAAAGAGGCCACCGCCATTAGGGAATATTGTTGCCATGTAGGGATGTACCTGGTCTGCAACAATGTCTATAAAGGTGATATGTGTCAAAATAAAATCTACATAAATGCCAGAACCCAAGGTTTCACAGCAGAACACCTCCTCCACTAGCTTTCCTTCTACCCATCGTGCATCCTTGTGCCATCTCTTCCTCAGGTAAGTGAGACACATGCAGCAAGCCATCCACATGAAAAATAAAACATGATTCATCTGATAAGGCGACCTTCTTCCATTGCTCAATAGTCCAGTTCTGATGCTCATTATAAGTGATTTTGGCAGTCAACAGGGGTCAGCAGCACAGGCAGCTGCTATGCATTCTGACACCCTTCTATCAGAGCCAGAAATAACTTTTTCAGCAGTTTGTGCTACAGTAGCTCTTTGGTAGGATTGAACCAGACGGGTAGGACTTCGCTTCCCAAGCATGTAAAAAAAATGATCTCTAATAATGAGGTGTACAGTGTTTCTGAAGTTCAATTGCTTGTATATTTATCATACTGTATCAGTGTCAGATTGTGATATGGTGTTTAAAATGTTCAACCTAGAAAAAACCTGCAAAAAATTATGTTAATTTAGAAATGTGACAGAATATCATTTTGGCATTTTTCATATGGTAATCATGTAAATTCTTTAAAACTTCTAAATCAAACTTTCAAAGATTTAGGACAAATGTATCTGACAAGAACATCTCTGATTTTCTTCCTTGCATGTTCTTTTCTTGACTTGGCTCTGCTCAAAAGTAGCCAACACAGCATGCTTAACAAAGCACCCATGAATGGGAATTGTGCAGCCAAAAATAAGTCCATGACCCTAAAATAGCTCTCAAGCAATCTTACATTCACAAACTGTCAAAAGACTCCAGGAAAAAATAAAGAAACTCTTTCAGAACAGAGGCTAGGAGAGCTGAAGGTCGCTCACTGATGGGTGTCGACAGTCATGTCTATGACAGGCCACTATTAATTACGTGGTAGTTTAGTGGTTAAGGTGTTGGACTACTGATCAGAGTTTGAATCCCAGGTCCACCAAGTTGCCACTGCTAGACCCCTGAGCAAGGCCCTTAACCCTCAATTGCTCTGCTGTATAAAATGAGATAAACCGTAAGCCACTTTGGATAAGGGCATCTGACAAAAGCCGTATACATGTAATTTTAAACTGAGAAAGCGATAAAGACACTGCTTGAGCTTAACAACTGATGCTACAGTTTATGTGATATGCCTCAGGATCTCAGAAAAGAGTGGTTACTCTAAAAATACCAAACATTAACATAATTTACTCTAAAAAAAAAAAAAAAAAAAAAGGTTCAGTTAACTTCAGATCAGTATAGCCGAGGTGCTGGCTTAATTTTGTGTATACAATCAAGTTCCTTATTGCTTACAATATAATAGGGGGCAAGACATGCATAATATTTTGTTCATCTTAGATTTGTTCCATGAGTCATAAAAGCAAGTTGAGACACAACACCATGATAACCAATTCCAGTCACTGACAGTATACTTACAATGAAGTTGGGACTGTATGTACCACACTGAAAAATGATAAAGCTCTAAATGTGAACAAATATAAAGAACGCAAGGATATTAAGAACTGTATTTTATTGCCTTTTATTTATTTGTTGCAGGCTATATGTTGTCATCGTCTGTGAAATAGGGGTGCAACTACTGATTACTTTTGTAATTCCATTATCTGATCAATTAATCAAATAATTAGATAAAAATATATGTGATTATCAAATAATTTGTAGTTCAAGAAAAAGCACATAACAGAATTCATTCTGTCCAGAAATGCTAAAAAATGTTGAAACAGATTTTAAAACATATACATAAAATAATTACCTTAATTAATGCAATGTAAGCTCCAACTGCTAGTTTCACCAACTTACATTTTGCATTTGTTATAATAACTTACAAGAATGGTGCTCAAGCCATAAAACATCAGAGTGGTTACAGATTTTGATAAAATCTAATTTCAAGTATAGAACAAAATTATTCAGAATGAAAAATCTCATCACCTTATAGCCCAAAGTGTAGATTTTTTTGTTTTATATTTAGTCATACTATTTATGATTTAGTTAGAAATTATTTAAATAACCTCAAACATTTGTCTTTTTGTTTTACACATGCAAAGTGCAACTATTATAATCTATGCACTCAGTATTGATCCTATAAGTATCCTATAAACATTGAAGCAGAGGATTTTCAATTAGATTTGCAATCAGTTTACTTTCAGCCCTACCATAAACACTAACTACATCCACATCCGTGTCTCTCTCTCTCTCTCTCGCACACACTCATTTTATATGCCAAAAAAAAGGTCACACCCTCTAATATGGACTATTTTGCTTTGATTACAGCACACATTCCCAGTGGCATTATTTCAGTCAGCTTATGCAAGGTCAACACATTTATTTCTGCCATAAGTTGTGTTGCTTTCTCTGTAAAGTCTTCTCCTGATGGTCACGCCATATGTGAAAATCATGTCTTATTCTCCCTGAACCACTTGTTCACAATTTGAGCCAATGAATCCTGCCATTATTCATAATTCACATCAACCATTGTTACTGCTGTGTACATTCCACCAGATGCTAATGCCAACCTTGCAATGAAAGAACTACATGCAGCCATTAGCACACAACAGTCAACTCATCCAGATGCTGCTTTTATTGTTGCGGGTGACTTTAACCACTCCAGCTTAAAAACAGTGCTCCCTAGATTTCACCAGCACGTTTCCTTCCACACCAGAGGAAATAAAACCCTGGACCATGTTTATTCCAACATACCTGGAGCTTACAAGGCTACCCCCCTCCCCCACCTGGGACAATCGGATCACCTCTCTTTGTTCCTCTCCCCTGCATATTTACCACTCATCCAACGTGTGGGGCCAACAGTAAAGACAATCAAAGTGTGGCCAGTGGGGGCAGACACTGAACTTCAGGACCGGTTTCAACACACCGACTGGAGCATGTTTGCCACTCAGGCGACCTGTGGTTCCCACTATATTGAAGGCTACGCTTCCTCTATACTGGATTACATTAACACCACGACAGACAGCGTCACCACCCAGAAACAGATCACCATGTACCCAAATCAGAGGTCTTGGATGAACAAAGAGGTTCGCCTCTTACTGAAGAGCAACGCTGCCTTTAGATCTGGTGATGCACAGGCCTACAGTACAGCCAGGGCCAATCTGAAGCGGGGCATTAAGATGGCCAAGTACTGCTACAAGCTGAGTATTGAAGAACACTTCTCCAACTCCAATCCCAAGCAGATGTGGCAGGGCATTCAGGCCATTAGCAACTACAGGCCCATCAACCCTTCACCCCTGTCTACTGATATCTCCTTTCTCAATGAGCTAAACAACTTCTATGCTCGCTTTGAAAGGGATAATCTGGAGCCAGCAATCAAAATCGAGCTCCTGGCAGACGTCCAGCCACTCACACTCTCCACTAATGATGTCACTGCAGTACCAAGCAGGATCAATGCATGGAAAGCAGCAGGGCCTGACGGTATCCCCGGGCGCATCCTCAGAGCATGTGCTGGGGAGCTGGAGGGGGTCCTAACAGACTTATTCAACCTGTCTCTAGCCCAAGCTATTGTGCCCACCTGCCTTAAGACCATCTCCATTGTGCCTGTACCAAAGAAATCCACTGCATCCTGCCTTAATGACTACCGCCCAGTAGTGCTCACCCCCATCATCACTAAGTTCTTTGAGCAGCTGGTCCTGGCACACCTCAAAACCTGTCTTCCTGCCACCCTTGACCCTCATCAATTTGCTTACCGTAAGAAAAGGAGCACGGAGGACGCAGTTTCCACAGCACTGCACTCAGTCCTCTCTCACGTGGACAATAAAGACACCTATGCCAGAATGCTTTTCCTGGACTTTAACACTGTCATCCCTTCCAAGTTAGTCACCAAACTTGGAGACCTGGGCATCAACGCATCACTATGCAACTGGCTCCTGGACTTTCTGACCAACAGCCCCCAGGATGTTCGGATAGAATGCCAGTGCTCTTCCACCCTCATCCTTGGCACCGGAGTACCACAAGGCTGTGTGCTGAGTCCCTTCCTCTACTCTCTCTTCACCTATGACTGCAAGCCTGTACATAGTTCCAACACAATTGTCAAGTTTGCAGATGACTCCACAGTGATTGGACTCATCAAAGACAACGATGAGTCAGCTTATAGAGAGGAGGTGGACCGTCTAGCTGAGTGGTGCGCTGGCAACAACCTGCTGCTCAACACTACAAAGACCAAGGAGCTCATAGTGGACTTCAGGAAGGAGAAAGGTGACACACACACCCATTAATCTCAATGGAGAGGTGGTGGACCGTGTCAGTAGCTTCAAAATTCCTAGGTATCCACATCTCAGAGGATCTCTCCTGGACTACCAACAGCTCCAGTCTGGTCAAGAAGGCTCATAACACCTGAGGGCCCTGAGGAAGAAACATCTCTCTTCAGACATCCTGGTGAACTTCTACCGTTGCACCATCGAGAGCATCCTGACCAGCTGTATCACCGTCTGGTATGGGAACTGCACTGTGTCAGCCCGGAAAGCACTGCAGAGGGTGGTGAAAACTGCACAACGCATCGTAGGAGTTCCACTTCCTAAGATCGAGGACATTTACAGGAAGCATTGTCTCACCAGAGCACGCAAAATCATAAAGGACTTTTATCACCCTGCCAATAGACTCTTTGCCCTCCTGCCTTCTGGGAGGCGCTACAGGAGCCTCCGGACCAAAAGGTTTACGAAAACCTTTTTCCCAAAGCTGTTTCTTATATTGTTTATTGTATATTGTTTATATATGCAAATTATTTATTGTTATATACTTATTATATATGCTAATTATTTGCACTGTGAAAATGCACTTCTGGTTAGATGCTAACTGTATTTCGTTGCCTTGTACCCACATGTGCAGTGACAATAAAGTTGAATCTAATCTAATCTAATCTAATCTAATCTAATCTAATCTAATCTAATCTAATCATCATCTTGCCTGATGGCACAAATATGCCCATGCCATTAGGAAATAAAAAAAATCTATTGATTGATAATCCTGGTCATTCAGTATACTCAGGGTGCATCACTTCATCCACCTCTCCTCTTACACTGATACTCCCATCACTCTGGAACAGGGTAAATCTGGACTCATTAGACAACATGACCTTACTCCAGAGTCCCATCTTTATGTTCCCTAGCAAACTGAAGTCTTTTTTTCTGACTTGACTCAAAGATGAGTGGATTTTTTAAGGTTACACAGCTGTTTAATCCAAATCCGCTGAGTTCTTTTGGTAATATGTGTGGAAATGCTCTTACTTTCACTCTTATATTAACTGTGAATTCTACTGATGTTTTTACAATTTGATGTAACCAAACATTTAAGATAGCGGCAATTGCAATCATGCAGGATTTTTTTTTCCAACTACATGTCTTCCTTGAAGATGAGTCACTACTATCCCTCCAGGTATTCATAATGCAGTTCTTAACCCAATTTTAGTTGACTCACAATCTCCTCTGTTTTCTTTGCTCGACACAAGCCAATCGTTTGAACCTTCTGAAACAGTAACATCTTTTTCCGCAGCTGCAGAATATATCTACTCACTACATCACTTAGGGTTAAATAACTTGTTGCCAGCTTAAGCATATTAATCGCCGCATTAATTAACCAATAAAAGACTTTTACTTTTTGCTGAGTGACGACATACATGCACCACTGATGTTTCCTGATGTGTCTAGAAAAAAATCTATTTTGTAACATGTTTGTAAAAATACAGGTGAATGTATGCTGTGATCAATCAGGAATGTAGTAACATTCATTTAATGCACCTCGTTTTGATTATATGGGTCAAGTATTAACTTCATACAAAAACATGGTGCGATGTATTTCTTCGACACCTTTTTGACCCCGACTTTCTGTTGGTCAACAGGCAAAAAACATACAAGACAAACAGTGTGGAAAAATTCATTTGTAGCGCTACTGAAGTTACTCCCGGAAATTACTGCCCAAGAAAATGCACTGAGGTCCGAAGAGAAAAGTTGAATTGAAGAGCCGCTCACAAAATACAGTGAAACAGCGGAGCTCAGAAGTTTATGGATATATCTCAGGCACCTAAAACTATTAATATTGTATGTTAAATCAGTTCAAGACCATATGGTGCCATTGGCATAGTACTATTCTGATGTATTATTCAAGACGGTATTCTGTGATTTACTTAGCCAAAGGGGTGCTTTTTCAAGACACCTGGACCATTAGCAACAAGTCGCATGGCTATACGTTCCGCCATGATATTTCTGACATTACGTAGGTAATATTAGGTTCATCCTCAGCACGAAAACACAGCCTTGGCTTTTCTAAGTCTCCTCTCTCTCTCCCGCGTCATTTCAGAAGCACTGTCTCTTGGGTTACTTTATCAACAGCAGCTACAACAAAAGCTCCTAAAATCCGCCTCTTCTCCGCATACCAGCCAGGCAGACACCACATTAAAGGAGCGCAACATTTTTCACCATACCTTTATTGTTTCTCGTGATCTTGGAAGTAATTCCTCGGATGATTCTTCCTCAGTAAAAATTAAAACTTTTCTTTTCCCCTACAAACTCGTCTGTTGAGTAATGCGCCATGCCGTCGCTCTCATACCTCTTCCCGGAAAATTCGCGAGGACAGCGCGCGTGCATGTGTGCTGGATTACCACAAGCTGAAACTAGCCCAAAATCTGAAGTGCCCAATAACTTTTTACTCCCTTCCAGTATTCAGGCAACAGAGATAAGCCTGCTCGACCTAATGGTGGCGATATAGCTAAAGTGTTACAGTGAAAATTATTTTTTCACACTAATTTCGTGTGTTCTCCTTTAAAAAAAAAAAAGCCTCAAGCCACCATTTAGCTCTGTCCGCTTAATTTTATTTATTTATTTATTGATCATTTTAATATGCCAAACCTACTTTCAACAATTCCTAGAATACTTTAACCTATTTTCACAAAATTTGTGTCAAACCACTGAGTAGAAGTTTGTCCTCAGTAATTATAAAAAAACAACACCGTTGAACTTTGTAAACAATCTGGCCACAACATGGCATTCAGGAGGAGGAGGAGGAGGAAGAGGAGGAGTCTAGTTCACTCAGAGCAGGATCACGAAAAACTGCACGGATTCGATGCTGTGAGCACAGCGTGGGGCGTGGCGCTGACCACACAAGGGGCAGAACTAAGACCTGGTAACTCTGATCAAGCTCAGTTTTGAGATAGTGGAGGTAAAACAGCCCCAAGACATGAATCTTGATTCCGTTCACCAAATTCACAAAGTTGTAGCTTAAAAGGTTATGACTTTTGGTTATTGACCGGAAAGTCGCCAGTTCGAGTACCAGCACCAGCAAACTGCCACTGTTGGGCCCTTGAGCTGTATCATAGCTGACCCTGCGCTCGGACTCCAACTTCTTAATCTGGGGTATGAGAAGAAAAGTATTTCACTGTGCTGTAATGTATATTAGCTAACAAATAGAGGCTTCTTCGTCCACCGAGTCGTTCAGTGACCCTTTTGTTAGATTTTTACACCAGTAGGTGGCGCCAGTGTTATTATTAGAGTCATTGTTTAATTCACTCAAATATTCATTTTAAAACACGAGTTTTCAAGGGACAAGTTCTAGTATTACAATTTATTAAAACTGACATGTCAAATCTACAAAGAGATGGTCAAAATTTGATGTCCATGCTGACTAGCTTTAAAAGAGTGGTCATGACTGAGAATCTGTAGATTTACTTTATAGCATTTGGCAGATACTTTTATCCAGAGTGATTTATGTTTAATTCATTTATATGCCTGAGAGTTTGAAGGTTAAGGGCCTTGCTCAATGGCCCAACAGTGGCAGAGGTGGATTTCAGATTCTCATTCTAGTTGCAGTAATTCATCTACATTTTATATTTTAATTACATTTACTTACATTACATTTTGCTTATGATGATAAACATGATTAACCAATCAGGAGCATGAATTTTTACTGTTTACAAACTCAGGTGTAGTACAAGGAGTACACATTAGAAGAGAAAAATAAGTTTAAGCACACAATTGACTAGAATGTCTTTGTATGCTGAAAATCCCCTTCACTAGAACTAAAGGGCCTAGCCCAAACATCTTCCAGCATGACAATGACCCTGTGCACAAAACAAGGTCCATAAAGATCCAAGTAGCCTGCACAAAAACCTGACCTCAACCCCACCTAGCACCTCTAAGCTGAATTAGAAAGCCAACTAGGCCTTCTCATCTGACATAGCTGAATGAACAAAATCTAAAATCCACAAAATCTAGTAGAAAGCCTGTTATTACTGCAAAAGGGGAAGTGTTGTAAAGGTAATGTCATAAAGGTATTTTATTTTCTGTCCCTATTAAATATTTTGTGACAAATTCTGTCTGGTATCCACCCAAAATACATGCACGCATCACACTTACACCTGAATATTAGAGGTTGCTATAACTAGCCTAATTTCAAAAATGTAGTTCTTGCCCTACTTGTTTGTATGTATAATACCAGCAGGGCTTATCAATAGAGGGATTAACTGAGAGATGATAGTGAGCTACTAGAAGAGAATTTTTGTAAAAGCTGGGCTGTATGCGTGTTCTGGACGCTGACCTGCTCTCGAAGTCTCTCCTGGTGGCTTATGATGACTGAAGCATGGTGGGGATACTTTTGCTTCAGGTGCTCCAAGAAAGTTTCTCTCTTTTTGTCCATGTCTGAAGGCTGCATGGACAGAATTTCTTTTGAGCTCCTTGCCCCTCCCATAATGGGGTGACAAGGCACAGCCATGTGTCTTGACTTGCAGTGCCTGGACTCTTTTTCACACAACACAGTGCCACCTGAGGGCTGCTTGCTGTGGAGGTGCTTGGTGTCCTTAAGTGATGTCACCTTCAAGTTGTCCTTTAGATGCTCTGGAAATAAAAGAAAGGGTATTATAATAAAGTAGATCTTTAGGGGATCTGTTTATTTAGTGAAAGAAACAGTGCTGGGATCCAACTAAAATTCCTCAGTGATTTGGAGGTTGGGGTCAGAGTGCAGGAGTGGGCCATAGAGGGTTTAAGGGTCTTAACAACCCCAGAGCTTTTAAGGGTCTTAACAACCTATAGCCTTGACCACTTGGGCCACCACTTTCCCCATACTGCATATAATATTGATAGCTACATACATTCAGGTGCATAACAAAGCTGTGTACTACAGTATATTGGAGATGAAATTATTCTTTTTTTTTTTTTACTTTGAGTTTACAAAAAAAGAAGAAAACAAAGCAGAACAAAAGACAAGATCAACTTAATAATACAATAGATAAAAATTAATAATAATAATGGCAATTTAAAAAGGGGGAGGGAATTGTGGATTAGGAAAACAATGAAAATGCACAATCATTATGATACAATAGAGTTTAACTGATGAAGAAAAACAAAAAAATGCTAGAACTAAGATTAAGTCTATGTCCAACAATAAAACATGTTCCCTGATTGCTTGAGAGGGCCCCAAGCTTAATTAAACTGACTAGGTGAGCCTCTTCTAGAATGTTTGATTTTCTCCAAATTTAGAAAAAAAGAGGACATCATGAATCCATTGTGTTGGAGTTGCAGTTGGACTCTGATCCTTCCACTTCAGCAATATTAGTCGTTTGGCTAACAGCATGATAAAAGCTATACAATCAGACTGTATCTTTGTAAGATGATATGATACAGGAGTATTTCCAAAAATGGCTATCAATGGGAAAGGGAAGATCGATTTACCTAAAAAAAACAGAGACAGTTTCAAAAACAGTGGACCAGAAACCCCTAAGCTTTATACAGGACCAAAACGTGTGCGTTAGAAGCTGGGATAAACCTACAGCGATCAGAAGTAGGATCTAAATACTGAAAGTGCTTAGATAGTTTCAGTGTACACAATGTACAACTTTGCACTGCATAAGTCCATGTCTTGCACAAACTGAAGACTTGTGTATTCTTTAAGACTGATTCCCAGTCCTCATCAGAAATAACCATCATCAATAGTCATCTTCCCACAAAGCTTTTATTTGGGAGGGGGATGTATAGAGTGGGGCCAAAATTTTACAGTAAAGTGTCAATATAATGCCTTTCCATCTTGGAGGGTCCTCCAATAAACTGCTCACACATCTGCTGAAATGAACAGAAAGCCCCCTCATGGTACAAGTCATTCATTTCCCTAATGCCTTTAGATGCCAAGATGTCAATTATTGACTTATCAATTATTGAAGAATTGAAGACATGATTAGAATGAATAGGAGATTTAGGGGACATAGTTTGCCATTCGAAATGACATCTGTTTCCAGATTTTAAGTGTAGCTCTTAGATTAGATTAGTAGCAAATAGATTTTTAGTGAATGTGTTGCAGAGAAAGGAAAGAGGAGCATAAACTAAAGCTGCTAGGGAAGAAGGCAAGCATGAGGCAAATTCAATAGCTATTCATGATAGGGCATCAGCCTCAGGATCTTCATACAGCCAGTGCAGTATAGGGCAAATATTTGAGGCCCAGTAATAACAAATTAGGCAAAGACATTCTGCCTAGTGACTTAGGACATTGCAGAAGACTTAGTCATTCAAGCAGGTTTCCCATTCCATATAAATGAGGTGAGAGCGCTATCAAGCCTATGAAAAAATGAGTTCGTAATAAACACTGGGATGCACTGAAACAGATAGCTGAACTTAGGAAGCACATTCATTTTGATAGAATTTATTCAACCTGATAATGGGAGCAAGGCCCATCAATTTAAATCCTGTTCAACCTGTTCCAATAAACGGGGGAAGCTCTCAGTAAAATGTTTAGAAAAAGTATTAGGCACATGTATAGCAAGTTATGTAAATGAGTGGGAAACTTTAAAAGGGAAAGAAGAGGTAGAAAGCTCCTGGGCAGCATTAATGATAGGAAACATTTCACTTTTCTGTAAATTCAATTTATAGCAAGAGAGCCTTCCAAACATGAGGCAAGGATTTAGACGGGTCAGAAATAAAATCAAGTTATTTCTTCTCTTCTTCATCTCCTTCTCTTCCTATGATTCTGGTTCAAGTTTATCTTTGTCTCAAATTTAAGTTTTTTGGAAACTTTTATCTGGTCTTCCTGTTATTGAGTCTAACCAGTGGTTTACATCTTGTGGAAAACCCTCTGTACATACTCTGGTGAAGGCTCAGTTGCTGATTTTGACTCAGATCTTTATTCTGCCAACTGTTGTAAAGGTTTTTTTTTTTTTTTTTTTTTTTTAAATACATTTTTTTTTTAATCATTTGGAGGGGTGTCCCAAAACTTTTGGCAATATAGTGTAGTTGATTTGGCCATACCTAATGTTTTTGCTATCTCTTTGTTGGGTTTGTTTTTACATCTCTTTGGACCTCATTTTGAGAGTTAACAGCAACAGATTCCAATTCCAAATGTGAACTTGTAAGTGGAATAATGAGGGAATAATCACCACTTGGCTGTGGAACAGCTGAGCAGTCAATTATCCTAAAACTTACTTCCCTTAAAAAGTGGAGAACCTCAAAGAAATGAGATCTTATTATTTTTTTGTAATTCAGCTCCAATATACTGTGGTAGACAGCTTAAATAACAAAAACTTTGTCAATATCTAAATATTGATGGACCCAGCTGTATTATATACTATACATTGTTCTTGCATTTAGGTATTTTAACAACAGTGTCTTTTATAAATGCATATAATTTTTACCTATTTATTTAGATAAAGATTTGTTTTCACAAACCACCAGTAAATGACAGTGTCATTCTTCTTCTTTGATAGACAAATTTTAATTCAGACATCTCCAGTAACTGGCAAGTACAGTTAGGCAAGGTGCTTGGCACTGTTTATACTAATTTATTCCAGAACTGTTAATTTGTGGCATTTGGTACAGTTTTTGAATTTTGAGTTTTATCAAAAGCTTTAAAGCTATAAGCAGTAATTACAGCATTAATGTGTTTGCTAAGTATTTATAGTTAGTGTCGTGCCATTTTGTTCCTAGTGCTATTTATAGACACACACACACACACACACACACACAGAGTGACACCAATTCTAGCCAGCTGACCAAGCGAATCAGTGAAAATACACACCATGGAAACAACAGAACCTTGTTGTTACAATGTTAGCTACTTCATGTTCTAGCAGTCATTACCTTGATCAGGCGAGTTACTTCTGCACTTCACCACTTCCCCTCTTTCTGCAGTTATTTCCATTTCAGCAAGACAGTTTAGCAAACCCAATATCTGATCTGAATTAGCAGTTAGATATCCAGCATCTTACATGACAAAAGCTAAATGGCTTATGAAACGTTTTAGCTGATAACTGGCAAGATGAATTAAAGAAACCTCTTTTAAAGCACCCTCATTTGGCATGTGTGTGTTCCCAGGGTCTGCTAAAAAAAAGTGATAATGATGCCAAGATTAAAAACAGCCCTTCACCAACAGGTGTCAGAGAAGCTCACTCTATTACACTCCCCTCTGATTTTTCCCCTGCTTTGGCCCCTTATGTTCAATCATTTACAAACACACACATTGTGCTTCTATGAGGTCGGTAAAAGGCAGGGTGTGTAATTCTTACACTGTGAAAAAGACAGCTGCCTGTCTGTATTTCCTGGAATGTATCATTTACCTTATTTGTGTTTGTATCCTAATTTGTATCAATTGCAGGTCCAGATTTGTGTGTGTTTATTCATCAGTAGATGAAATTAGTCCTAGGGGTTTCTGAATCTGAATGTGAAAAATCTGTGAGAACAAAAAGGTTTTGTATGTAGAAATTCAAAATTCACATAAAAACAAACTCAGGGGAATATAACAAATGAAAAAATACACATTTACACATAAATTTGCATACTTCTGAAACCAGCTCACATTTTAAGCAGTCTTTTAAGAGTCTCAGTCCTTTTCATTCAGCCCACAAATCTCCCCTGAAAATGAGTATGATGCTCATATTGAAAACCTTTCAACACACTAAACACTGTATGGCTGTGGGGGCATGGGTGAGCATCTGCTGTGGATAGAGAAAAGTCAGGTAGAACTGGTGTGTGAAGATCATGACAGACACATCATATGCACACACAAATACACATGCTCAAACATGGACAGAGTGTTCATGGATTCTGACCCCGAGCCATGTTTGTGTCTATGACATGTTTCAGTCCTTGCCTGATTGATCTGGAATGAACTGCATATTACTGATCATTGAGGGCTTGATGAACTAGGGTTTTAATCAGAATTCATTCCAGTATAGCCTTCTGATTCTAACTGTTGTTGAGCTGTTTGCATCTATACTTCTATATTATATCATTTATTTTTTGTTACCTAAATAAATTTTCATATTTCATATTCTCATGTAAATCTTGTTGATCTCTAAACCCAGGTATCTTCAATATGTAGCAAAACAAAGAATTGACCATACACAGTCACTTGTATAAAACATTAGCTAAGGTTCACTGGCTAAAAGTTTATTAATATTATGGCACCATTAAATAATTGGCATATCAGTCCATGGTAGGTTCAAGTCAATGCTTGACATCACAGAGAAAAGTCACTAAAACCTTGTTTTAAACAGAAAATATGACTTTTGCTCTGTTAGAAAATTTGAGCCACAAACCAACATCAGCCAGTCACTCCAAGTGGAGTTAACCATTTAGTAATTCTCGGTCAGAATCATACTATCATACCACCTTATGAACTTGTCCAGAAATGTTTCTTTATCATAGTGAGAGAGAATAGTAAGGCAATTAATGACATATTCACAAGACAGTGGAACATACTTCAGTTCAGTCATCTCTAGAACTCGTTCAAGCTTTTATTGCTTTATTATCACACTGGCACCCTCTGGTGTTAGGAAAGAAACATTAACCACTAACTGTTTTAGTACAGCTCTGCCACCCTTTTAAGTCTACATAGATCATATATGACCTATTAAGCAATTCTGTTAACTCAGGTAAAGTTACATTGCAGAGCTATCTGAACAGCTAGTATATTCATTTGACCTTTTAAGTAATTGGAATGTGGACTGAGAGAGAGAGAGAGAGCATGCCTTAAAGCTGCTGTTTTAAAGGGAACAATTTGAGTGTGACTTCATCTGCTGCAGGCCACATCACAAAGTGCCAGTGTCAACAGCATCAGAGCATGCAAGTGATGTAATACAGACTACAGCCACACACTTTCTGTCATGTATATTTCTATTCCAAATTACTTCTTTTTATTATCAAATGACTATTGACAATGTGATTTAGCACACACTGAATCCTACGTCAATTCCTATCAGAGCAAACTAGTGTGTTAGAATGTGAAATGCTTTCTAAGATGAAGGTCAACCTCTAACCTGAAGATTACATAATATCCATTACTATTTGCTTTGTTACTACTGCAGCATCATATGATTGAAGTGGTGATATTTGATTTATGTTGTTACAGAACTTTCTGAAGAAGTGAACTGTTTAATTGAATAGTTTGTATCTAACTCCCAAGGGTTGTCGATGGATTCAGGTATTACACATGTTCACTGTAGGTCCTGAATAATTCATAGTAGTTACTGGAATGAAATGATCAAAAATAAATACCAGATTAAGCTGGGAAGACAAGCAGTTGAATACTATTTAACAAATATATTAAATACAAATTTAATTAAAATATCAGCCAAATGAGTGTGTATTATAATTATTCTTCTTCTTATTATTATTATTATTATTCAGCTTGAATGAATGAAAGAAGGAAGGAAGGAAATATCTGCTATATAAAAATAAGTTTCCAAGAGAGTTTAGAGTGAATTGTTGAGCTTTCCTGTCAGGAAAAAGACAGGAGGGAAGCTAGTTTAAATATTTGAGCAATGTATGAGGAACAGATCAAGAACATGATATCTGGCAAGTGGTGTTCCCATTGTTTGTGTTTCCTCAAGCTTTTTCTGCTTCCTGCTATTGAGGGCTGAATGCTGAAAAACCAGACTGAAATAGCCTTGAAAGTTGTTAGCAGAGTATGTAAGGACTCACAGAAAGCACATTTTGTCCTTTGTAACAGCCATTTCAGCAAAATTCCTGTGCAAAATATTGCCCTCATTTGTTTTATTATTTAGTAAATTTGTGTGTAAATATTTTCTCATAGTCACAAAGCCAAGGCTAACAATAAGGCTTATCCAGGGGGGCACCCTGGAGGTCAGAGAGGTTCACCAACCTTAGCAAGACATCTACCGAGAAGCCTGCAGAAACTCTGGTTATAGAAGACTCTATTGTATGACATATATATACATATACATATATATACATGATAGTTAAAGATAACTAAGGGCGATACTGTAGAGGTGTTTAAATAAACAATGCAGATGTCTAAATTTATAACATGCTCTGGCCCCATCCCAATGTGTTGTAGTGATGTATTTTATAGCAAGTCACTGAACTGCTTGATGTCCAAATGGTGCATTAAAAACAATACTGGCTTTATAAATAATTAGGACTGCATTTTAAATCAGATCTGTTAGGAAGGGCCCAAATCCATCACACGCAGGAAGGTGCTGCCCTCATTTCCTGTAGCATAGCTCATAGTATTAGCGTAGCCAAAAGACCATTCAAAACCATTAGTACAGCAACATTTAGCAGCAATTAGCAACATTTTCTTCACCATAAAGTCTCTGACATGTCATTTACTTAATTCAGTTAATTAATTTCTATGTTAAAAATGGCATTAAAGCAACACACTTCAATTTTTACTCTTTTCTTTCTTCAAATGTAGGACAGTCGTAAAAAGCATTTCACTACATGTCCTACTGTGTATGATTTTGTATGTGATGAATAAAATTTGAATTTGAATACCACTCTAGGAGTTATGTATTTATAGTGAATAGCAGCATGGCTCTAATTATCGTAGCTGTGACAATATAGTAGTATAATTATATCCAGTATAACTGCACTCATGCATGTGTAATATAGCTTAATCAGACACTTGCTAAGTAACTTCTGCTTATTTAATCTGAAGTTCATAAAGTACTTCTGTTAGGTCCTCAGGCACCTTGAATTAAGTTTTATTATTATTATTATTAAATAGTAACTTGGAATAACTGTGCACATCTAATGACAATAAGATGACCTATTCTAAAAAATAACATATATACTTTAAAGTTACTTTTACACACAGCAGCAGTTGTTCACCTGTCAATGACATATTAAGAAATACTAATTGCAGAATATTTATAGTGTCTGCAAAAAATCTGGAACAACAGGTTTTTCATTTTAATTTTACCTACAGACTCTGTCTGAGGCATTACCTGGTAGCCCATTGGCTATGATTCTCTGCTGATTTTACACAGGTACATAGTTATGTATTTAAATTTCATGTCTGAGCATGGTATGGAAAGTCACACATCACTTGCCAGGTTGTACCTATAACACTATCTGATTTGGGCATAATTTGCCGTATTATTCTTTTTCTGTGTGAGAAAAAATAAGCTAAGAGGTATGAAAGATTTGTGTCATGTCCCTGACTCCTTGGCTATGCCTAGCAAGTATCTGGGAAAGCTAATGACCTTCTCCCTAGGACCACCCAGCCATCAAGCCAGAAGTCCTGTCCAAAGAGGGAGAGAGCAGCAGAAAATAAATCAATTAGATTCTTTCACCACAAGTAATCTAAAGACAATACGGCTATAATCAAATTCATATGCTTTTCTCTATAATCTAATTTATGTTTCTCTGTTATTAACCAGGCTGGCTAGGCAGTATTTGGTGATGACTACAATGTTGACCTGCCAGCAGTCTTGCACAAGATTTTGTTACAAAAAACTCATACTTGCATTAGACACTTGCTGATTATTCTTCTTCTTCTTCTTCTTCTTATTATTATTATTATTATTATTATTATTATTATTATTATTATTATTAGGGGCCAAGCACTGAAGGTGCTATGGTGTAATTGTTTGAATTTTTCACTATTATTATTTTTCACATTATTATACGTGAAATGGCGATCTATAGAAACTTTGGTGGATTTTTATGAAATTTTGCACATTGATAGAGGACAGTTCAAAGTATCCAGGCATGAAATTTGAGGTCAATCCATCCATTTCTGTAGTGCCACTAATGGAACAAACTTCATAGTACATTTTTGCTTATAACCCTTGAACCAAAATTTTTCAAAAACCTACTTTAGTATGAAGTACCAACTTTAGTATGTATCAGTCAATTCTGCCCAAAAGTTATTAAAATAGTTTTGCTGGGGCAAACAATGTAGGCGATGTTGTCCAATGAAAGTCCATGGCTAAGACACCAAAACAAGAAGTGAGTAAATTTGGTGTATTTAATACTAAGGGCAATATTGGCTAACCACCATGTTTCATGAAATCGCTATACCAGAAAAACAAAATTCAAATGCCTATTACTTTGGAACCAAAGCAGGTGTTTCAACCAAATTTCTTGTGCATCATCACAGTAAAAGACCCTAGCTGAGAAACATGAAACCTGTGTGTTTGCCATTTTGGTTTTTTTGAACATCTTGCTATTATTTTTTCTCAAAGGTTTTCTGTGGCAGACCATAGAAGCCCTAGATGGAAGTTGGTGGAATCTGACACCCAGTCCAATTATCAAATTGCAGTAAATTTTTCAATACATTTTGTGATTCAGATTTCCGCTGAATCCCTGGGCTATGCTTTCATCCAGTTTCCTTGTCCAGTCCAAAGAAGCCTTACTTCTACCTCTACTGTAATGTAAATTACAACTGTATACTGTTATTGTCATACATGTAAACATATATGGGAAATAAAATTATTCTGATTCTGAGAAGGGGCACATGGCAATGAATGCGCACTCTTTTTTCCATTGCAGCTGGTTTGATTGCAGTCTGAAATGCAGGCTAACACCTGTGTAATGTGCAGATGTAAAGTAAGTCATGTATTGTGCTGGCAGTGGTGCCAGCACAATACACCGACACAATAATATACACCTACACAATAATAACACCGACAAACCCTACACAAGGTGTTCAAGAACAAATTAATGTGGGGGAAAAAAGTGTACTACAGACCATGCTGAAGGTCCAAATAAATTTAGTGACCTTTTATACACACATGATTAAAATTTACTCCTACAAGACAAATATGAGCCTTTCTCAAACAAGCAGTTAGATACACAGTCACTAGCAAAGGTATCTGTATTTTCTATACTGTGTTATATACACTTTCATTCTATACTGTTCATGGGAAGTGTCCCAAGACCTCCAGATGCAAATACACTTGGAAAAATGGGAGGAAACATAGCAGCAGCCTTTCCCTGCTTGACTGGAAAACTGTCAGAGGTCCAAAATCACAGAGATATTTAATTCCCATTTTACAAAGCATCAGTTTAATGATGCACCATTTAATCAGTGATTAATATTAATATTAAAAAAATATATATATTACTAAAGTATATTATCAGACCAGGTAGGAGAAGTGCCACTGTGAAGCATCAGTGGGGGTCTGACTGACACAACATTGTTCATGCAAAAAATGGAAATAAATGACCAATGTAACTATAGGTTATTATGTATCATTTGAAAGTTAAAGGAACAGGATTATATATACCATGATGCAATGTCCAGTCCTACCTAGCCAAGGATCATCTTTGTACAACTCTGGTCTGCCAACAGAATCCTTCTGGTTTAGCAACTAATCAAAAAATGTATCTATCTAGTAACACTATTAACAATAAAAATGGGTTATTTGTGTGGTGTAAATATAAATGTTCTGTAACATTTTACAAGGAGAGAGCTGAACAGTGTGTAATGTATATAACTTACCATATCTGCTCTTTGTCAGCAATCCAAGAAGAAAAAAACTAACTTACAGCCAAAAAACTTTTCTCCCTGCTAGAAATTGAGTAGAGAGAGGAGTGATATTTCTCTTTCTCACTTGCTCTCTCACACATACGCTTCCTGGAAAGTCCCTTTACACAAGCTCAAATCAGCCCTCTCCCCCCACTTCAGCCTAAGCATATTATTCATGCAACATGTGTGTGTGTGTGTGTGTGTGTGTAATTCTTAATGTTTTGTACCTCTCTTGGTGCATGCCTCATCTCACATATAAAGAGGAATAAAAGAAGGTACAAAGAGAGGAACATGAGATGGATACTGCAGCCAAGTGTTTAGGATGGAGTAAAAGTAAATGAAAAGAGAGAGAGGTAAAAGAAAGCATGTGTAGAAGGAGCTCCTATGGAAGTTTCCATGATCCAAGCTGTGTATGAGTATTCTATGGACCATAGCTCTTTCTTTCTCCCATCCCTCTAAATGCAGACTGAGGGATACACAGGATCATACAAACAGACTTAAATTTAACCCTAACCCTTTCTCAACCCTAACATATTTCTTATCAATGGCGGCCGGTCAATAGAGGGCGCTTGGGCGCCGCCCCCTTAAAGTTAGCCAGCGAAGACTGCTTCTATATTTTAATAACGAAATAAAATCCTTTAGTAGTACTATTCCACTGTTAGTCATATTATTATTTATTTAAAATTAAAATGTATTTCATTCATTTGTGTGTGTGTGTGTTTAATGATTACCTTCATTACTTCATTACAGATAATAAACTCACATTGAACTCAGATTCACTGATTTATAGTAGATTTATTGCATGCTTTAATAGTTGACTTTAACAGTAACATTTTCAATATTTTATCTTAGCAGTAATGATACATTACCTGATAAAAGGCTATTTATAGTCCTGCATTTCTAACAGTTTGATTTTAAGTGTGTTTGCCTCCCCCCAATTTTTTTGCACCAGTTGACACTGTTTCTTACCCTATCCTATCCCAACCTAAGGTGCATAACTCTAGTCCTTTCTTAACAGGGTGAGAGAAGAGATTGAAGAACTATGATGTTAAGCAGCTTGTAGAACCCAGTGGGAGAGGATGTGAAGGAAGACTCGTGAGGAAGACTTGTGAGTTTAAGCAGAGCTCTGGGCTGACCTTTATTATTTAAATAATAATTAAAATCTGATTACTGATTTCTTTTTATCACTTTTGATACCACAAATGGCATCAATAAATTAAATTTCAGTAACATCCATGCACCATAAACTTGTGGGATCTATCTGGATATGAACAGATTTATTCATAAAGTATTTGTACAAGTATTTATACACGAAATGTGGTATTTATGTAAACACTATTTTTAAAAAAAACCTGATATGATTAAAAAATATATAGCTTATTCATGCTCCAGAGTGTGTGTAAATTTAGGCAAGAGAAGACTAACTAATGTAAACCTCAACTTTATTGACTTCAAATCATATACAGTAATTGGAATGGATTGCTGCATTGCTATGTATGGAATACACTATCATGGTTTTGTATTACTTTACGGCATTTAGCAGTAGAAGAGGAACCTTAGCAACAATAGCACACAGCCCTCACCAGACTTTTGTCTACAGCTGCTGCACTATGAACAGCCCTTTACTGACCTTCTTTTGCAAATCAATATGTGCAAAAAAAAAATGTGCAATTTAGTATTTTCTATATAATGAATAATACTGTACTTAAATTTGTTGGCTAGCATTTGGTGTGCCATCCTCTAGTAAACTGCACTTCTAGTCATATCTCTCAATATGTGCATTCCAAGCATGAGGGAGCATATTCACAGCCACTGTGAGTGGGCAAGAGAAACCCTAGTGGCACACCAGTGCAAATTCAATATGGCAACTAACATTTCATCATTGCCAGTCCAAACCCAGAAAAGTGTCACAGTGATGCCAAAACCTGGCCTTTTTTGGCATTTCTCACGTTTAATTATAACATGGGGTGAGGGTTCCTTCAGCTATGCTCCAAGAGCTACATGAACTCTTTGCTCCCAGAACTTTTCTCTGAGTATATTGGTGTTACAACACTGAGTTAACAAGATTGTGTTCAATTGTGATGCTGTTGTCAAAAGGTTATCAAATTCTTGAGAGATTACACATATCTGTGAAGAAGGTGGATCTGATTTGATACTCAGGGTAAGGAGGAGTTGGATGCAATAGATATAGAATCCATTTGCAGGGAGTTTTAAAAAAAAAAGAACAAAACAAACAATCCAAATTGGAAGGCAGAATCAACATCAGAAAAACAAACACAAACCCAGAAAAAACAATCCAAAAACACAAAGAACAGAATACAATCAATACACAGTGAAATGTGTATTTCCAAACAATGGAAACAATGAATGGTTCAGTATTTAGATAACTGATAATAATTTGCATTGTGTATTGGCATGAGCATGGTTTATATATACATTAACCCGGATGTGGATGGTGTAACCCGGAGAAAATAATCCAGTGAGGATGGGGAAGTGGTGCTGTTAAAATCAGTCTTTAAATTTTATGGGTCCTTACCCACTTTTCATAGGCCTGTGGCCCATGGTTTGTCTTTCACTGCTACCAGTTTAAATGATATTGTTATCTTAAGTAACACTTCAGTGGTCTAAGGAAGCAAAGATGGCTTTCTGAGACAGCCTATGTTGCATTACCCTGAGTTTAATCAACCATTTACTTTGCAAACAAACACTACTGAGTTAGGCGCTGGAGCCATATTAATGTAGGGACCACTGAAAGAACAACATCCTGTGGCTTGTTTTGGTAGTAAAATCTTCTCTAGGGAGGTCCAATATTCCACCATCAAAAAGGACTGCTTGGTTGTGAAATGACTTGACACTCTGGAAACACAAAGCTCTAGAGTGGCTGGAGAGAACTAGCCATGCAGCCTTTTTGGTTTTCTTGTGCACCATGTTCCACTGACAGCCAATGTCACTGCTGACTTCCTCCCTGGTTTTGCCAGCAAAAATTCCAAAATTGGTGGGTGAGATGCTTTACTATGCAGCCACATACACAAAGTGAACGCACACATGCACTCACATTCTCCTCTCTTATTACTACTACACTGTGTTTTGTATTTTAGTTTAGATTTACTCTATTTAATGATTAGACATTTGTTGCAGATAACTTCAGAATAATAGTAAGTAAGTAAGTTGTCTTTATTTGTCACATATACATTACTGCACAGTGAAATTCTTTCTTTGCATATTCCATCCTTGGAGGGTTGGGGTCAGAGCACAGGGTCAGCCATGATACGGCGCTCCTGGAGCATGTGTGTGTGTGTATATCCAGGGTTATGGTATGTAGTATTTTAACAGAGATCCAAAATTCATAATCACAGTTTGTTCATTGCATTTACACCGATCAGCTGGGTTTTAAAGCAGGTTAGATTTTTTTTTTCTGACCAGTCTTCATTTACAGACCATTTGATTGAAATGTGCATGAGTGGATACACAGATGTGTACAGGTACATCTCAAAATTTAGAATATAATGAAAAAGGTCAATATTTTTTGTCACTCAGTTCAGAAAGTGAAACCCATTTGCACATAGAGTGAAATATTTCAAGCCTTTATTTCTTGAAATTGTGATGATTATGGCTTACAGATAAGGAAAACCCCTCATTTCAGATGAAAGTAAGTTTTGCATTTCATTTGGAAATCAATGTCCCAGAGTCTGGAGTAAGAGTGGAGAGGCACAGAATCCATGTTGCTTGAAGTCCAGTGTGAAGTGTCCACAGTCAGTGAAGATTTGGGCTGCCATGTCATCTACTGGTGTTGGTCCACAGTCAATGCAGCCATCTACCAGGAAATCTTAGAGCACTTCATGCTTCCTTCTGCTGACAAGCTTTATGGAGATGCTGATTTCATTTTCCAGCAGGACTTGGCACCTGCCCACACTGCTAAAGGTACCATAAGCTGGTTCAATGACCATGGTGTTACTGTGCTTGACTGGCCAGCAAACTTGCCTGACCTGAACCCCATAGAGAATCTATGGGGTACTGTCAAGAGGAAGATGAGAGACACCAGACCCAACAATGCAGATGACCTGAAGGCTGCTATCAAAGCAACCTGGGCTTCCATTACACCTGAGCAGTGCTACAGGCTGATTGCCTCCATGCCACACCGCATTGATGCAGTAATTCATGCAAAAGGAGGCCCACCCAAGTATTGAGTGCATAGAAATGAACATACTTTTCAGAAGTTTGATATTTCTGTTTGAAAGATCCTTTTTTTATTGATCTTATGTAATATTCTAATTTTCTGAGACACAGAATTTTGGGTTTTCCTTATCTGTAAGCCATAATCATCACAATTTCAAGAAATAAAGGCTTGAAATATTTCACTCTGTGTGATGAATCTATATAATATATGGGTTTCACTTTCTGAACTGAGTGACGAAAAATATTGACCTTTTTCATGATATTCTAATTTTTTGAGATGTACCTGTACTTTTTTGTTGGGGGTGGTAGGAGTGTGAAATTAAAAATGAAAATGATTATACCTGTCTTTTTTGTGAATTCAGTTGTTTAATTTCTATAGGTTTTGTAACATTCTGAAAGCTCTTAATTCCACAGATACTACAAACTGGTCAGTATATTCACTAGGTTGCTACAAAAGGTACTGTAAGTATTGCATACAACAATGCAACAATAATAAAGCAATGCGTTGACATTTACTTTTGATACTTAAGTACTTTTAAAAACAAGTACTTCTGTACTTTTACTTAAGTAAAAATCTGTCTTTACAACTTTTACTTGTAATGGAGTAATGTTTGACCAGTAGTATTTGTACTTTCACTCAAGTAAGGAAGTTGTGTACTTCGTCCACCTCTGATAGAAATAAAGATAAATATAACTATAGCAGCAGATGACAGGTTGAGGTAGTGCAATAAGTAATGAACAATATAAATTATGTGTGTGTGTGCGTGTGTGTGTGTTTCTTGGTGATGGAGCTGGTGTTGCGTGACCAGGTGAAGTTCTCCGCCAGATGGACACCAAGGAATTTGGTGCTCTTGACGATCTCCACCGAGGATCCATCGATTAACAGCAGAGAATGGTCACACTGTGCTCTCCTGAAGTCAACAACCATCTCTTTGGTCTTGTCGACATTCAGGAAGAGGTTGTTGGCTCTGCACCAGGCTGTTAGATGTTGCACCTCCTCGATGTTGCATGCTGACTCGTCATTCTTGCTGATGAGACCCACCACGGTCGTGTCATCGGTGAACTTGACGATGTGGTTGGATCTGTGCATTGCTGCACAGTCATGAGTCAGCAGAGTGAACAGCAATGGACTGAGCACACAGCCCTGAGGAGCTCCAGTGCTCAGTGTGGTGGTGCTGGAGATACTATTCCCGATCCGGACTGACTGAGGTCTCCCAGTCAGGAAATCCAGGATCCAGTTGCAGAGAGAGGTGTTCAGGCCCAGCAGGCTCAGCTTCTCAATCAGCTGCTGAGGGATGATTGTGTTGAATGCTGAACTGAAATCTATGAACACCATTCGAATGTAGGAGTCCTTACAGTCCAGGTGTGTGAGGGCCAGATGGAGGGTTGTGGTGATGGCGTCGTCCGTGGAGTGGTTAGGACGATACGCAAACTGCAAGGGGTCCAGCGAGGGTGGTAGCTGTGACTTGATGTGCCTCATGATGAGCCTCTCGAAGCATTTCATCACGATTGGTGTGAGTGCAACGGGACAATAATCATTGAGGCAGGAAACCGTAGACTTCTTTGGCACAGGGATGATGGTCGTTGTCTTGAGGCACGTTGGGATGAAGGAGCTGCTCAGAGAGATGTTGAAGATGTGAGTGAAGACATCTGCTAGCTGCTCTGCACACTCCCTGAGCACTCTGCCAGGAATGTTGTCTGGTCCAGCAGACTTCCGTGGGTTAACTCTGCATAGAGTTCTCCTCACGTCAGCTGTGGTGACACTGCTGGGTCAGAGCACTGGGTCATTAGGAGGAGGGATGGTCTTCCTCGCTGTTGTGTTGTTCTGTGCCTCAAACCGAGCGTAGAAGTCATTCAGCACATCTGGAAGGGAGGCATCACTGTCACAGGCAGGTGAAGTTGTCCTGTAGTTGGTGATCGCCTGGATGCCCTGCCACATGCGCTGGGAGTCTCCGCTGTCCTGGAAGTGGCCGTGGATTCTCTGGGCGTGTGCACGCTTCGCCTCTCTGATGGCTCGGGACAGTTTGGCAATTTTGAACATTTTGTCCTGAAAGTTGATGTGTTAGAAGCAGGAAAAATGATCAAATGAAAGGATTATGAAGTGAGTTTGACAAAAGCCAAATTGTGATAGCTAGACCACTGGATCAGATGATCTCCAAAACTGCAGCTCTTGTGGGGTGTTCCCGGTCTGCAGTGGTCAGTATTTATCAAAAGTGGTCCAAGGAAGGAACAGTGGTGAACCAGCGACAGGGTCATGGGTGGCCAAGGCTCACTGATGCACGTGGGGAGCGAAGGCTGGCCTGTGTGATCCGATCCAACAGACGAGCTACTGTTGCTCAAACTGTTGAACACGTTAATGCTGGTTCTGATAAAAAGGTGTCAGAATACACAGTGCATCACAGTTTGTTGCATATGGGGCTGCATAGCTGCAGACCCGTCAGGGTGCCCATGCTAACCCCGTGTACTACTGAAAGTGCCAACAATGGGCATGTGAGCATCAGAACTGGACCATGGAGCAATGGAAGAAGGTGCCCTGGTCTGAGGAATCACGTGGATGGCCAAGTGCGTGTGTCGCTTACCTGGGGAACACATGGCACCAGGATGCACTATGGGAAGAAGGCAAGCCGGCAGAGGACCTTGGGTCCTGCCATCCATGTGGATGTTACTTTGACATGTACCACCTACCTAAGCATTGTTGCAGACCATGTACACCCTTTCATGGAAATGGTATACCCTGATGACTTCTTTCAGCAGGATAATACGCCGTGCCACAAAGCAAAAATTCCAAATTCCCCATATCTCAATCCAACTGAGCTTCTGTGGGATGTGCTGGACAAACAAATCTGATCCATGGAGGCCTCACCTTGCAACTTACAGGACTTAAAGGATCTGCTGCTAACATCTTGGTGCCAGATACCACAGCACACCTTCAGGGATCTAGTGGAGTCCATGCCTCGATGGATCAGGGCTGTTTGGGCAGCAAAAGGTGTCCATAATAACATAATATCAGGCAGGTGGTCATAATGTTATGGCTGATTAGTGTATAATCTCAGTCAGGAAGCCTAACACAGGGATAATATATACTCACAAAACAGGCATAGGTCAAAAGGTGACAAAATGCTAAACATATAAATTAATCAGGAATGAACTCCCCCGTAATCCCCACATGCTTTAAAGAGTCCATTATTGTTCCTGTCCCAAAGAAACCCCATCCTGCTTCCCTCAACAACTACTGCCCTGTAGCCCTAACCTCAGTAGTGATGAAGTGCTTTGAGCGGCTGGTCAGAGACTTCATCATCTCTTCGCTACCTGACACACTGGATCCACTACAGTTTGCTTACCACTCGAACCACTCAACAGATGATGCCATTTCCCACCTCCTTCATACATCACTCACTCACCTGGACACTAGAAAGGGGAACTATGTTAGAATGCTTTTTGTCAACTACAGTTCAGTGTTTACCACTATAATTCCCTCCACACTCACCACCAAGCTGGAGCACCTGGGACTCAGCCCATCTCTGTGTCAGTGGATCTCCTAACTGGCAGACCACAGGCAGAAAGGATGGGCAGACATGTCTCAGCCTCCCTCACCCTCAGGACTGGAGCCCCCCAGGGTTGTGTTCTGAGCCCCCTGTTGTACTCATTGTACACGTATGACTGCGTGGCCACTACCAACTCCACAATCATCATCAAGTTTGCTGACGACACTGTTGTGGTCGGACTGATCTCTGACAACAATGAGACGGCCTACCTGGAGGAGATTAGGAATCTGGAGAACTGGTGCCAGAGGAACAACCTCCTCCTTAACGTCGGCAAGACAAAGGAGCTGATAGTGGACTTCAGCACAAAGCAGGAATGGAACTACCAGACCCCCGTGATCAATGAGAGCCCAGTGGAGAGAGTGGACAGCTTCAGATACCTCTGTTCACATCATGCAGGACCTGTCACGGTCCTGTTACATCAACACCGCGGTGAAAAAGGCCGGGCAGCATCTCAGTGCTTTCGCTCCCTGAAGGCCAATACAGAGAGACTGAGGAGAAGCTTCTTCCCGCAGGCTATACAGACTCTCAACCAGAACTCCACATAGGACTCAACTGATTGGACTTGCTATGTTTCCTTCACACATGTGTTGGAACACACCAAACACACCAAAAACAACCACTCTGAACATTTGCACACTGCACAGTACAAAACAGTACAGTGAAGTACATAAAACATATATACATATATAACACATTTCTGGTTCTGTCTACATATAAAGAGGACTACAGTGCACAACTGCACTTTAAAGATGGACAATACCGCTGCTGCTCATCATTTCATTTCACTCCATGACCACCCTGTACTGCTGCTGTCTGCACATTGCACACTTCACACACTTTATACAGTTTATTTATACAGATCCATTTTCTTACATTTTTATATATTTCTACAGATTTCCACTTATATTTCCATTTATTCTTTATTTTATTTATATTTTATTTTATTTTATTTTATTTTATTTTATTTATTTTTATAAAACTGCAAATTTTATATTTTATATTTTTTATTCTTCCTTTGGCATTCTACCTCCTTATTTCCTTTTCCTTTTCAAGGTCACAAACAGTCGTGTAAGCATTTCACTGCATATCATACTGTGTACGATTGTGTATGTGACAAATAAAAATTTGAATTTGAAACTCCCAGGTGAGAACAATGACAAAAAACTAAATACAAAAATAACTAATAATACTAAATGCAAATAATTTATTTTGGAGCAACATCACAAACTTTGCAAAAATATCATAATGACAATTTTATGATATAGCAACCACACATCTGGCTCTCGTACATTTATTCAATTTGATTACAACTTTTTATTTCAGATCAGTATCAATTATTAATAATTACAATTATTTAAAGTACATTAACTGTTAAAGTACATTGACTGTTATTGAGCTACAGCCGTTTTTAAAGGCCACTTTTAGCCTCTTTTTATCATCATAATATATGGTAAAGCTCTTTCTTGTGAAGTTATATTTTTTGCATTTTTATAGTTGTACTCTGTAGCCTAGCATTCAATAAATTCTGCAGAAAAAATAGGTGTGCTGTGTGGGACAAGAAAATGGATGGATATACTGTATATAGTGGAAATTACAATGAACTTAAGAATATAATACTTATTTTCTTTGTTTAAGGGGACATTAGTAAGACCCCCAAAAAAACTTTGTTTATGCACAAAGAAAAACTGGGATACAGATCTTCCAATATAAATCTTTCACCAGTCTATTCCAAACTAAAACTAAACTATACAATTTGGACTGTAAACATTATCATATCTATATCTCCACTAAAGACGCAAAATGCAAAAAGAATAGTAATTCCATTTGAATTTTGGCATGCTCCATGCACAATGCTGAGGAAATTGAACAGCAAATGGGAAAATTACTATTGCTATTTCAGTATGACAGGGTCATATATCGTAGGATATGAGAGATGCAATTGCAAATGGTCTTTGCTCTTCCATTTGTAATTTTTCGGACATTGTATGTTCATGTATATGAAAATACAAAAAATAATACATGATTTGCATTTTCTTTTGAATTATGTCATAATTTATGCATGCACAAATAGAAAATGCAATTACAAATACAATTTACTCACAATTTAATCTTTTAAAGGCTACTTCCAGCATGATAATATACCATGTCACAAAGCAAAAGTCATCTCAAACTGGTATCATGAACATTACATTGAGGTCAGTGTTCTTCACTGGTCTTTTCAGTCACCAGATCTGAATCCAGTTGAAACCTCTTTTGGATGTGGCAGAATGGGAGATCCTGAATGTGAAAAATCTCCAGTAATTGCATGATACAATCATGTCAACATGAACCTAATCTGAATCAACATCTTTTTGAATCCTTTCCACAAAGAACAGGCACTACCTCTTATTATATTTGCCTACTTCTGTATTTCTGTACATCTGTAGTTTCATAGCAGTGACCAAGTTCATGATTTACTGTTTGTAGTGAGGACATCACATTACTAACTGGTGCCCTGAATCAATGTTGGAATATAGAAAATAGATTTTTCTCTGTACATTGTAGGTAGACCTACACTGTCTGCGTTTGAATTTCCCCGTGTTTGCTGAATTGATTTAATTTAATTCAGATTATTTGCTTTAAAACAAGATCTTGGTGCCCATGGACTAGTGGACTTGAACATCCTCAACCGTGTTCTAGAACTAGGCGTGAAAATCGTATAGTTTTGGCGTTTTCTCGCGTGTATGGGACAAAACGTAGTAGTGTGACCCTTTTGAGGTTCCACGTGTGTTTACTCTGGCAGAGCGCGTGCGGTGACGGAATGTGCACTTTGTACAAACACGCGAGGTTCGGCTCGTAGTAAAGAGCTGACTGTTAATGAACAGAAAAATGCTGCTCTTCTTTCACGAAGGATTTTATATGGATTTTTTCTGCGCCTTTTTGTCTTTCTTCATCTATAACTTTAATTTATCTATTTAAATGTCTCTCTTTCTTTCTTTCTTTCTTTCTTTCTTTCAAATTTGTAAATCGTTAAAAACGTTTTTGTTGAAACAGTTCTGCAGATAAATCTGACACACAGTTAGAACATTTTTGACTTTCATATCTTTGGCTCAGACGAGATTTCTTGCAATCTGACTCATATGATTCATAGCCTCACAGTAATACCAAAAATATTACGAAATGCACTGGTTTTGTTTGTTTGCTTGGTTTTTGGTAACTCCATACTCATATTGTTGTACCATCCTAAAAACTGGGCATAACACAACGTCTGTTTTCCAAAACCAACAAGCAGATAGCCTACAGTATATACTTAATTTCGCCTTTTTGACAGCTGTCTCTGTCTTCTGTATATGTGTATGTTATGTGTTGGATGCCTATGAGTGCATAGGCCAGCAGACCTATGACATCAGAGACCAGATGAATGAATGGTTGAAAATAGCATGAGTGTTCTGAACTTCACATGGCAGCTGTGTGACATCAGTCGACTCAAATTAAGCATGCTACATTGCTGGCCAGGATTTCGTTTCAATCCTTGGCAACAAGAGTAATACCAGAAATTTAACTTCTAGAGGGTTCATTCCTAATAATAATGAATGATTTGTGAAGATATATATTAAATATTTTATTATAACTTTTCATGTGACAACACTGAAGTAATGGAAGTGGAAATGTCCAAATTGGGCCCAAAGTGTCAATATTTTTTGTGGCCACCATTATTTTCCAGCACTGCCTTAACCCTCTTGGACATGGAGTTCACCAGAGCTTCACAGGTTGCCACTGGAGTCCTCTTCCACCCCTCCATGATGACATCACAGAGCTGGTGGATGTTAGAGACCTTGCACTCCCCCACCTTAGGGTTTAGGTCTGGAGACATGCTTGGCCAGTCCATCACCTTTACCCTCAGCTTCTTTAGCAAGGCAGTGGTCGTCTTGGAGGTGTGTTTGGGGTCGTTATTATGTTGGAATACTACCCTGCGGCCCAGTCTCCGAAGGGAGGGGATTGTGCTCTACTTCAGTATGTCACAGTACATGTTGGCATTCATGGTTCCCTCAGTGAACTGTAGCTCCCCAGTGCCAGCAGCACTCATGCAGGCCCAGACCATGACACTCTCATCACCATGCTTGACTGTAGGCAAGACACACTTTTCTTTGTACTCTTCACCTGGTTGCCGCCACACACGCTTGACACCATCTGAACCAAATAAGTTTATCTTGGTCTCATCGGACCACAGGACATGGATCCAGTAATCCATGTCCTTAGTCTGCTTATCTTCAGCAAACTGTATGCAGGCTTTCTTGTGCATCATCTTTAGTAGAGGCTTCTTTCTGGGACGAATGCCATGCAGACCAATCTGATGCAGTGTGCGGAGTATGGTCTGAGCACTGACAGGCTGACCCCCCACCCCTTCAACCTCTGCAGCAATGCTGGCAGCACTCATATGTCTATTTCCCAAAGACAACCTCCGGATATGACGCTGAGCACATGCACTCAACTTCTTTGGTGGATCATGGCAAGGCCTGTTCTGAGTGGAACCTTTCCTGTAAAACCACTGTATGGTCTTGCCCACCGTGCTGCAGTTCAGTTTCAGGGTCTTGGCAATCTTCTTATAGCCTAGGCCATCTTTATGTAGAGCAACAATACTTTTTTTCAGATCCTCAGAGAGTTCTTTGCCATGAGGTGTCATGTTGAACTTCCAGTGACCAGTATGAGAGAGTGTGAGAGCGATAACACTAAATTTAACACACCTGATCCCCATTCACACGAGACCTTGTAACACTAACGAGTCACATGACACTGGGGAGGGTAAATGGCTAATTGGGCCCAATTTGGACATTTCCACTTAGGGGTGTACTCACTTTTGTTTTTTATATATATATATATATATATATATATATATATATATATATATATATATATATATATATATATATATATATACACACTATATTGCCAAAAGTATTCGCTCACCCATCCAAATAATCAGAATCAGGTGTTCCAATCACTTCCTTGGCCACAGGTGTATAAAATCAAGCACCTAGGCATGCAGACTGTTTTTACAAACATTTGTGAAAGAATGGGTCGCTCTCAGGAGCTCAGTGAATTCCAGCGTGGAACTGTGATAGGATGCCACCTGTGCAACAAATCCAGTCGTGAAATTTCCTCGCTCCTAAATATTCCACAGTCAACTGTCAGCTGTATTATAAGAACGTGGAAGTGTTTGGGAACGACAGAAACTCAGCCACGAAGTGGTAGGCCACGTAAACTGACGGAGCAGGGTCAGCGGATGCTGAGGCGCATAGTGCGAAGAGGTCGCCAACTTTCTGCAGAGTCAATCGCTACAGACCTCCAAACTTCATGTGGCCTTCAGATTAGCTCAAGAACAGTGCGCAGAGAGCTTCATGGAATGGGTTTCCATGGCCGAGCAGCTGCATTCAAGCCATACATCACCAAGTGCAATGCAAAGCGTCGGATGCAGTGGTGTAAAGCACGCCGCCACTGGACTCTAGAGCAGTGGAGACGCGTTCTCTGGAGTGACGAATCGCGCTTCTCCATCTGGCAATCTGATGGACGAGTCTGGGTGTGGCGGTTGCCAGGAGAACGGTACTTGTCTGACTGCATTGTGCCAAGTGTAAAGTTTGGTGGAGGGGGGATTATGGTGTGGGGTTGTTTTTCAGGAGCTGGGCTTGGCCCCTTAGTTCCAGTGAAAGGAACTCTGAATTTTTCAGCATACCAAGACATTTTGGACAATTCCATGCTCCCAACTTTGTGGGAACAGTTTGGAGCTGGCCCCTTCCTCTTCCAACATGACTGTGCACCAGTGCACAAAGCAAGGTCCATAAAGACATGGATGACAGAGTCTGGTGTGGATGAACTTGACTGGCCTGCACAGAGTCCTGACCTCAACCCCATAGAACACCTTTGGGATGAATTAGAGCGGAGACTGAGAGCCAGGCCTTCTCGTCCAACATCAGTGTGTGACCTCACAAATGCGCTTCTGGAAGAATGGTCAAAAATTCCCATAAACACACTCCTAAACCTTGTGGACAGCCTTCCCAGAAGAGTTGAAGCTGTTATAGCTGCAAAGGGTGGACCGACGTCATATTGAACCCTATGGATTAGGAATGGGATGTCACTTAAGTTCATATGCGAGTCAAGGCAGGTCTTTTACTAGGCAGGCGAATACTTTTGGCAATATAGTGTATATATATGATTCGCCTATTTGATGGCCATCACACCCATGTGTGGGCTTTTCTCAGACTGTTACCACAAGTTGACAAGTTGGAACTACACAATTGATCTCAATAATGCTTTTGTGGCTGAATGGTGGCTAAATCTGTTGATCCTTACCAAATAAATAGTTTATTGTCAATTTAATATATATAAGGAAGCTTGCAAATTCAATATAATATATATGAAAGCAATACACTTTAAACTGACAATGCATTAAATGAGTTTATCTCACAGGTAAAGACTAAAAAAAAGAGCCAGAAATGTAAATTCACCTACTTATGCTAAATGCGCCTAAAACAGACTAAAATTGAAGTGCACTGTTCCTGATTCTGAGGTAAATAACTGCAAACTGGAAATGCAGCTGACCGGTGACACAGCTCCAGCGGTATGTGCATTAAGTGTCTCCTCTCCTTACGGCACTGGTTGTATTTAGAAACGTTTACAGCCCATTGGCGCTCCACAGTCACTGGCCAGTTTAGGCCGGCTGCTGCGTAGCTCTCCGGAGTGGAGGAGCACGGTTTCTTTCACTTCTAAATTTAGCAGTCACTGACGCGAGAAATGGCTCAACGATGACGGCGGGAAGAGTAAGGACCCGGAAATGCGCCCACAACCATGCTACCGTGAATAACGGAAAGTATTTTTAGCACATGTTATCATCTTGCGTTAACGCGTAGTATAAAGGGAAGACGCGCAAAATGCAGTTGTACAGCAGCGCGCTAACACACTACCCGGGCTCGTCGCGAAAATTCCGAGTGACTATTACTGCGAGTTCCGGCAACACAGAGTTCGAATCCAGTTATAACGCCGTTAAGGAAACCAACGCAGGAGATTCAGGCGGGGAGAACTGTACAGACACCAACATGCCCGCGTTTTCGTGCTACGAGGCCTCACTGAGGCCCGTCTTCTACACATCCAAAGCGGAGATTGTCATTACAAGGCCGAATGGCGTGGAGAAGTGTGTCCCTGTTCAGATCACGAAGGATCTGCATAAAACCGTAGATGTTGTAGATGTGTATAGAACGCCGTGTACAGAGAACATCGATCAATCAGTTGGCGATTTGAATAGTGACCTTGCTGAGCGTAGAAGAAGCAGCCTGGACATTTCTGAGGATAACAATGACATAACTGAGAGCAACTCACTCAATTTTCATAGCTTGTTAAGAAGAAATGATGGTAGACTGCAAAATGAAGAACTAGTGGTGTATGCCCCTGAAGACATTGGAACTACAAAAGGTTTTTCACAAAGCATTCCGTTCACTTGCAAATGGGAAAACTCATCTGAAATATTTCAAAGCCAAAGTAACCTGAAATGTCAGCAGAAGGAGGATGACGAAATGTTAGATGACCCAGTGTTGCAGCTACATGTACTCCGGGAGCATGCAAGCAGGAGTGAGCTCAATGAGAAGGTTAGCCAGTACCTGGCTGAGGTGGAGAAACAGAACAAATACCTCCAAGAGAGCAAGAAGTATCGTTTTCACATCATCCCAGATGGAAACTGTCTCTATCGGGCAGTGTCAAAAGCAGTATATGGTGAGCAGTCAATGCACAGTGAGCTACGAGAGCACACAGTACATCACATTGCTGACTATCTGAATGAGTTCATTCCTATTATAGAAGGTGATGTGGGTGAATTTCTAATTAATGCATCACAGGATGGTGCCTGGGCTGGCTACCCAGAGTTACTGGCCATGAGTCAAATGCTGAATGTAAACATCTACCTGACTACAGGAGGCAGTCTAACAAGTCCCACTGTCTCCACTATGATACACTATCTGGGTCAGGAGGACTTGACAAAACCAGCTATTTGGTTGAGTTGGCTAAGTAATGGTCACTATGATGTGCTGCTGGACTGCAGTCTGCCCAACCCAGAGTATGATGACTGGTGCCTGCGGACACAGGTTCAGCGCCAACACGATGAAGAACTAGCCAAGTCCATGGCGGCTACTCTGTCCAAAATGTACATTGAGAAAATTAACCTTAAGTAATCTTTTTAGTTGCTGGAATTTGTATTTTGTACAACACATTTCTGGAGCTGTGGTGTTTTGATTTTTCAAAACTGATGGCTTAAATGACCTAAATCTTTAGAAAATATGTAAGTGTATGTATGTATGTATATATATATACATATATATACTGTGTTCTTTTTGAAAACGGCTCTGCAGGGTATATTTCCATATCTTTCCACAAGTGCCATGGCACCATTTTTGTAAACCAAAGTTTGTTTATGAGGTTATCAGAAATGTTGGTCACATTTCAAACAATATACAATCTGACTTGTTACATTGATTGATTCGATTTAAGAATTACTTTACAATTCGATTAAATTAAATAGAATTTTATAAAAAAAACTCTGCATGATCAGAGACTCTTAAGAGACCATCCAAATTGCAATTTTATCAGGCACCCTTTACTGTGGAATACTGTACTGCTATCTTATCCTCATGCTGTATTTTTATAGATTAGTGGGTTACACTTTATCAAGTGTTTTTTATTTCTTTATTTATTGTAGTTTGGTGTATTTTTATATTGTATGTTGCATTTAAGTGCAGTGCACATTTGGAGTGTAATATGCAGAGCAAGTGCATGAATATTGTCATTGTGTACATACCTTTAAATAAATACTTTTTTGCATATTTTCTTACTATTATTTCTTTTGCAAAAAGGGTGTAATAAACTATATGTAAAACATATTGCATTTTCTGTAACCTATCATTTCTGTAGCTGTTAAAATTTGGTTTATAATGGCAATTTTGTCTGAAATAAAGTATATATTTTCTAATCAATTGTTACTTTTTTTTCTTTTTCTTTTTTTTTTTTAAATTGTTAACCAGTTTTTTAGGAGCGGATGGTGGTGGTGTTTGTGTTAGAGAAATATGGTGGGTGTGTGTTCATGCTGGCAAAAGCCCCAGGCCTAATTTCAGGTGGAACCTGGAATTGCAGTTCAAAGGCCCAGATGTACTTCTTATGGATATTCCAGTTTGAGAGTCCAAGGTTAGGTTTTGGGTACGAGGAGTTGGAATTAGTGGTGACCATCCTGTCACCTGGTACAGGTGATCACTGATGACTGTATGTATTTTTTTTGTTTTTTGTCTTACCATATGTAAACAACTTTTAGGATATTTTCTTGACTATAAAATGGTTCTAGGTGCTTGGTATATAACCTGTAAAACCATCTTAACTGTAATGACCTTATATATGTTTTGGGGTAGTGTTTTATGTAATAAGGCCTGGATTTCTGCAGATTTAAAAAAATAAATTAGTGCTCAACTCCACTGTCCTGTCTTCTGGTAGTGTGCTCTTCTTCATATTTTACCATATTGATTGGATTATGATGACGAATAAGAACTGTAATAAGCTCTTTAAAATAAATAAAGTCTTTCTCAGAGTACCTTCACATTCTATGTACATCACATACAAATCTAGCATAGAAGAGGAACTTTCAGAGAGTTAATTTGGCATTAAGTTAAAATTGATTATGTAACTACAGAACTAAATGTTACTCAGGGAGTCTGAGAGTTTGTCATTGCAAGTTTGTATATAACAGAGGCATGTCACACTGTGGGGTTTATTTCCAAGGACAGAACAGTTACCAAAGATTCTGTCCTTGGAAATAAACCCCACGGTGTGACAGTGGGTTGTAACCAGGGCCGGACTGGGACACAATTACACAGCATGAACATCAAAATAAAACATTTACATTTTACATGAGTCTGCACAGAGCATTATACCAAGCATTTATGCCAGAAGTCCAAAGCTGCTATTTCCTCTCTACTTCTCACTCATAAATGTACTCTAACTGCAGAAGAGAGGTTAAACAAAACTTTCAGCTTTGAAGGTCAGTAGATTGTGCAAGACTTCGCTGCTCTTAGCAACTTTATCAGTGATGTTGTCAATGTCAAATCCAACAAGTATCTCCCTCTCAGTAGACATTAACATGAAAGCCTCAAGGTACTCCTGATTAATTGAGGTCCTAAGTCACAAGCTTCAATGTGGAGAAGCTTCTTTCACAAGCTACTTGTGTCACAGACAATGTCAGCAAAAATGTGTAGCCCAGTTCAGTGACATGATAGGCATCAGTGAGAAGGTTGTGTTTAGACAGCAGGATATGGCAACATATTGCACAGTTTTTGCAAGTTGAACAAACTCTGTTCATCAACTCCAAGCCCTCTTCAGCACTTGAAAGGTTGGCATCTTCTCCTGAGAGCTCCTTCACTGTCTTTACACTATAGCTGTCCAAAGTTGACATCTTCAGCCTATCCCAGTGTGCTGCAAAGTTTGTCAGCTCTGCCTGCAATGTCTCCACTGTGGCACAATCATCAAAATTGATCAAACATTTGCTAAGCTCCACTAGAAATGATTTTGGGAGCCCTTTCTTGTATTTCAGCAAAATTGTTAGGATCCATGCAAGCAAAATCTGAACACAGAGCTGCACTTGCTGTGTATCGGTGGTAGATACTATCTTGGACAGTGTCCATGATGACATTGTGGACTTGGACTCTGTATTCTTTCAGAGAATCTGAAAGTGGCTCAACTTCTGCCATCTCACCTGGCATTTTCCTTTGCTTTTTTTCTGGGAGTTTTATGGGACTCGCATATGAATGTGGCGGTGTCATTTAGCAGGAAGAAAAGTGATGCACTTGACACTACAATTCCAGTTGTGTCTGCCAACACAAGATTAAGTATATGTGAATAACAACAAACATGGACTTGTGCTGGTGCCTCTTGTGTGAGAAGTGTAGAAAATCCCTTGTACTGGCCATACATGTTTGCAACCCCATCTGTTGAGTTGCTAATGCATTGTCAATGTATATTCTCCAGAAGAAGACTCACGTTCAATGTCTCCAATTAGTTTCTCATTGATGATCGGTCACATATCTTAGTACAATGGCACAATGATTCTTAGCGGTCAAATCTTGTGTTGTATCCATTTGTACTGAATACATTTCAGCTACCTTAACTTCTTTAGCAATTCTTTTTTTAAGAGACTGATAACACTAATGACTTTGTTTACTGTCGTCTTGTACAGCAAAGTCAAAAGGGAACCTCTTCCTTTATGTCCATTTTCATGCATCTTTTTTACTCTTTTCAATGCAATTACTGACGTGTGCTTGCAGACAGGCATCATACTTGCTGAGCAGCAGTATTAATTGTAAAAAATTTCCATGATCTAAAGTCAAGTCTTCTAAGGAATAAGCACTCTCGTGTTTATCACCACGATAACTAAGGCCCCGCTTACAAAATGACCTTGATGACATTAATCACACGTTGCTTCTTCGTACTTTATGCGCTGACATCTGTTTTTCTGTCAGTAGACTACCGATATCTCCCTTGTTTGCCCTGAGAAAATAGGCCTCTGCACTCTCTCTTTGGATTTTACTCCCTTCATGCTCAGCAATTCCTTGATGAACATGTTTCCATGCACTCATTCCAACTTTGATGAATGAACTATCACTGGCTGAGGGTTTGGCAAATGCCGAATAGAAACAGTATAAAGAGTGTGACTCTTCACAGTATGTCAACCATTTGCTATTTATTTTGTCTTTGCTGAAGAAGATGTTAGGAATGACTTGTTTTGAGCTTTGCTGTAGACGGTAGCAAAAGAAGAGATCTAAAACGGTACCCTCAGTTCCTTTTTCCTTCTCCTCAATTTCCCTAATATCTTTCTGCGTTTCACTTCCACCAGGATCATCAGCCTGGAAACTTACTGGAAACTTAAACCAGTCATCTCAATTGCAAAAAGTGTCCCTTTTTTTATTTACAGATAAAGCTGACCTGCACTTGAAGCCCAGAACAGATCAGAAATTTTGCAACATTTCGCTGCTTCTTCTTGAAGCGCTTTCTTTTTCAATGCCCTTTCCCTTTCTGCTCCACCTGGCCGCTTTCTCTCCATCCTCACATGTCTCTTTAACCATGTTGGCGGAGGTGCGGAGAGAACATAAATCAAACCGTAACATTGCCAGTCAAAACAAACAGATTTAGATTCATGAATGAATTAATGTTTTTATTATTATTGAGGTAATTATTTGAATGCTGAATTCAGAAATGATCACTTTAGTGCGTGTGCTGCTTGCTGGCAGCAGGCCAAATCAGTCGCCAGGCCACCAGGAATCCTCCCAGTGCTCCCAATGGCCTGTTTGACCCTTGTAAGTATACTCAAAATCTAGGAAATTCCATTAAATACAAAAATAAATAAAGTTATTTTAGCTGTCTACTACAGTATACTCAATTCAATTACATTTTATTTGTATAGTGCTTTTAACAATGCCCACTGTCACATAGCACTTTACAGAAATATATAAATTCAAGATATAAATGTGAAATTTAAATTCACCTCTAATAAGCAAGCCTAAGTGAGGCAAGGAAAACCTCCCCGAGATGATATAAGGAACAAATCAAATCTGGGTGACAATGGATAGTGTAATTATAAAATAATATATATTGTTTCTTTTATAACTGTGTGACTATATGGTCAAAAAGTTTAATTATATAACCAAGAGATTCATTCAAGTTATCAGCTGTTCACTGACGAACATTTGAGTGCAAACTGTTTGTGGCAAATGCAGTCCAAAGCCATCTCCATGGTTTATACTATACCCAGGATAACAATGTGGGGGCCATCCTCAGTGGCTCCAAGTAATAAGAAGTCTAACCAGAAGTAGGGCATCAGGATGTATCAAGCAGGTCTGGGGAGCAGAAGGTGTCAGGATCACTGGTAAGAGTAGCATGTATTGCTTGACCAAGAGGGAGAGAGAGAAACACACAATATTAGATATGCTTGTGATCACATATTGGTTGAGGACAATGTACATTAAGTGCAAAGTGCAAGAGCGAGAACATCCAAACATCCCATTTCAACAAAACTTTGAAAGGCCATTAACCCTGCATAGCTGCCCCTTTATGTAAGAAAAAAAATTCACAAAACGCTTGACTAAACAGTCTAGATATGAGTCCAGAACACTTATTGAAAGATTGTTATATAAATTTGGGGCTTTGTAAGAGAAAGCTCTGCACCTTTGGATCAATGTAGGCATGACAGATGATGGCAGAAAATGGCAGAACAGTTCGCTGTTTGGTACTGTGGTGCAAGACCAGTGTTCAGTTCGGTTCAATAAGTGTTTGGCCAGTAGTATTTCATAATCAATGCGAAATTTGAATGGGAGCCAATGTAGTCTGAATAAGATATGGTGATGTGGTCATATCTTCTGGTTCTAGTTAAGACATGCTGCATTATGGACCAACTAAAGCTTGTTGATGCTCCTACTGGAAAAACCAGACAGTAAGGCATTACAATAATCAAACTTAGAGGTAACAATTGCATAAACTTTTTTTTTTTTCTTCATTGTGTAGTGACATTATAGTTCTTATCTTGGCAATATTTTTGAGATGGCAAGAAACTCACGGCAAATGATTCGGGAACATGGGAAATATAGGGCAGGTGAAATAAATAACTCAAAGGAGCATTAATTTAAGCATTCATTTGGGAGAATTAACATCCAAATTGGTTAAATGGTGTAGGAGTTACAGAACTCAGTTGTGCAGTAATTCCTTCCTGCCAAAGCCTTCCTGCCAAACTCAAGCACAAAAGAGACTGCTTGCAACAGCAGTTCAAAAACAGCACCATGTTTTTGCCACTTCTCTGAGAGGTTGTTTTTGCCACTTCTCTGAGAGGTTGTTGCAGCCTAATGGTGGCTATTTACCTGATTTAGTTGTGAATACCCTTAAACTAAAGCAGAATATCCGCAGCTCAGGCTCATCTTTTTTTTAACTACTGTAGTAGATAGATAAACAACTTTGTTAATGTCCAGATATTTATTGACCTGACAGTATTATTTTCCCATTCAAATTTATTTACATTTGTATTTGTAAAAGGGTTTTTTGCTCCTATCTGCAGTTTTTATAGATAAATTATGAATGAACTCAAAATTATTTATTTTTGCAAAGGTGGCATCTTATCCCAGTACCATGCTTAAATTCACTGAGCTCTGTAGTGTAAGAGGTATGTCCCTATACCTTTGTCCATATAGTGTTAGCAGGTTATCATTGGGCAACTTCTATGTACAGTTGGTGATCCAAAAACAATTTGGGTTTTATAGAGAATTATAATTTATTTGTTTATTTGCCAAGGCCTGGGAGCAGACAAGCAAGATAAACCAAATGCATTTTAACTGCAGAGTTGTCACTCAGATTTCACAGTGAGACTATGTCTGTTCCCTGAACTAAACAAAAATCTAGAAATTCTCAGAAAGCTTGTTTATTTACGTGATTAGCATAAAATTAGATAATATTAAATGCACAGCCAACACCTTTGATAAGCTGGCACTGTTAAATACTAGATCTTTTACAACTAAAGCATTAATTCTTTATTTATTACTGATCAGATTTTATTTTACTGTGTTCAACATAAACATGGATTAAAACAAAAGAGTATGTAGAATGTATGTAGAGATAGATATATGCTTCAGCCTTGTATAACTGGCAGAGTAGCAGGTGTCACAGTTATTTATAATGATAATCTAGGTATCACACAAAAATTCAACCTGTTAGCAGTTCTTTATTCTAACATAAATGTAGCCACAGATTTTAAGATTTTATTTAATTTTCACAGACATGGGACCACCACAGACACATGCATACCAGCAATATATAACAGTATACATGACTATACTTACAAAGGCAATATAGAAAATATCAGGCAATAAATTCAGACTATAATCCCAACTCTGTAGATAACAATATAACTATATCAGTTCAGCAATAAGAATGTTTTGGTTCCCTTCTCTCTCTCTCTCTCTCTCTCTCTCTCTATCTATCTATCGATCTCTTCTGGTTAAAACTATGATTACTTTCTTATTTACACAATTACGCTTTTTGACCATATAGTATAGAGATGAACTAGTTGTAATTGAAATTACAGTATAATAAATATTTAGAACTGAGAATCTGTTGTCACCCAGATGAACACTGTCACCTCTGGCATAGGGATAAGTTTATAAATTTAAAATGTATATCCCGAATATACTGTAAATACAGACTAAGAATATCATTAGTCTATTGGAAGGTAAAAAAAGCATGAAATGCACCAAATATTTTGTGAAGTATATTCCACCACCTAGGTCCTAGAACAGAGAAAAATCTTGATGCATACCTTGAGAGATTTTCCAGTCAAGCAGCACTGGAGGATTAGAGGGAACATGTTGCAGTGTGGGGTGTAATAGGTGCTTTGAGCTAATTGGGAGCTGGTCCAACAAGGCCAAAAGGAGCCATCAGAGAGGCAAAGCACACACATGCCCAGAGAATCCGCAGCCACTTCCATGGCAGTGGTGACACCTGACACATATGGTAGGGCATCCAGGCAATCACTAACTAAGACAACTCCACCTACCTGTGACAGTGATGCACACTGATGCACTGAATGACTTCTACTCTTGGTTTGAGGTATAGAACAACACAGCTGAAAGGAAGATCAGCCCTCCTACCAATGACCAGATGCTCTGTCTAAACACAGCTAATCTGGGGAGAACTCTATGCCGAGTTAACCCATAGAAGTCTGCTGGACCAGACAACATTCCTGGCAGAGTGCTCAGGGAATGTGCAGAACATCCAGTGAATGTCTTCACTGACATCTTCAACATTTCCCTAAGCAGTCTGTTCCCTGTTCCAATGTACCTCAAGACCACTACCATTGTCCCTGTGACGAAGAAGTCTACAGTGTCTTGAATCAGTGACTATTATCCCATTGCACTCACACCCATTGTGATGAAGTGATTCGAGAGGCTTGTCATGAGGCACATCAAGACCTAGCTGCAATCCTCACCTGCAGTTGGCGTATCTTCCAAATGCTCCACTGATGACGCCATTGCCACAACCCTCAATCTGGCCCTCACATACCTGGACAATAAAAACACATATGTACAAATGCTGTTGATAGACTTCAGCTCAGCATTCAATACAATCATCCCCCAGCACCTGATTGAGAAGCTGAGCCTGCTGAGCCTGAACACCTCCCTCTGCAACTGAATCATGGACTCCCTGACTGGGAGACCTCATTCAGTCCAGATTGGAACTTCTCCAGCACCACCACATTGAGCACTGGCTTCTCTACTTCTTTATGAAAGCCCATCTCCCTCCACCCATCCTGACCACATTTTACAAAGGGACCATCGAGAGCATCCTGAGCAGCTGCATCACTGCCTGGTTTTGGAATTGCACCATCTCATATCGCAAGACCCTGCAGCAGATAGTTATGACAGCTGAGATCATTGGAGTCTCTCTTCCCTCTATCACAGACATTTACACCACATGTTGCATCTGCAAAGCCAACAGCATTGTGGATGCCCCCACACACCCCTCACACACACTCTTCACCCTCCTGCTGTCTGGAAGGAGGTACCAAAGTATTTTGACCCTCACAACCAGCAACAGTTTCTTTCCTCAAGTCATCAGACTCCTCAATGCTCAGAACTGAACTGCACTAAACTGACATGCAAACAAAAACACATACACTCATTTAATATAAATCTACAGTATGTTTAAAGCACCACACAAATAATAAAAAAAAACCTTAATGCTGTTTTGCACATCAAAATAAAGTGCTGCTATTGCAAGTGTACATTTACAAAATCTTCTCACAGTTTACAACCCTTATTTGCACAGTGCTAAATATAGTCTGTACATAGCATTTTATGTATCTGTCTTGTAGCATATTGTATTGTTTGTCTGCATTGTCTGTCCTCTAGGTTGCACACTATGCACTTTATGCGGCTAGAACAACTTACTCCGTAGTCCTTAGCTCTGAGTTGTTTTTTGCTTTATGTAGCTCTGTGTTGCCTTTTGTAGCCCTGTATTGTTTTATTTAGCACCATGGTCCAGGAAAAAAGTTGTTTGACTGGTATCAAATCCCTTAAAAACATACCTGGCCAATAAACCCTTTTTCTGATTCTGACTGAAGTTCTCATCTGCCTTGATTGCTTTAGATAAAGTAAAAGGTAACTAGATGATCTAAAGGAATGGGGAGACATCTTGTGGAATTAAAGAGAGTTGCGTGAGTAAGATCATTTAAAATAAGCCATTTAGAGGAGGAAAATACAGTCCCCTCTGATAACGTCCTTTGTTGTGTTTTCGGTGTATTTTGGATCATTGTCTTGTTGCATAATGAAGTTGCTCTGTTCCTCCAAATGTTTTACCTTTTGAATTTGTTGTGCTGCTACAGTAATGAGTTACATCATCAGTAAAGGTAAGTGAGCCTGTTGCAGAGCAGTCATGCAAGCCCAATCTATGACACTACCTCCACCATGTTTCATAGATAAGCTTATGTATGATTGTATGTTTAGGATCATGAGCAGATACTCTCTTCCTCCACACTGGTCTTTCCATTACTTTGGTAAACATTTCAAAACATTTGTGGCTCCAATCTGACATTCCAGTTCTTACTGCTGATGAGTGGTTTGCATATTTTGGTATGGCTTCAATATTTTGGCTCTTGAAGTCTTATTTGAATGGTACACATTCCTTTAAAAGTTGTTGGCCATGTCACTGTTGCTGACCAGTTAGGTGTCTGTTGCCCAGTACACCAGAAGATTCTTTCTTTTTTGTGATATTCCAAATTTGTATTAGTATTGGCTATTCTCAAATTTTGTGTAAATGCTTCAAAATATTTTACTTATCTCCCACAGACAGCTGATCTGCTGATCTTCCTGTTTGGCTTATCCTTGTAAAAAACAAATGCAGTATTCACAGGTGAAACATAAGAATAGATTCAAGAGTAAACTTTTCAAAGATATTTATTCAATCAATTTAACAGGACATATAAGGGTAACAAGAAACTTGTCAGTCATAAAAATGTGTGTTTTTACAAAATGTGATATGTTCTGTCATTTACTTTTCAATTCAATTTGTTTGTATAGTGGCTTTTACAATGGACATTGTCTCCAAGCAGCTTTAGAAAAGTAAAGAAACAGAAAAAGGTGAAAAAAGTTTAATTAAATGATTTAACTACACTCTAAATGTTGCTGTTAATTTACGGCAAAATTTTAACAGTATAATCCTGTTATGGTCAGAAGCAGTGCATTACTGTTTTTTACGGTTGGTGAAATGACGTAGACAAAATTTTACGGTATTTTACTGTATTTATTGCACAGTATTTTGGGAACAGAAAACTGTAGCAAGAACATGTGGATTTTCATCCGACTTTATACTGTGACTTAACCGGAGAGTACACGTTTGCCTTGCTCCCTTTACACAACATACACGTTTGCAATTGCAAATAACTGTGCAATTAACTAATAATTGTGGATGCTGTTATTCTAACTGTTTTATACGTCCACCAAAATTATCGTCATCTTGTTTGCTAATTTTAACTTGCTATCTTTTCATTTATTGCCTAATATACCTTCAGTACATTAGACAAAACGTTTATTTCGGTAACGTTAAGCTTGCAAATTTCGGTAAGCTTGTTCTAATTTGTACATAACTGTATTCTGAGGGGAGTTTATCTTTACTAGTGTTGCTGTTTTGTTTCTTTAATGAAACGGTGTTTTTTCTGTATTTCAGCAAGCATGGTAAATGTTTTTGTACAACACTGAAAGGGACAGTTCATTCAAAATAAATATTCTGCCATCTTTTACCCACACTCATGTTGTTCCAAGCCCTTAAAGGACAACACAGATAATTTACTCACCCCCTTGTCATCCATGATGTTCATGTCTTTCTTTCTTTAGTCGTAAAGAAATTATGCTTTTTGAGGAAAACATTTCAGGGTTTCTCTCCATATAGTGGACTTCTATGGTGCCCCTGGGTTTGTAGGAAGATTTTGAAGTTGGAGGAGAAAATGAGATGGGAGTTTTTTGACATACCCTAATTGTCTTGAACCGGAATACACAATACACAAAGAGCTAGACAAGATGAGCATTTTAGGTTAAAAAGTATATAAATTATAATTTTTAGAAAATAACCGATGGTTGGCTAGATAAGAGCCTTCTTCCTGGGCAGGGATCATTTAGAGCTCTTTGAAGCTGCATTTAAACTGCATTTTGGAAGTTCAAACCCATGGGCACCATTGAAGTCCACCGTATGGAAAGAAATCCTGAAATGTTTTCCTCAAAAAAAAAAAAATTCTTTACAACTGAAGAAAGAAAGACATGAACATCTTGGATGACAAGGAGGTTAGTACATTATCTGTAAATTTTTGTTATGGAAGTGAACTTCTCTTTTAAGACTCTTGATTCGTCTTTGGAAAACAAATGGATATATTATTAAAATTCTTTCATCATTTTTGTTCATCAATTCAAAGTCCCAAAAAACCTTTGATGCTTGAAAAAGTTATTGTAAATGTATGAATTTCATTTTGTTTATTCATGCATAAACATTCATCATTGAAATCATAGACCAAATAAGCTCAAACATGCTTGCTTGACATGTGAGAACCAATGAGGTTTGTTCTCATCTGCCAGGCTAGCGCGTTTGAGTATCCATTTATGATGGATTTGACTGGACTTTTAATGGATGAACAGAAATGATGACAGAATATTAAAAATAGCTTAAAATGTTTTGAAAATGAAAAGTCTTTGAAGGTGAGGGTGACTAATTACTACATTTTAATTTTTTAACCCTTTAACTATATTGAGCAAAATATTGAGTTAAATAAATCATAAAAATTGCTGTAACAATTTCGCAATACACAGTATATACACGTGTTGACTTCAGTGTCTGTCCAGACCAGTCCACAGTCAACATTTTAAAATGCATTTGTTATGTTAAAAGAACAGGGCTCTGTGACTAGGTAAAATGATTTCAGTGTCCCTTGCATTCATTTGCAGTCTGGCAGTAGAAAATTAATGTTATGTGACTGCTAACATTGTTTATTCTTTGGAATGTTTTAGGTGAAAAAACAGGAAACTGTATTCATAAATGGACGATTAGTTTTGAGGGGCAAATAATCTGTGAGAGCATCCAGTTAAGTTTTCAGTCTGGGCTTGCTGCTGTGTTTTCAACTATAATTTCAATGTGGAGTACTAAGCTGAGGCCGCATGCGCATATTGAATGTACGCATTTTGTTTTTCAGGCGGTCCATTGGTATAAATCCTGGAAAAAGGCACCAAGGGCGGACAGGTTCTGTCAAAGCGGACGGGGAAGGTCGCCCACAAAAAGAAATCAGTCAACGCTCGGGTTGCCAGTCTACTTAAGAAACTAATGGACTTTGAGTGGGACTTCATATAAGTGAACCCACTCATTCACTGACATACCACACACACACACACACAAACACACCTTATACATACTCTTCACACATGACATAAACATGCTTTTAGTGTGTTAGTTGCACAATTCAGGTGTTCATTCTTGAATACCAAAATTTTGACTTCATTCTTCCTTCATTCAGTAATTCTTATTTCCTGATAATTCAGTAATTCTTATTCATTAAGTAGTTCTCTGAGTCACTCATTTAGTTTTTTCTAATGTTATATAAATGTTTTGTTTATTGAGTTAAACAAGTTTATTCTGAAGCTTAAGTTTATTTAGGCATTCCACTTGCTTTTCCACAGCCACTAATTTGGAGAATATTTTGTGATTAAAGTGGCTTTTGTTTTTCAAGTTTTTCAAAGGTGTAATAAAGCACGTTTTGAAGTTACACTCCATTGTGTTAAATTTTTAATGATTTAAAGGATACATTTCTAAATTGTATTAAAACATGTTTTTATAGCAAGACTTCTAAGGGGAAATTCATAAATAAAAAAAATGATTCCTTTTTGTCTTAGCAGTCCATTTTTCAATATAATAACATATTTGTAGTTTACATTAAAGAAAAAGGTGCAAAATAAAAATGTATTAACTGTTAATGCTTTTGACAGTAATTTACTGTTAATGTAGAATATAACAGCTTTATGCTGTATTTCCAAAAACAGTAACAAACTGTAAATTTCAACAACAGCAAGACACTGTTAATTTAACAGTAACTTGCTGGCAACTGTGCTGCCAGTAACTTACTGTTTTTTAATGGGACAATTTTTTACAGTGATTTTATCCCTATTTTATCCTTAATTAGCAAGCCTGCAGTGATGGTGGCAAGGAAAAACTCCCTGTGATTATATAAGGAAGAAACCTTGAGAGGAACGAGGCTCAGAAGGGAACCCATCCTCATTTGGGTTACACTGGACAGTAAATAATGTAACTGTAACTAAATAAATAGTGTCCTATCTACAACAGCAACCAAGGGCCTATGAGGAACTATTAGGTCAATGTAGTTTCTGAGGTCATTATTGGCACTAATGCCTTGCTGTCAGAAGCTGACAGATGTAATGGCACATCTACATATAAATACTAGAAATAAAAGCTGAAATTCTACAGCAAAAATAATTAGATTAGTTTTAAGGGTACAAAGTTTCAAAGGTGTCCAATCAGTCCCAAAACAAGACTTGAAGGAGTAGTGATCTCCCAGGGGCCAACTGGAAGCAGGAAAGTGACATGTTGGCTGGGCCTGAAAGGGGAGAAGACAAAATACCCATTCTACCATCACCATAAAAACATGAATAGCCCACAGTATAAACAATACTACAATCAAGGATGGTATAGTGTTCACACACTCTTATAAATGTAAGATGCAATTGCTGTATTAGCATTTTTAGAGTTCAATTTTTTTAGAGGCACAAATATCACTTGGACAATCTCAAAATATTTTAGTTATTTGAATAGTACATTCTAATTGTGCATGCTGTACTATCATGCATTAACTGTATTAACATGTTTTGTATTGTTGCATATTGGTATTTGAACTGCAATACTGTTTCACTGTTATTGCTAAATCTAGTACTTTTAGATGATCTGCTTTATGGTTAGTAAAGTAAAATGTGTTAGCTTTGGCAATATATGGTGTGGTAGATATCTGTTCAAAATTTGACTTCAAAATTGATCTTGTTCTAGAAGGGGTTTAAGACCCCTGGACTAAACCATAGATATAAATATCTAGATGCTACATTCCATATTTAACCCTATTCTACAAAATACAGCAATGGATGAGTGAGATACAATTGTCAAATCTTATGGCAGCATTTGGCATGTTAAAAGCATGGTCAATTAAATAAAAGAATTGTCTTTTAAAAAACAAGTCAACAATAAATAACAAAAAAACTTAAAAAAAAAAAAAAAAAGAAGTCAACTTTAAATAAAAAATAATCAGCTAAAAACACAACAAATTAGCCTTTAGCTAATCATGATCCAGTTACTGGTACCTAAATACGCATGTAACAGTATAAAGTCATTAATTTTGATAATTGTGGCTTTTTATTGTTAATATAGTGCCAGTAATATTATTATTGCTAGGCTAAATTCAGAATAGTTAGCAATATGCTTACACACTATTTAATATTATATAATAGAGGTTTCATCTGTATTATACACTGCTCAGCCATAACATTAGATTATCTCATTACAATGGTTCCTGCAAGAGGTTGTATATATTAGGCAGCATGTGATGCAGCATTCTCAGAGTTGATGTGTGTAGAAACAGGTAAAATAAGTGTAAGGATTTGAGCAAGGGCCAAATTGTAATGGTTAGATGACAGGGTTAGGGCAGGTTTCTATCAAAAGAAATGACAAGAAGTTTACTGGCAACATGGGGCATAGGCACACAAGGTACTGATGCTCATAGGGAGCGAAGACTTGCCTGTCTGGTCTGCAGACCTGGGGAGAAACAGAATACATGCAGTGGCATAATGCATCAGTATATAAAGGGTAACTCTAATACATTAGAGTTATGCAAATTTTGTTAAAATGTGAACAAAATCAGGATTACATTTCTTTCATTTGAAAAACAAAGAAATTAATTTTTTGACATGCAATATAGACAGCTACTTGATTATAGTTGTGTCCAGTTTTGACTAACGTGAGCCATCTCCATGCGCAAATAAAATCTGTCTCTAATCATTCTGCTCTAGAATCTCATTAAAATGGCTGCTTATCACAATGAGGCTTGCTTGAAAAATTACATTATTTTATTTTGTCTATAAAGGAAAATGGGAGAGAAAAAAAACATCACAGTACAATGCAAACTATGCCTTCCAGCTGTGAAGATGCTGCCTTTAAAGGACTCAACATTTCATTTAGATAAGGAACATTTACAAGTAATACCAGCATGGAAATCACATTATCTAGGTTATCTAAAATGATTATTGTTAGTGCTTTGAATTTCCCCAGTTTGCATGATCACAGTTGATGAGCTGAATTAGGAATGTTCAGTGCAATATGCAATTGTTTATGTATATCGAGTTGATTTATAGTTAAGTAAAACAACCACAGATAATGTAAAGTACGTATATTAGTGTCCTACTATACTACAGTACATGTATTTAAACTTTTCTCAGTGAGACCCACATTTTACTTTTTTGAGTGCCTGTGCTCCAGTGCTGCTCACATGAATGTTTATGAGCCTTGACTGACACAGGAGCACAAACAAAACAAGCAACATTCTATGTAACTGGTAAATGTAATTAAATTTAATCACAATGTTTTTTGTTTGTTTGTTTGTTTTTTGGGGTTTTTTTTTTTTGCAAATTCTTAGTTAGTTTCCAGTCTTTTTTCTTCTACAGCCGAAAACTGAATGTGCACTTCTTCTCTCTTTTTTTTGTTTTTTTTTTTAGCATTTTCGCAAGACAAATATGATTATAAATCTTTTTAGTTGCTCATTTACGTGCCAAAGGTTAGCTTAGTCCAAAACTTCAATAGACACGATTTCAAATGAATCAGTTCACAACACTGGAAGGCGCCGCATATTTCAAGCGAGAAAATCAAGTCAAAACAAGAGTACTGTGAAGGGGTGGGGCTTCCAGGAGGCTTGTTAGAGTCAGTCACTCTAGATTTATCCGTCCATTGGCTCATTTGACAATCGTATTTAGGGGAAAGAGACCGGTCTTTTGGCTTGTTTTGCGTTGTAGCAGGAATGTACTTACAAAGTGGGTTTGTTAAACAGCAGACTTTCAGCGCTACAAGACAAACTGTGTCTCAAATGGGACTCGTTTAATATTTTTTACATGATAGATTTCTTCAGCAGCCTATGCTTGGTTTGCTGGAGACCACTTGCGGGGATGAACACAAAAGCAGACCTCAAACAAACATTAATGATCAATTAATATACATAAAGTTTGCTTTTAAGAATAGATAAAAAAATTAATTCAAAAGTATTTGCCGTTGCTCCCGTTTCCTGTCGCAACAGCACTGATAAAAAATACCACCATCACTGCGTAGAAGTAAAAAGCTTTAACAACTTAATACGTTTGTCACAAAATCGTCAATTACATTTTACAAGTTTTTTTATTTCTCGCTTGTTTCTTTCTTACTTCATTTTCCGCGCGGATGAATGATTTCTCTCCGCTCGGTGGGCGGACCTTTGGACGGTTGAGTCACGCAGCTGTCAAAGATAGCTGTCACCCAGCTTCATGATCAAACACACACACACACACACACACACATACATACATACATACATACACACACAGGCTAGAGCAGAACCGAGGAACACATTGTTCCAGGTTCTTGACAAGGTGTCAGCTCTCTTACAACTGAATTACAACACTTACTCGACCGGGAACCGACCTCAGACATTACGGAATCTACACCTTTGAGGATTTAGTACGGAAAACCCACCACTTTAGGAATAATTTCGACAGCGCACCACGGCAGGACGTGAACAGGCATTTTTACGGATATGAAGACTAAAAAGGGTATGTTGTGTTTTTCATTCAAAATGAGCTGTAGCTTAAGATTTAAGTGTCAGTACGTAACATAGACTCATAATAAAAACTGTCCGATTGGCTTTTCTTCCCGGCGTCTTGTGTTCGCTATTGTTTCCTTTTCAGACAAAACAGCTCCGTTTTCTTTCACCATGTGCTGGCTCCCTGTCAAAACGATCCGCTTTCCAGGTTTGACTTTCCAGGCTAATGCATGTAATATTTAACATCCACCTCGGTAAAGAAATTATTGTGCGTCGACCTAATAAGTTTTGCTGACACGCGTTCTCTGAGTCGCACTTCTTACATAGTTTCTTATTTGTTTTTTTCTGAGGGATTTGGGGGAAAGTTAATAAATAATGTGTATAGCAGAAGACCTACTTCGGTATAAAAGTGTTTGATGAGAGCTGTAAGCGTGATACGATTTTAGTTTATTCCGAAATCCTTTGTTGAGTGTAGTTTGGTTGCCTCAGGGTACGCTTTCGCGTGTCCGACCTCGTGTTACTCACACACAATAGAGACGTTCGTCTTCTCGGTTTTAATGTAATATTTGCACCATTTTCAACGAAAACATGTCGAACTACAGAAGTAGAACAATTTTGATGTCCCTCTTTAAAAATAGTGTGTGTTTGTGTTTGTGTGTGTGGGGAGGGGGGGTGAAATGAGTGTGTGAAGCCACATTCTTTTGTTCAACTGAGATTTGCAACAGGTCCTCCCTCCCCCTTCTGCAGAGTCTTAGTCAATTCACTACCAAAACGACTCTGCCATTTTCCCATAAACGCGCCAAAGACCAGGAAAATGGTTATACTTACTTATAGTATGTGGTATAATGTGTCTTGGTTCGCATATATAGAATTGCTGTTCCCATCAGTTTGCAGCTAGCCTTTAGTTTTCTTGAGACCAACATCAGCATTAATTTTTTTGTGTGAAATCAGCTTTTTTAATGGAACTTGTAACAATAATACTATATCAATTTCAAACAGTATTATGTGTTAATGACTTGACCAGTGTGTAATTAGCATATCTTCAGTGTGCAAGGGCTACAAAAGTTTTTGGCGGCATTGTTTAATTGCAGTCATTATAAGTTTGCCTCTATTTCCCATATTATAGGATATGATTGCATGCATATGGCAGATCAGCTGTACATACACATAAATATGCAGATATATAGCGCTTGGGTGTGTTTTAAGATGATTTTGGGGTTTGAGGGAGTGTGTACAAGGATTGGGGGAGGGGTTCTGGGAGGAAGGGGTGATGGCTAGTAGTCTTTTTTCCTACTAACACAAACCCTACCACACACTTAATCATAATTACTAATTGCTTATTTCATTGCATTATACAAAAATGTAGTTTTTCACTGCAAATTCTAAAGCAGCAGCATATACACTCCTTTTAAACCTGTGCAGCACAGCAAGTTGAACAGAATTTTAAGTTTCTCTTAACTAATAATTTATCATGAATTAATTGGTGGGACTTGTTTTCTTTGTGGTATGTAGGTATGCTGGCCACTTCTGGCAGTGAGACAGAAGATGAGGATAACATTGATGTCCCTCTGGATCTTTCTTCGTGTCGTGGATCTGCAGCCAAAAGAAAACGGAGAGGCAACCTGCCTAAAGAATCTGTACAGATTCTCAGAGATTGGCTTTATGAACACCGATATAATGCCTACCCTTCAGAACAGGAAAAGGCACTGCTCTCAAAAGAGACTCATCTTTCCACACTTCAGGTAAATAAATTTGTTTAGTCAGTGTGTAGCAGCCAGTCCACACAAAGTAAAAATCTTTGTCAAATGGTGTGTGGCAGACAGTCTCGCACAAAATAATAATCTCCAGTAAAGTTTAGTCTACACATTTCATTTTAATGAATGACCAAATTCAAAATTCAAATTCAAATTTTGTTTGTCACATACGAAATCATACACAGTACGACATGTAGTGAAATGCTTTTTACGACTGTCTTACATGAAAGAGGAAAGAGTAAAAAGAAAATGTGTGGACATGAAAAGATAGGGGATATAGTTAAGAAGTATAGGGAAAAATAGGGAGAAAAAAGTTAAAATGGTAAACTTGAAAATCAACTGTCAGATATGCATATGCAAATATATGTCTATGTATGTATATATAACAAATATAAAAGTGTAAAAATATAAAAGCAAAAACAAAATATATATATGTATATATATATATATATATATATATATATAGTATATGTATAGTATATGTGAAAAATAAAACAATATAAATAAATAAATAAATATATGTGTAGACTCTGTAATGTACAGAAGATACAGATATAGATAAATGTATGTAGATAAAATTATATGTAGATAAAATGGTCAACATTGAAATGGTGTTGCAAAAGAATATAGTATGTACAGTGTGCATATGTAAGATAAATATATTGTAGAACTGTATATAAGGCAAAATATATGTCCAGTTTAACAGGGAGTAAAGTGACAGTGCAGTGCACACACAAAGATGTACAGAGAAGATGTACAGTGAGTGTTATTGTGTGTACAGAGTAGTGCAGAGTACAAATTAGTGCAATATTAGCATGTGCAACAATCAGCTGAGGTAGAATATTATGTTATGTTATGTTAGAAATGCTTTCTACTTTTGACATGACTGCCAAGATTCAATTAAAAGTAAACTTAAAATAGAGCAGGACTAGAGTGTGTTCAGTATGTAGCAGAATTACAGCAGTTTCAGTGATGTTGATCAGTAATATGTTCATGCTTCACAGACTAGCAATAGTCTGTTTTTACTTAGCTCATGCTTGTGTGGGGAGGGGGTGGGGTTTTGAAATGATCAGTGGCATTACCATCTCCCCACATCCACCTCAATGAGATAGAGAGGGACTAGTAATTAGGAATTCCCCCACACTCAGACAGCTGTCTGCAAAACAATAGAGACTATAATATTACACACACACTTTAACAGAGGCTGCCTTCTCCATTGTAAACACAATGAGCCATGGTTGCATAATCATTTTGTTGTTGTTTTTTGGATAGAGGGTAAAAGTTAAGTTTAATAACTGTTGATTATAGACAACTTTATCAATATAAAAACTAAAAGGATCTATAAGGAAACAGCACACAATTAACTGTGTATGTTAACAAGATGATTTGATTGACTAAAGTGCCAGCTTAGCAATAATTACTGGAACTAAAACCAAGAAGTTGGAAATCTTTTTAAAATATTTGGAATACATAATTTTCAAGTCTCACCATTCTTAGCACATTTTGAATTTCCTGTTAGACATTAAACCGTAAATGACTGAAAACTTTCATCTACATAATCTAATGTAATGTGTGCTGTCTCAGGTGTGTAACTGGTTCATTAATGCCCGTCGAAGACTCCTGCCAGAGATGCTACGAAAGGATGGTAAAGACCCAAACCAGTTTACCATTTCACGCCGTGCCAGCAAGGCACCTGAGGGCATGACTGACAGCTCACACTCACCTAAACATGATAGCTGTGAGCCTGGCTCACCTGCTTGTCCAGACAGCGTGACTATTTCCACCAGTTACCCCAAAAAAACAGCATCACCCACAACACCACCTTCACCCACTCTGGCCCGTCCCTCTGTCATTTGCCATACTACCATCACGGCTACAGGTCCAAAGGTCGACGGGACCACAGACTTAGCAGTCTTCAGCTACCCATCAGGCACAGGACTGGGCACAGAATTCAACACCCCACCACCTACCCCTCCTGACCTGACAGCACAGGACTTCAGTGGCTTCCAGCTTCTTGTGGATGTGGCTTTGAAGAGAGCTGCTGAGTTGGAGCTTCAGGCTAAACGAGTGCTCGCTTAAATACCGGAAATGGATGGATAGGTAGAGAATAGATGTTTCATAAACATTAATTCCTGGCCCCAAACCCTTTTTGAAGTGTACATTGCAGGGAGACTGGGCATGTGACTTGGTGACAGAAAGTGTTGATGAATCGTAAAGTCCTAATCATTTCTATTTTTGCTAAATGTAAATCAAATCTGTTCAAATTTGGTATTACTATTCAGTTTAAGGGGCCATTGCAGTCCACACCTTTTTGTATTTCATTTGTGTATAGAAATATGTATATCTTTCTTTTTTGCACATGTGACCAAAAATATATACACAAAGACTTTGTAGATTTTGAGGAGAGAAACTTGTATCTTCTGTTATAGTTTTCCATTATATTTTTGCAAATATTTGGTTCTGTGATTCACCAACCCACCCCCTGAGCCCCGCCTCATTTGTAGAGAATGGTTCTCCAGTTTATTCTGTCCAATTTTTTTTTGCACAATATAGCAGATCATTTTTCAGCCACCCTGATTCTCTAATGTACTGTTATCACTACTGTTCCACCTTGATACATATAGAATTTTACTTGTTTTTTATTTTGTTTCTGTCATCTTTTTTTTTGAATAATGTGTTTAGTTTGTTGTTGTTGTTTTTTTCTTGAGGTATTTTCAGATGTAGCATAACTTTAATCTGGGATTCTCTCAGAACACTCAGTGTAGAAACAGCCAGTGAATGTGCCCCTCCTCTCAACATAAACACACATATACACTTAAATGTCTGTCTGCTTCACGCCACCCCCAAAAGCCCCAACCTGCACCTCCTCCACACATTTTGCACCCTAGCGAGCTTGAGGAATGAACACTACATAATTTGCATGTATGGAATGTGCCTTTATATTTTATTGTGTTAAGACATCACTACCCACAGAAAGAAGGAAAATGCTTTTACATCAACTAAATGGAGGAAGACAGAATTAATTCCAAAATTATGCATCATAGTCATAGACAAGGTGTCTAACTGTGAGTCCTCTTTTATTTTGTGCAATGTTTGTGGCAAATAGGGGTCACATGTTTAAATAAAGTTTTGTTTTCTACAAAGTGTTCTTGGGACTCTACCTTGCTGGAGTTGAAAAATTGTACAATCACTATTTTTCAATAAGGATGTTGTCTGAATTATTCCAAATAAAGAGGGTATGCACTCAGCTGGCTGTGGATGTATCCTACCCAGAGGAGAAGCTGCCTGGAGAAGGATGTGTTTAACAAGATTCTTGCAAGAACTGCATCAAGCATTTGTAATGCTTTTCCAGGTTTGTACTACAGCTTCTTTTGTGTGCTTTGGGGAGAATTTCTCCCTTCAGTCTCCTTTTTATTAGGTGAAATCCATGTTCAATTAGGGTAAGGTCTGGTGATTGACTTGGCCAGTCTAAAAGCTTCCAGTTTTTCCCATTATTAAATCCTTTGTTGTGTGTTTTGGGTCACTATCTTGCTGCCTGATGAAGTTCCTGCCAACTACACTACTCACAAAAAGTTAAGGATATTTGGCTTTTGGGTGAAATTTATGGAAAATGTAAAAAGTTCACGCTACAGTGATATTATATCATGAAAGTAGGGCATTTAAGTAGAAGCATGCAATGGTGATTTCCTCATCTCAAACAATTAATTGAAACAAAAGCCAACAACAGTGGTGGATATACCACAACAAAAAATGTCAATGTCTCAATAATTTGTCATGTGCCCTTGACCATCAATTACAGCTTGACAACGACGTCTCATGCTGTTCACAAGTCGACTTATTGTCTGCTGAGGCATGACATTCCACTTTTCTTGAAGGGCGGCCCTCAGGTCATTGAGCTTCTGGGGTGCAGGGTTACGAGCTTCTACACGGCGACTCAGCTGATCCCATAGGTTTTCTATGGGATTCAGGTCTGGTTGTGTGAACAATGGTAAACAACAGCTGGTGTTCAACCTGGAGCTCTTGACCATCAAATGTTTCCCATCCTACCTTCCTTTTGAATTAACTCAGTTGGCACCATAGTTGGTGGTAATTTACTCATAGTTGGCACCATTAATATTTCACCTCAGGCAGACATGGACACTGTTTTATTGAAGATACATGAGGCTCGCAATCCATATTAAACACAGCACTCTGTGTTCATTGTGGTAGGTTACTTTAACAGTGCCAACCCTAAAAGGTGCAGTTCCAAACTTTTACCAGCACATTACCTGCCCCACCAGAGGTGAGATGTCATGGGACCACTATGTTTTTGATGTATTCATTTTTCTATTGCAAATTGCCACCATATTTACCCAGTATGCCCTAGATGTTCTATTTCTACTTTATTGCATCTAATTTGTGTCTATTTCTTTTCCTTTACCTTATTTTTATTAAATCTCTACTGGTGAAAATTACATCAGGTAAACAACCGCACTTTTCTGTGTGAGGTCAGTAGAGGGTGTTAAGATGAAGTGATTCTGGGACCAAAGAGATTGGGACACAATCGATTGTGCATTAATGATAGCTGACACTTCCACCATCAGAGTTGTGAGGACTTTGTAATTCAGCTTTGGGTTTCCAGCTTGCACCAGTATGGATAGAGCATGATATGCGTATCATAAGTTTCCATACCTCACTCATATAAGATGAGTGGGGAGGGTTGAAAACCCACAGCCATCTCTGGCTCAGCAGATAATTGTTAACTCCAGGCCTGGAAGGATCCAATTTCAGCTCCTTGGATTCACCTAAAAAGTTTGTATCACAGTTTGTTTGGCAAAAAATCTGCACTATTGGCTTGCCCACCTCTGGACTGCCATGTGCAGACCTCCCACTGGCACAATCTTCAGAAGAGAATGCAAACAGAGGTTGGAGGCAATCTTGTAAAGCCAAATGTTGGAAAGGGAAAGCTTGCTCCAAACTCTCTGTAGGACATACACTGATCAGCCATAACATTATGACCACCTGCCCAATGTTATGTTGGTGCCTAAACAACCCTAATTCTTTGAGGCATGGACTTCACTAGATCCCAGAAGGTGTGCCATGGTATCTGGCACCAAGATGCTAGCAGCAGATCCTTTAAGTCCTGTAAGTTGCATGGATCGAATTTGTTTGTCCAGCACATCCCACAGAAGCTCAATTGGATTAAGATATGGGGAATTTGGATGCAACACCTCAAACTCCTTGTTGTGCTCATCAAACCATTCCTGAACCATTTTTGCTTTGTGGCATGGCTCATTATCCTGCTGAAAGAGGCCACAGTCATCAGGGAATACACTTTCCATGAAAGGGTGTACATGGTCTGCAACAATGCTAAGGTAGGTGGTATGTGTCAAAGTAACATCCACATGGATGGCAGGACCCAAGGTTTCCCAGCAGAACGATGACCCTGTCACGGGTTCACCACTGTTACTTGGATCACTTTTGACAAATACTGACCATTGCAGATTGCATTTTTGGAGATACTCTGATTCAGTGGTCTAGTCATCACAATTTGGTCCTTGTCAAACTCGGTCAAATCCTTACACCTTACACGCCCATTTTTCCTGCTTCTAACACATCAACTTTGAGGACAAAATGTTCACTTGCTGCCTAATATATCCCACCCACTAACTGGCTCAGTATGGAGACCCAGGGGACTGCTGTTGACTGCAAATTTAATCCTGTCATAATTTTTATTAGCAGTTTCAAAGCATTGCCTCACTCTTTAATTCGTTTTTAAAAAAGTATTTTACTATGATGCATATGATCAAGACACTGAATGGCAAAACACCTTTTGATGCTCAGACTATATTGCCAAAGATTTTGGGACACCCCTACAAATCATTGAATTCAGGTGTTCCAATCACTTCCATGGTCACGTGTATAAAATCCAGCACCTAGGCATGCAGACTGCTTCTACAAACATTTGTGAAAGAATAGGTCACCCTCAGGAGCTCAGTAAATTCAAGCATGGTACCATGTTAGGTTGCCACCTGTGCAATAAGTCCATTCGTGAATTTTCTTCACTACTAAATATTCCAAGGTCAACTGTTAGTGGGATTATAACAAAGTGAAAGCAATTGGGAACAACAGCAACTCAGCCACAAAGTGGTAGGCCACATAAAATCACATCGTCAGCCCATGCTAAGGTGCATAGTGTGCAGAAGTTGCCAAATTTCTGCAGACTCATTAGCTACAGAGCTCAAACTTTGTGTGGCCTTCAGATTAGCTCAAGAACAGTGCATAGAGAGCTTCATGGAATGGGTTTTTATGGCTGAGTCTGGGTTTGGCAGTTGTCAGGAGAACAGTATTTGCCTGACTGCATTGTGGCAAGTGTAAAGTTTGGTGGAGGGGGGATTATGGTGCAGGGTTGTTTTTCAGGGGCTGGGCTTGGCTCCTTAGTTCCAGTGAAAGAAATTCTTAATGCTTCAGCATATCGAGACATTTTGGACAATTTCATGCTCCCAACTTTGTGGGAACAGTTTTGGGATAACCCCTTCCAGTTCCTACATGACTGCGTACAAAGCAATATCCATAAAGAAATGGATGAGTTTGTGGAGGTTGTGGAGAAACTTTACTGACCTCAATCCAATAGAACACCTTTGGGATGAATAAGACTCAGAGACAGGTCTTCTCATCCAACATCAGTGCCTGGCCTCACAAATGTGCTTCCCTAAACCTTGTGGAAAGCCTTCCCAGAAGAGTTGAAGGAAAGGGCGGGCCAACTCCATGTTAAACCCTACAGATTAAGAATAGGATGAAGTTCATGTTCATGTAAAGGCAGATGTCCCAAAACTTTTGCCAATATAGTGTATCTTTGTGAAATGTTTAAAATGGTTACAATGTAAAAAATTTACTGTAGAATTTACATTTATTGGTCATGTAAAATTTTTGTTACTTGCTGTAAATGAATTACAGTATAATACTACAACACAATTTACAGTTAATTGATATATTTTTAAAAAAAAAGTCATATAAATTAGATTTGTAGTATACATTACATTAACTCTTTCTGCAGAATTATGGCATTTATGTGGAAACTACTGATACAATGTTCTCGCCCTAATATCTGTTTGCTGATTGACTCTTTTACAGTTCTGACTTTGGCAGACGGGGTGGCCTTCGATGCTCAAGCGCTCCCTCCAGAGGCCGACAGGGCAGCCTACACCACAGAGCTCTAACGTTCCATGATGGCCGCTGGTTCTGCATTCAGTATAAAGATCTCTTCAGAGGACAATGGGATAGCCTTAAATGCTGAGCTCCATGCCCTGTTCCAAAATGAAGACACCACATGGCATTCCTTGAGTGCACATGGTATTCCTTGACCTTAAGAAGGTATTTGACCGAGTCCCTCATGAGCTCATCTGGCAACTCCTTTACGAGAACTTCACAAGCATCAGGTGCCTAGCAGGAATTTTGCCACCCTTTAACATCACTGTCAGCATCCACCAAGCTTAGGCCGACCTGCAAGCACCCCATTCCCGGAAGCTCTTTTATGCAGACAATATCACACTGCTACAGGAAGACACTAGGAAAGAGTCACCTCAATAAAAAATTGGAAAAAATGTTGTGACACATAAAAGACATCAAAATAACCCCCACAACACAATTTTGTAATAAAAAAGCACTGTATATAAATGCTCCACTATCATCTTTTTGGTCAAAACTAACACCTCTATGAGACATCTAATACCTCTTATGGTATCTGTATAAATGAGACTTGCTTTTGTAAATAAATGGGGACAGCTAGGTACACCAAGGTTCTATACAGGTTGAAGGAGCAGTTTTATAAGTAAATTTCATTTCATAAGCTGAGTAAAACCTAGAATGTTATTGCTTTCATACTGACACAATTTACAATGATACACTTCTCATTTTGATTTAGGATTTGATATAGTAAGAGAACTTTAACTAGCATATAGTGTGGAAGAGCAGATGGAGTGTTTCAATAGAGGTTTTTTGGGTTGAAAGATAAGGAAAAAGGATGAAATGATGGGGACTTGAAACTGAGGTTCAGAGGATGTTGTGCAACTCACTTTTTGTAACCAGCGCTGATTGCAATAAACCTTGTATCTGTATTTATCTAATGTGTATAATTTGTTTTCTTTACTTTCAATCTTGCTTGCCTGGGCTAGTCAGGTCAAGGATTTCAATCTGCCAGAGATTACCAGACTGTTCCCCTGTCCTGTGACAATAGTACTGTAGTACTGTATTAGTAATACTTTGGTCAGTTTGAGGCACTTAACCAGCAATAAAAGCCAAGCCACTTCACTGACCAGATGCTATGATTCAGCTGACATTCAGTGTGGACCCTGAGGAAAATGATTCCACAAAAAGTCGCAGTTTCTGATAAAATACTTGTTCAGATGCTGTTCTTCGATTTTAGTCAGTGTTTTTGGCCAGTGTTCCATGAGGCTGCTGTTTAAAACAATAATCCCCAAGCATCTATCTAAACCTTTTGCAATTGGAGAGCACAGGCTCTCCACAGGGATGTGTCTCAAGTACTTTACTATTCACTCCGATGACACACGACTGTTGTACAAGGTTTAGTACAAACCACATCATAAAGTATCCAGATGACATGACATGACAGTGATGGGTCTCATCCAGGACTCTGAGGAGAAGGCATACAGAGAGGAGGTGGAACTTTTTAGAAACTGGTGTAACAGTCTGATCCTGAATGTTGAAAAAACTAAGGAAATACTGATATACTGAAATACTAAGGAAATATCCCATATATACCCCCATCTACATCAGTGTCACTGCTGTAGAGATTGTTCAACACGCAATGTTCCTGGGGTTCATGTTCCTGGGGTTCAAGATTTAACCCAATCTCTGCATGCTTCCTCTCTTGTCAAAAAGGCACACCAATGACTACATTTCTTGTGGTTGAAGAGGGTGTATCTGAGTCTATCTATACTTTCTATACAGGCACCATAGACAGTGTTCAACCAGTGGTATCCCTCTCTGGTATGAGTGCTGTAATGCTTTGGATAAAAAGGCTTTGGAGAGAGTGGTGAGGGCGGCTAAAAGAATTACTGGGGACACACTGCCACCTATGGTGCTCCGGGTCCAAAGATGTTGCTTTTCGAAAGCCACCAGCAGCATCTGAGACTCCACTCACCCCTGTCACTACTTGTTTTCTCTCCTGCCTTCTGGCAGAAGATATCACAGCTTGCGGAGCCATACTGTCAGGCTTAGCAAGAGTTTCCACCCAAGTGCCATTAGGTTATTGAATGAAGTAAACCACTTCTGATTAAGGGTGATAATCAGTAGACTAAATGTGTAATGACTTACATTCTTGATTAATCACTCTGATTTTCGCTTGTGTAATTTGTTTGAGTTGTGCTGTTAATTGATCTGAAGTACAATATTTATTTATGGTATCTAGGTTATGTATTGTATTTCTCCTAGAGTTATTTGTTACTGTTTTTTTATGCCTTTTTATTGTGATTCAGATGCTTTGCAATTTCATTCTTCTTTGCATCTTCTGGTGTACATTTCTGCAAATTGAATTGAATTGAATTGAACTAAATTTAACTGAACTGATACAGGCCTTTGGCACACTTTTTCTTACAGAGGAAAAAGACACAGAGGAACACTTTCTGCTTCACTTGATACCTCTTGTTAATACAAGAGAAAAATAATTTGAATTCTTTTTGAAGGTCTTTTTATTGGTTACATACACGAGTCACATAATGATGAACATTACAGAATCCCATTTTGGTTTTACATGAAAAAGGAGTAAAGTAAAATAATAAAAACAATAATAATAATAACAACAATAACAATAATCTGACAATTTAAAAAAAAATTAAGAGAACAAACAAGCAAACCCCCAAGGGTCCTGGCCCATTTCAATTGACAAATATAAGACACTCTCACATTTTAAGTTTTACAATAGAAAAGTAAACCTAGGCCTGTGAAATATAAAAATAAATGGTTGAAATTTATGGCAGTATTACCTCTTATTGTATATTTAATTTTCTCAAACTTAAGGAAAAACGCTGTATCTTTTAGCCACTGTGAGTGAGAAGGTGGGATAGAGGACTTCCACTGAAGGAGAAGGCAACATTGTCTGGCCAACATTGATTTGAATTTTTTCCAGTGATTACTACAGATTACCAACCTATCAGATACAAACCAAACTGGGGAACGTTTTACCAAAAAAATGGTTCTATGTAGAACCCTTGGAGAGCAAAGAACCTTTTTTATTAAAATTATAATTCATGTTTTATGACTGAAACGTAAACAAAAGTTTACACAATAATTATAGGCCTACACAACACATTCACAAAGCTTTTGAGTCAAGACCCAGGAGAATGATTGCTGTAGTCAAAAACAAGAGAGTCAACAAATAATGTCAAAACAATGTATGATTTGATCTTTTTATGCAAGTTTGTACATTATGCAACTTATATTTCGTAATATATTATAGTTTGATTTTTGACAAATCATTTTGTGAAATAAATAAACTAACCAGGTGTTTTCTTTATTTTATTCTGTACCATATTGTGATGGTTTAATCTAACTCGAAGGGGGCATTAAAAACAAATAATCATAAAAATACCCTCTGGTGGCGTAGATGTGTTGCATCGCCCCTGAAATTCCTATTGGTGGATTGGCGAAGATGACCCTCACTACAGTGACAGTTAATTTTTTCAAACTGAGGAGTCTGCGAATTTCTGCCCGTTCATACCCTCAGGTAAGTTAAGTTTTTACATTATTTAAATCATATTATTGAAATATTTTGTATGATCAGTTAATATTTCTATTTGTTAGAGTAGCTTTTGTGTTAAATCGCAAAATGGGTAGCAAAATGGGTAATGAAGCAAGCAGAAGCAAAATGGAAGCAAAAGAAGCAAAACGGGTAATGTTTACCTCAGTTAAAAATTCTGCTGTGTAGCTAAATGGGCTTCATGAGCCATCGGTTCAGAAAGTTAAGTTAAATTGATTTTGCCCCGATTTTTAAATGAATTAAGATAGTTTTCCTTTATTCCCTTGTCATTGTTAATTAAATTGTCAATAACAATAAGACAGCTTGAACTTTCTGTCTCGGAAATACATCACTATATGTTAGTCATTTGCAACCTCCAGTTCATGCTCACTTTAAGGAACTTGTTTGGCTGAAAGTGTGTAATTTGGGTATATGCACCTGAAGTAAACAAATGTTTTGTATTTAAGATGATGAATGAAATGACAATGAGGTTTGGAACAGACTTGGCAAAGAACATGGAAACATCTCTAAATGAAATTGTCCCAAACATCATCAGGAGTGCAAATGGAGGAAGTAAAAAAACTCTATGCCAATCTCATTGGGGCAGCAAAGGAAACCACAGAAGGTAACTACACCATATATTTTCGCCAATCAAAACTATCTGTTCCATGCCCAGTTTAAAGTTGCATTGTCCACATTGTCAATGTAAAGGTTGTAGCCTATGAAATATATGAGTGAGAACATGTATTAAAATAATGTTAGTATTAACAGAATAGTTTACCCAAAAATGAAAATTCTGTCATCATTTACTTACCTCGTCATTTCAAATCTGTATGACTTTATTCTTCAGAACACAAAAGAAGATATTTTGGAGAAGGATGGTAACCAAACAACAGTGGCTCCCCTTTGACCTGCACTGGCTTTGTGTTTATACAGTAGAAGTCAAAATATATTTTTTTGTGTGTTATACTGAAAAAAGAAAGCCATGTAGGTTTGAAATGACGAGATAGTGAGTGAATAATGACAGAGTTTTCATTTTTGGGTAAACTATCTCTTTAACTGATTTCTGTCCATAATGTACAATAATTTGTATCTGTTTGTAGGTCTTGTTAGGAATGCTGCACTCATTTTATTGCCAGCACTATTTAAAGAAAACGCCAGCTTCCTCTACTGTGTAGATAGTATAGAATCTTCTGTAGTTTCATTAACATTTGAGGCACTTGAATTAAAGCAACTGTTCATGCAAATATAAAAATATTACTCAGTTTAGCCTTATGCCACGTTTTTAACAATAATTTTCAAAGAAATTTACCATATAATTTACTCACTCTCTTCCCACAAGCTTTGCAATGTCATTGAATAGCACCCCAATTTTTGAAACTCCAATAAGTGCAACTCCAGGGGTTAATACTTGTCTTCTTAAGCAAAATGGTACGTTAGTAAGAGAAAAAGATTAATATTTACCAAGATAGGTTGCTATAATTAGACTATGTATAGATAAGTGCATGCAATGGTCATTGGTGGCTCAGTGGTAGGGTTCTTGCCTGCCATGCAGAAGGTCTGGGTTCAGACCCCAGCTACTGGATGCAGTGCTGATCCCAAGTCTGGTTAAAAATGGGTGGGTTGTATCAGAAAGGGCATCCGGTGTAAAACCTATTACTTGTATGAACCAGCCGGTCCACTGTGGTGACCCCTCACACACATAGGGAGCAGCCGAAAGATCAACAAGAAGTTATGAATTTTTGCACTTTAATGTAAACAATCATATTTAATAGTTCACCTCAAACATGTGAAAAAAGCAAAACCACTTTCCCTTGCTTGAAGTGCCTTGAGACTTTTTGCATTTTCAGTGCCAGAGAAGCACAATGCAAGGAGCATGCTGCGCTGTGATAGGAAAGCCTGTTAGATGAAAAATGATCAAAGTTGACTTTTGATGGAAAAATCACTTTTTCAATGTTTGTTATGAATTTTTTTTTACTTTAACAGGGCACTGGTGGCTCAGTGGTAGGTAAAAAAATGAACCCCAGCCTACCATGTGGAAGGCCGGGGTTCATGTCCCAGCCAGTGCCCAAACCCCAGCCACTGGATGCAGTGCTTGTCCCAAGCCCAGTTAAAAATGGGAGGGTTGCGTCAGAAAGGGCATCCGGCATAAAACCTGTGCCAATACACACTACATCTTTGTCTCTGTCACTGTCGGCACCCTCTCTCAGGGAGGGGGAGGAACTGGGTGTAGGCGCTTGGCTGACGTTAGCTGTGCTGCTGTCTGGCTGGCTAACAGCACTGATGTAGCATTGTGAGGTCATTTGTAATTCTGAAAACAAATTTTTGTTTGAGTAGTTGGCTTCATCTTTCTTATTAATTGAAAGAATTAATAAAATAATAAATAAATATAATATTAAGAAATAATTGAAATAGCGTTGAACATTGCTAAAATGCAGTGGTGGGCTGTCAGGGCCAGCAAGGCCTTCTCTGCTGGCCTAAACAGCAGCAATCTGAATCACTGACTTGCATTTTAATATATTTAATATATCTTTCCATGAATGTGTATTAAATTATTCCCAATAGTCTATTCTCTACATAGCTTTTCTCTTGGTTGCGCTGCATCCAGAGGTGTATATCTATCCATCCATCCATTGTCTATACCCGCTTTATTTCTAATTAGGGTCATGGGGGTCTGCTGGATTCTATCCCAGTACACATTGGGTGAAAGGCAGGGGTACACCCTGGATAGGTCACCAGTCCATCACAGGGCCAGGTGTATATTTATGATGAGTATTTATCCAATCGTATTTCAGCTAGTCGCTGACATCATGTGTTGCCAGGGTGAAAGAAATCTGCCATAAGGCCTTCAGAATCAGTTATTTGCAGTTGATCGACATGGTGTTTGGAGCCACACTGGGTTTGCAAATTTGAGTTGCCTAACCAAGGCAGCACTGAGACACCAAAGCACAGCCAGACACTTACAAGCAACCCTACTTCTGAAAATCTTTGGGGAAACCCGGGTGGATCTACAGCTCATTGAACAAGTGCTCAAGGAAACGGAGCTACACAATGAAAAGGTGAAGAAAAATAGGGAAATACTGAAAAGACTGTGTTACATTTTTGGGTAAACAGGAACTTTCATTTAGAGGACACAATGAAAGCGCTGCATCCATAAATATTCTTTATTCCATAAAGCTTCTTTCTTTTCTTGCTGAAAACAACACAGACTTACATTACCACCTGTCCACTAACAAAGTGTTTTGTGGGACTTCAGGCAAAATACAAAATGACCTGATTAATGCTATTGCTGAAGTGAAGGGAGAAGAGATAAAAAGGGAGATCAATTTGGCACCTTTTGTCGCTCTTATGGTAGACGAGACCACAGATGTGAGTAATGCAGCACAGCTTGCGCTGGTCCTGCATTATGTGACGGACACAGGTGTCAAGGAGCGGTTTGTCAGATTTGAGGACGTTACTAGTGGCAAGCGAGCCGATGACATTGCTGCTCTTATTGTCTGTTTCTTGGAGGAATATGAAAGTATAGATAAAACTGTGGCACAGTGTTTTGATGGCGCAGCTGTCATGTCATCTGGACTAAATGGGGTGCAGGCTAAAGTTAAGGAGAGAGCACCTATGGCCTTATACATACACTGCTATGCCCATTGCCTGAATTTAGTATTGACTCAAGGGGCCACAAAGCATAAAGAATGCAAGATCTTTTTTGCCCACCTAAATGGCCTTGCTGCATTTTTCTCCAGATCCCCTAGGCGCACGCAACTATTGGACATTTGCCAGCGGCGCCTTCCTCGTGTGGCACCAACGCGGTGGCAGTACACTTCGTGACTGGTCAGTGCAGTCTTTGAGAGTTGCACTAAAAGAGCTGTTTCACCACATACAGGAACATCATGATGAGTATGACGAGGACTCTGTGCATTGTGCTGATGGATTTAATGCGCGTCTGGATGATTTTCAGTTTTGCTTTTTGCTTCACGTGTTCAGTGGGATTTTCGAGCATTCAGATGTGCTTTTTGCAATACTGCAGAACAAAACATTGGATGTGCAATTCTGTATGGCAAGGGTGAAGGAGTTTTGTGACACCACTGAGCGAGAGAGGGGCTGATTTGATGAGATCTACGAAGCTCTAGAGATCTAATAATCAGTAGGCTAGCTTTGGAAAGTTTAATGCATTTTAGTTAATAAGCAAATAATATTTTAAATATTTGTAAGCAATTTAAATAACTTTCTGTACAGTCAACCTTTGAAAAACACTTTGTATTATATTTGAACGATAGACTGTAACTGAAAGTAATTTTTCATACTTTTGATTCTTAAAAATAGTTGGTAAGCTTTTTCAAGAACCCTTTATGCTTTTGGGTTTTCTTTTGCACTTTTTTAAATAAAATTGACTATTCCTTGTGTGGTGTGAAATAATGTAGCCTAATTTTTTTTTTACTTTGTTATTTAACGGTTGATTAGTATCTATTGCCATGGTATAGAGGTGGATTAATTCAGGAAGGACACCAGTGAAGGCTTAGGTGTGAAATGCACAGCCCACCACTGCTAAAATGACAGGCAGCGAATCAGGCAATGATTGACAGTGCTCTGATCCAATGGCGTTGGGCATTGTCAGATTGTCGGGGGTGGGGTGGTTGCTATCATCTATACATGAATGTAATTAAACATTTTAAATGTAAAATAATTAAAAGTTTTGCTGTTTCTGGGTTGGTGATATTTTCTTACTCAGTAATAAGTAACTTTTAATAATAAAGAACCCTTAAATGGTTCTAAAAAGAACCATCTAATTTGGATTTAAAGAACCATTTGGGGTTCTTTTTAATGAACCCATTAAAATGGTTCTATATAAAACCATTATGGGGTGCCATATATGAAGGGGGTGATAGAACCATCTCTGGTCCTAAATAGAACCATTTCTTTTAAGAGTATACTCTGGCACCTTGCATCTTTGCATTTTGTCACTGTTTTTCCATTCTTTTAATATTACATGTTTTTTTATTTTGATGTTTTGGCAAGGTTGTATATCAAGGGGCAGTGGTGGCTCAAGTGGTTAAGGCTCTGGGTCATTGACCGGAAGATCAGGGGTTCAAGCCCCAGCACCGCCAAGTTGCCACTGTTGGGTCCTTGAGCAAGGCCCTTAACCCTCTCTGCTCCAGGGGTGCCGTATCATGGCTGACCCTGCGCTCTGACCCCAACCTCCAAGGATGGGATATGCGAAGAAAGAATTTCACTGTGCTGTAATGTATATGTGACAAATAAAGGCTATTTCATTCATTTCAAGAATCAAGGTTGTATATCAAGAATCAAAAAAGTACTTTGAAAATTGAAATTTTGGAAAAGTATTTAGAGAGAGAGCGGAATGGTTGAATGGTCCAGCTGCTTGTGTATTTGGCAAGGGGTGATCATTAGCTATTTGTTTTAGCCTCTCTTTCACTCTTTCCTTCACACACACAGTGAAATTAAACAACGTTTCTCCAGGACCTGGTGCTACATAAACATACAACATAATGATCAAACACAATAACAACACAAAGCTAGGACCGAAAGTTCGTCCAAGCTGCATAAAGTGTAAGTGTGCAGCTAGGTGCAAACAAAGCAACGACAAGACAGTGCAAAAATAATAAATACAAAAAAAGACAACACAAAAACACAGGACACTTAGCACCGAAAAAAAGAAAAAGAATGTGCAATGAAATGTAATAAAATGAGATGACTTTGGGGTCTGACAACATGTATTGTGCAAAAATACAATATAGCAGCAGTTGAGATGCAAAATAGAAATAAACATAAATATAGCAGCAGATAAAAAACACAGGGGTTGAGGTAGTGCAATAAGTATCGAACAATATAAGTTATGTGTGTGAGTGTGTGTCCACACAGGTGAGAGAGAGAGACAGAGAGAGAGAGAGAGAGAGAGAGAGTGTGGGTGTGTGTATGTGTGTGTGAGGGACAGATAGTTATGTACAGTTCAGTCCAGAGTGTGTGTGTGTGTGTGTGAGAGAGAGAGAGTTTTGTACAGTTCAGTCCTGGGTGTTGAGGAGCCTGATGGCTTGAGGTATGTGGGGTCACCCACAATGCTGTTAACTTTGCGTATGCAGCGTGCAGTGTAAATGTCCTTGATAGAGGGGAGAGGGACTCCGATGATCTTCTCAGCTGTCCTCACTATCTGCTGAAGGGTCTTGCAATCCAAGACGGTGCAGTTCCCAAACCAGGCAGTAATGCAGCTGCTCAGAACACTCTCTATGGTCCCTCTGTAGAACACAGTCAGGATGGGGGAAGGGAGATGGGCTTTCCTCAACCTCCTCAGGAAGTAGAGGTGCTGCTGGGCTTTCTTGGTGATGGAGCTGGTGTTGAGTGACCAGGTGATGTTCTCTGCCAGATGAACACCAAGGAATTTGGTGCTCTTGACGATCTCCACAGAGGATCCGTCGATGGACAGTGGAGAATGGTCACTCTGTGCTCTCCTGACGTCAACAACCATCTCTTTAGTCTTGTCGACGTTCAGAGACAGGTTGTTGGCTCTACACCGTGCTGTTAGCTGCTGCATCTCCTCTCTGTAAGCTGACTCATCGTTCTTGCTGATGAGACCCACCACGGTCATGTCATCGGTGAACTTGACAATGTGGTTGGATCTGTGCATTGCTGCACAGTCGTGAGTCAGCAGAGTGAACAGCAGTGGACTGAGCACACAGCCCTGAGGAGCTCCAGTACTCAGCGTGGTGGTGCTGGAAATGCTGTTCCTGATCTGGACTGACTGACTGAGGACAAGGCTAGCCTGTTAGGGTGGGATGGTGTCCATTCCACTTGGCACGGTGCTGCTCTCATTTCTATAGCACATAGTCTCAGAACAGGTTTAGTTAATCAGAGCCAAGACCAGGGAGCATACTAACAGGCTAAACGCTCCATCTAGTAGCTAAGTCATCACCTGGTGTTCCCGGTCTGCAGTTGTCAGTAGCTATCAAAAGTGGTCCAAGGAAGGAACAGTGGTGAACTTGTGAGAGGGTCATGGGTGGCCAAGGCTTGGATGGATGCACGTGGAGAGTGAAGGCTGGCCCATGTGATCCAATCCAACAGACAAGCTAATTTGTTGCTCAAATTGCTGAAGAAGTTAATGCTGGTTCTGATAGAAATGTGTCAGAATACACAGTGCATCGCAGTTTTCTCAATCCAGTTGAACATCTGTGGAGATGCATGGAGGCCCCACCTTGCAACTTATAGGACTTGCTGCTAACATCTTGGTGCCAGACACCAAAGCATATCTTCAGGGATCTAGTGGAGTCCATGATGTGACCCATTATGGGCTGTTTTGGCAGCAAAAGAGGGACAAACACAATATTATAATATCATCATAATGTTATGGCTGATCGCTGTAATGTGTTTAACAGAAACATAAATTAAAACAAATGAGTATGTAGCATTAAATGAAGCTAGTCCACACAGATACAATTATATCATCCTCACTTAATTTCATATATAAGGCATAACTTGTCAGTGGGCCTTTCCAGGGTATTAGTCTTGGTTTTAACTAACCCACGTCTTACAAGTCCTTTTTTATCTGGGAACACTTTTACTATTCTTCCACAGACCCATGAATTTCTTGGAGACGAGTCATCAATTATCAAAACAACATCTCCAACTGAAAGGTTTTTTTCTCACTTAAGTCCATTTGTGACGCTCCTGGAGCAAAGGCAAATATTCATGTACCCACCGCTTTCAAAACAAGTCAGAAAGGTACTGAATTTGTTTCCATCTGCAACGAGCATATATGTCCTCTTTTTTGAAAAGTCCAGGAGGCAAGTTTGGTTGCCTTTTTATTAACAACAGATGATTGGGTGTTAAGGGTTCCAGATCTGTGGGATCAACTGTACCAATGGTAAGTGGTCGATCATTTTATTATTGCTTCCACTTCACACAGGAATGTATGCAAACTCTCATCAGTAAGTGTCTACTCCTTCAGTACAGATCTCAGAATCTTTCTTACTGATCTTATCTGTCTTTCCCATATTCCACCAAAATGAGACCCAGAAGGTGGGTTGAATATCCACGGTATTCCCTTTTGCATGAGAATGGTCTCAATTTTCAACTGATTCCATTGTTGAATGGCTTGCTGTAGTTCAATCTCAGCACCTATAAAGTTAGTACCATTGTCACTTCTCATGATAGACACCTGACCTCTCCTGCTCACAAAGTGTCGGATTTGGCATTCAAACAGGAGTCTGTGTCCAATGTCTCTGCAACTTCAATATGCACAGCTCTTGTTGTCAAACAAGTAAACAATACACCATATCTTTTAACGTTGCTCCGACCTTGTTTAACTTCAAACGGTCCAAAATAATCTAGCCCTACAGCTGTAAAGGGTGGTTGATCTGGTACCACTCTGTCCTGCGGCAGTTCAGACATCTTTTGTTCACCAGCCTTTGCTCTGATCTTTCTACATGTCACACACCTAGAGAGAAACTTCCTCACAATGGAATTTGCAGATGGAATCCAGAATTTTCTCAGACCACATACTCTCTGGTTCTTTAAGAAAGGAAAGTCCATGGATCCAGTTTGTGGTCTTCATGAACTTTTCACATGAAAGACCTCTGGATGCACAATCAGCGTGATTTTGTGAGGTAGTGACATACCTCCACTGCTGTGGCTTGGTTGACTCTCTTATTCTTATTGTATGACGCTCTATTCGCAACAAAAGTTTTGAACTGAAGTCTTTCACTGTCAGTATATCTCAGTACAGTTGTACTGTCAGTCCAGAATACATATTTAAGTAATTCTAGTTCCATTTCACTATTCAGCATCTTGTCGGTGTTCACAGCAACCACTGCTGCAGTCAGCTCCATACGTGGAATGGTGGTCTGCTTCAGTGGTGCTACATGAGACTTCCCCATCATTTAAGCACAAGGTCCATTGGTAAATCCATCAGCATTTACCAATCTGAGCTATGAGACAACTCCATACCTGCTTCACCTGCATCTGAGAAGTGATGAAGTTGTGCTGTTGCTGTACCCCAAAGTCAATTGGTTTTATGCATCTTGCTACACTGAACTCACTCAAATGATGCAACAACAGATTGTTGCATCAAGGTTTTCTATTCTTTTGCGAACTGTGCAGGAATGTCATTGTCCTACGCCGGTCTTTCTTTGCACAACTGCTGCATTATATAATCTTTGCTGGTAGTATAACTGGTGCAAGAAAACCCAAGGTGACATAGATAGAACTTGTAAATGACAGGATTCCTCTTCGTGTAACAGGTTGCTCTTTCAAACTGATCTTGAAATTCATTCAAAGTCCATCCAAGAGCAGTCCTTACTGCATATGGCCCATTGTGCTTACTGTTTATTACTTTCCATGGTTCTAGAAGCTTGTATTCCTTGTTGCCTATGAGGATTTCAACTTCAGTATCTAAGTGAGGCAATTTCACTTCACTGACATAAGGCCACTTATCAATGTCGTGTTGTCGTGGAATGTTTTTCCTTGACACTGGAATACTCTTTTGGGTAAACACTTTTGAAAGCTCAACAGAAGTTGTTTTCTTCCAGTCCACTGATCTCCAAATCAACTTTCTACTTGTGTCCTAGATTACATGGTGCTCAGCATCATGTCACCTTTCTACCTTGATCTGCAGAGCTGCCTGGGTCCAGAAATGCATACACTTCCACTGCCTTATCACTCTTCTTGGACTTTATTCTAACAGGTACTATGGCAAGAATACAGTTGTCTCTGGCCCCAGTACATGCACTTGTTTCATGATTCATTGTGGCAGGTAAAGTATTAACTGTTTCAGTTTTGTCAACTTTTACTGTTGCTTTCTCATGAGCTTTGAATTGTGTGGCCATGTGTAACATGCTCGGATGTCTCTTTGCACACAAGTGACAAGTGACTCTTCTTGTACAGACTCTGCTAACGTGTCCTTTCACTAGGCACCCAAAGCGAAATCTGTTCTTTCTCAAAAAGTCCTTATATGGCTTGTCCTTATATTGCTTAGCGCTGAACTGGTAACATTGTTCCAAGGTATGGCTTTTCTCACAATATGCACAAGGTTTAGTGAAAGCACTGATAACTGATCCACCATGAATTGTCGTAGTCAAATCCTTTTGATTACCACCAACATGCTCCACATCAGTTACAAATCTGCTGCCTTTTTTACTTCCTTTTTCTGCTTGGTTCATTGAAGAGACTTGTTAGATTTTTTCTTATCACCAACAAAGCATCCAAATATCCAAAGAGTGGATTTGATATTACCTTTGCTTGTCGGTCAACAAAGTCCACTAGCTGAATAAACTTGGCTTCTCTCAGACTGTGCTCCTCATACTCATAAGCATGGGCTCTCCGTCTTCCACGCTATTTGTAGGGCAGCTTTGAGATAATAATCCTCAGTAAGTATATCATCATATTTGTTCAGTATGCCTTGAGATTAGAACCTGAAGGGTAAAATAATGTACATTCTTGGTGAGATCCAGAAAATAGTTCCACCATTGCCTCATTGAAGAGGGGGAGGTACACAGGAATGTGAAATGTTTTATGACACACTTCCCAAACCCCCCCTAAGTCCCCAACATTTCTGTTTTGGCTTAAAGATATAACTTCATCACACTCAATAATTATAACTTTGCCTGCCACATTACACATTAAAATGCAAAAATTATTAAGCAACAAGGGAATAGTGATAAAAAAAATATGTGAATTTTGATATGAAATTTGATTTATTACATTAAAGTGCAAAAAATCATAAGGAACATGGAAATTCCATGACAATTCACTTAACATAGTCAACTTTCATCATTTTTCATCGAACTGGCTCGTTTCCTGCCTCAGCGCACTGTGCTCTCTGCATTGTGCTTCTCTGGCGCTGAAAATGCGATTCCACAAGTCTCAGCGCTCTACAAGCAAGGGAAAGACCGTTGCATGTTGCAGCTGAATGGGGCAGTTTTCTTTGACTTTTTCACATTTGGAGTCAACTATGATATGAAAGGTGATTGATTACATTAAAATACCAAAATTCATAAGAAATATAGGAAAGTGATAAAAATATGAATTTTGGTATTTTTAGTCTTCTCAAGGCCGGACTAAGGATTGTAACGTGAACCCAAACCAAGGCCAAAAAGCCAGACCAGTGAACACAATAGATCCTAGCTAAAAAGCCTGAGAAGCGATCCTACACGAACCCCATTACATCTATTCTCCTTCTCAAACCCAGTCAAAGCCCAAAACCAGACCAGAGAACACTTGATCTTAGCTAATAGGCCAAGAAGCAATAAACTTTTATCTCCTCTGCTTAACGGACAGCCTCAGGCCACACCTATACAGGCATGCATAAACTCACATAACCAAATAAGACCCAACTTCTGGAAAATACCCATTTAACATTGAAGCATAGACAGCTTTGCCAGAACAAAGCTCACAAAAACGCATCAAACTCATCAATGCTCCTCTCCACAGAAATCTTTAATAAAAGGTGAAAGATTTATGCACGACTTAAGAGAAACCAAGGATATATATATATATATATATATATATATATTAAAAAAAAAAAAAAAAAAAAAAAAAAGCACCAGGAAACCCTTGTCGGAGAAACACTATGCTCAATGAGGGTAAGGCCGGCCCCTTGGGTGGGTTGAGTGGAGAAAGGGAGGGGGAAAGGTTGACGAGCAACAACTGACAGTAGTGAGCAGAAGGAGGTGAAAATAGGCTAGGGAACAGGGCGGTTTGAACACAGATATAATTTGGTAAATAAATGAGTACGTAAATAAGTCAGTAAATCAGTAATTCAGTCATATTTTCTCCTTCATTTTACATCAGAAAATGGTGCACCAAGCCTAGAAACACTGCAATACCAGGTGTAGCAAGCACATTTTTTGGCTCCCAGCTCTAAAAATCTGTTTAATATATAGGACGTATCAGATATTGAACTGATAAGAACAGATTTCTTTTTCAATCCAAATCCTACACATATCCATACCTAACCATTCGCCTTCTCAAGGCCAGACTAAGGATTGTAACGTGAACCCAGACCAAGGCCAAAAAGCCAGACCAGCGAACACAATAGATCCTAGCTAAAAAGCCTGAGAAGCGATCCTACACAAACCCCATTCCATCTATTCTCCTTCTTAAACCCAGTCAAAACCCAAAACCAGACCAGAGAACACTTAATCTTAGCCAAAAGGCCAAGAAGCAATAAACTTTTATCTCCTCTGCTTAACGGACAGCCTCAGGCCACACTTATACAGGCATGCATAAAGTCACATAAGCAAATAAGACCCAACTCATGGAAACTACCCATTTAACGTTGAAGCATACACAGCTTTGCCAGAGCAAAGCTCACAAAAATACATCAAACTCATTGATGTTCCTCTCCACAGAAATATTTAATAAAAGGTGAAAGATTTATGCATGACTTAAGAGAAACCAGCACTATAAAGAAAAAAGCCGAGCACGAAAAGGAAACCCTTGTCGGAGAAACACAATACTCAATGAGGGTAAGGCCGGCCCCTTGGGTTGGTTGAGTGGAGAAAGGGTGGGGAAAGGTTGCCGTGAAACAACTGACAGTAGTGAGCAGAAGGAGGCGAAGATAGGCTAGGGAACAGGGCGGGTTGAACGCAGACATAATTTGGTAAGTAAGTAAGTATGTAATTAAGTCTGTAAATCAGTAATTTGTTCTCCATTATTTTATATCAGAAAACGGTACACCAAGCCTGGAAGTACTGCAATACCAGACCGATCCGTAGCAAGCCCCTTTTCAGGCTCCCAGCTCTAAAAATCTGCTTACTATAGAGAACGTATCAGATATTAAACTGATAAGAACAGATTTTTATTTTTTCAATCCAAATCCTACCCATATCCATACCTAACCATTCACTTTCTCAAGGCCAGACTAAGGATTGTAATGTGAACCCAGACCAAGGCCAAAAAGCCAGACCAGTGAAGACAATAGATCCTAGCTAAAAAGCCTGAGAAGCGATCCTACACAAACCCCATTCCATCTATTCTCCTTCTCAAACCAAGTCAAAGCCCAAAACCAGACCAGAGAACACTTGAACAAAAGGCCAAGAAGCAATAAACTTTTAACTCCTCTGCTTAACAGACAGCCTCAGGCCACACCTATACAAGCATGCATAAAGTCATATAAGCAAATAAGACCAAACTCCTGGAAACTACCTATTTAGCATTGAAGCATACACAGCTTTACCAAAGCAAATCTCATAAAAATACATCAAACACATTGATGTTCCTCTCCACAGAAATCTTTAGTAAAATATGAAAGATTTATATGTGACTTAAGAGAAATCAGAGCTATAAAGAAAAAAAAACAAGCAAGCAGTACCAGGAAACCCTTGTCGGGGAAACACAATGCTTGATCAGGGTAAGGCCGGCCCCTTTTTTTTTTCTTCTTTTTTTTTATATCCTTTCCGTCACACTTGTCTTCTCAAAGCCAGACTAAGAAGTGCAATGTGAATACAGTCACAGCCCAAAGCCAGACCAGAGAACACTTGATCTTAGCCAAAAGGCTGAGAAGCAATAAACTTTTACGTCTTCTGCTTAACGGACAGCCCCAGGCCACATCTATACAGGCATGCATGAAGTCACATAACCAAATAAGACCCAAGTACTGGAAACTACCCATTTAACATTGAAGCATACACAGCTTTGCCAGAGCAAAGTTCACAAAAATACATGTAGGATTGCTTCTCAGGCTTTTTAGCTAGGATCTATTGTGTTCACTGCTCTGGTTTTTTGGCCTTGGTCTGGGTTCAAGTTACAATCCTTAGTCTGGCCTTGAGAAGGTGAATGGTTAGGAATGGATAGGATTTGGATTGGAAAAAAAAATCTGTTCTAATCAGTTTAATTTCTCATATGTCCTCTATATTAAACAGATTTTTAGAGCTGGGAGGCAGAAAAGGGGCTTGCTCGTGGATCAGCCTGGTATTGCAGTACTTTGAGGCTTGGTGCACCGTTTACTGAAGTAAAATGAAGAAAAATCAATTACTGATTTACTGACTTACTGATTTACTTACTTACCAAATTATGTCGGCATTCAACCCGCCCTGTTCCCTAGGCTATCTTGACCTCCTACTGCTCACCACTGTCAGTTGTTGCTCGTCAACCTTTCCCCACCCTTTCTCCATTCATCCAACCCAATGGGCCGGCCTTACTCTCATCGAGCATTGTTTCTCCGACAAGGGTTTCCTGGTGCCACTTGTCTTTTTTTGTTTGTTTGTTTGTTTGTGTTTAAGTTCTGTTCTGTTTTAAGTCATGCATTACTCTTTTGCCTGTTAGTAAAGTTTTCTGTGGAGAGAAACATCAATGAGTTTAATGTATTTTTATGAGCTTTGCTCTGGCAAAGTTGTGTATGCTTCAAGGTTAAATGGATAGTTTCCAGGAGTTGGGTCTTATTTGCTTATGTGACTTCATGCATGCCTGTATAGGTGTGGCCTGAGGGTGTCCGTTAAGGAGAGGACACAAAAGTTTATTGCGTCTTGGCATTTTGGCTAATATCAAGTGTTCTCTGGTCTGGTTTTGGGCTTTGAGTGGGTTTGAGAAGGGGAAGGGACATCATTCTGTTCGTTCGTTTTGTCACATGTTTGGGGTAAACTATGATATGAAATGTGATTGTTTACTTTAAAATGCCAAAATTTATAATAAAGAAAAGAAAGTCATATAAAAAATGAATTTTGATATGAAATATGATTTTTTTCATCAAAGTGCCAAAAATCATATGAATCATGGAAAAGCTGATATTCCGTAAAAATTCACTTAACATAGTCAACTTTCATCATTTTTCATCGAACTGGCTCGTTTCCTGCCTCAGTGCAGTGTGCTCTCTGCATTGTGCTTCTCTGGCGCTGAAAATGCGATTCCGCAAGTCTCAGCGCTCTACGAGCAAGGGAAAGCGGTTTTTCAGACAATCGCATGTGTGCAGCTGAATGGGGCAGTTTTCTTGGACTTTTGTCACATGTTTGGGGTCGACTATGATATGAAATGTGATTGTTTACGTTAAAATGCCAAAATTCATAATAAACATAGGAAAATCATAAAAAAATGAATTTTGATATGAAATATGATTTTTTTCATCAAAGTCCAAAAATTCATTAGAAACAAGGAAAAAGTGAAATTCCATGAAAATTCAATAAACATAGTCAACTTTCATCATTTTTCATCGAACTGGCTCGTTTCCTGCCTCAGTGCAGTGTGCTCTCTGCATTGTGCTTCTCTGGCGCTGAAAATGCGATTCCGCAAGTCTCAGCGCTCTACGAGCAAGGGAAAGCGGTTTTTCAGTCAATCGCATGTGTGCAGCTGAATGGGGCAGTTTTCTTGGACTTTTGTCACATGTTTGGGGTCGACTATGATATGAAGTGTGATTGTTTACCTTAAAATGACAAAATTCATATTAAACACAGGAAAATCATAAACAATACGAAGTTGATATGAAATATGATTTTTTTCATCAAAGTACAAAAATTCGTTAGAAACTTGGAAAAAGGGATACTCCATGAAAATTCACTTAACAAAGTCAACATTCATCATTTTTCATCGAACTGGCTCGTTTCCTGCCTCAGTGCAGCGTGCTCTCTGCATTGTGCTTCTCTGGCGCTGAAAATGCGATTCCGCAAGTCTCAGCGCTCTACGAGCAAGGGAAAGCGGTTTTTCAGACAATCGCATGTGTGCAGCTGAATGGGAAAGTTTTCTTTGACTTTTGTCACATGTTTGGGGTCAACTATGATATGAAATGTGATTGTTTACTTTAAAATGCCAATATTCATAATAAAGAAAAGAAAGTCATAAAATAAATGAATTTTGATATGAAATATGATTTTTTTCATCAAAGTGCCAAAAAATCATATGAATCATGGAAAAGCTGATATTCCATGACAATTCACTTAACATAGTCAACTTTCATCATTTTTCATCGAACTGGCTCGTTTCCTGCCTCAGTGCAGCGTGCTCTCTGCATTGTGCTTCTCTGGCGCTGAAAATGCGATTCCGCAAGTCTCAGCGCTCTACGAGCAAGGGAAAGCGGTTTTTCAGACAATCGCATGTGTGCAGCTGAATGGGGCAGTTTTCTTTGACTTTTGTCACATGTTTGGGGTCGACTATGATATGAAATGTGATTGTTTACTTTAAAATGCCAATATTCATAATAAAGAAAAGAAAGTCATAAAATAAATTAATTTTGATATGAAATATGATTTTTTTCATCAAAGTCCAAAAATTCATTAGAAACAAGGAAAAAGTGAAATTCCATGAAAATTCAATAAACATAGTCAACTTTCATCATTTTTCATCGAACTGGCTCGTTTCCTGCCTCAGTGCAGTGTGCTCTCTGCATTGTGCTTCTCTGGCGCTGAAAATGCGATTCCGCAAGTCTCAGCGCTCTACGAGCAAGGGAAAGCGGTTTTTCAGACAATCGCATGTGTGCAGCTGAATGGGGCAGTTTTCTTTAACTTTTTGTCACGTGTTTGGGGTCGACTATGATATGAAATGTGATTGTTTACGTTAAAATGCCAAAATTCATAAGAAACATAGGAAAATCATAAAAAAAATGAATTTTGATATGAAATATGATTTTTTTCATCAAAGTGCAAAAAATCATATGAATCATGGAAAAGCTGATATTCCGTGAAAATTCACTTAACATAGTCAACTTTCATCATTTTTCATCGAACTGGCTCGTTTCCTGCCTCAGTGCAGCGTGCTCTCTGCATTGTGCTTCTCTGGCGCTGAAAATGCGATTCCGCAAGTCTCAGCGCTCTACGAGCAAGGGAAAGCGGTTTTTCAGACAATCGCATGTGTGCAGCTGAATGGGGCAGTTTTCTTTGACTTTTGTCACATGTTTGGGGTCGACTATGATATGAAATGTGATTGTTTACGTTAAAATGCCAAAATTCATAATAAACATAGGAAAATCATAAAAAAAATGAATTTTGATATGAAATATGATTTTTTTCATCAAAGTGCAAAAAATCATATGAATCATGGAAAAGCTGATATTCCGTGAAAATTCACTTAACATAGTCAACTTTCATCATTTTTCATCGAACTGGCTCGTTTCCTGCCTCAGTGCAGTGTGCTCTCTGCATTGTGCTTCTCTGGCGCTGAAAATGCGATTCCGCAAGTCTCAGCGCTCTACGAGCAAGGGAAAGCGGTTTTTCAGACAATCGCATGTGTGCAGCTGAATGGGGCAGTTTTCTTTGACTTTTGTCACATGTTTGGGGTCGACTATGATATGAAATGTGATTGTTTACGTTAAAATGCCAAAATTCATAATAAACATAGGAAAATCATAAAAAAAATGAATTTTGATATGAAATATGATTTTTTTCATCAAAGTCCAAAAATTCATTAGAAACAAGGAAAAAGTGAAATTCCATGAAAATTCAATAAACATAGTCAACTTTCATCATTTTTCATCGAACTGGCTCGTTTCCTGCCTCAGTGCAGTGTGCTCTCTGCATTGTGCTTCTCTGGCGCTGAAAATGCGATTCCGCAAGTCTCAGCGCTCTACGAGCAAGGGAAAGCGGTTTTTCAGACAATCGCATGTGTGCAGCTGAATGGGGCAGTTTTCTTTGACTTTTGTCACATGTTTGGGGTCGACTATGATATGAAATGTGATTGTTTACGTTAAAATGCCAAAATTCATAATAAACATAGGAAAATCATAAAAAAAATGAATTTTGATATGAAATATGATTTTTTTCATCAAAGTGCAAAAAATCATATGAATCATGGAAAAGCTGATATTCCGTGAAAATTCACTTAACATAGTCAACTTTCATCATTTTTCATCGAACTGGCTCGTTTCCTGCCTCAGTGCAGCGTGCTCTCTGCATTGTGCTTCTCTGGCGCTGAAAATGCGATTCCGCAAGTCTCTGCGCTCTACGAGCAAGGGAAAGCGGTTTTTCAGACAATCGCATGTGTGCAGCTGAATGGGGCAGTTTTCTTTGACTTTTGTCACATGTTTGGGGTCGACTATGATATGAAATGTGATTGTTTACGTTAAAATGCCAAAATTCATAATAAACATAGGAAAATCATAAAAAAAATGAATTTTGATATGAAATATGATTTTTTTCATCAAAGTGCAAAAAATCATATGAATCATGGAAAAGCTGATATTCCGTGAAAATTCAATAAACATAGTCAACTTTCATCATTTTTCATCGAACTGACTCGTTTCCTGCCTCAGTGCAGTGTGCTCTCTGCATTGTGCTTCTCTGGCGCTGAAAATGCGATTCCGCAAGTCTCAGCGCTCTACGAGCAAGGGAAAGCGGTTTTTCAGACAATCGCATGTGTGCAGCTGAATGGGGCAGTTTTCTTTGACTTTTGTCACATGTTTGGGGTCGACTATGATATGAAATGTGATTACGTTAAAATGCCAAATTTCATAATAAACATAGGAAAATCATAAAAAAATGAATTTTGATATGAAATATGATTTTTTTCATCAATGTGCAAAAAATCATATGAATCATGGAAAAGCTGATATTCCGTGAAAATTCACTTAACATAGTCAACTTTCATCATTTTTCATCGAACTGACTCGTTTCCTGCCTCAGTGCAGCGTGCTCTCTGCATTGTGCTTCTCTGGCGCTGAAAATGCGATTCCGCAAGTCTCAGCGCTCTACGAGCAAGGGAAAGCGGTTTTTCAGACAATCGCATGTGTGCAGCTGAATGGGGCAGTTTTCTTTGACTTTTGTCACATGTTTGGGGTCGACTATGATATGAAATGTGATTGTTTACGTTAAAATGCCAAAATTCATAATAAACATAGGAAAATCATAAAAAAAATGAATTTTGATATGAAATATGATTTTTTTCATCAAAGTCCAAAAATTCATTAGAAACAAGGAAAAAGTGAAATTCCATGAAAATTCAATAAACATAGTCAACTTTCATCATTTTTCATCGAACTGGCTCGTTTCCTGCCTCAGTGCAGTGTGCTCTCTGCATTGTGCTTCTCTGGCGCTGAAAATGCGATTCCGCAAGTCTCAGCGCTCTACGAGCAAGGGAAAGCGGTTTTTCAGACATTCGCATGTGTGCAGCTGAATGGGGCAGTTTTCTTTGACTTTTGTCACGTGTTTGGGGTCGACTATGATATGAAATGTGATTGTTTACGTTAAAATGCCAAAATTCATAATAAACATAGGAAAATCATAAAAAAAAATGAATTTTGATATGAAATATGATTTTTTTCTTCAAAGTGCAAAAAATCATATGAATCATGGAAAAGCTGATATTCCGTGAAAATTCACTTAACATAGTCAACTTTCATCATTTTTCATCGAACTGGCTCGTTTCCTGCCTCAGTGCAGTGTGCTCTCTGCATTGTGCTTCTCTGGCGCTGAAAATGCGATTCCGCAAGTCTCAGCGCTCTACGAGCAAGGGAAAGCGGTTTTTCAGACAATCGCATGTGTGCAGCTGAATGGGGCAGTTTTCTTTGACTTTTGTCACATGTTTGGGGTCGACTATGATATGAAATGTGATTGTTTACGTTAAAATGCCAAAATTCATAATAAACATAGGAAAATCATAAAAAAAATGAATTTTGATATGAAATATGATTTTTTTCATCAAAGTGCAAAAAATCATATGAATCATGGAAAAGCTGATATTCCGTGAAAATTCACTTAACATAGTCAACTTTCATCATTTTTCATCGAACTGGCTCGTTTCCTGCCTCAGTGCAGCGTGCTCTCTGCATTGTGCTTCTCTGGCGCTGAAAATGCGATTCCGCAAGTCTCAGCGCTCTACGAGCAAGGGAAAGCGGTTTTTCAGACAATCGCATGTGTGCAGCTGAATGGGGCAGTTTTCTTTGACTTTTGTCACATGTTTGGGGTCGACTATGATATGAAATGTGATTGTTTACGTTAAAATGCCAAAATTCATAATAAACATAGGAAAATCATAAAAAAAATGAATTTTGATATGAAATATGATTTTTTTCATCAAAGTGCAAAAAATCATATGAATCATGGAAAAGCTGATATTCCGTGAAAATTCACTTAACATAGTCAACTTTCATCATTTTTCATCGAACTGGCTCGTTTCCTGCCTCAGTGCAGCGTGCTCTCTGCATTGTGCTTCTCTGGCGCTGAAAATGCGATTCCGCAAGTCTCAGCGCTCTACGAGCAAGGGAAAGCGGTTTTTCAGACAATCGCATGTGTGCAGCTGAATGGGGCAGTTTTCTTTGACTTTTGTCACATGTTTGGGGTCGACTATGATATGAAATGTGATTGTTTACGTTAAAATGCCAAAATTCATAATAAACATAGGAAAATCATAAAAAAAATGAATTTTGATATGAAATATGATTTTTTTCATCAAAGTCCAAAAATTCATTAGAAACAAGGAAAAAGTGAAATTCCATGAAAATTCAATAAACATAGTCAACTTTCATCATTTTTCATCGAACTGGCTCGTTTCCTGCCTCAGTGCAGTGTGCTCTCTGCATTGTGCTTCTCTGGCGCTGAAAATGCGATTCCGCAAGTCTCAGCGCTCTACGAGCAAGGGAAAGCGGTTTTTCAGACAATCGCATGTGTGCAGCTGAATGGGGCAGTTTTCTTTGACTTTTGTCACATGTTTGGGGTCGACTATGATATGAAATGTGATTGTTTACGTTAAAATGCCAAAATTCATAATAAACATAGGAAAATCATAAAAAAAATGAATTTTGATATGAAATATGATTTTTTTCATCAAAGTGCAAAAAATCATATGAATCATGGAAAAGCTGATATTCCGTGAAAATTCACTTAACATAGTCAACTTTCATCATTTTTCATCGAACTGGCTCGTTTCCTGCCTCAGTGCAGCGTGCTCTCTGCATTGTGCTTCTCTGGCGCTGAAAATGCGATTCCGCAAGTCTCAGCGCTCTACGAGCAAGGGAAAGCGGTTTTTCAGACAATCGCATGTGTGCAGCTGAATGGGGCAGTTTTCTTTGACTTTTGTCACATGTTTGGGGTCGACTATGATATGAAATGTGATTGTTTACGTTAAAATGCCAAAATTCATAATAAACATAGGAAAATCATAAAAAAAATGAATTTTGATATGAAATATGATTTTTTTCATCAAAGTGCAAAAAATCATATGAATCATGGAAAAGCTGATATTCCGTGAAAATTCACTTAACATAGTCAACTTTCATCATTTTTCATCGAACTGGCTCGTTTCCTGCCTCAGTGCAGTGTGCTCTCTGCATTGTGCTTCTCTGGCGCTGAAAATGCGATTCCGCAAGTCTCAGCGCTCTACGAGCAAGGGAAAGCGGTTTTTCAGACAATCGCATGTGTGCAGCTGAATGGGGCAGTTTTCTTTGACTTTTGTCACATGTTTGGGGTCGACTATGATATGAAATGTGATTGTTTACGTTAAAATGCCAAAATTCATAATAAACATAGGAAAATCATAAAAAAAATGAATTTTGATATGAAATATGATTTTTTTCATCAAAGTGCAAAAAATCATATGAATCATGGAAAAGCTGATATTCCGTGAAAATTCACTTAACATAGTCAACTTTCATCATTTTTCATCGAACTGGCTCGTTTCCTGCCTCAGTGCAGTGTGCTCTCTGCATTGTGCTTCTCTGGCGCTGAAAATGCGATTCCGCAAGTCTCAGCGCTCTACGAGCAAGGGAAAGCGGTTTTTCAGACAATCGCATGTGTGCAGCTGAATGGGGCAGTTTTCTTTGACTTTTGTCACATGTTTGGGGTCGACTATGATATGAAATGTGATTGTTTACGTTAAAATGCCAAAATTCATAATAAACATAGGAAAATCATAAAAAAAATGAATTTTGATATGAAATATGATTTTTTTCATCAAAGTGCAAAAAATCATATGAATCATGGAAAAGCTGATATTCCGTGAAAATTCACTTAACATAGTCAACTTTCATCATTTTTCATCGAACTGGCTCGTTTCCTGCCTCAGTGCAGTGTGCTCTCTGCATTGTGCTTCTCTGGCGCTGAAAATGCGATTCCGCAAGTCTCAGCGCTCTACGAGCAAGGGAAAGCGGTTTTTCAGACAATCGCATGTGTGCAGCTGAATGGGGCAGTTTTCTTTGACTTTTGTCACATGTTTGGGGTCGACTATGATATGAAATGTGATTGTTTACGTTAAAATGCCAAAATTCATAATAAACATAGGAAAATCATAAAAAAAATGAATTTTGATATGAAATATGATTTTTTTCATCAAAGTGCAAAAAATCATATGAATCATGGAAAAGCTGATATTCCGTGAAAATTCACTTAACATAGTCAACTTTCATCATTTTTCATCGAACTGGCTCGTTTCCTGCCTCAGTGCAGTGTGCTCTCTGCATTGTGCTTCTCTGGCGCTGAAAATGCGATTCCGCAAGTCTCAGCGCTCTACGAGCAAGGGAAAGCGGTTTTTCAGACAATCGCATGTGTGCAGCTGAATGGGGCAGTTTTCTTTGACTTTTGTCACATGTTTGGGGTCGACTATGATATGAAATGTGATTGTTTACGTTAAAATGCCAAAATTCATAATAAACATAGGAAAATCATAAAAAAAATGAATTTTGATATGAAATATGATTTTTTTCATCAAAGTCCAAAAATTCATTAGAAACAAGGAAAAAGTGAAATTCCATGAAAATTCACTTAACATAGTCAACTTTCATCATTTTTCATCGAACTGGCTCGTTTCCTGCCTCAGTGCAGTGTGCTCTCTGCATTGTGCTTCTCTGGCGCTGAAAATGCGATTCCGCAAGTCTCAGCGCTCTACGAGCAAGGGAAAGCGGTTTTTCAGACAATCGCATGTGTGCAGCTGAATGGGGCAGTTTTCTTTGACTTTTGTCACATGTTTGGGGTCGACTATGATATGAAATGTGATTGTTTACGTTAAAATGCCAAAATTCATAATAAACATAGGAAAATCATAAAAAAAATGAATTTTGATATGAAATATGATTTTTTTCATCAAAGTGCAAAAAATCATATGAATCATGGAAAAGCTGATATTCCGTGAAAATTCACTTAACATAGTCAACTTTCATCATTTTTCATCGAACTGGCTCGTTTCCTGCCTCAGTGCAGCGTGCTCTCTGCATTGTGCTTCTCTGGCGCTGAAAATGCGATTCCGCAAGTCTCAGCGCTCTACGAGCAAGGGAAAGCGGTTTTTCAGACAATCGCATGTGTGCAGCTGAATGGGGCAGTTTTCTTTGACTTTTGTCACATGTTTGGGGTCGACTATGATATGAAATGTGATTGTTTACGTTAAAATGCCAAAATTCATAATAAACATAGGAAAATCATAAAAAAAATGAATTTTGATATGAAATATGATTTTTTTCATCAAAGTGCAAAAAATCATATGAATCATGGAAAAGCTGATATTCCGTGAAAATTCACTTAACATAGTCAACTTTCATCATTTTTCATCGAACTGGCTCGTTTCCTGCCTCAGTGCAGCGTGCTCTCTGCATTGTGCTTCTCTGGCGCTGAAAATGCGATTCCGCAAGTCTCAGCGCTCTACGAGCAAGGGAAAGCGGTTTTTCAGACAATCGCATGTGTGCAGCTGAATGGGGCAGTTTTCTTTGACTTTTGTCACATGTTTGGGGTCGACTATGATATGAAATGTGATTGTTTACGTTAAAATGCCAAAATTCATAATAAACATAGGAAAATCATAAAAAAAATGAATTTTGATATGAAATATGATTTTTTTCATCAAAGTCCAAAAATTCATTAGAAACAAGGAAAAAGTGAAATTCCATGAAAATTCAATAAACATAGTCAACTTTCATCATTTTTCATCGAACTGGCTCGTTTCCTGCCTCAGTGCAGTGTGCTCTCTGCATTGTGCTTCTATGGCGCTGAAAATGCGATTCCGCAAGTCTCAGCGCTCTACGAGCAAGGGAAAGCGGTTTTTCAGACAATCGCATGTGTGCAGCTGAATGGGGCAGTTTTCTTTGACTTTTGTCACGTGTTTGGGGTCGACTATGATATGAAATGTGATTGTTTACGTTAAAATGCCAAAATTCATAATAAACATAGGAAAATCATAAAAAAAATGAATTTTGATATGAAATATGATTTTTTTCATCAAAGTGCAAAAAATCATATGAATCATGGAAAAGCTGATATTCCGTGAAAATTCACTTAACATAGTCAACTTTCATCATTTTTCATCGAACTGGCTCGTTTCCTGCCTCAGTGCAGTGTGCTCTCTGCATTGTGCTTCTCTGGCGCTGAAAATGCGATTCCGCAAGTCTCAGCGCTCTACGAGCAAGGGAAAGCGGTTTTTCAGACAATCGCATGTGTGCAGCTGAATGGGGCAGTTTTCTTTGACTTTTGTCACATGTTTGGGGTCGACTATGATATGAAATGTGATTGTTTACGTTAAAATGCCAAAATTCATAATAAACATAGGAAAATCATAAAAAAAATGAATTTTGATATGAAATATGATTTTTTTCATCAAAGTGCAAAAAATCATATGAATCATGGAAAAGCTGATATTCCGTGAAAATTCACTTAACATAGTCAACTTTCATCATTTTTCATCGAACTGGCTCGTTTCCTGCCTCAGTGCAGCGTGCTCTCTGCATTGTGCTTCTCTGGCGCTGAAAATGCGATTCCGCAAGTCTCAGCGCTCTACGAGCAAGGGAAAGCGGTTTTTCAGACAATCGCATGTGTGCAGCTGAATGGGGCAGTTTTCTTTGACTTTTGTCACATGTTTGGGGTCGACTATGATATGAAATGTGATTGTTTACGTTAAAATGCCAAAATTCATAATAAACATAGGAAAATCATAAAAAAAATGAATTTTGATATGAAATATGATTTTTTTCATCAAAGTGCAAAAAATCATATGAATCATGGAAAAGCTGATATTCCGTGAAAATTCACTTAACATAGTCAACTTTCATCATTTTTCATCGAACTGGCTCGTTTCCTGCCTCAGTGCAGCGTGCTCTCTGCATTGTGCTTCTCTGGCGCTGAAAATGCGATTCCGCAAGTCTCAGCGCTCTACGAGCAAGGGAAAGCGGTTTTTCAGACAATCGCATGTGTGCAGCTGAATGGGGCAGTTTTCTTTGACTTTTGTCACATGTTTGGGGTCGACTATGATATGAAATGTGATTGTTTACGTTAAAATGCCAAAATTCATAATAAACATAGGAAAATCATAAAAAAAATGAATTTTGATATGAAATATGATTTTTTTCATCAAAGTCCAAAAATTCATTAGAAACAAGGAAAAAGTGAAATTCCATGAAAATTCAATAAACATAGTCAACTTTCATCATTTTTCATCGAACTGGCTCGTTTCCTGCCTCAGTGCAGTGTGCTCTCTGCATTGTGCTTCTCTGGCGCTGAAAATGCGATTCCGCAAGTCTCAGCGCTCTACGAGCAAGGGAAAGCGGTTTTTCAGACAATCGCATGTGTGCAGCTGAATGGGGCAGTTTTCTTTGACTTTTGTCACATGTTTGGGGTCGACTATGATATGAAATGTGATTGTTTACGTTAAAATGCCAAAATTCATAATAAACATAGGAAAATCATAAAAAAAATGAATTTTGATATGAAATATGATTTTTTTCATCAAAGTGCAAAAAATCATATGAATCATGGAAAAGCTGATATTCCGTGAAAATTCACTTAACATAGTCAACTTTCATCATTTTTCATCGAACTGGCTCGTTTCCTGCCTCAGTGCAGTGTGCTCTCTGCATTGTGCTTCTCTGGCGCTGAAAATGCGATTCCGCAAGTCTCAGCGCTCTACGAGCAAGGGAAAGCGGTTTTTCAGACAATCGCATGTGTGCAGCTGAATGGGGCAGTTTTCTTTGACTTTTGTCACATGTTTGGGGTCGACTATGATATGAAATGTGATTGTTTACGTTAAAATGCCAAAATTCATAATAAACATAGGAAAATCATAAAAAAAATGAATTTTGATATGAAATATGATTTTTTTCATCAAAGTGCAAAAAATCATATGAATCATGGAAAAGCTGATATTCCGTGAAAATTCACTTAACATAGTCAACTTTCATCATTTTTCATCGAACTGGCTCGTTTCCTGCCTCAGTGCAGCGTGCTCTCTGCATTGTGCTTCTCTGGCGCTGAAAATGCGATTCCGCAAGTCTCAGCGCTCTACGAGCAAGGGAAAGCGGTTTTTCAGACAATCGCATGTGTGCAGCTGAATGGGGCAGTTTTCTTTGACTTTTGTCACCTGTTTGGGGTCGACTATGATATGAAATGTGATTGTTTACGTTAAAATGCCAAAATTCATAATAAACATAGGAAAATCATAAAAAAAATGAATTTTGATATGAAATATGATTTTTTTCATCAAAGTGCAAAAAATCATATGAATCATGGAAAAGCTGATATTCCGTGAAAATTCACTTAACATAGTCAACTTTCATCATTTTTCATCGAACTGGCTCGTTTCCTGCCTCAGTGCAGTGTGCTCTCTGCATTGTGCTTCTCTGGCGCTGAAAATGCGATTCCGCAAGTCTCAGCGCTCTACGAGCAAGGGAAAGCGGTTTTTCAGACAATCGCATGTGTGCAGCTGAATGGGGCAGTTTTCTTTGACTTTTGTCACGTGTTTGGGGTCGACTATGATATGAAATGTGATTGTTTACGTTAAAATGCCAAAATTCATAATAAACATAGGAAAATCATAAAAAAAATGAATTTTGATATGAAATATGATTTTTTTCATCAAAGTGCAAAAAATCATATGAATCATGGAAAAGCTGATATTCCGTGAAAATTCACTTAACATAGTCAACTTTCATCATTTTTCATCGAACTGGCTCGTTTCCTGCCTCAGTGCAGTGTGCTCTCTGCATTGTGCTTCTCTGGCGCTGAAAATGCGATTCCGCAAGTCTCAGCGCTCTACGAGCAAGGGAAAGCGGTTTTTCAGACAATCGCATGTGTGCAGCTGAATGGGGCAGTTTTCTTTGACTTTTGTCACATGTTTGGGGTCGACTATGATATGAAATGTGATTGTTTACGTTAAAATGCCAAAATTCATAATAAACATAGGAAAATCATAAAAAAAATGAATTTTGATATGAAATATGATTTTTTTCATCAAAGTGCAAAAAATCATATGAATCATGGAAAAGCTGATATTCCGTGAAAATTCACTTAACATAGTCAACTTTCATCATTTTTCATCGAACTGGCTCGTTTCCTGCCTCAGTGCAGCGTGCTCTCTGCATTGTGCTTCTCTGGCGCTGAAAATGCGATTCCGCAAGTCTCAGCGCTCTACGAGCAAGGGAAAGCGGTTTTTCAGACAATCGCATGTGTGCAGCTGAATGGGGCAGTTTTCTTTGACTTTTGTCACATGTTTGGGGTCGACTATGATATGAAATGTGATTGTTTACGTTAAAATGCCAAAATTCATAATAAACATAGGAAAATCATAAAAAAAATGAATTTTGATATGAAATATGATTTTTTTCATCAAAGTGCAAAAAATCATATGAATCATGGAAAAGCTGATATTCCGTGAAAATTCACTTAACATAGTCAACTTTCATCATTTTTCATCGAACTGGCTCGTTTCCTGCCTCAGTGCAGTGTGCTCTCTGCATTGTGCTTCTCTGGCGCTGAAAATGCGATTCCGCAAGTCTCAGCGCTCTACGAGCAAGGGAAAGCGGTTTTTCAGACAATCGCATGTGTGCAGCTGAATGGGGCAGTTTTCTTTGACTTTTGTCACATGTTTGGGGTCGACTATGATATGAAATGTGATTGTTTACGTTAAAATGCCAAAATTCATAATAAACATAGGAAAATCATAAAAAAAATGAATTTTGATATGAAATATGATTTTTTTCATCAAAGTGCAAAAAATCATATGAATCATGGAAAAGCTGATATTCCGTGAAAATTCACTTAACATAGTCAACTTTCATCATTTTTCATCGAACTGGCTCGTTTCCTGCCTCAGTGCAGTGTGCTCTCTGCATTGTGCTTCTCTGGCGCTGAAAATGCGATTCCGCAAGTCTCAGCGCTCTACGAGCAAGGGAAAGCGGTTTTTCAGACAATCGCATGTGTGCAGCTGAATGGGGCAGTTTTCTTTGACTTTTGTCACATGTTTGGGGTCGACTATGATATGAAATGTGATTGTTTACGTTAAAATGCCAAAATTCATAATAAACATAGGAAAATCATAAAAAAAATGAATTTTGATATGAAATATGATTTTTTTCATCAAAGTGCAAAAAATCATATGAATCATGGAAAAGCTGATATTCCGTGAAAATTCACTTAACATAGTCAACTTTCATCATTTTTCATCGAACTGGCTCGTTTCCTGCCTCAGTGCAGTGTGCTCTCTGCATTGTGCTTCTCTGGCGCTGAAAATGCGATTCCGCAAGTCTCAGCGCTCTACGAGCAAGGGAAAGCGGTTTTTCAGACAATCGCATGTGTGCAGCTGAATGGGGCAGTTTTCTTTGACTTTTGTCACATGTTTGGGGTCGACTATGATATGAAATGTGATTGTTTACGTTAAAATGCCAAAATTCATAATAAACATAGGAAAATCATAAAAAAAATGAATTTTGATATGAAATATGATTTTTTTCATCAAAGTGCAAAAAATCATATGAATCATGGAAAAGCTGATATTCCGTGAAAATTCACTTAACATAGTCAACTTTCATCATTTTTCATCGAACTGGCTCGTTTCCTGCCTCAGTGCAGCGTGCTCTCTGCATTGTGCTTCTCTGGCGCTGAAAATGCGATTCCGCAAGTCTCAGCGCTCTACGAGCAAGGGAAAGCGGTTTTTCAGACAATCGCATGTGTGCAGCTGAATGGGGCAGTTTTCTTTGACTTTTGTCACATGTTTGGGGTCGACTATGATATGAAATGTGATTGTTTACGTTAAAATGCCAAAATTCATAATAAACATAGGAAAATCATAAAAAAAATGAATTTTGATATGAAATATGATTTTTTTCATCAAAGTCCAAAAATTCATTAGAAACAAGGAAAAAGTGAAATTCCATGAAAATTCAATAAACATAGTCAACTTTCATCATTTTTCATCGAACTGGCTCGTTTCCTGCCTCAGTGCAGTGTGCTCTCTGCATTGTGCTTCTCTGGCGCTGAAAATGCGATTCCGCAAGTCTCAGCGCTCTACGAGCAAGGGAAAGCGGTTTTTCAGACAATCGCATGTGTGCAGCTGAATGGGGCAGTTTTCTTTGACTTTTGTCACGTGTTTGGGGTCGACTATGATATGAAATGTGATTGTTTACGTTAAAATGCCAAAATTCATAATAAACATAGGAAAATCATAAAAAAAATGAATTTTGATATGAAATATGATTTTTTTCATCAAAGTGCAAAAAATCATATGAATCATGGAAAAGCTGATATTCCGTGAAAATTCACTTAACATAGTCAACTTTCATCATTTTTCATCGAACTGACTCGTTTCCTGCCTCAGTGCAGTGTGCTCTCTGCATTGTGCTTCTCTGGCGCTGAAAATGCGATTCCGCAAGTCTCAGCGCTCTACGAGCAAGGGAAAGCGGTTTTTCAGACAATCGCATGTGTGCAGCTGAATGGGGCAGTTTTCTTTGACTTTTGTCACAATTTTGGGGTCGACTATGATATGAAATGTGATTGTTTACGTTAAAATGCCAAAATTCATAATAAACATAGGAAAATCATAAAAAAAATGAATTTTGATATGAAATATGATTTTTTTCATCAAAGTGCAAAAAATCATATGAATCATGGAAAAGCTGATATTCCGTGAAAATTCACTTAACATAGTCAACTTTCATCATTTTTCATCGAACTGGCTCGTTTCCTGCCTCAGTGCAGTGTGCTCTCTGCATTGTGCTTCTCTGGCGCTGAAAATGCGATTCCGCAAGTCTCAGCGCTCTACGAGCAAGGGAAAGCGGTTTTTCAGACAATCGCATGTGTGCAGCTGAATGGGGCAGTTTTCTTTGACTTTTGTCACATGTTTGGGGTCGACTATGATATGAAATGTGATTGTTTACGTTAAAATGCCAAAATTCATAATAAACATAGGAAAATCATAAAAAAAATGAATTTTGATATGAAATATGATTTTTTTCATCAAAGTGCAAAAAATCATATGAATCATGGAAAAGCTGATATTCCGTGAAAATTCACTTAACATAGTCAACTTTCATCATTTTTCATCGAACTGGCTCGTTTCCTGCCTCAGTGCAGTGTGCTCTCTGCATTGTGCTTCTCTGGCGCTGAAAATGCGATTCCGCAAGTCTCAGCGCTCTACGAGCAAGGGAAAGCGGTTTTTCAGACAATCGCATGTGTGCAGCTGAATGGGGCAGTTTTCTTTGACTTTTGTCACGTGTTTGGGGTCGACTATGATATGAAATGTGATTGTTTACGTTAAAATGCCAAAATTCATAATAAACATAGGAAAATCATAAAAAAAATGAATTTTGATATGAAATATGATTTTTTTCATCAAAGTGCAAAAAATCATATGAATCATGGAAAAGCTGATATTCCGTGAAAATTCACTTAACATAGTCAACTTTCATCATTTTTCATCGAACTGGCTCGTTTCCTGCCTCAGTGCAGTGTGCTCTCTGCATTGTGCTTCTCTGGCGCTGAAAATGCGATTCCGCAAGTCTCAGCGCTCTACGAGCAAGGGAAAGCGGTTTTTCAGACAATCGCATGTGTGCAGCTGAATGGGGCAGTTTTCTTTGACTTTTGTCACGTGTTTGGGGTCGACTATGATATGAAATGTGATTGTTTACGTTAAAATGCCAAAATTCATAATAAACATAGGAAAATCATAAAAAAAATGAATTTTGATATGAAATATGATTTTTTTCATCAAAGTGCAAAAAATCATATGAATCATGGAAAAGCTGATATTCCGTGAAAATTCACTTAACATAGTCAACTTTCATCATTTTTCATCGAACTGGCTCGTTTCCTGCCTCAGTGCAGTGTGCTCTCTGCATTGTGCTTCTCTGGCGCTGAAAATGCGATTCCGCAAGTCTCAGCGCTCTACGAGCAAGGGAAAGCGGTTTTTCAGACAATCGCATGTGTGCAGCTGAATGGGGCAGTTTTCTTTGACTTTTGTCACATGTTTGGGGTCGACTATGATATGAAATGTGATTGTTTACGTTAAAATGCCAAAATTCATAATAAACATAGGAAAATCATAAAAAAAATGAATTTTGATATGAAATATGATTTTTTTCATCAAAGTGCAAAAAATCATATGAATCATGGAAAAGCTGATATTCCGTGAAAATTCACTTAACATAGTCAACTTTCATCATTTTTCATCGAACTGGCTCGTTTCCTGCCTCAGTGCAGTGTGCTCTCTGCATTGTGCTTCTCTGGCGCTGAAAATGCGATTCCGCAAGTCTCAGCGCTCTACGAGCAAGGGAAAGCGGTTTTTCAGACAATCGCATGTGTGCAGCTGAATGGGGCAGTTTTCTTTGACTTTTGTCACATGTTTGGGGTCGACTATGATATGAAATGTGATTGTTTACGTTAAAATGCCAAAATTCATAATAAACATAGGAAAATCATAAAAAAAATGAATTTTGATATGAAATATGATTTTTTTCATCAAAGTGCAAAAAATCATATGAATCATGGAAAAGCTGATATTCCGTGAAAATTCACTTAACATAGTCAACTTTCATCATTTTTCATCGAACTGGCTCGTTTCCTGCCTCAGTGCAGTGTGCTCTCTGCATTGTGCTTCTCTGGCGCTGAAAATGCGATTCCGCAAGTCTCAGCGCTCTACGAGCAAGGGAAAGCGGTTTTTCAGACAATCGCATGTGTGCAGCTGAATGGGGCAGTTTTCTTTGACTTTTGTCACATGTTTGGGGTCGACTATGATATGAAATGTGATTGTTTACGTTAAAATGCCAAAATTCATAATAAACATAGGAAAATCATAAAAAAAATGAATTTTGATATGAAATATGATTTTTTTCATCAAAGTGCAAAAAATCATATGAATCATGGAAAAGCTGATATTCCGTGAAAATTCACTTAACATAGTCAACTTTCATCATTTTTCATCGAACTGGCTCGTTTCCTGCCTCAGTGCAGCGTGCTCTCTGCATTGTGCTTCTCTGGCGCTGAAAATGCGATTCCGCAAGTCTCAGCGCTCTACGAGCAAGGGAAAGCGGTTTTTCAGACAATCGCATGTGTGCAGCTGAATGGGGCAGTTTTCTTTGACTTTTGTCACGTGTTTGGGGTCGACTATGATATGAAATGTGATTGTTTACGTTAAAATGCCAAAATTCATAATAAACATAGGAAAATCATAAAAAAAATGAATTTTGATATGAAATATGATTTTTTTCTTCAAAGTGCAAAAAATCATATGAATCATGGAAAAGCTGATATTCCGTGAAAATTCACTTAACATAGTCAACTTTCATCATTTTTCATCGAACTGACTCGTTTCCTGCCTCAGTGCAGTGTGCTCTCTGCATTGTGCTTCTCTGGCGCTGAAAATGCGATTCCGCAAGTCTCAGCGCTCTACGAGCAAGGGAAAGCGGTTTTTCAGACAATCGCATGTGTGCAGCTGAATGGGGCAGTTTTCTTTGACTTTTGTCACATGTTTGGGGTCGACTATGATATGAAATGTGATTGTTTACGTTAAAATGCCAAAATTCATAATAAACATAGGAAAATCATAAAAAAAATGAATTTTGATATGAAATATGATTTTTTTCATCAAAGTGCAAAAAATCATATGAATCATGGAAAAGCTGATATTCCGTGAAAATTCACTTAACATAGTCAACTTTCATCATTTTTCATCGAACTGGCTCGTTTCCTGCCTCAGTGCAGCGTGCTCTCTGCATTGTGCTTCTCTGGCGCTGAAAATGCGATTCCGCAAGTCTCAGCGCTCTACGAGCAAGGGAAAGCGGTTTTTCAGACAATCGCATGTGTGCAGCTGAATGGGGCAGTTTTCTTTGACTTTTGTCACATGTTTGGGGTCGACTATGATATGAAATGTGATTGTTTACGTTAAAATGCCAAAATTCATAATAAACATAGGAAAATCATAAAAAAAATGAATTTTGATATGAAATATGATTTTTTTCATCAAAGTCCAAAAATTCATTAGAAACAAGGAAAAAGTGAAATTCCATGAAAATTCAATAAACATAGTCAACTTTCATCATTTTTCATCGAACTGGCTCGTTTCCTGCCTCAGTGCAGTGTGCTCTCTGCATTGTGCTTCTATGGCGCTGAAAATGCGATTCCGCAAGTCTCAGCGCTCTACGAGCAAGGGAAAGCGGTTTTTCAGACAATCGCATGTGTGCAGCTGAATGGGGCAGTTTTCTTTGACTTTTGTCACGTGTTTGGGGTCGACTATGATATGAAATGTGATTGTTTACGTTAAAATGCCAAAATTCATAATAAACATAGGAAAATCATAAAAAAAATGAATTTTGATATGAAATATGATTTTTTTCATCAAAGTGCAAAAAATCATATGAATCATGGAAAAGCTGATATTCCGTGAAAATTCACTTAACATAGTCAACTTTCATCATTTTTCATCGAACTGGCTCGTTTCCTGCCTCAGTGCAGTGTGCTCTCTGCATTGTGCTTCTCTGGCGCTGAAAATGCGATTCCGCAAGTCTCAGCGCTCTACGAGCAAGGGAAAGCGGTTTTTCAGACAATCGCATGTGTGCAGCTGAATGGGGCAGTTTTCTTTGACTTTTGTCACATGTTTGGGGTCGACTATGATATGAAATGTGATTGTTTACGTTAAAATGCCAAAATTCATAATAAACATAGGAAAATCATAAAAAAAATGAATTTTGATATGAAATATGATTTTTTTCATCAAAGTGCAAAAAATCATATGAATCATGGAAAAGCTGATATTCCGTGAAAATTCACTTAACATAGTCAACTTTCATCATTTTTCATCGAACTGGCTCGTTTCCTGCCTCAGTGCAGTGTGCTCTCTGCATTGTGCTTCTCTGGCGCTGAAAATGCGATTCCGCAAGTCTCAGCGCTCTACGAGCAAGGGAAAGCGGTTTTTCAGACAATCGCATGTGTGCAGCTGAATGGGGCAGTTTTCTTTGACTTTTGTCACATGTTTGGGGTCGACTATGATATGAAATGTGATTGTTTACGTTAAAATGCCAAAATTCATAATAAACATAGGAAAATCATAAAAAAAATGAATTTTGATATGAAATATGATTTTTTTCATCAAAGTGCAAAAAATCATATGAATCATGGAAAAGCTGATATTCCGTGAAAATTCACTTAACATAGTCAACTTTCATCATTTTTCATCGAACTGGCTCGTTTCCTGCCTCAGTGCAGTGTGCTCTCTGCATTGTGCTTCTCTGGCGCTGAAAATGCGATTCCGCAAGTCTCAGCGCTCTACGAGCAAGGGAAAGCGGTTTTTCAGACAATCGCATGTGTGCAGCTGAATGGGGCAGTTTTCTTTGACTTTTGTCACATGTTTGGGGTCGACTATGATATGAAATGTGATTGTTTACGTTAAAATGCCAAAATTCATAATAAACATAGGAAAATCATAAAAAAAATGAATTTTGATATGAAATATGATTTTTTTCATCAAAGTGCAAAAAATCATATGAATCATGGAAAAGCTGATATTCCGTGAAAATTCACTTAACATAGTCAACTTTCATCATTTTTCATCGAACTGGCTCGTTTCCTGCCTCAGTGCAGCGTGCTCTCTGCATTGTGCTTCTCTGGCGCTGAAAATGCGATTCCGCAAGTCTCAGCGCTCTACGAGCAAGGGAAAGCGGTTTTTCAGACAATCGCATGTGTGCAGCTGAATGGGGCAGTTTTCTTTGACTTTTGTCACATGTTTGGGGTCGACTATGATATGAAATGTGATTGTTTACGTTAAAATGCCAAAATTCATAATAAACATAGGAAAATCATAAAAAAAATGAATTTTGATATGAAATATGATTTTTTTCATCAAAGTGCAAAAAATCATATGAATCATGGAAAAGCTGATATTCCGTGAAAATTCACTTAACATAGTCAACTTTCATCATTTTTCATCGAACTGACTCGTTTCCTGCCTCAGTGCAGTGTGCTCTCTGCATTGTGCTTCTCTGGCGCTGAAAATGCGATTCCGCAAGTCTCAGCGCTCTACGAGCAAGGGAAAGCGGTTTTTCAGACAATCGCATGTGTGCAGCTGAATGGGGCAGTTTTCTTTGACTTTTGTCACATGTTTGGGGTCGACTATGATATGAAATGTGATTGTTTACGTTAAAATGCCAAAATTCATAATAAACATAGGAAAATCATAAAAAAAATGAATTTTGATATGAAATATGATTTTTTTCATCAAAGTGCAAAAAATCATATGAATCATGGAAAAGCTGATATTCCGTGAAAATTCACTTAACATAGTCAACTTTCATCATTTTTCATCGAACTGGCTCGTTTCCTGCCTCAGTGCAGTGTGCTCTCTGCATTGTGCTTCTCTGGCGCTGAAAATGCGATTCCGCAAGTCTCAGCGCTCTACGAGCAAGGGAAAGCGGTTTTTCAGACAATCGCATGTGTGCAGCTGAATGGGGCAGTTTTCTTTGACTTTTGTCACATGTTTGGGGTCGACTATGATATGAAATGTGATTGTTTACGTTAAAATGCCAAAATTCATAATAAACATAGGAAAATCATAAAAAAAATGAATTTTGATATGAAATATGATTTTTTTCATCAAAGTGCAAAAAATCATATGAATCATGGAAAAGCTGATATTCCGTGAAAATTCACTTAACATAGTCAACTTTCATCATTTTTCATCGAACTGGCTCGTTTCCTGCCTCAGTGCAGTGTGCTCTCTGCATTGTGCTTCTCTGGCGCTGAAAATGCGATTCCGCAAGTCTCAGCGCTCTACGAGCAAGGGAAAGCGGTTTTTCAGACAATCGCATGTGTGCAGCTGAATGGGGCAGTTTTCTTTGACTTTTGTCACATGTTTGGGGTCGACTATGATATGAAATGTGATTGTTTACGTTAAAATGCCAAAATTCATAATAAACATAGGAAAATCATAAAAAAAATGAATTTTGATATGAAATATGATTTTTTTCATCAAAGTGCAAAAAATCATATGAATCATGGAAAAGCTGATATTCCGTGAAAATTCACTTAACATAGTCAACTTTCATCATTTTTCATCGAACTGGCTCGTTTCCTGCCTCAGTGCAGTGTGCTCTCTGCATTGTGCTTCTCTGGCGCTGAAAATGCGATTCCGCAAGTCTCAGCGCTCTACGAGCAAGGGAAAGCGGTTTTTCAGACAATCGCATGTGTGCAGCTGAATGGGGCAGTTTTCTTTGACTTTTGTCACATGTTTGGGGTCGACTATGATATGAAATGTGATTGTTTACGTTAAAATGCCAAAATTCATAATAAACATAGGAAAATCATAAAAAAAATGAATTTTGATATGAAATATGATTTTTTTCATCAAAGTGCAAAAAATCATATGAATCATGGAAAAGCTGATATTCCGTGAAAATTCACTTAACATAGTCAACTTTCATCATTTTTCATCGAACTGGCTCGTTTCCTGCCTCAGTGCAGTGTGCTCTCTGCATTGTGCTTCTCTGGCGCTGAAAATGCGATTCCGCAAGTCTCAGCGCTCTACGAGCAAGGGAAAGCGGTTTTTCAGACAATCGCATGTGTGCAGCTGAATGGGGCAGTTTTCTTTGACTTTTGTCACATGTTTGGGGTCGACTATGATATGAAATGTGATTGTTTACGTTAAAATGCCAAAATTCATAATAAACATAGGAAAATCATAAAAAAAATGAATTTTGATATGAAATATGATTTTTTTCATCAAAGTGCAAAAAATCATATGAATCATGGAAAAGCTGATATTCCGTGAAAATTCACTTAACATAGTCAACTTTCATCATTTTTCATCGAACTGGCTCGTTTCCTGCCTCAGTGCAGTGTGCTCTCTGCATTGTGCTTCTCTGGCGCTGAAAATGCGATTCCGCAAGTCTCAGCGCTCTACGAGCAAGGGAAAGCGGTTTTTCAGACAATCGCATGTGTGCAGCTGAATGGGGCAGTTTTCTTTGACTTTTGTCACATGTTTGGGGTCGACTATGATATGAAATGTGATTGTTTACGTTAAAATGCCAAAATTCATAATAAACATAGGAAAATCATAAAAAAAATGAATTTTGATATGAAATATGATTTTTTTCATCAAAGTGCAAAAAATCATATGAATCATGGAAAAGCTGATATTCCGTGAAAATTCACTTAACATAGTCAACTTTCATCATTTTTCATCGAACTGGCTCGTTTCCTGCCTCAGTGCAGTGTGCTCTCTGCATTGTGCTTCTCTGGCGCTGAAAATGCGATTCCGCAAGTCTCAGCGCTCTACGAGCAAGGGAAAGCGGTTTTTCAGACAATCGCATGTGTGCAGCTGAATGGGGCAGTTTTCTTTGACTTTTGTCACATGTTTGGGGTCGACTATGATATGAAATGTGATTGTTTACGTTAAAATGCCAAAATTCATAATAAACATAGGAAAATCATAAAAAAAATGAATTTTGATATGAAATATGATTTTTTTCATCAAAGTGCAAAAAATCATATGAATCATGGAAAAGCTGATATTCCGTGAAAATTCACTTAACATAGTCAACTTTCATCATTTTTCATCGAACTGGCTCGTTTCCTGCCTCAGTGCAGTGTGCTCTCTGCATTGTGCTTCTCTGGCGCTGAAAATGCGATTCCGCAAGTCTCAGCGCTCTACGAGCAAGGGAAAGCGGTTTTTCAGACAATCGCATGTGTGCAGCTGAATGGGGCAGTTTTCTTTGACTTTTGTCACATGTTTGGGGTCGACTATGATATGAAATGTGATTGTTTACGTTAAAATGCCAAAATTCATAATAAACATAGGAAAATCATAAAAAAAATGAATTTTGATATGAAATATGATTTTTTTCATCAAAGTGCAAAAAATCATATGAATCATGGAAAAGCTGATATTCCGTGAAAATTCACTTAACATAGTCAACTTTCATCATTTTTCATCGAACTGGCTCGTTTCCTGCCTCAGTGCAGTGTGCTCTCTGCATTGTGCTTCTCTGGCGCTGAAAATGCGATTCCGCAAGTCTCAGCGCTCTACGAGCAAGGGAAAGCGGTTTTTCAGACAATCGCATGTGTGCAGCTGAATGGGGCAGTTTTCTTTGACTTTTGTCACATGTTTGGGGTCGACTATGATATGAAATGTGATTGTTTACGTTAAAATGCCAAAATTCATAATAAACATAGGAAAATCATAAAAAAAATGAATTTTGATATGAAATATGATTTTTTTCATCAAAGTGCAAAAAATCATATGAATCATGGAAAAGCTGATATTCCGTGAAAATTCACTTAACATAGTCAACTTTCATCATTTTTCATCGAACTGGCTCGTTTCCTGCCTCAGTGCAGTGTGCTCTCTGCATTGTGCTTCTCTGGCGCTGAAAATGCGATTCCGCAAGTCTCAGCGCTCTACGAGCAAGGGAAAGCGGTTTTTCAGACAATCGCATGTGTGCAGCTGAATGGGGCAGTTTTCTTTGACTTTTGTCACATGTTTGGGGTCGACTATGATATGAAATGTGATTGTTTACGTTAAAATGCCAAAATTCATAATAAACATAGGAAAATCATAAAAAAAATGAATTTTGATATGAAATATGATTTTTTTCATCAAAGTGCAAAAAATCATATGAATCATGGAAAAGCTGATATTCCGTGAAAATTCACTTAACATAGTCAACTTTCATCATTTTTCATCGAACTGGCTCGTTTCCTGCCTCAGTGCAGTGTGCTCTCTGCATTGTGCTTCTCTGGCGCTGAAAATGCGATTCCGCAAGTCTCAGCGCTCTACGAGCAAGGGAAAGCGGTTTTTCAGACAATCGCATGTGTGCAGCTGAATGGGGCAGTTTTCTTTGACTTTTGTCACATGTTTGGGGTCGACTATGATATGAAATGTGATTGTTTACGTTAAAATGCCAAAATTCATAATAAACATAGGAAAATCATAAAAAAAATGAATTTTGATATGAAATATGATTTTTTTCATCAAAGTGCAAAAAATCATATGAATCATGGAAAAGCTGATATTCCGTGAAAATTCACTTAACATAGTCAACTTTCATCATTTTTCATCGAACTGGCTCGTTTCCTGCCTCAGTGCAGTGTGCTCTCTGCATTGTGCTTCTCTGGCGCTGAAAATGCGATTCCGCAAGTCTCAGCGCTCTACGAGCAAGGGAAAGCGGTTTTTCAGACAATCGCATGTGTGCAGCTGAATGGGGCAGTTTTCTTTGACTTTTGTCACGTGTTTGGGGTCGACTATGATATGAAATGTGATTGTTTACGTTAAAATGCCAAAATTCATAATAAACATAGGAAAATCATAAAAAAAATGAATTTTGATATGAAATATGATTTTTTTCATCAAAGTGCAAAAAATCATATGAATCATGGAAAAGCTGATATTCCGTGAAAATTCACTTAACATAGTCAACTTTCATCATTTTTCATCGAACTGGCTCGTTTCCTGCCTCAGTGCAGTGTGCTCTCTGCATTGTGCTTCTCTGGCGCTGAAAATGCGATTCCGCAAGTCTCAGCGCTCTACGAGCAAGGGAAAGCGGTTTTTCAGACAATCGCATGTGTGCAGCTGAATGGGGCAGTTTTCTTTGACTTTTGTCACATGTTTGGGGTCGACTATGATATGAAATGTGATTGTTTACGTTAAAATGCCAAAATTCATAATAAACATAGGAAAATCATAAAAAAAATGAATTTTGATATGAAATATGATTTTTTTCATCAAAGTGCAAAAAATCATATGAATCATGGAAAAGCTGATATTCCGTGAAAATTCACTTAACATAGTCAACTTTCATCATTTTTCATCGAACTGGCTCGTTTCCTGCCTCAGTGCAGTGTGCTCTCTGCATTGTGCTTCTCTGGCGCTGAAAATGCGATTCCGCAAGTCTCAGCGCTCTACGAGCAAGGGAAAGCGGTTTTTCAGACAATCGCATGTGTGCAGCTGAATGGGGCAGTTTTCTTTGACTTTTGTCACATGTTTGGGGTCGACTATGATATGAAATGTGATTGTTTACGTTAAAATGCCAAAATTCATAATAAACATAGGAAAATCATAAAAAAAATGAATTTTGATATGAAATATGATTTTTTTCATCAAAGTGCAAAAAATCATATGAATCATGGAAAAGCTGATATTCCGTGAAAATTCACTTAACATAGTCAACTTTCATCATTTTTCATCGAACTGGCTCGTTTCCTGCCTCAGTGCAGTGTGCTCTCTGCATTGTGCTTCTCTGGCGCTGAAAATGCGATTCCGCAAGTCTCAGCGCTCTACGAGCAAGGGAAAGCGGTTTTTCAGACAATCGCATGTGTGCAGCTGAATGGGGCAGTTTTCTTTGACTTTTGTCACATGTTTGGGGTCGACTATGATATGAAATGTGATTGTTTACGTTAAAATGCCAAAATTCATAATAAACATAGGAAAATCATAAAAAAAATGAATTTTGATATGAAATATGATTTTTTTCATCAAAGTGCAAAAAATCATATGAATCATGGAAAAGCTGATATTCCGTGAAAATTCACTTAACATAGTCAACTTTCATCATTTTTCATCGAACTGGCTCGTTTCCTGCCTCAGTGCAGTGTGCTCTCTGCATTGTGCTTCTCTGGCGCTGAAAATGCGATTCCGCAAGTCTCAGCGCTCTACGAGCAAGGGAAAGCGGTTTTTCAGACAATCGCATGTGTGCAGCTGAATGGGGCAGTTTTCTTTGACTTTTGTCACATGTTTGGGGTCGACTATGATATGAAATGTGATTGTTTACGTTAAAATGCCAAAATTCATAATAAACATAGGAAAATCATAAAAAAAATGAATTTTGATATGAAATATGATTTTTTTCATCAAAGTGCAAAAAATCATATGAATCATGGAAAAGCTGATATTCCGTGAAAATTCACTTAACATAGTCAACTTTCATCATTTTTCATCGAACTGGCTCGTTTCCTGCCTCAGTGCAGTGTGCTCTCTGCATTGTGCTTCTCTGGCGCTGAAAATGCGATTCCGCAAGTCTCAGCGCTCTACGAGCAAGGGAAAGCGGTTTTTCAGACAATCGCATGTGTGCAGCTGAATGGGGCAGTTTTCTTTGACTTTTGTCACATGTTTGGGGTCGACTATGATATGAAATGTGATTGTTTACGTTAAAATGCCAAAATTCATAATAAACATAGGAAAATCATAAAAAAAATGAATTTTGATATGAAATATGATTTTTTTCATCAAAGTCCAAAAATTCATTAGAAACAAGGAAAAAGTGAAATTCCATGAAAATTCAATAAACATAGTCAACTTTCATCATTTTTCATCGAACTGGCTCGTTTCCTGCCTCAGTGCAGTGTGCTCTCTGCATTGTGCTTCTATGGCGCTGAAAATGCGATTCCGCAAGTCTCAGCGCTCTACGAGCAAGGGAAAGCGGTTTTTCAGACAATCGCATGTGTGCAGCTGAATGGGGCAGTTTTCTTTGACTTTTGTCACATGTTTGGGGTCAACTATGATATGAAATGTGATTGTTTACTTTAAAATGCCAATATTCATAATAAACAAATGAAAGTCATAAAATAAATGAATTTTGATATGAAATATGATTTTTTTCATCAAAGTGCAAAAAATCATATGAATCATGGAAAAGCTGATATTCCGTGAAAATTCATTTAACATAGTCAACTTTCATCATTTTTCATCGAACTGGCTCGTTTCCTGCCTCAGTGCAGCGTGCTCTCTGCATTGTGCTTCTCTGGCGCTGAAAATGCGATTCCGCAAGTCTCAGCGCTCTACGAGCAAGGGAAAGCGGTTTTTCAGACAATCGCATGTGTGCAGCTGAATGGGGCAGTTTTCTTTGACTTTTGTCACATGTTTGGGGTCGACTATGATATGAAATGTGATTGTTTACGTTAAAATGCCAAAATTCATAATAAACATAGGAAAATCATAAAAAAAATGAATTTTGATATGAAATATGATTTTTTTCATCAAAGTGCAAAAAATCATATGAATCATGGAAAAGCTGATATTCCGTGAAAATTCACTTAACATAGTCAACTTTCATCATTTTTCATCGAACTGGCTCGTTTCCTGCCTCAGTGCAGCGTGCTCTCTGCATTGTGCTTCTCTGGCGCTGAAAATGCGATTCCGCAAGTCTCAGCGCTCTACGAGCAAGGGAAAGCGGTTTTTCAGACAATCGCATGTGTGCAGCTGAATGGGGCAGTTTTCTTTTACTTTTGTCACATGTTTGGGGTCGACTATGATATGAAATGTGATTGTTTACGTTAAAATGCCAAAATTCATAATAAACATAGGAAAATCATAAAAAAAATGAATTTTGATATGAAATATGATTTTTTTCATCAAAGTCCAAAAATTCATTAGAAACAAGGAAAAAGTGAAATTCCATGAAAATTCAATAAACATAGTCAACTTTCATCATTTTTCATCGAACTGGCTCGTTTCCTGCCTCAGTGCAGTGTGCTCTCTGCATTGTGCTTCTCTGGCGCTGAAAATGCGATTCCGCAAGTCTCAGCGCTCTACGAGCAAGGGAAAGCGGTTTTTCAGACAATCGCATGTGTGCAGCTGAATGGGGCAGTTTTCTTTGACTTTTGTCACATGTTTGGGGTCGACTATGATATGAAATGTGATTGTTTACGTTAAAATGCCAAAATTCATAATAAACATAGGAAAATCATAAAAAAAATGAATTTTGATATGAAATATGATTTTTTTCATCAAAGTGCAAAAAATCATATGAATCATGGAAAAGCTGATATTCCGTGAAAATTCACTTAACATAGTCAACTTTCATCATTTTTCATCGAACTGGCTCGTTTCCTGCCTCAGTGCAGCGTGCTCTCTGCATTGTGCTTCTCTGGCGCTGAAAATGCGATTCCGCAAGTCTCAGCGCTCTACGAGCAAGGGAAAGCGGTTTTTCAGACAATCGCATGTGTGCAGCTGAATGGGGCAGTTTTCTTTGACTTTTGTCACATGTTTGGGGTCGACTATGATATGAAATGTGATTGTTTACGTTAAAATGCCAAAATTCATAATAAACATAGGAAAATCATAAAAAAAATGAATTTTGATATGAAATATGATTTTTTTCATCAAAGTGCAAAAAATCATATGAATCATGGAAAAGCTGATATTCCGTGAAAATTCACTTAACATAGTCAACTTTCATCATTTTTCATCGAACTGGCTCGTTTCCTGCCTCAGTGCAGTGTGCTCTCTGCATTGTGCTTCTCTGGCGCTGAAAATGCGATTCCGCAAGTCTCAGCGCTCTACGAGCAAGGGAAAGCGGTTTTTCAGACAATCGCATGTGTGCAGCTGAATGGGGCAGTTTTCTTTGACTTTTGTCACATGTTTGGGGTCGACTATGATATGAAATGTGATTGTTTACGTTAAAATGCCAAAATTCATAATAAACATAGGAAAATCATAAAAAAAATGAATTTTGATATGAAATATGATTTTTTTCATCAAAGTCCAAAAATTCATTAGAAACAAGGAAAAAGTGATATTCCATGAAAATTCAATAAACATAGTCAACTTTCATCATTTTTCATCGAACTGGCTCGTTTCCTGCCTCAGTGCAGTGTGCTCTCTGCATTGTGCTTCTCTGGCGCTGAAAATGCGATTCCGCAAGTCTCAGCGCTCTACGAGCAAGGGAAAGCGGTTTTTCAGACAATCGCATGTGTGCAGCTGAATGGGGCAGTTTTCTTTGACTTTTGTCACATGTTTGGGGTCAACTATGATATGAAATGTGATTGTTTACGTTAAAATGCCAATATTCATAATAAAGAAAAGAAAGTCATAAAATAAATGAATTTTGATATGAAATATGATTTTTTTCATCAAAGTGCAAAAAATCATATGAATCATGGAAAAGCTGATATTCCGTGAAAATTCATTTAACATAGTCAACTTTCATCATTTTTCATCGAACTGGCTCGTTTCCTGCCTCAGTGCAGCGTGCTCTCTGCATTGTGCTTCTCTGGCGCTGAAAATGCGATTCCGCAAGTCTCAGCGCTCTACGAGCAAGGGAAAGCGGTTTTTCAGACAATCGCATGTGTGCAGCTGAATGGGGCAGTTTTCTTTGACTTTTGTCACATGTTTGGGGTCGACTATGATATGAAATGTGATTGTTTACGTTAAAATGCCAAAATTCATAATAAACATAGGAAAATCATAAAAAAATGAATTTTGATATGAAATATGATTTTTTTCATCAAAGTGCAAAAAATCATATGAATCATGGAAAAGCTGATATTCCGTGAAAATTCACTTAACATAGTCAACTTTCATCATTTTTCATCGAACTGGCTCGTTTCCTGCCTCAGTGCAGTGTGCTCTCTGCATTGTGCTTCTCTGGCGCTGAAAATGCGATTCCGCAAGTCTCAGCGCTCTACGAGCAAGGGAAAGCGGTTTTTCAGACAATCGCATGTGTGCAGCTGAATGGGGCAGTTTTCTTTGACTTTTGTCACATGTTTGGGGTCGACTATGATATGAAATGTGATTGTTTACGTTAAAATGCCAAAATTCATAATAAACATAGGAAAATCATAAAAAAAATGAATTTTGATATGAAATATGATTTTTTTCATCAAAGTGCAAAAAATCATATGAATCATGGAAAAGCTGATATTCCGTGAAAATTCACTTAACATAGTCAACTTTCATCATTTTTCATCGAACTGGCTCGTTTCCTGCCTCAGTGCAGTGTGCTCTCTGCATTGTGCTTCTCTGGCGCTGAAAATGCGATTCCGCAAGTCTCAGCGCTCTACGAGCAAGGGAAAGCGGTTTTTCAGACAATCGCATGTGTGCAGCTGAATGGGGCAGTTTTCTTTGACTTTTGTCACATGTTTGGGGTCGACTATGATATGAAATGTGATTGTTTACGTTAAAATGCCAAAATTCATAATAAACATAGGAAAATCATAAAAAAAATGAATTTTGATATGAAATATGATTTTTTTCATCAAAGTGCAAAAAATCATATGAATCATGGAAAAGCTGATATTCCGTGAAAATTCACTTAACATAGTCAACTTTCATCATTTTTCATCGAACTGGCTCGTTTCCTGCCTCAGTGCAGTGTGCTCTCTGCATTGTGCTTCTCTGGCGCTGAAAATGCGATTCCGCAAGTCTCAGCGCTCTACGAGCAAGGGAAAGCGGTTTTTCAGACAATCGCATGTGTGCAGCTGAATGGGGCAGTTTTCTTTGACTTTTGTCACATGTTTGGGGTCGACTATGATATGAAATGTGATTGTTTACGTTAAAATGCCAAAATTCATAATAAACATAGGAAAATCATAAAAAAAATGAATTTTGATATGAAATATGATTTTTTTCATCAAAGTGCAAAAAATCATATGAATCATGGAAAAGCTGATATTCCGTGAAAATTCAATAAACATAGTCAACTTTCATCATTTTTCATCGAACTGGCTCGTTTCCTGCCTCAGTGCAGTGTGCTCTCTGCATTGTGCTTCTCTGGCGCTGAAAATGCGATTCCGCAAGTCTCAGCGCTCTACGAGCAAGGGAAAGCGGTTTTTCAGACAATCGCATGTGTGCAGCTGAATGGGGCAGTTTTCTTTGACTTTTGTCACATGTTTGGGGTCGACTATGATATGAAATGTGATTGTTTACGTTAAAATGCCAAAATTCATAATAAACATAGGAAAATCATAAAAAAAATGAATTTTGATATGAAATATGATTTTTTTCATCAAAGTGCAAAAAATCATATGAATCATGGAAAAGCTGATATTCCGTGAAAATTCACTTAACATAGTCAACTTTCATCATTTTTCATCGAACTGGCTCGTTTCCTGCCTCAGTGCAGAGTGCTCTCTGCATTGTGCTTCTCTGGCGCTGAAAATGCGATTCCGCAAGTCTCAGCGCTCTACGAGCAAGGGAAAGCGGTTTTTCAGACAATCGCATGTGTGCAGCTGAATGGGGCAGTTTTCTTTGACTTTTGTTACATGTTTGGGGTCGACTATGATATGAAATGTGATTGTTTACGTTAAAATGCCAAAATTCATAATAAACATAGGAAAATCATAAAAAAAATGAATTTTGATATGAAATATGATTTTTTTCATCAAAGTGCAAAAAATCATATGAATCATGGAAAAGCTGATATTCCGTGAAAATTCACTTAACATAGTCAACTTTCATCATTTTTCATCGAACTGGCTCGTTTCCTGCCTCAGTGCAGTGTGCTCTCTGCATTGTGCTTCTCTGGCGCTGAAAATGCGATTCCGCAAGTCTCAGCGCTCTACGAGCAAGGGAAAGCGGTTTTTCAGACAATCGCATGTGTGCAGCTGAATGGGGCAGTTTTCTTTGACTTTTGTCACATGTTTGGGGTCGACTATGATATGAAATGTGATTGTTTACGTTAAAATGCCAAAATTCATAATAAACATAGGAAAATCATAAAAAAAATGAATTTTGATATGAAATATGATTTTTTTCATCAAAGTCCAAAAATTCATTAGAAACAAGGAAAAAGTGAAATTCCATGAAAATTCAATAAACATAGTCAACTTTCATCATTTTTCATCGAACTGGCTCGTTTCCTGCCTCAGTGCAGTGTGCTCTCTGCATTGTGCTTCTCTGGCGCTGAAAATGCGATTCCGCAAGTCTCAGCGCTCTACGAGCAAGGGAAAGCGGTTTTTCAGACAATCGCATGTGTGCAGCTGAATGGGGCAGTTTTCTTTGACTTTTGTCACATGTTTGGGGTCAACTATGATATGAAATGTGATTGTTTACTTTAAAATGCCAATATTCATAATAAAGAAAAGAAAGTCATAAAATAAATGAATTTTGATATGAAATATGATTTTTTTCATCAAAGTGCAAAAAATCATATGAATCATGGAAAAGCTGATATTCCGTGAAAATTCATTTAACATAGTCAACTTTCATCATTTTTCATCGAACTGGCTCGTTTCCTGCCTCAGTGCAGCGTGCTCTCTGCATTGTGCTTCTCTGGCGCTGAAAATGCGATTCCGCAAGTCTCAGCGCTCTACGAGCAAGGGAAAGCGGTTTTTCAGACAATCGCATGTGTGCAGCTGAATGGGGCAGTTTTCTTTGACTTTTGTCACATGTTTGGGGTCGACTATGATATGAAATGTGATTGTTTACGTTAAAATGCCAAAATTCATAATAAACATAGGAAAATCATAAAAAAAATGAATTTTGATATGAAATATGATTTTTTTCATCAAAGTGCAAAAAATCATATGAATCATGGAAAAGCTGATATTCCGTGAAAATTCACTTAACATAGTCAACTTTCATCATTTTTCATCGAACTGGCTCGTTTCCTGCCTCAGTGCAGCGTGCTCTCTGCATTGTGCTTCTCTGGCGCTGAAAATGCGATTCCGCAAGTCTCAGCGCTCTACGAGCAAGGGAAAGCGGTTTTTCAGACAATCGCATGTGTGCAGCTGAATGGAGCAGTTTTCTTTTACTTTTGTCACATGTTTGGGGTCGACTATGATATGAAATGTGATTGTTTACGTTAAAATGCCAAAATTCATAATAAACATAGGAAAATCATAAAAAAAATGAATTTTGATATGAAATATGATTTTTTTCATCAAAGTCCAAAAATTCATTAGAAACAAGGAAAAAGTGATATTCCATGAAAATTCAATAAACATAGTCAACTTTCATCATTTTTCATCGAACTGGCTCGTTTCCTGCCTCAGTGCAGTGTGCTCTCTGCATTGTGCTTCTCTGGCGCTGAAAATGCGATTCCGCAAGTCTCAGCGCTCTACGAGCAAGGGAAAGCGGTTTTTCAGACAATCGCATGTGTGCAGCTGAATGGGGCAGTTTTCTTTGACTTTTGTCACATGTTTGGGGTCGACTATGATATGAAATGTGATTGTTTACGTTAAAATGCCAAAATTCATAATAAACATAGGAAAATCATAAAAAAAATGAATTTTGATATGAAATATGATTTTTTTCATCAAAGTGCAAAAAATCATATGAATCATGGAAAAGCTGATATTCCGTGAAAATTCACTTAACATAGTCAACTTTCATCATTTTTCATCGAACTGGCTCGTTTCCTGCCTCAGTGCAGCGTGCTCTCTGCATTGTGCTTCTCTGGCGCTGAAAATGCGATTCCGCAAGTCTCAGCGCTCTACGAGCAAGGGAAAGCGGTTTTTCAGACAATCGCATGTGTGCAGCTGAATGGGGCAGTTTTCTTTGACTTTTGTCACATGTTTGGGGTCGACTATGATATGAAATGTGATTGTTTACGTTAAAATACCAAAATTCATAATAAACATAGGAAAATCATAAAAAAAATGAATTTTGATATGAAATATGATTTTTTTCATCAAAGTCCAAAAATTCATTAGAAACAAGGAAAAAGTGATATTCCATGAAAATTCAATAAACATAGTCAACTTTCATCATTTTTCATCGAACTGGCTCGTTTCCTGCCTCAGTGCAGCGTGCTCTCTGCATTGTGCTTCTCTGGCGCTGAAAATGCGATTCCGCAAGTCTCAGCGCTCTACGAGCAAGGGAAAGCGGTTTTTCAGACAATCGCATGTGTGCAGCTGAATGGGGCAGTTTTCTTTTACTTTTGTCACATGTTTGGGGTCGACTATGATATGAAATGTGATTGTTTACGTTAAAATGCCAAAATTCATAATAAACATAGGAAAATCATAAAAAAAAATGAATTTTGATATGAAATATGATTTTTTTCTTCAAAGTGCAAAAAATCATATGAATCATGGAAAAGCTGATATTCCGTGAAAATTCACTTAACATAGTCAACTTTCATCATTTTTCATCGAACTGGCTCGTTTCCTGCCTCAGTGCAGTGTGCTCTCTGCATTGTGCTTCTCTGGCGCTGAAAATGCGATTCCGCAAGTCTCAGCGCTCTACGAGCAAGGGAAAGCGGTTTTTCAGACAATCGCATGTGTGCAGCTGAATGGGGCAGTTTTCTTTGACTTTTGTCACATGTTTGGGGTCGACTATGATATGAAATGTGATTGTTTACGTTAAAATGCCAAAATTCATAATAAACATAGGAAAATCATAAAAAAAATGAATTTTGATATGAAATATGATTTTTTTCATCAAAGTGCAAAAAATCATATGAATCATGGAAAAGCTGATATTCCGTGAAAATTCACTTAACATAGTCAACTTTCATCATTTTTCATCGAACTGGCTCGTTTCCTGCCTCAGTGCAGAGTGCTCTCTGCATTGTGCTTCTCTGGCGCTGAAAATGCGATTCCGCAAGTCTCAGCGCTCTACGAGCAAGGGAAAGCGGTTTTTCAGACAATCGCATGTGTGCAGCTGAATGGGGCAGTTTTCTTTGACTTTTGTCACATGTTTGGGGTCGACTATGATATGAAATGTGATTGTTTACGTTAAAATGCCAAAATTCATAATAAACATAGGAAAATCATAAAAAAAATGAATTTTGATATGAAATATGATTTTTTTCATCAAAGTGCAAAAAATCATATGAATCATGGAAAAGCTGATATTCCGTGAAAATTCACTTAACATAGTCAACTTTCATCATTTTTCATCGAACTGGCTCGTTTCCTGCCTCAGTGCAGCGTGCTCTCTGCATTGTGCTTCTCTGGCGCTGAAAATGCGATTCCGCAAGTCTCAGCGCTCTACGAGCAAGGGAAAGCGGTTTTTCAGACAATCGCATGTGTGCAGCTGAATGGGGCAGTTTTCTTTGACTTTTGTCACAATTTTGGGGTCGACTATGATATGAAATGTGATTGTTTACGTTAAAATGCCAAAATTCATAATAAACATAGGAAAATCATAAAAAAAATGAATTTGATATGAAATATGATTGTTTTCATCAAAGTGCAAAAAATCATATGAATCATGGAAAAGCTGATATTCCGTGAAAATTCACTTAACATAGTCAACTTTCATCATTTTTCATCGAACTGACTCGTTTCCTGCCTCAGTGCAGTGTGCTCTCTGCATTGTGCTTCTCTGGCGCTGAAAATGCGATTCCGCAAGTCTCAGCGCTCTACGAGCAAGGGAAAGCGGTTTTTCAGACAATCGCATGTGTGCAGCTGAATGGGGCAGTTTTCTTTGACTTTTGTCACATGTTTGGGGTCGACTATGATATGAAATGTGATTGTTTACGTTAAAATGCCAAAATTCATAATAAACATAGGAAAATCATAAAAAAAATGAATTTTGATATGAAATATGATTTTTTTCATCAAAGTCCAAAAATTCATTAGAAACAAGGAAAAAGTGATATTCCATGAAAATTCAATAAACATAGTCAACTTTCATCATTTTTCATCGAACTGGCTCGTTTCCTGCCTCAGTGCAGTGTGCTCTCTGCATTGTGCTTCTCTGGCGCTGAAAATGCGATTCCGCAAGTCTCAGCGCTCTACGAGCAAGGGAAAGCGGTTTTTCAGACAATCGCATGTGTGCAGCTGAATGGGGCAGTTTTCTTTGACTTTTGTCACATGTTTGGGGTCGACTATGATATGAAATGTGATTGTTTACGTTAAAATGCCAAAATTCATAATAAACATAGGAAAATCATAAAAAAAATGAATTTTGATATGAAATATGATTTTTTTCATCAAAGTGCAAAAAATCATATGAATCATGGAAAAGCTGATATTCCGTGAAAATTCACTTAACATAGTCAACTTTCATCATTTTTCATCGAACTGGCTCGTTTCCTGCCTCAGTGCAGCGTGCTCTCTGCATTGTGCTTCTCTGGCGCTGAAAATGCGATTCCGCAAGTCTCAGCGCTCTACGAGCAAGGGAAAGCGGTTTTTCAGACAATCGCATGTGTGCAGCTGAATGGGGCAGTTTTCTTTGACTTTTGTCACATGTTTGGGGTCGACTATGATATGAAATGTGATTGTTTACGTTAAAATGCCAAATTTCATAATAAACATAGGAAAATCATAAAAAAATGAATTTTGATATGAAATATGATTTTTTTCATCAAAGTGCAAAAAATCATATGAATCATGGAAAAGCTGATATTCCGTGAAAATTCACTTAACATAGTCAACTTTCATCATTTTTCATCGAACTGGCTCGTTTCCTGCCTCAGTGCAGCGTGCTCTCTGCATTGTGCTTCTCTGGCGCTGAAAATGCGATTCCGCAAGTCTCAGCGCTCTACGAGCAAGGGAAAGCGGTTTTTCAGACAATCGCATGTGTGCAGCTGAATGGAGCAGTTTTCTTTTACTTTTGTCACATGTTTGGGGTCGACTATGATATGAAATGTGATTGTTTACGTTAAAATACCAAAATTCATAATAAACATAGGAAAATCATAAAAAAAATGAAGTTTGATATGAAATATGATTTTTTTCATCAAAGACCAAAAATTCATTAGAAACAAGGAAAAAGTGATATTCCATGAAAATTCAATAAACATAGTCAACTTTCATCATTTTTCATCGAACTGACTCGTTTCCTGCCTCAGTGCAGTGTGCTCTCTGCATTGTGCTTCTCTGGCGCTGAAAATGCGATTCCGCAAGTCTCAGCGCTCTACGAGCAAGGGAAAGCGGTTTTTCAGACAATCGCATGTGTGCAGCTGAATGGGGCAGTTTTCTTTGACTTTTGTCACATGTTTGGGGTCGACTATGATATGAAATGTGATTGTTTACGTTAAAATGCCAAAATTCATAATAAACATAGGAAAATCATAAAAAAAATGAATTTTGATATGAAATATGATTTTTTTCATCAAAGTGCAAAAAATCATATGAATCATGGAAAAGCTGATATTCCGTGAAAATTCACTTAACATAGTCAACTTTCATCATTTTTCATCGAACTGGCTCGTTTCCTGCCTCAGTGCAGAGTGCTCTCTGCATTGTGCTTCTCTGGCGCTGAAAATGCGATTCCGCAAGTCTCAGCGCTCTACGAGCAAGGGAAAGCGGTTTTTCAGACAATCGCATGTGTGCAGCTGAATGGGGCAGTTTTCTTTGACTTTTGTCACATGTTTGGGGTCGACTATGATATGAAATGTGATTGTTTACGTTAAAATGCCAAAATTCATAATAAACATAGGAAAATCATAAAAAAAATGAATTTTGATATGAAATATGATTTTTTTCATCAAAGTGCAAAAAATCATATGAATCATGAAAAGCTGATATTCCGTGAAAATTCACTTAACATAGTCAACTTTCATCATTTTTCATCGAACTGGCTCGTTTCCTGCCTCAGTGCAGCGTGCTCTCTGCATTGTGCTTCTCTGGCGCTGAAAATGCGATTCCGCAAGTCTCAGCGCTCTACGAGCAAGGGAAAGCGGTTTTTCAGACAATCGCATGTGTGCAGCTGAATGGGGCAGTTTTCTTTTACTTTTGTCACATGTTTGGGGTCGACTATGATATGAAATGTGATTGTTTACGTTAAAATGCCAAAATTCATAATAAACATAGGAAAATCATAAAAAAAATGAATTTTGATATGAAATATGATTTTTTTCATCAAAGTGCAAAAAATCATATGAATCATGGAAAAGCTGATATTCCGTGAAAATTCATTTAACATAGTCAACTTTCATCATTTTTCATCGAACTGGCTCGTTTCCTGCCTCAGTGCAGCGTGCTCTCTGCATTGTGCTTCTCTGGCGCTGAAAATGCGATTCCGCAAGTCTCAGCGCTCTACGAGCAAGGGAAAGCGGTTTTTCAGACAATCGCATGTGTGCAGCTGAATGGGGCAGTTTTCTTTGACTTTTGTCACATGTTTGGGGTCGACTATGATATGAAATGTGATTGTTTACGTTAAAATGCCAAAATTCATAATAAACATAGGAAAATCATAAAAAAAATGAATTTTGATATGAAATATGATTTTTTTCATCAATGTGCAAAAAATCATATGAATCATGGAAAAGCTGATATTCCGTGAAAATTCACTTAACATAGTCAACTTTCATCATTTTTCATCGAACTGGCTCGTTTCCTGCCTCAGTGCAGCGTGCTCTCTGCATTGTGCTTCTCTGGCGCTGAAAATGCGATTCCGCAAGTCTCAGCGCTCTACGAGCAAGGGAAAGCGGTTTTTCAGACAATCGCATGTGTGCAGCTGAATGGGGCAGTTTTCTTTGACTTTTGTCACATGTTTGGGGTCGACTATGATATGAAATGTGATTGTTTACGTTAAAAATGCCATAATTCATAATAAACATAGGAAAATCATAAAAAAAATGAAGTTTGATATGAAATATGATTTTTTTCATCAAAGTGCAAAAAATCATATGAATCATGGAAAAGCTGATATTCCATGAAAATTCATTTAACATAGTCAACTTTCATCATTTTTCATCGAACTGGCTCGTTTCCTGCCTCAGTGCAGCGTGCTCTCTGCATTGTGCTTCTCTGGCGCTGAAAATGCGATTCCGCAAGTCTCAGCGCTCTACGAGCAAGGGAAAGCGGTTTTTCAGACAATCGCATGTGTGCAGCTGAATGGGGCAGTTTTCTTTGACTTTTGTCACATGTTTGGGGTCGACTATGATATGAAATGTGATTGTTTACGTTAAAATGCCAAAATTCATAATAAACATAGGAAAATCATAAAAAAAATGAATTTTGATATGAAATATGATTTTTTTCATCAAAGTGCAAAAAATCATATGAATCATGGAAAAGCTGATATTCCGTGAAAATTCACTTAACATAGTCAACTTTCATCATTTTTCATCGAACTGGCTCGTTTCCTGCCTCAGTGCAGAGTGCTCTCTGCATTGTGCTTCTCTGGCGCTGAAAATGCGATTCCGCAAGTCTCTGCGCTCTACGAGCAAGGGAAAGCGGTTTTTCAGACAATCGCATGTGTGCAGCTGAATGGGGCAGTTTTCTTTGACTTTTGTTACATGTTTGGGGTCGACTATGATATGAAATGTGATTACGTTAAAATGCCAAATTTCATAATAAACATAGGAAAATCATAAAAAAATGAATTTTGATATGAAATATGATTTTTTTCATCAATGTGCAAAAAATCATATGAATCATGGAAAAGCTGATATTCCGTGAAAATTCACTTAACATAGTCAACTTTCATCATTTTTCATCGAACTGGCTCGTTTCCTGCCTCAGTGCAGCGTGCTCTCTGCATTGTGCTTCTCTGGCGCTGAAAATGCGATTCCGCAAGTCTCAGCGCTCTACGAGCAAGGGAAAGCGGTTTTTCAGACAATCGCATGTGTGCAGCTGAATGGGGCAGTTTTCTTTGACTTTTGTCACATGTTTGGGGTCGACTATGATATGAAATGTGATTGTTTACGTTAAAATACCAAAATTCATAATAAACATAGGAAAATCATAAAAAAATGAATTTTGATATGAAATATGATTTTTTTCATCAAAGTCCAAAAATTCATTAGAAACAAGGAAAAAGTGAAATTCCATGAAAATTCAATAAACATAGTCAACTTTCATCATTTTTCATCGAACTGGCTCGTTTCCTGCCTCAGTGCAGTGTGCTCTCTGCATTGTGCTTCTCTGGCGCTGAAAATGCGATTCCGCAAGTCTCAGCGCTCTACGAGCAAGGGAAAGCGGTTTTTCAGACAATCGCATGAGTGCAGCTGAATGGGGCAGTTTTCTTTGACTTTTGTCACGTGTTTGGGGTCGACTATGATATGAAATGTGATTGTTTACGTTAAAATGCCAACATTCATAAGAAACATAGGAAAATCATAAAAAAAATGAATTTTGATATGAAATATGATTTTTTTCATCAAAGTGCAAAAAATCATATGAATCATGGAAAAGCTGATATTCCGTGAAAATTCATTTAACATAGTCAACTTTCATCATTTTTCATCGAACTGGCTCGTTTCCTGCCTCAGTGCAGTGTGCTCTCTGCATTGTGCTTCTCTGGCGCTGAAAATGCGATTCCGCAAGTCTCAGCGCTCTACGAGCAAGGGAAAGCGGTTTTTCAGACAATCGCATGTGTGCAGCTGAATGGGGCAGTTTTCTTTGACTTTTGTCACATGTTTGGGGTCGACTATGATATGAAATGTGATTGTTTACGTTAAAATGCCAAAATTCATAATAAACATAGGAAAATCATAAAAAAAATGAATTTTGATATGAAATATGATTTTTTTCATCAAAGTGCAAAAAATCATATGAATCATGGAAAAGCTGATATTCCGTGAAAATTCACTTAACATAGTCAACTTTCATCATTTTTCATCGAACTGGCTCGTTTCCTGCCTCAGTGCAGCGTGCTCTCTGCATTGTGCTTCTCTGGCGCTGAAAATGCGATTCCGCAAGTCTCAGCGCTCTACGAGCAAGGGAAAGCGGTTTTTCAGACAATCGCATGTGTGCAGCTGAATGGGGCAGTTTTCTTTGACTTTTGTTACATGTTTGGGGTCGACTATGATATGAAATGTGATTGTTTACGTTAAAATGCCAAAATTCATAATAAACATAGGAAAATCATAAAAAAAATGAATTTTGATATGAAATATGATTTTTTTCATCAATGTGCAAAAAATCATATGAATCATGGAAAAGCTGATATTCCGTGAAAATTCACTTAACATAGTCAACTTTCATCATTTTTCATCGAACTGGCTCGTTTCCTGCCTCAGTGCAGAGTGCTCTCTGCATTGTGCTTCTCTGGCGCTGAAAATGCGATTCCGCAAGTCTCAGCGCTCTACGAGCAAGGGAAAGCGGTTTTTCAGACAATCGCATGTGTGCAGCTGAATGGGGCAGTTTTCTTTGACTTTTGTCACATGTTTGGGGTCGACTATGATATGAAATGTGATTGTTTACGTTAAAATGCCAAAATTCATAATAAACATAGGAAAATCATAAAAAAAATGAATTTTGATATGAAATATGATTTTTTTCATCAATGTCCAAAAATTCATTAGAAACAAGGAAAAAGTGATATTCCATGAAAATTCAATAAACATAGTCAACTTTCATCATTTTTCATCGAACTGACTCGTTTCCTGCCTCAGTGCAGTGTGCTCTCTGCATTGTGCTTCTCTGGCGCTGAAAATGCGATTCCGCAAGTCTCAGCGCTCTACGAGCAAGGGAAAGCGGTTTTTCAGACAATCGCATGTGTGCAGCTGAATGGGGCAGTTTTCTTTGACTTTTGTCACATGTTTGGGGTCGACTATGATATGAAATGTGATTGTTTACGTTAAAATGCCAAAATTCATAATAAACATAGGAAAATCATAAAAAAAATGAATTTTGATATGAAATATGATTTTTTTCATCAAAGTGCAAAAAATCATATGAATCATGGAAAAGCTGATATTCCGTGAAAATTCATTTAACATAGTCAACTTTCATCATTTTTCATCGAACTGGCTCGTTTCCTGCCTCAGTGCAGCGTGCTCTCTGCATTGTGCTTCTCTGGCGCTGAAAATGCGATTCCGCAAGTCTCAGCGCTCTACGAGCAAGGGAAAGCGGTTTTTCAGACAATCGCATGTGTGCAGCTGAATGGGGCAGTTTTCTTTGACTTTTGTCACATGTTTGGGGTCGACTATGATATGAAATGTGATTACGTTAAAATGCCAAATTTCATAATAAACATAGGAAAATCATAAAAAAATGAATTTTGATATGAAATATGATTTTTTTCATCAATGTGCAAAAAATCATATGAATCATGTAAAAGCTGATATTCCGTGAAAATTCACTTAACATAGTCAACTTTCATCATTTTTCATCGAACTGGCTCGTTTCCTGCCTCAGTGCAGCGTGCTCTCTGCATTGTGCTTCTCTGGCGCTGAAAATGCGATTCCGCAAGTCTCAGCGCTCTACGAGCAAGGGAAAGCGGTTTTTCAGACAATCGCATGTGTGCAGCTGAATGGAGCAGTTTTCTTTTACTTTTGTCACATGTTTGGGGTCGACTATGATATGAAATGTGATTGTTTACGTTAAAATACCAAAATTCATAATAAACATAGGAAAATCATAAAAAAAATGAATTTTGATATGAAATATGATTTTTTTCATCAAAGTCCAAAAATTCATTAGAAACAAGGAAAAAGTGATATTCCATGAAAATTCAATAAACATAGTCAACTTTCATCATTTTTCATCGAACTGACTCGTTTCCTGCCTCAGTGCAGTGTGCTCTCTGCATTGTGCTTCTCTGGCGCTGAAAATGCGATTCCGCAAGTCTCAGCGCTCTACGAGCAAGGGAAAGCGGTTTTTCAGACAATCGCATGTGTGCAGCTGAATGGGGCAGTTTTCTTTGACTTTTGTCACATGTTTGGGGTCGACTATGATATGAAATGTGATTGTTTACGTTAAAATGCCAAATTTCATAATAAACATAGGAAAATCATAAAAAAAATGAATTTTGATATGAAATATGATTTTTTTCATCAATGTGCAAAAAATCATATGAATCATGGAAAAGCTGATATTCCGTGAAAATTCACTTAACATAGTCAACTTTCATCATTTTTCATCGAACTGGCTCGTTTCCTGCCTCAGTGCAGAGTGCTCTCTGCATTGTGCTTCTCTGGCGCTGAAAATGCGATTCCGCAACTCTCAGCGCTCTACGAGCAAGGGAAAGCGGTTTTTCAGACAATCGCATGTGTGCAGCTGAATGGGGCAGTTTTCTTTGACTTTTGTCACATGTTTGGGGTCGACTATGATATGAAATGTGATTGTTTACGTTAAAATGCCAAAATTCATAATAAACATAGGAAAATCATAAAAAAAATGAATTTTGATATGAAATATGATTTTTTTCATCAAAGTCCAAAAATTCATTAGAAACAAGGAAAAAGTGAAATTCCATGAAAATTCAATAAACATAGTCAACTTTCATCATTTTTCATCGAACTGGCTCGTTTCCTGCCTCAGTGCAGTGTGCTCTCTGCATTGTGCTTCTCTGGCGCTGAAAATGCGATTCCGCAAGTCTCAGCGCTCTACGAGCAAGGGAAAGCGGTTTTTCAGACAATCGCATGTGTGCAGCTGAATGGGGCAGTTTTCTTTGACTTTTGTCACATGTTTGGGGTCGACTATGATATGAAATGTGATTGTTTACGTTAAAATGCCAAAATTCATAATAAACATAGGAAAATCATAAAAAAAATGAATTTTGATATGAAATATGATTTTTTTCATCAAAGTGCAAAAAATCATATGAATCATGGAAAAGCTGATATTCCGTGAAAATTCATTTAACATAGTCAACTTTCATCATTTTTCATCGAACTGGCTCGTTTCCTGCCTCAGTGCAGCGTGCTCTCTGCATTGTGCTTCTCTGGCGCTGAAAATGCGATTCCGCAAGTCTCAGCGCTCTACGAGCAAGGGAAAGCGGTTTTTCAGACAATCGCATGTGTGCAGCTGAATGGGGCAGTTTTCTTTGACTTTTGTCACATGTTTGGGGTCGACTATGATATGAAATGTGATTGTTTACGTTAAAATGCCAAAATTCATAATAAACATAGGAAAATCATAAAAAAATGAATTTTGATATGAAATATGATTTTTTTCATCAATGTGCAAAAAATCATATGAATCATGGAAAAGCTGATATTCCGTGAAAATTCACTTAACATAGTCAACTTTCATCATTTTTCATCGAACTGGCTCGTTTCCTGCCTCAGTGCAGAGTGCTCTCTGCATTGTGCTTCTCTGGCGCTGAAAATGCGATTCCGCAAGTCTCAGCGCTCTACGAGCAAGGGAAAGCGGTTTTTCAGACAATCGCATGTGTGCAGCTGAATGGGGCAGTTTTCTTTGACTTTTGTCACATGTTTGGGGTCGACTATGATATGAAATGTGATTGTTTACGTTAAAATGCCAAAATTCATAATAAACATAGGAAAATCATAAAAAAAAATGAATTTTGATATGAAATATGATTTTTTTCATCAAAGTCCAAAAATTCATTAGAAACAAGGAAAAAGTGAAATTCCATGAAAATTCAATAAACATAGTCAACTTTCATCATTTTTCATCGAACTGGCTCGTTTCCTGCCTCAGTGCAGTGTGCTCTCTGCATTGTGCTTCTCTGGCGCTGAAAATGCGATTCCGCAAGTCTCAGCGCTCTACGAGCAAGGGAAAGCGGTTTTTCAGACAATCGCATGTGTGCAGCTGAATGGGGCAGTTTTCTTTGACTTTTGTCACATGTTTGGGGTCAACTATGATATGAAATGTGATTGTTTACTTTAAAATGCCAATATTCATAATAAAGAAAAGAAAGTCATAAAATAAATGAATTTTGATATGAAATATGATTTTTTTCATCAAAGTGCAAAAAATCATATGAATCATGGAAGTCCAAAAATTCATTAGAAACAAGAAAAAGTGAAATTCCATGAAAATTCAATAAACATAGTCAACTTTCATCATTTTTCATCGAACTGGCTCGTTTCCTGCCTCAGTGCAGCGTGCTCTCTGCATTGTGCTTCTCTGGCGCTGAAAATGCGATTCCGCAAGTCTCAGCGCTCTACGAGCAAGGGAAAGCGGTTTTTCAGACAATCGCATGTGTGCAGCTGAATGGGGCAGTTTTCTTTGACTTTTGTCACATGTTTGGGGTCGACTATGATATGAAATGTGATTGTTTACGTTAAAATGCCAAAATTCATAATAAACATAGGAAAATCATAAAAAAATGAATTTTGATATGAAATATGATTTTTTTCATCAAAGTACAAAAAATCATATGAATCATGGAAAAGCTGATATTCCGTGAAAATTCACTTAACATAGTCAACTTTCATCATTTTTCATCGAACTGGCTCGTTTCCTGCCTCAGTGCAGTGTGCTCTCTGCATTGTGCTTCTCTGGCGCTGAAAATGCGATTCCGCAAGTCTCAGCGCTCTACGAGCAAGGGAAAGCGGTTTTTCAGACAATCGCATGTGTGCAGCTGAATGGGGCAGTTTTCTTTGACTTTTGTCACGTGTTTGGGGTCGACTATGATATGAAATGTGATTGTTTACGTTAAAATGCCAAAATTCATAATAAAGAAAAGAAAATCATAAAAAAAATGAATTTAGATATGAAATATGATTTTTTTCATCAAAGTGCAAAAAATCATATGAATCATGGAAAAGCTGATATTCCGTGAAAATTCACTTAACATAGTCAACTTTCATCATTTTTCATCGAACTGGCTCGTTTCCTGCCTCAGTGCAGAGTGCTCTCTGCATTGTGCTTCTCTGGCGCTGAAAATGCGATTCCGCAAGTCTCAGCGCTCTACGAGCAAGGGAAAGCGGTTTTTCAGACAATCGCATGTGTGCAGCTGAATGGGGCAGTTTTCTTTGACTTTTGTCACATGTTTGGGGTCGACTATGATATGAAATGTGATTGTTTACGTTAAAATACCAAAATTCATAATAAACATAGGAAAATCATAAAAAAATGAATTTTGATATGAAATATGATTTTTTTCATCAAAGTGCAAAAAATCATATGAATCATGGAAAAGCTGATATTCCGTGAAAATTCACTTAAAATAGTCAACTTTCATCATTTTTCATCGAACTGGCTCGTTTCCTGCCTCAGTGCAGAGTGCTCTCTGCATTGTGCTTCTCTGGCGCTGAAAATGCGATTCCGCAAGTCTCAGCGCTCTACGAGCAAGGGAAAGCGGTTTTTCAGACAATCGCATGTGTGCAGCTGAATGGGGCAGTTTTCTTTGACTTTTGTCACATGTTTGGGGTCGACTATGATATGAAATGTGATTGTTTACTTTAAAATGCCAAAATTCATAATAAACATAGGAAAATCATAAAATAAATGAATTTTGATATGAAATATGATTTTTTTCATCAAAGTGCAAAAAATCATATGAATCATGGAAAAGCAGATATTCCGTGAAAATTCATTTAACATAGTCAACTTTCATCATTTTTCATCGAACTGGCTCGTTTCCTGCCTCAGTGCAGAGTGCTCTCTGCATTGTGCTTCTCTGGCGCTGAAAATGCGATTCCGCAAGTCTCAGCGCTCTACGAGCAAGGGAAAGCGGTTTTTCAGACAATCGCATGTGTGCAGCTGAATGGGGCAGTTTTCTTTGACTTTTGTCACGTGTTTGGGGTCGACTATGATATGAAATGTGATTGTTTACGTTAAAATGCCAAAATTCATAATAAACATAGGAAAATCATAAAAAAAATGAATTTTGATATGAAATATGATTTTTTTCATCAAAGTCCAAAAATTCATTAGAAACAAGGAAAAAGTGAAATTCCATGAAAATTCAATAAACATAGTCAACTTTCATCATTTTTCATCGAACTGGCTCGTTTCCTGCCTCAGTGCAGTGTGCTCTCTGCATTGTGCTTCTCTGGCGCTGAAAATGCGATTCCGCAAGTCTCAGCGCTCTACGAGCAAGGGAAAGCGGTTTTTCAGACAATCGCATGTGTGCAGCTGAATGGGGCAGTTTTCTTTGACTTTTGTTACATGTTTGGGGTCGACTATGATATGAAATGTGATTACGTTAAAATGCCAAATTTCATAATAAACATAGGAAAATCATAAAAAAATGAATTTTGATATGAAATATGATTTTTTTCATCAATGTGCAAAAAATCATATGAATCATGGAAAAGCTGATATTCCGTGAAAATTCACTTAACATAGTCAACTTTCATCATTTTTCATCGAACTGGCTCGTTTCCTGCCTCAGTGCAGTGTGCTCTCTGCATTGTGCTTCTCTGGCGCTGAAAATGCGATTCCGCAAGTCTCAGCGCTCTACGAGCAAGGGAAAGCGGTTTTTCAGACAATCGCATGTGTGCAGCTGAATGGGGCAGTTTTCTTTGACTTTTGTCACATGTTTGGGGTCGACTATGATATGAAATGTGATTGTTTACGTTAAAATGCCAAAATTCATAATAAACATAGGAAAATCATAAAAAAAATGAATTTTGATATGAAATATGATTTTTTTCATCAAAGTGCAAAAAATCATATGAATCATGGAAAAGCTGATATTCCGTGAAAATTCACTTAACATAGTCAACTTTCATCATTTTTCATCGAACTGGCTCGTTTCCTGCCTCAGTGCAGTGTGCTCTCTGCATTGTGCTTCTCTGGCGCTGAAAATGCGATTCCGCAAGTCTCAGCGCTCTACGAGCAAGGGAAAGCGGTTTTTCAGACAATCGCATGTGTGCAGCTGAATGGGGCAGTTTTCTTTGACTTTTGTCACGTGTTTGGGGTCGACTATGATATGAAATGTGATTGTTTACGTAAAATGCCAAAATTCATAATAAACATAGGAAAATCATAAAAAAAATGAATTTTGATATGAAATATGATTTTTTTCATCAAAGTCCAAAAATTCATTAGAAACAAGGAAAAAGTGATATTCCATGAAAATTCAATAAACATAGTCAACTTTCATCATTTTTCATCGAACTGACTCGTTTCCTGCCTCAGTGCAGTGTGCTCTCTGCATTGTGCTTCTCTGGCGCTGAAAATGCGATTCCGCAAGTCTCAGCGCTCTACGAGCAAGGGAAAGCGGTTTTTCAGACAATCGCATGTGTGCAGCTGAATGGGGCAGTTTTCTTTGACTTTTGTCACGTGTTTGGGGTCGACTATGATATGAAATGTGATTGTTTACGTTAAAATGCCAAAATTCATAAGAAACATAGGAAAATCATAAAAAAAAATGTATTTTGATATGAAATATGATTTTTTTCATCAAAGTGCAAAAAATCATATGAATCATGGAAAAGCTGATATTCCGTGAAAATTCACTTAACATAGTCAACTTTCATCATTTTTCATCGAACTGGCTCGTTTCCTGCCTCAGTGCAGTGTGCTCTCTGCATTGTGCTTCTCTGGCGCTGAAAATGCGATTCCGCAAGTCTCAGCGCTCTACGAGCAAGGGAAAGCGGTTTTTCAGACAATCGCATGTGTGCAGCTGAATGGGGCAGTTTTCTTTGACTTTTGTCACGTGTATGGGGTCGACTATGATATGAAATGTGATTGTTTACGTTAAAATGCCAAAATTCATAAGAAACATAGGAAAATCATAAAAAAAATGAATTTTGATATGAAATATGATTTTTTTCATCAAAGTGCAAAAAATCATATGAATCATGGAAAAGCTGATATTCCGTGAAAATTCATTTAACATAGTCAACTTTCATCATTTTTCATCGAACTGGCTCGTTTCCTGCCTCAGTGCAGTGTGCCTTCTGCATTGTGCTTCTCTGGCGCTGAAAATGCGATTCCGCAAGTCTCAGCGCTCTACGAGCAAGGGAAAGCGGTTTTACAGACAATCGCATGTGTGCAGCTGAATGGGGCAGTTTTCTTTTACTTTTGTCACATGTTTGGGGTCGACTATGATATGAAATGTGATTGTTTACTTTAAAATGCCAAAATTCATAAGAAACATAGGAAAATCATAAAAAAAATGAATTTTGATATGAAATATGAGTTTTTTCATCAAAGTGCAAAAATTTATATGAATCATGGAAAAGCTGATATTCCGTGAAAATTCACTTAACATAGTCAACTTTCATCATTTTTCATCGAACTGGCTCGTTTCCTGCTTCAGTGCAGCGTGCTCTCTGCATTGTGCTTCTCTGGCGCTGAAAATGCGATTCCGCAAGTCTCAGCGCTCTACGAGCAAGGGAAAGCGGTTTTTCAGACAATCGCATGTGTGCAGCTGAATGGGGCAGTTTTCTTTGACTTTTGTCACATGTTTGGGGTCGACTATGATATGAAATGTGATTGTTTACGTTAAAATGCCAAAATTCATAATAAAGAAAAGAAAGTCATAAATCAAATGAATTTTGATATGAAATATGATTTTTTTCATCAAAGTGCAAAAATTCATATGAATCATGGAAATGCTTATATTCCGTTACAATTCACTTAACATAGTCAACTTTCAACATTTTTCATCGAACTGGCTCGTTTCCTGCCTCAGTGCAGCGTGCTCTCTGCATTGTGCTTCTCTGGCGCTGAAAATGCGATTCCGCAAGTCTCAGCGCTCTACGAGCAAGGGAAAGCGGTTTTTCAGACAATCGCATGTGTGCAGCTGAATGGGGCAGTTTTCTTTGACTTTTGTCACATGTTTGGGGTCGACTATGATATGAAATGTGATTGTTTACGTTATGGTGCCAAAATTCATAATGAACATAGTAAAATCATAAAAACTTGAATTTTAATATGAAATATGATTTTTTTCATCAAAGTCCAAAAATTCATTAGAAACAAGGAAAAAGTGAAATTCCATGAAAATTCAATAAACATAGTCAACTTTCATCATTTGTCATCGAACTGGCTCGTTTTTCAGACAAACGCATATGTGCAGCTGAATTGGGCAGTTCTCTTTGACTTTTTCACGCTTGGACGTTTCAAGTATGAAAGGAAATGTGATTGATTTCTTTAAAATTCCAAAATTCGTGAGAAACATACGAAAGTGATTTAAATATGAATTTTGGTTTTTTTAGTCTTCTCAAGGCCAGACTAAGGATTGTAATGTGATTCCAGACCAAGGCCAACAAGCCAGACCAGTGAACACAATAGATCCTAGCTAAAAAGCCTGAGAAGCGATCCTACACAAACCCCATTCCCTCTATTCTCCTTCTCAAACCCAGTCAAAGCCCAAAACCAGACCAAAGAACACTTGGGCAAAAGGCCAAGAAGCAATAAACTGTTATCTCCTCTGCTTAACAGACACCTATACAAGCATACCTAAAGTCACATAAGCAAATTAGACCCAACTCCTGGAAGCATACACAGCTGTGCCAGAGCAAAACTAATAAACATACATCAAACTCATTGATGATCCTTTCCATGGTAATCTTTAGCAAAAAGATAAAGATTTATGCATGACTTGAGAGAAACGAGAGCTATAAAGAAAACACCGGGAAACACAATGCTCAATGAGGGTAAGGCCGGCCCCTTTTTCTTTTCTTTTTTTAAAATATCCTTTTCATCACACTCGTCTTCTCAAAGCCAGACTAAGAACTGCAATGTGAATACAGTCACATCCCAAAGCCAGACCAGAGAACACTTGATCTTAGCCAAAAGGCCAAGAAGCAATAAACGTTTAACTCTTCTGCTTAACGGATAGACTCAGGCCACACCTATAGGGGTTGGACAATGAAACTGAATCACTGGCCAATTTAGTGTTGCAGGTTTCATGGCTAAATTTGACCAGCCTGGTGGCCAATCTTCATTGATTGCACATTCCACCAGTAAGAGCAGAGTGTGAAGGTTTAATTAGCAGAGTAATAGCACAGTTTTGCTTAAAATATTGCAATGCACACAACATTATGGGTGACATATCAGAGTTCAAAAGAGGACAAATTTTTGGTGCATGTCTCGCTGGCGCATCTGTGACTAAGACAGCAAGTCTTTGTGATGTATCAAGAGCCACGGTATCCAGGGTAATGTCAGCATACCACATATTCGTAATGTCAGACGAACCACATCGAACAGGAGTAACTGTGGATGCAAGAGGAAGCTGTCTGAAAGGGATGTCCGGGTGCTAACCCGGATTGTATCCAAAAAACATAAAACCACAGCTGCCCAACTCACTGCAGAATTAAATGTGCACCTCAACTCTCCTGTTTCCACCAAAACTGTCCGTCGGGAGCTCCACAGGGTCAATGTGCATGGCTGGGCTGCTATAGCCAAACCTTTGGCTTAGGCCCAATAATTGTGCTAGATGGGCGCGTCACTGTCAAGGACTACTGAACCATTCTGGAGGACCATGTGCACCCAATGGTTCAAACATTGTATCCTGAAGGTGGTGCCGTGTATCAGGATGATAATGCACCAATACACACAGCAAGACTGGTGACAGAGTGGTTTGATGAACATGAAAGTGATGTTGAACATCTCCCATGGCCTGCACAGTCACCAGATCTAAACATTATTGAGCCACTTTGGGGTGTTTTGGAGGAGCGAGTCAGGAAACGTTTTCCTCCACCAGCATCACGTAGTGACCTGGCAACTATTCTGCAAGAAGAATGGCTCAAAATCTCTCTGGCCACTGTGCAGGACTTGTATCTGTCATTCCCAAGATGAACTGATGCTGTATTAGCCACAAAAGGAGGCCCTACACCATACTAATGAATTATTGCAGTCTAAAACCAGGTATTTCAGTTTCATTGTCCAACTCCTGTATACAGGCAGGCATAAAGTCACATGACCAAATAAGACCCAACTCCTGGAAACTACCTATTTAACATTGAAACTTACACAGCTTTACCAGAGCAAAACTCATAAAAATACATCAAGCTCATTAATGATCCTCTCCATGGAAATCTTTAGCAAAAAGGGAAAGATTTACACATGACAAGAGAAATGAGAGCAATAAAGAAAAAAATGTGAGCAGCACCAGGAAACCCTTATCGGGGAAACACAATGCTCGATGAGGGTAAGGCCGGCCCCTTTTTCTTTTTTTTCTTTATATCCTTTCCGTCACACTCGTCTTCTCAAAGCCAGACTAAGAAGTGCAATGTGAATACAGTCACAGCCCAAACCCAGACCAGAGAACACTTGATCTTAGCCAAAAGGCCAAGAAGCAATAAACTTTTATCTCTTCTGCTTAATGGACAGTCTCAGGCCACACCTACACAGGCATGCATAAAGTCAGATAACCAAATAAGACCCAACTGCTGGAAACTACCCATTTAACATTGAAGCATACACAGCTTTGTCAGATCAAAGCTCATGAAAATACATCAAGCTGATTGATGTTCCTCTCCTCAGAAATCTTCAAGAAAAGTCAAAAGATTTATGCATGACTTAATAGAAACCAGAGCAATAAAGAAAAAAAAGGTTAGTAGCACCAGGAAACCCTTGTCAGAGAAACACAATGCTCGATGAGGGTAAGGCCGGTACCATGGGTTGGTTGAGTGGAGAAAGGGTGGGGAAAGGTTGACGAGCAACAATTGACAGTGGTGAGCAGAAGGAGGTGAAGATAGGCTAGGGAACAGGGCGGGTTGAATGCAGACATAATTTGGTAAGTAAGTCAGTAAGTCAGTAATTCAATAATTCAGTAATTGATTCTCCTTCATTTTACATCAGAAAACGGTGCACCAAGCCTGGAAGTACTGCAATACCAGGCGAATCCGCGAGCAAGCCCCTTTTCCGCCTCCCAGCTCTAAAAATCTGTTTAATATAGAGGACGTATGAGAAATTAAACTGATTAGAACAGATTTTTTTTTCCAATCCAAATCCTATCCATTCCTAACCATTCACCTTCTCAAGGCCAGCCCAAGGCCAAAAAACCAGAGCAGTGAACACAATAGATCCTAGCTAAAAAGCCTGAGAAGCAACCCTACACAAACCCCATTCCATCTATTCTCCTTCTCAAACCCAGTCAAAGCCCAACACCAGAACAGAGATCTTAGCCAAAAGGCATTAAATGTTTATCTCCTCTGCTTAATGGACAGCCTCAGGCCACAACTATACAGGTATGCATAAAATCATATAAGAAAATAAGAACCAACTCCTGGAAACTACCTATTTAATATTGAAGCTTAGACAGCTTTACTAAAGCAAATCTCATAAAAATACATCAAGCTCATTGATGTTCCTCTCAACAGAAATGTTTAGTAAAATATGACCGATTTATATGTGACTTAAGAGAAACCAGAGCTATAAAGAAAAAAGCAAGCAAGCAGCACCAGGAAACCCTTGTCGGGGAAACACAATGCTCGATGAGGGTAAGGCCGGCCCCCTTTTTTTTTTCTTCTTTTTTTTTATATCCTTTCCGTCACACTCGTCTTCTCAAAGCCAGACTAAGAAGTGCAATGTGAATACAGTCACAGCCCAAACCCAGACCAGAGAACACTTGATCTTAGCCAAAAGGCCGAGAAGCAATAAACTTTTATGTCTTCTGCTTAACGGACAGCCCCAGGCCACATCTATACAGGCATGCATGAAGTCACATAACCAAATAAGACCCAAGTACTGGAAACTACCCATTTAACATTGAAGCATACACAGCTTTGCTAGAGCAAAACTCACAAAAATACATGTAGGATTGCTTCTCAGGCTTTTTAGCTAGGATCTATTGTGTTCACTGCTCTGGTTTTTTTGGCCTTGGTCTGGGTTCAAGTTACAATCCTTAGTCTGGCCTTGAGAAGATGAATGGATAGGATTTGGATTGGAAAAAAAATCTGTTCTAATCAGTTTAATTTCTCATGTCCTCTATATTAAACAGATTTTTAGAGCTGGGAGTCGGAAAAGGTGCTTGCTCGTGGATCGGCCTGGTATTGCAGTACTTCCAGGCTTGGTACACCGTTTACTGATGTAAAATGAAGGAAAATCAATTACTGACTTACTGACTTACTGACTTACTGACTTACTTACCAAATTATGTCTGCATTCAACCCGCCCTGTTCCCTAGCCTATCTTGACCTCCTTCTGCTCACCACTGTCAGTTGTTGCTCGTCAACCTTTCCCCACCCTTTCTCCACTCATCCAACCCAAGGGGCTGGCCTTACCCTCATCGAGCATTGTGTTTCTCTGACAAGGGTTTCCTGGTGCTGCTTGGCTTTTTTCTTCATAGCTTTGGTTTCTCCTAAGTCACGCGTAAATCTTTCGCCTTTTGTTAAAGATTTCTATGGAGAGGAACATCAATGAGCTCGATGTATTTTTATGAGCTTTGCTCTGATAAAGCTGTGTATGCCTCAATGTTAAATGGGTAGTTTCCAGGAGTTGGGTCTTATTTGCTTGTATGATTTTGTGTGGCCTGAGGCTGTCTATTAAACAGAAAAGATAAAAGTTTATTGCTTCTCTGCCTTTTGGTTAAGATCAAGTGTTCTCTGTTCTGACTTTGGGCTGTGACTATATTCACGTTGCACTTCTTAGTCTGGCTTTGAGAAGACGAGTGTGACGGAAAGGATATAAAAAAAAAATAAAAGGATTTCCTGGTGTCGCTTGGTTTTTTTTATTTTTTTTATTTTTTTATTTCTGGTTTGTTTTAAGTCACACATTAATCTTTTGTCTGTTAGTAAAGTTTTCTGAGGAGAGGAACATCAATGAGTTTGATGTATTTTTATGAGCTTTGCTCTGGCAAAGCTGTATATGCTTCAATGTTAAATGGGTAGTTTCCAGGAGTTGGGTCTTATTTGCTTATGTGACTTTATGCATGCCTGTATAGGTGTGGCCTGAGGGTGTCCGTTAAGCAGAGGAGACAAAAGTTTATTGCGTCTTGGCATTTTGGCTAAGATCAAGTGTTCTCTGGTCTGGTTTTGGGCTTTGACTGGGTTTGAGAAGGAGAATGGACATCATTTTTCATCGAACTGGCTCATTTCCTGCCTCAGTGCAGAGTGCTCTCTGCATTGTGCTTCTCTGGCGCTGAAAATGCGATTCCGCAAGTCTCAGCACTCTACAAGCAAGGGAAAGCGGTTTTTCAGACATTCGCATGTGTGAAGCTGAATGGGGCAGTTTTCTTTGACTTTTTTCACATGTTTGGGGTCAACTATGATATGAAATGTGATTGTTTACTTTAAAATGCCAAAAATCATAATAAAGAAAGGAAAGTCATTAAAAAAATGTATTTTGATTAGAAATATGATTTTTTTCATCAAAGTGCAACAATTCATATGAATCATGGAAAAAGTGATATTCCATGAAAATTCACTTAACAAAGTCAACTTTCATCATTTGTCATCGAACTGGCTCGTTTTTCAGACAAACGCATATGTGCAGCTGAATTGGGCAGTTTTCTTTGACTTTTTCACACTTGGACGTTTGGACGTTTCAACTATGAAAGGAAATGTGATTGATTTCTTTAAAATTCCACAATTCGTGAGAAACATAGGAAAGTGATATAAATATGAATTTTGGTATTTTAGTCTTCTCAAGGCCAGACTAAGGATTGTAACGTGAACCCAGACCAAGGCCAAAAATCCAGACCAGTGAACACAATACATTCTAGCTAAAAAGCCTGAGAAGCAATCCTACACAAACCCCATTCCATCTATTCTCCTTCTCAAACCCAGTCGAAGCCCAAAACCAGACCAGAGAACACTTGATCTTAGCCAAAAGGCCAAGAAGCAATAAACTTTTATCTCCTCTGCTTAACGGACAGCCTCAGGCCACACCTATACAGGCATGCATAAAATCACATAACCAAATAAGACCCAACTCCTGGAAACTACCCATTTAACATTGAAGCATACACAGCTTTGCCAGAGGAAAGCTCACAAAGATATATCAAAATCATTGATGTTCCTCACCACAGAAACCTTTAATAAAAGGTGAAAGATTTATGCAGGATTTAAGGGACACTAGAGCTATTAAAGAAAAAGAAAAAAAAAAAGTGAAGTAGCACCAGGAAACCCTTGTTGTAGAAACACAATGCTCGATGAGGGTAAGCCCGGCCCCTTGGGTTGGTTGAGAGGAGAAAGGGTGGGGAAAGGTTGACGAGCAACAACTAACAGTAGTGAGCAGAAGAAGGCGAAGATAGGCTAGGGAACAGGGTGGGTTGAACGCAGACATAATTTGGTAAGTAAGTAAGTAAGTATGTAAGTAAGTCAGTAAATCAGTAAATCAGTAATTTGTTCTCCTTCATTTTATATCAGAAAATGGTGTACCAATCCTGGAAGTACTGCAATACCAGGCTGATCCGTGGAGCGGATGTAGCAAGCCCCTTTTCTGGCTCCCAGCTCTAAAATTCTGCTTAATATAGAGTCCTTGTCGGAGAAAAATAATATACCCAGCTTTGAATTATATACCTAGCTTTAAAAGTAGCTTAAAAAATAATGTACTCAATGCTCTAAGCTCTGACTTAGCAATATTCTGCCTAAAAGTAGTGTGTATCTATCAAGAATTATTTAGCCATTGATTAAGTAGTTGGCTTTGATTAATACAAGTCCATAATAATCAGGTATAACCTTTATGATAATCATAGTCTTTATAATAATCATGCAGAAGTATTAATAGTAGCGTGCTAGCATAATGACCACACTGAGACTGGAAATAGAAAAGAGAAATTTATTGGAACATTAGGAGTTACAGCTCAGTCAGTCAGCCTATCCAGTGGGATCAGTGGGACCAGAGGGTCAGTTGTAGAAGACGGGACCTCAGGTTCCTGAGGAGAAGTTGGAGAGTAATCAGTGGGAGAAACTGGAGGCGAATAGACAGGAGAAGATTGGGGAATATCGTGAATTCTGTAAGACAAAGGCTCAAAGCCAGGAGAACGTTGGGGAACGTCAGGGGAACTAGGAGGTGAAGAAGAGTCAGAGAAAGAATCATCAGAGGAGATCTCAACAGGGACATCCTCAGTCTGGACGCCTTGAGAGGTGGTGCGTGTCCAATGGCAGTAGAAGGTCTGAGTAGACTGATCACAGGTTGTGGGGAGAAACTGGGTGCTCTGATCAAGACAGATGGTATCTCTCACGATGTGGTGAGCGAGGTGAGGAGACTCAGGAATAGAGGATTCAGATAGTTGTTCCAGGAAACCAGTAAGTTCAATGGCCAGGCAGGACAGCTGATACTGGCGATAGCGTCGCAGAGCACTCCTGGGACCTCTCCGGAAGATAGTGCGGCGGGCTGACTGAGCTAGAAGGAAGAATGGGAAATGGGAAGAGATGAGTGAAGTGCATATTGTGACTATGTAATCAACAAGAGAGAGCATGCACTAAGGCAAGAGGCAAACAGTGTGGGGAGTAGGCCAGGTTACTGTGACATGACAGTGGTAGGCAGCTAGGGGAGACAATAGCATTGGAATACCAGTAACCAACAGCGATGAAAAGAGGGAAGGATATGAGGCAGCATAATGGCAAGGTTTATTTTAAAAATAAAAATAAAACTTAGATCAAGCAGGTAGAGAAAAGTCAGAATGACATAGAGGAAGAGATCAGGATACTTACACATTGTTGTGGAGGGTGACGTGCGAGGTCAGAATGATCTGAGGAAACAACTTGGGAGGTGGCGGTCAAATGAAGTCGATGAGGAAGTGGCGCTTATAAGTAAGCGCTATTTTTTTCTAAAAATTGTTAACTTAGCCTAAAAATAAGGGGAACTGGAGAGGAGAAAAAATGACGTCATCGAGGGGAGGATGGTATTAATTTAGGGGCGGTATCGGGACAAATACGAAAATAATGGGAAATGGTAAAACGTATGTAAATTAAGGAAGGAGGGATTAAAGTAGCCATACACTGAATATATTGGGAAATTGCTGGAAATATTTAAATTAGAGAAAAGGAGGCGCCATGGGGCACCTGGGGTATAAGTAGAGGGGAACTTTTTGGGGTTTTCAGACCAGCTGCTCTCTTCAGAAATGCATGTTGTTGACTGCATGGCTGAATAAAGAAACCTGCTTCTTCTCATCTGCTGATTGAGATCTCCTTTATTTTGGCTAAGTTTTTATAGTTTGTTGTGTTCATTGGGTAAGATTATGGAAAGCTAAGAGAAATAGACACAATCTAAAATTCCACCCTGTGATATGTCTACTCGGAGGGGGCTCTGAGTTCTGATATCCTCATGTAGAGGACATATCAGATATTAAACTGATAAGAACAGATATTTTTTTATATGCTTTCCGTCATACTCGCCTTTTCAAAGCCAGACTAAGAAGTGCAACGTGAATACAGTCACAGCCCAAAGCCAGACCAGGAAACACTTGCCAAAAGGCCAAGAAGCAATAACCTCTTATTGCTTCTGCTTGACTGGCAGCCCGAGAACACGTTTTTGCACACACACACACACACACACACACACACACACACACACACACACACACACACACACACACACACACACACACACGGAAACAGAACAAGAACAATCCACCAGTTCTAACATTCCACTACTTACAGCTTTGCCTTAACAAATCTCACAAAAAATACATCAAACTCATTGACGTTCTGCTCCACAGAAATCTTTAATAAAAGATGAAAGGGAAACCCTTGTCAGAAACACAAACCTTGATGAGGGTAAGGCCAGCCCCTTCACTTGGTTGAGTGCAAAAAGTGGGTGGGGAAAGGTTGACAAGGAACAGCTGACAGTGGTGAGTAGAAGGTGGTGATGATAGGCTAGGGAAAAGGTGGGGTTGATGGCTCCCGTAATTTTGGGCATGGGTCTAGTTTGTGAAAAAGTAGAGGTGTTTCTGGACTGAAAGGAAGAAAGAAAGAATGAAAGAAATTTTTGCTCTTTTTCTGACATCAGAAAATGGTACACCAAGCCCGGAAGTACTGCAATACCAGGCCGATGCGTGGAGCGGACGGAGCAAGCCCCTTTTCCGGCTCCCAGCTCTAAAAATCTGCTTAATATAGAGTCCTCATGTAGAGTACATATCAGATATTAAACTGATAAGAACAGATTTTTTTTTATATCCTTTCCATCATATTCACCTTCTCAAAGCCAGACTAAGAAGTGCAATGTGAATACAGTCAAAGCCCAAAGCCAGACCAGGAAACACCTGATCTTAGCCAAAAAGCCAAGAAGCAATAAACTTTTTCCTCTGCTTAACGGACAGCCTCAGGCCACACATATACAGGCATGCATAAAGTCACATAACCAAATAAGACCCAACTCCTGGAAACTACCCATTTAACACTGAAGCATACACAGCATTGCCAGAACAAAGCTCACAAAAATACATCAAACTCATTGATGTTCCTTTCCACAGCAACATTTAACAAAAAGTGAAAGATTTATGCATGATTTAAGAGAAACCAGAGCTATAAAGAAAGAAAGCTGAGCAGGAAAAGGAAACCCTTGTCAGAGAAACACAATGCTCGATGAGGGTAAGCCCGGCCCCTTGGGTTGGTTGAGTGGAGAAAGGGTAGGGAAAGGTTGCCGTGCAACAACTGACAGTAGTGAGCAGAAGGAGGCGAAGATAGGCTAGGGAACAGGGCGGGTTGAACGCAGACATAATTTGGTAATTAAGTAAGTATGTAAATAAGTCAGTAAATCAGTATTTCAGTCATTTTTTCTCCTTCATTTCACATCAGAAAATGGTGCGCCAAGCCTGGAAGTACTGCAATACCAGGTGTAGCAAGCCCCTTTTCTGGCTCCCAGCTCTAAAAATCTGTGAACACCAGACCAGACCAGTAAACACAATAGATCCTAGCTACAAAGCCTGAGAAGTGATCCTACACAAAACCCATTCCATCTAGTCTCCTTCTCAAAGCCAGTCATAGCCCAAAACCAGACCAAAGAACACTTCATCTTAGCCAAAAGACCAAGAAATAATAAACTTTTATCTGCTCTGCTTAACGAACAGCGTCAAGCCACATAACCAAATAAGATGAGGCCAAGCAGCACCAGGAAACCCTTGTCAGAGAAACACAATGCTCGATGAGGGTAAGCCCGGCCCCTTGGGTTGGTTGAGTGGAGAAAGGGTGGGGAAATGTTGACGTGCAACAACTGACAGTGGTGAGCAGAAGGAGGCAAAGATAGGCTAGGGAACAGGGTGGGTTGAATGCAGACATAATTTGGTATGTAAGTACATAAGTAAGTCAGTAAATCAGTAATGTGTTTTACTTCATTTTACACCAGAAAACGGTGCACCAAGCCTGGAAGTACTGCAATACCAGGCCGAGCCGCAGCTCTAAAAATCTGTTTACTATAGAGGACATATCAGATATTAAACTGATAAGAACAGATTTTTTTTTTCAACCAAATCCTACCCATATCCATACCTAACCATTCGCATAAAGTCACATAACCAAATAAGACCCAACTCCTGGAAACTATCCATTTAACATCATACATAGCTTTGCCAGAGCAAAGCTCACAACAATACATCAAACTCATTGATGATCCTCTCCACGGAAATCTTGAGTAAAAGGGGAAAGATTTATGCCTGACTTAAGAGAAAACAGCACTATAAAGGAAAAAAGCCGAGCAGCACCAGGAAACCCTTGTTGTGTCGGAACTCAGAGTCCCCTCCGAGTGGACATATCACTGGGTGGAATTTTAGATTGTGTCTATTTCTCTTATTTCCATAATCTTACCCAATGAACTCAATAAACTATCAAATACTTAGCCAAAATAACGGAGATCTCAGTCAGCAGATGAGAAGAAGCAGGTTTCTTTATTCAGAGATGCAGTCAATCACATGCATTTCTGAAGAGTGCAGCTGGTCTCAAAAAACCCCCAAAAATTCCCTTCTTCTTATACCCCAGACGCCCCATGGTGCCTCCTCTTCCAAATTTAAATATTTCCAGAAATTTCCACATTATACTCAATGTATGTATACTTTTAATCCCTCCTTCCTTAATTTACATACTTACTATATTTTCGTATTTGTCCCCATACCGCCCCCTTAATTAAAACATCCTCCCTCTGATGACATCAATGTTCCTTCTCTCAATGTTCCCCGGAATTTTTCCTAGAACTCATATGCGACCGCAACCTTCCGTGTACATGATGTATGCAACATTGTGCACGTACCTACCTCGATGTTTACAACGATGTGCACGTACCTCACGTACCTTGATGTTTTCGATGTTTTAAATTAGATGAGCTTTTCTCAGAAAACCATGCTTCTATCTCTGCATTTAAATGTGCTTCAATTTCTGAGAAAACCATGCATCTATTTCTTGGTAAACCCTCTATGTCTGGATCCAAATGTACTTCTCTTTAAGAGATGCTGACGCTGACAAGATGCTGTTATGTCTAGGTTATGTCTAGCATATGTCCTCTCACCTTCTATTCTGGGCCCTGAAAATCCCAGTACTTTTCACACTTCTCAGCACTAAAAATCCCCTCTATTTCACCCTTCTCAGCACTAGTTCTGCATGAGTATTATTTAATTTTATTTTTTATTTATCTTTTTCTAATGAAGAAGAAGAATATACAGAGATTATATTTGTCTAAAATATGAAGCAAATGATATTAATGAATGTCTTATGAGTCTTCTTTGCCTTACTCAAAAGCTTTCTACTATTCAGGAGCTAAATAACTTTGATAGATATTTGATAGGTATTTGATTACTCAAAAGCCTACTACTAATCAGAAGCTAAATAATTTTGACAGATACTTGATAGATATTTCATATGTGATAGATAACCACTACTTCTAGGCAAAGCATTTTAAATCTAGGCTAATGTATGATGTATGATATCTATGTAATTTCTCCGACAGTCGGAGAAACACAAGGCTTGATGAGGGTAAGGCCGGGCCCTTGGGTTGGTGGAGTGGAGAAAGGGTGGGGAAAGGTTGAAGAGCAACAACTGACAGTGGTGAGCAGAAGGAGGCGAAAATAGGCTAGGGAACAGGGCGGGTTGAATGCCGACATAATTTGGTAAGTAAGTAAGTAAGTAAGTCAGTAAGTTAGTAATTTTTTCTACTTCATTTTACATCAGAAAATGGTGCACCAAGCCTGGAAGTACTGCAATACCAGGCCGATCTGCGGACCGGACGTAGCAAGCCCCTTTTCCAGCTCCCAGCTCTAAAAATCTGTTTAATATAGAGAACGTATCAGATATTAATTTGATAAGAACAGATTTTTTTTTTCAATCCAAATCCTACCCATATCCATACCTAACCATTTGCTTTCTCAAGGCCAGACCAAGGCCAAAAAGCCAGACCAGTGAACACAATAGATCCTAGCTAAAAAGCCTGAGAAGCAATCCTACACAAACCCCATTCCATCTATTCTCCTTCTCAAACCCAGTCAAAGCCCAAAACCAGACCAGAGAACACTTGATCTTAGCCAAAAGGCCAAGAAGCAATAAACTTTTATCTCCTCTGCTTAACGGACAGCCTCAGGCCACACATATACAGGCATGCATAAAGTCACATAACCAAATAACACCCAACTCCTGGAAACTACCCATTTAACATTGAAGCATACACAGCTTTGCTAGAGCAAAGCTCACAAAAATACATCAAACTCACTGATATTCCTCACCATAGAATTTTTTAAAAAAAGGCAAAAGATTTATGCATGACTTAAGAGAAACCAGAGCTATAAAGAAAAATAAAAGCATGGCAGCACCGTGAAACCCTTGTCGGAGAAACACAATGCTCAATGAGGGTAAGCCCGGCCCCTTGGTTTGGTTGAGTGGAGAAAGGGTGGGGAAAGGTTGACGAGCAACAACTGACAGTGGTGAGGCGAAGATAGGCTAGGGAACAGGGTGGGTTGAATGCAGACATAATTTGGTCAGTAAGTCAGTAATTCAGTCATTTTTTCTTCTTCATTTTACATCAGAAAACAGTGCACGGGGGGCGCACGTGAGCTCGGCGAAGATGGCTGCATAGTGTGAGAGCTCTCCACAACTTCGCAAAAAACAACCCCTAACTTTTATAAACCTGGTTGTCAACTTGGGCTTGATTATGTCTAAACCCCTGTCGGTGAAGGAATGTGATATTTTTACGAAAGCGCGCAAGACAAGCACAAGAAGTAGCACAAAAGCAGAATCGCCGACTGAGAGAGTGAAGGCTGGTAGCATGGTGGAATTAGGTGAGGTGCTAACTGAGTTAAAAGCGCTTCGTTCCGAATTCTGTTCAAAGTTAGACGGCATAAACAACCGTTTGGGAGTAATGGCAAATTCTATCTCAGCTTTGGAAAGCAATCTGACTGACATTAAACGTGAGGTCACGTCAGCTAACGAAAAACGGATTGAGGAAATTGAGGCCCGCATCTCTGCAATAGAGGACAAACTTGATAAAACCGAGTCTGCATTAACTTCGGTGACGAAGCGGATTGCATATCTGGAGATAAAGACGGATGATCTGGAAAACCGCGGGAGGAGAAAGAATATACGTGTATTTGGCCTCAAAGAAGGAGCAGAAGGTAAACGCACTTTATTGGACTTTTTGCACGACATGCTTCCTCAATGGCTGGGCCTCGAACCCGAGAATCCTTTCCTTTGGAAAGAGCCCACCGCACATTAGCACCGGCAACTCCTAATCAAAACAGATCTGTGATTATCCGTTTTCTCAAGTTTCAAGATAGGGAGTTCGTTCTGCGCTCCGCGAGAAACCGGGATATAATCTACAACGGATCCAAAATTTACTTTGCTCAAGATATTTCAGCAGAAACGATCCGACAGAGACGTGAGTTTAATGACGTCAGGAAATTGTTCATTGGCATGGGAATGTTCCGCGGGTTTTATCACCATCCTTGTAAGCTGACTGTGCTTCACAACGGGAAGATACAGCTGTTCTCCTCACCATGTGATGCCAAGGAGTTAGGAGTATCAGCACGAGTTAAACCATGGACAACCAGGTCGGACTTGACTGTTTTATATCAAGGGGGAAGTTTTGACTCAAATGTAAATTCGTATGTACATGTAAAATATTGCGAGTTGTTGTGGGACCCAACTGTCGGCCGTTGTAGTTAGTGGCCTATCGTTTATTTGCGGTTATAAGGTTGCCTTGTCGTTTGGGGACTAGGCTTTAGTTTTTGGGAGGGGGTAGGGGATGTTCACCATGTTCTGTATACTACCTTTTTTTTTGTGTTTTGTTGTTTTTTTTTGGTCATACACTACATGTATGTCTTTGAATGGCTAACATACTTAATGTGACGTCCTTTAATGTCAGAGGCCTAGGTCATCCAATCAAACGTAAGAGAATCCTTACTTTTTTGAAAAGGGAGAAGGTTGATGGGGCTTTACTGCAGGAGACCCATCTGTCCAGAGAGGAGCATAAAAAGCTGAAAAGGGATTGGGTGGGCCAGGTTTATTTTTCAAGTTTTACAAGTAATAAGAGGGGGACAGCAATACTGATCCATAAGAATCTTCCTTTTATTTTTAAAGAGCAATATAGTGACCAAGAGGGTAGGTATATATTAATATGTGGAACGCTTTATGGTCTGGAATTCACACTGCTTAACATCTACGCCCCAAATGCAGATTGTCCTAAATTTATGACAAAAATGATTACCCTATTTAGCCAGTATAATACAGAACTTGGAATAATTACTGGAGACTTCAACTGTAGTATGGATAGCAGCCTAGATAAATCTTCACTCTCTGCTTCTAACCCCAATGCAGCAAAAACTTTAAAAGTGGCCTCTAGCGACGCAGGTCTTGTCGATGTATGGAGAGAGTTTAACCCCCTAGTGAAAGATTATACCTTTTACTCGGCGAGACATAAGACATACTCTCGGCTAGACTTTTTCCTCTTACCCCAGGCTTTCCTATCCTCTGTTGTTTCTTGTAGTATAGGCTCCATCCTTATGTCAGACCATGCACCTGTCTCTCTTCAGCTATCCTTGCATCAACGGATGCATACAACTAGGTATTGGAAACTTAATTCATCGCTTCTTATGAATACGGAGGCCTGTAATAATATTAGACAATGGCTGGAACAGTATTGGCAGGACAATGCAGCCTCCCCTGTCACTCCTGCAGTGATATGGGACGCAGCTAAAGCAGTGATTAGCGGACAGTTGATCTCATATACAACCGCAAGGAAAAAATCTAATAATGAGCGAACTGAACAATTGAAGAAGGAGCTTACTTATTTAGAACAACTCCATAAACAATCACCTACAGAGATAAATATGAAGAAACTTAATACTGTTAGAAATAATCTTAATTTACTTCAACTTGAGCACACCAAAAAACTTTTATTTTTTACTAGGCAACTACTCTTGAGTATGGCAACAAGCCAAGTAGGCTTCTGGCCTTTCAACTTAAAAAAGAATAAGCAGAACGTAAAATAAAATGTATACGTAATGCGGCAGGTCAATTAAAATATGATTTGCAATCAATAAAATTCTCTTTTCTTAACTATTATACACAGCTCTACTCATCAGAAAATCCCTCCAAAGTAGATATTCATTCTTTTTTAGAGAAGATGTCTCTGCCTTCAATTTTGGAGGAGGATAAGGAACGGTTGAACTCTCCATTTACATCAGAGGAGGTGCTCCAAGCAATCTCAGCACTCCCCTCTGGAAAAGTGCCTGGCTTAGATGGATATCCTGTAGAATTTTACAAGGCCTTTTGGCCTCAAAATGAGCCCTTGTTTATGCCTATGCTTACAGATTTCGTCCAAAATGGGACACTTCCTGAAACAATGAGGACAGCCGTAATATCGTTAATACATAAGAAAGATAAAGATGCTGCTGATTGTACTTCTTACCGTCCAATTTCACTGCTCCCTGTTGACTTTAAGATAATATCCAAATTAATTGCTTGCAGGTTGGAAGATTTAATGCCCCAGCTCATCAACCCTGATCAGTCTGGTTTTGTAAAGGCACGAAACGCCTCTGATAATGTTCGGAGGTTGTTAAATATAATTGACCACTCGCCCCTGAATGATTGACCAGCATTGGTAATATCTTTGGATGCGGAAAAAGCATTTGACAGAGTCGAGTGGGCATATCTGTTTTCAGTCCTAAGGAAATTCAATATTGGTGATAAATGTATTGGGTGGATAAAGTCTATGTATAGTAACCCACAAGCACGAATATGTGTAAATGGGACTCTGTCTGATAAATTCGGCCTACAACGGGGTTGTCGGCAGGGATGTCCCCTGTCCCCATTTTTCTTTAATCTAGCCATCGAACCACTTGCGGAGGCCATACGAATCAGCAACAAGATCTCAGGAATTGGCATTGGAAAAATGGAAAACAGAATTTCATTGTATGCTGATGATATAATTTTGTATTTGTCTAATCCAGAAAGTTCAATACCAGTGGTATGAGACCTTATAAACAAATTTGGGAGTATATCAGGCTACAGAATAAATTTGTCCAAGTCCAATGCCTTCTTATTAAATATCTAGTAAATTAAAGAGCATCTCCCCCTTTTCCTGGGCTCAGACTGGATTTAAGTATCTAGGGGTGAATGTACCTTCCAAACTTAAAGACTTATTTTGCTTGAACTATCCCCCACTTTTAAAAAGATTAAGGAAGATTTGGAATATTGGCATCTGCTCCCTATCTCATTTCTCGGAAGAATTAACGTAATAAAAATGAATATTCTACCAAGACTTAATTTTTTATTTCAGTTGTTGCCCTGCTACTTGAATAAAGATTTTTTTAAATCTGTAAACAAATTGATAAACTCCTTTATCTGGAAGAACTCAGCACCTAGAATATTTTTTAAAACATTAAATAAAACTAAAGAAAGGGAAGGACTGGGTCTTCCTGACTTTCAGTTGTATTACTGGGCTGCTCAGACAAAAGGCATGATTGGCTGGATGCAAACTTGCAGAACTGCTCACTGGACAGATGTTGAAGAAGAACTCTGCTCTCCTATGCCTCTGACATTTTTACCTTTTATTAACAACATAAATGCATTACTTTCAGTGACAAGAACATATGTTGTCTACAACATTATTCGGGCCTGGCAAGATGTAAAAAGGTTTTGTGGTTCTTCTGTTAAAATCTCTATGTTACCTCCTCTGTCCCCTAATCCAGATCTACCATCCTCACTCGGAAAGTCTCTGTTCATAAAGTGGAAAGAATATGGTATATGTCGATTTCAAGATTTGTTTACCAACTGTTCCCTTAAGTCCTTTTCAGATCTAAGGATGGAGTTTCAGATTCCAAGACAGGAGTTTTATAAATACCTTCAAATACGTCATTTGATAACCACTCTTGAAAAGGCGGGACAAATATCTCTGAGGTGTTCCAGAATAGAGGAGATTTTGATGAATTCCCACATATTGAAAGGAAGGATTTCTGAGATATACTCTGTACTGTTAGATTATCATAATTCTTCCTTGATCTCACTTAAAAATGTGTGGCAAAGAGATCTAGGGTGTAACTTCAGTGAGGAACAATGGGGGACTATATGTCAGAATATTTTCACTTCTTTCTCTTGTAACAAAATAGCTGAACAGAACTCGATTGAGTAAAATGTATCCTAATGTATCGCCCAGATGCCATCGGTGTAAAACCTATATAGGTTCAGTTATGCACATCTTTTGGGAATGTAGAAAATTAAAATATTTTTGGAAAGCTGTACAGGATTTCACAGCCAGGGTTTTGCAAATTCCACTGGACAATGCACCAACAATGTATCTTTTTGGTACGGAATTGGACAGGATACTTGATTCTATATCTGTAAGGAGGCTTGGCATAATATCATACTTATCAAAAAAATGCATCTTGCTCAACTGGAATCAACCAAGGCCTCCAACATTAGAAGTGTTTACACAACTTTTGAATAAAACATTACCATTAGAACAGTACACCTACAACTTCAGAAACAAAGGTCATGCTTTTTGAAGAATATGGATGCCTCTCATAGACCTCTGACCTTTTGGCCACCTTAGAAGTACTTAACAAAATGTATGACCATATTTAAAACTACAGCTCAACATACATGTGTTTTTTTTTTTTTTTGTGTGTGGTTTTTATTTATTTATTTATTTATTTAATTTATTTTATTTATTTTATTTTATTTATTTTTTATTCCCATCTTTTTTTATTTATTTACTTTTAAATACTGTTGCTCTTATTATTATACTGTTTTTGATCTGTCACTGAATGTTCCCATTGCTATTTTTGCTTTACAACTCTTATGTATGTTAAAAGCAATAAACAAATAATTGAAAAAAATCCAAGCCTGGAAGTACTGCAATACCAGGCCGATCTGCGGACCGGACGTAGCAAGCCCCTTTTCCACCTCCCAGCTCTAAAAATCTGTTTAATATAGATGACGTATCAGATATTAAACTGATAAGTACAAATTTTTTTTTTCAATCCAAATCATACCCATATCCATACCTAACCATTCGCCTTCTCAAGGCCAGACTAAGGATTGTAACGTGAACCCAGACCAAGGCCAAAAAGCCAGACCAGTGAACACAATAGATCCTAGCTAAAAAGCCTGAGAAGCGATCCTACACAAACCCCATTCCATCTATTTTCCTTCTCAAACCCAGTCAAAGCCCAAAACCAGACCAGAGAACACTTGATCTTAGCCAAAAGGCCAAGAAGCAATAAACTGTTATCTCCTCTGCTTAACGGACAGCCTGAGGCTACACCTATACAGTGAAAGTGCAACAATTCATAAGAAACATGGAAACGGTTATATTCCACGGTTATATGGAAACGGTTAAATTCACTTAACAAAGTCAACTTTCATCATTTTTCATCGAACAGGCTCGTTTCCTGCCTCAGCGCAGTGTGCTCTCTGCATTGTGCTTCTCTGGCGCTGAAAATACAATACAAAAAAACATAAACATACAAGTCGAGGCTGCTCCATTTCAACATAAACCTAGGTGTCTCCATTCTGATTTAAGTTCACAATCTAAGATTAAAGAGGTGTATAATAATGATTTTCCATAGGCTCAGAATAAGTCAAAAGCCAGAACCCTGAGTGTTCTTTGTAAGACTACCACAATTGGTCTGCATACACTTCAAATGGCTCTTTCCCTACTTGCTTTATATCCAATATTTTGTTCCACTCTGCATGTGTTGGTCCTCTTAACTCCAACAACGCTGCTTTCAACTGTTCATACATTTCTATATATCTCTCAACTTCTTTCTTAATTATAAGTTCTCCAGATCTCAGATTTTCAGGCATTTTTGATTTTCGTTCATTTGGGATGGTTAAGAGAGCTATCTGCCACACAAGATTCAAGATTCAAGAAGCTTTATTGTCATTTCAACCACATATAGCTGACGCAGTACATAGTGAAATGAAACAACGTTTCTCCAGGACCTGGTGCTACATAAACATACAACAACAAAGAGTTCAACACAAAAAACAACACCACAGAGCTAGGACAGAAGTTTGTCTTAGCCACATAAAGTGCACAGTGTGCAGCTAGGTGCAAACAGAGCATAGACAAGACAGTGCAAAAGACAATAAATACAAGAAAGACAGCACAAAAGAACACAGGACACTTAGCACTGAAAAAGAAAGAAAAGAACATGTGTAATGGAATGTAAGAGAAATAAAATAAGATTAAATGAAATGATGTAAAAAAAATATTGTGCAAAAATACAACAGCAGCGGTTGAGGTAGTGCAAATAGAAATAAACATTAATATAACTATAGCAGCAGATGACAGGTAGAGGTAGTGCAATAAGTAATGAACAATATAAATTATATGTGCCTGTGTGTGCGTCCACACAGGTGAGAGAGTGTGTGTGTGTATATGTCTGTGAGAGAGACAGAGAGTTGTATACAGTTCAGTCCTGAGTGAGTGTGTTTGTGTGTGTGTGTGTGAGAGAGTGTAGAACAGTTCAGTCCTGAGTGAGTGTGTGTGTGTGTGTGTGTGAGAGAGTGTAGAACAGTTCAGTCCTGAGTGAGTGTGTGTGTGTGTGTGTGTGTGAGAGAGTGTAGAACAGTTCAGTCCTGAGTGAGAGTGTGTGTGTGAGTGTAGAACAGTTCAGTCCTGGATGTTGAGGAGCCTGATGACTTGAGGAAAGAAACTGTTACACAGTCTGGTTGTGAGGGCCCGAATGCTCCGGTACCTCTTTCCAGATGGCAGGAGGGTGAAGAGTGTGTGTGAGGGGTGTGTGGGGTCAGCCACAATGCTGTTGGCTTTGCGGATGCAGCGTGCGGTGTAAATGTCTGTGATAGAGGGAAGAGAGACTCTGATGATCTTCTCAGCTGTCCTCACTATCCGCTGAAGGGTCTTGCGATCCGAGACGGTGCAGTTCCCAAACCAGGCAGTGATGCAGCTGCTCAGGACGCTCTCGATGGTCCCTCTGTAGAACACAGTCAGGATGGGGGAAGGGAGATGGGCTTTCCTCAGCCTCCTCAGGAAGTAGAGGCGCTGCTGGGCTTTCTTGGTGATGGAGCTGGTGTTGAGTGACCAGGTGAAGTTCTCCCCCAGATGGACACCAAGGAATTTGGTGCTCTTGACGATCTCCACCGAGGATCCATCAATGAACAGCGGAGAGTGGTCACTCTGTGCTCTCCTGAAGTCAACAACCATCTCTTTAGTCTTGTCGACATTCAGGGAGAGGTTGTTGGCTCTGCACCCGGCTGTTAGATGTTGCACCTCCTCTCTGTATGCTGACTCGTCGTTCTTACTGATGAGACCCACCATGGTCGTGTCATCAGCGAACTTGACGATGTGGTTGGAGCTGTGCATTGCTGCACAGTCGTGAGTCAGCAGAGTGAACAGCAATGGACTGAGCACACAGCCCTGAGGAGCTCCAGTGTTCAGTGTGGTGGTGCTAGAGATACTATTCCTGATCCGGACTGACTGAAGTCTCCCAGTCAGGAAATCCAGGATCCAGTTGCAGAGAGAGGTGTTCAGGCCCAGCAGGCTCAGCTTCTCAATCAGCTGCTGAGGGATGATTGGGTTGAATGATGAACTGAAATCTATGAACAGCATTCGAACGTAGGAGTTCTTATAGTCCAGGTGTGTGAGAGCCAGATGGAGGGTTGTGGTGATGGCGTTGTCCATGGACTGGTTAGGACGATACGCAAACTGCAAGGGGTCCAGCAAGGGTGGTAGCTGTGACTTGATGTGCCTCATGACGAGCCTCTCGAAGCATTTCATCACGATTGGTGTGAGTGCGACGGGATGATAATAATTGAGGCAGGAAACTAGACTTCTTTGGCACAGGGACGATGGTCATGGTCTTGAGGCACGTTGGGATGAAGGAGCTGCTCACCCAGATGTTGAAGATGTCAGTGAAGACATCTGCTAGCTGCTCTGCACACTCCCTGAGCACTCTGCCAGGAATGTTGTCTGGTCCAGCAGACTTCTGTGGGTTAACTCTGCATAGAGTTCTCCTCACGTCAGCCGTGGTGAGACAGAGCACTGGGTCATTAGGAGTCATCCTTAAGCTCCCGATTATACACTGATGCTTGCAGCATTTAATTATCCCAGTAGGGCTGAAATGGGCCTTTTAGTCTCTAGTTTACAGCCCTCTGTAGAGTACCAGACCAAAGTTGGTCATTAGTCCATGTTAATTCTATTTCTTTTGAGTACAACTGAAAAAGAAGCGGTTTGATTTGTAATGCAAGGGAATCCATTATCTCCTTATCTAAACTGCCACTAATATAGCATACTCTGATTTGGAAATTAGACCTTTTTCAGCAATCGCACCATAACCTATAGAATGACATTAAACATCAATAACATCATACAGTAAGTATATCATCATATTTGTTCAGTATTCCTTGAGATTAGAACCTGAAGGGTAAAAGAATGTACATTCTTGGTGAGATCCAGAAAATAGTTCCACCATTGCCTCCTTGAAGAGTGGGAGGTACAAAGGAATGTGAATTGTTTTATGACACACTTCCCAAAACCCCCCAAAGTCCCCAAAGTTTCTGTTTTTGCTAGAAGATATAACTTCATCACAGTCTATATTAATAATTTTGCCTGCCACATTACACATTAAAATGCAAAAATTATTAAGAAACAAGGGAACAGTGATAAAAAAATATGTATTTAGATATGAAATTTGATTTATTACATTAAAGGGCAAAAAATCATAAGGAATATGGAAATTCCATGAAAATTCACTTAACAAAGTCAACTTTCATCATTTTTCATCGAACTGACTCGTTTCCTGCCTCAGTGCAGTGTGCTCTCTGCATTGTGCTTCTCTGGCGCTGAAAATGCGATTCTGCAAGTCTCAGCGCTCTACGAGCAAGGGAAAGCGGTTTTTCAGACAAACGCATGTGTGCAGCTGAATGGGGTAGTTTTCTTTGACTTTTTTCACGTTTGGGGTCAACTATGATATGAAATGTGATTGTTCACATTAGTAAGGACCACCCACTGGCCCAACGACGGAATCCAGCGGCGTGGGTGAAGGGATCTCGTATTCTACCTTTCATTTGCGCTTCTTGAAGAATTTGCTTCATTTATTAAAATTTTGACTCATTCTTTGAGCTCTATGTATAATGATAATCTGACTCCAGTTAATTATTAATATAAGTATAATCTGATGCTGATCACAATTTATAGGGTTGACTATTCTTAATTTATTAAGTAGATAGAAAACTGAAATGATTGACCATAACTCTATTTAAACTTAAACCTGGGTTTCTCCATACAAGTTTAAGTTTCAGTTTCTTCTAATTTAACTCTAAACCTTCTCCATTCAAGTTTAAGTCGAGGCTACTCCATTTCAACATAAACCTAGGTTTCTCCATTCCGATTTAAGTTCACAATCTAAGATTAAAGAGGTGTATAATAATGATTTTCCATAGGCTCAGAATAAGTCAAAATTAACTATTTTATTTTGCCAGGCATGTTCCACTTAAGTCAGTCTATTCAATTAGAAAAATACCAAACACAGTAACAATTAAAAGGATCAGCATAGTATGAACAACACAAGTAACAGAGTTAAAGTCATACCTGGCAACAGAGACACAATAATATTGTGGGAAGTTCTGAATGCAGATGCTTCCCTGAGTCTTTTGCCAATGCACCTTATATACCCAAGAGACACAAAGGGTCGTACAATCTATGAGTCCACAGAAGGCCTGGTTTTGGACGGGTCGTAAGGACACATCTGGCTTTTAGTTTAGGTTCACACCAAATGGGTTGTAAAGGACATAGTTCAGATTGTTGTCTTGTGACTTGCGAGGGGGTTGAATATGGTCATAAGGACATATCTCCAACAGGAGTACAGACTATGTGTAAACTTTAGTATACTCTTATTTGGAAATTAGACATTTTTCAACAATCGAAACATGAGCTTTAGAATGACATTAAACCTGAATAACATCATACAGTAAGTATATCATCATATCTTTTCAGTATTCCTTGAGATTAGAACCTGAAGGGTAAAAAAAAGTACATTCTTGGTGAGATCCAGAAAATAGTTCCACCATTGCCTCCTTGAAGAGGGTGAGGTACACAGGAATGTGAATTGTTCTATGACACACTTCCCCAAACCCCCCAAATTCCCCAAAGTTTCTGTTTTTGCTTGAAGATATAACTTCATCACAGTCAATATTAATAATTTGGCCTGCCACATTACCATCCTGCCCTGGCCCCTTGGGACATTTTCAAAATAATTCTCATGGGGACTGCTGGGAATCTTACTGTAGCAGTCTCTGAATGGCTGGTACCTATAAGGGGCTAAGCGTGAAAACAGTGTTGGCAGATGTTCATAAGAAGCGAAGCATAAATCTGAAATAATAGCATTGAAGTGTAGACAATATAAGAACAAGTCCCCTGGCAATCACACAGCCACAGGTCTCTGCTGTTCCCTTGGCCAGGTTTGCCTCCACCTGAGCCTGGTTCAGATGATACTCAGTCTGTAATATAGTTTGTTGTACCAAATATATTGTGTCCTTTAGAGCTTTTGTGCTATGTTCAAAGAAAATGTCTTCCCACCATGGGGAAACATCTGTGTCCAGTGGTATCCTCCCCAAGATATTTATCAGACCCATTGAGAAATCCTCTGTAACCTCCAAGCAGAAGGTATGGTTTGCAGGGCGGGTCAGACCGCCACAGGTGAATGAATTCATTTCACTGACGAAACACCACTGTGTGTGAGATACTTGAATCGCATCAGCATGACCATGCCATGACTGAACACTGATAAGCTTAGTATCATTGGAAAGAAGAGTTGTAGTAAAGTATTACATGTACAAATAACATAACTGGAAGTTTCATGACAACAGGTGCGAGTGGTAAACAAGGTCTCATCCCCTTTTAAAGTCATATATCCTGTTAGGTGGTCCCATTTAATGATCTGATCCTTCACTACTACACCTATAGAACGTATGGTCGTGGAGTTCAAAAATACTTGCTCTGGCTGTATAAAAGGAATATTGGCAAAAAAAAGCAATGCAGCCGGTGCACTCATTCCCAGTGTATAACATCAGTGTAGACAGTAATTCAGAGTATTTAATATCTTTCATCTTTTCTGATGCATACCATCTATGCTAGTCTAATATTTCTATAAGATAATTTAAAGCATACCTAGGTGTCCTTGAGAAGACGAAGGTCTAAAATTTCATGTCTTGCAGCAGTAAACAAATCCTGTGCATATGATCTGCAGGCTAAGTCACGATCGATGGTACGGCTTTGATTGAATAATGTATGGCTGACCAATAGAAGCGCTGTGCTTCAGATCTAACCGATCTGATGATATTTTCATTGCTATTGGTGATGTGTTAAAAACCAGTGGCCACCTGGTTTGCCAACTAAGCTGAGAATTGTGATTGTCCTGTTACTTTGTACGTGTTGGCAATTGAATTCACAGAGCCAAAGAGACCTGCTAAATTTCCAAACAGATCTCCCTTAGAATGTACAGGTGGAATTTGGACTGCAAGCCTGCCTTTGTAATCAGAGATTAAATCATCGATTCGTGACTGTAGCTGTTTTATCATCCTCACTACAATGTTTCACAAAAGCAGACAAAATATTTGAAATGTTATAGGTTATATGCGTCAATATCAAATGTACATCATGCAATAAAGTCTTATTAATGTTTCCCTTAATAAAACAACCTGGAGGGATTGGATATAATTTTGGGCATTGTTTAGGCCAGGGTTCCTCAATACGCGGCCCGTGGGCCAAATCCAGCCCGCGAGAGAAAAATGTTTCGCCCGCAATAATTTCAAATAGTGCTGTCAAGGTGACGTCAGCATAAGCACGTCACTAACGTGAAAAGCACGACAGTTTAGTCTGATAGCGAAAACATGGCGAATGTGAAGAAAAGAAAAGTGGACACGGAAAATAGGCGATTCAAATGCGAATGGACAGAACAATTTTGTTTTATTTTGCCTGACCACCACAACGCAAAGCCAACATGTTTATTATGCACGCAGACTGTGGCAGTCTGTAAGGCTGATAACATGAAACGGCATTTCATTGCATTGCACAGAAATTTTAACTGCAATTATCCAGAACATTCATTGAGCCGCAAACAGAAGGTAACACAATTGGTGGCAAAACCTGATGGCAATTGATGGCTATTCACAAAACCAATTCCATGCAGGAAAATGCATCCGCAACTTCCTTACATGTGGCTTGGAACATGGCAAAAGCCAAAAAGCCGTTCACAGATGCCGAATTAATTAAAAACTGTGCAACTGACATGGTGGAGGAAGTTTTAACTCACGATGACAAAATAAAGAAAATGGTTGTGGAGCTATTACAGAAGGTGCCATTATCCGATTGCATGGCAACAAGAAGAGTAGAGACATTGGCAGATGATTGTCTGTCCAATCTTTTATCTGACTTAAAGAAAGCTGAAGTCATGTCACTTGCAATAGACTCGTCTTGTGACCGAACCAACATTGAACAGCTGTCAGTGTTTTTGATGGGAAGGTTTTCCGTGAAGAGCTGCTTTGTTTGCTGCCAATACAGGGGCACATAACCGGAGAAATCATTTTTAATGAACTGACGCAATTCTTTGGAAAGAATGGATTGGATTTAAGCAAAGTTATATCAGTTGTCACTGACGGGGCTCCGTCAATGGTTGGACATCACAGAGGTTTGATTAGCAGGCTAGCTGATGTCAACCCAGCACTCATAGCATTTCACTGCATAATATATAAATCGGTATAGTGCACCAAGCTCTCTGGAAAAATGAAAGAGACAATGGATACTGTAAGAGGCTGGTAAACTTTATTCGTGTGAGTTCTGGTCGGCAACATCGTCTTTTCCGAGCCTTGCTGGAGGAAATGTCAGCAGAACAGCATGATCTTTTACTGCACAATGATATCCGATGGCTGAGCAAGGGCTGAGTGCTGGAGAGAGTGTGTGAACTTCAAAATGAACTTTGTTGCAATAGACTTTCTGCCAGGCTTCAGAGATGGTGGTTTTAAAGCATGGTATTCACAGGGGTTAACAAAGCTAAGAGATCTATTTGATAGGCAGACCTTGCTGTCCCTTCAGATGATACAGGATCAGTATGGCCTACCAAAAGGTGAATTTTTCAGATATCTGCAACTTAGATATTTTATTGTTACTGATACAACATTAGTAACTTCAAATGCTACCTCTGATGTAGAAAGAGCCTTATCGTCACCTCCACAAGAGTCCAAAAAGCGTATAAGTGCATTTTATAGATTGCTAATTCCTAACTGCTCTCTTATGTCCCATGCTACTAAGCAAGCTTGGGAAAAAGACCTAGGTCTCACTATTGATGACACTGTTTGGCAGGAAGTCTAGAACAACGCAACAAAGATATCTGTCTGTAATTGAACAAAATCTACTCAGTTTATAATTCTACATCGCACACACATAACACCTGTTCTCAAAAATAAGATGGATCCCCATATATCCCCACTGTTTTTGGTCATGTGTCAAATTACAGAGTTATTGGTCTGGTATTGTGGATGATCTGTGTGTTATCTTTGATAGTCCAGTTGAATTAGATTATTATTATTATTATTATTGTTGTGTTTTTTTCCTGCTTTTTGTTCAAGAAAAATTTAATAAATGTATTGTTTAAAAAAAACATAAGGTGAAAATGACAATTATTGACTCCTCAGTTTGAGTATTACCAGTTATTTATATAAGTTTATCTAAACAGACTTGAGATTGAATAGGTACTAGGTCTCCACGGCAGGTTGGACCTACAGGTGCTGCAGATAAATTGGTAAAAAGAGGGACTGGGTCTCAACGGAAAGCTCCCGGGACAAATACGTTCTATCACAGTCAGTGGCTAGGACCCAAATGCATGAGTAACTGCAAGGGGACAGAAATACAAGGGCACAGGTCGGCCTATATGTTGTTTGTCTGCACTGTCTTGTCTTGTCTTGTCTTGTCTCCTGTGCACTTCTGTTGTATGTCTAGTTCTTAAAGACTGCACCTTAAGTATAGTTTAATTTTTATTTTTAAATTATAGTTTAATTTTTTATCTCTGTTATAGCTCTATGTTTGTCTGCATCACTGTACTTTGTCTGTGTTATGTGTAGCACCTCTGGTCTAGGAGGAACGTTGTTTCACTTCACTGTGTACTGCATCTGTTATATATTGTTGAAGTGACAATAAAGCTTCTTTGACTTTTTTTGACTTTTTGACAACTGAGTAACCAATTCACAGGATAAGTGTAGGCTAAATAATCCACAGGTATAACATAGCACAAAGAGCAACATATAAAATACTCACTATGGTGCGGTGGTGTAAAGCCAAGCACAGTACAGTACAGTCATTTAAGTCCGTAGGCACAGAGCAGTGATAACAGGGCACAGTAGTGTATCTAATCTACAGGATGGGTGCAGACTAAATAATCCGCAGATATAGCACAGCACACTGAGAAACATATAAAATACACAGTATAGCGTGGTAGTGGAACGCCAAGCACAGTACAGGCATTAAAGTCTGTAGGCACAAAGCAGTGATAAAAGGAAATAGCAAGCAGTAGCAGTAAAACAATAATCCAGCGGCATGACAAATAATGTATCCACTGATACCTTATGTGTACTGTGAGGACAATGTCCACGCTGGAGAGAGCAGGGTAATATCCGTAGCAAAAAGTCCAAGGGGAAAATCCGAACTCATAATCCTAAGCTGAGTGAAAGTCCAGTTGCTTGGCAAATGGTGTATCAAAGGGGAATCCAGAAATGAAACAGACAACAGACTTACTGAGCATGCAGCAACAGAAAAGACCATATGGTGATAAAAGTGTGTTCAATGGTGTCCTTATAAAGCACAAGGACAGATGAAATGGCTGTCGACCCAGAATTGTGCATAGCGATAGCAGCTAACCTGGAAGTTCACTCCGACATGTTCATGATCAACCCGAAAATTCAATAAGTGAGGGGTAAAAGCAACAATAAAGAAAAAAACAAAGATAATTCACAGACATTTAGTACTCCACCAAATGCAGGATTTATGAGAAGTAATTACAGCAATTTAACAGTTTCACTTCAATTAGATATGTGAATAAGTAAGGGGGTTCCTCCTAGGAAGACGTTTCTGTTTGAGACAGTTAGAAGTGCTGAAAGGTAATCTGAAGCAGAAAGAAAGGAAAATTATGATGAGGATATTTCACTGAAAGCTGCTCATTCCTCGCTGGTCTGCACTGCTCGACCGAAAGATATATGTCCTCTCAATGACTGTGGTTGATGTGGTGAGTCCTGAAGGAGAACCTGTCATGGTCCATTATCCATGGACAATGAAGGAAAATGCACAGGCACATCTACTACTGGATCCAAGAGAGGATGTAAGAGAGGCACATCTGCTACTGGATCTACGAGAGGTATGAAGTTTGGAAGAGAACTAAAAAAATTTTAGCTGAATATTTTACCCTACTTCACATGTACTGTGCTGTTTGATGGTTGGAAAACTTGCTGTGCACATTGCCAAAATTCATATGAATTGGCCTGAGGACATCACATAGTAAATCCAAACTGGGATCATCGACACAATGCAGGATATGGACAGATTGTCCAAACCATTACAGATGTGTGAGTGAACAATTTTCCGGTAAAAGGTTCATAGCATATAGTGGAATAGATTGTCCAGACGATGCAAATGATGGACCTGTCACTACATATGAGGCTCACATGGGAAATAGTTTTCTTAACGGACTGAAACCAGAAATTGTTGCAAAGGTGAAACATACATGCATCACTTGAGACACAGGCATTACTTTGAACAGCATGTCACACATGCTGAGAAACTCTTAAAAGAAGGCAAAACAAGAAAAATACAACAGAAGGAAGTGACAAATGTGTACGTGATATGCTTGTCTGTGTGTGTGCACCTTACCCTTTAAATGTCTGACTGCAATGTTGATCTTAATTTCCTGTCTTTGCAGCTCCTCTTACCTTTCTGGATGGTAGAAATTAAAAGAAGAGTCGAACCGTCAGCTGATGTCTGCCTGGTTATTCTGTCATCAAAAAGGCAACGCAGACAACATCGGTTACAACTGAACATAAAGCATGAATGATGATTCAAATGGCCAGTCGAGGTTAACAAGTCGAGGAAGAGGGTGAGAACAGGGAAAAGGAAGAGTTCAGGGACCCAGATAGCAAAATAGGTCTGGCCCAGATCTGGCCCACACAATGCACTTACACTTGGCTCACATACCGCAAAGAATGACGGCCCTTTGGTGGACCATATCTGGTTCAATCAAGCCACATATGGCATGGACAGATCTGGGCCACATAAATCAAACCATAAAATGGCCACATCTGGCATGCCATCATATAAACAGTGCCATCACTGCCAGACCTAGTCCGCATCTGGTTGACATACCACTTGCCGTGCCAGCACTCAGCCAGCAGTGCCAGCTTAATGCCAGATCTGGCACACATGAGATGTGGGGACATGGTTGGGGAGATTTAGGAGACATTGGGGAGATCTAGGAGATTTAGGAGACAAGAAGTGTTTTGTGTGCAGAAACGAGGGCCATTGGGCCAGGGACTGTCCAGCTAAAGGTCAAGGGGGCTGAAGACTGATCAAGGAAGGACAAGCCAGAAGGGTGTGGTGAATTAAAATTTCTTTTTGTTTTCTTGCAATGAAAAACAGCTTAAACACTTTCCTTCATGTTGATGCATGACATCTGTATTGTTGTAAGGTCATGGTAGAAAATTATGACCAGTAGTATATTTCTGAAACTAACTTTTTCTGAATCTAACTTTTTACTAAACTGGTAAGCACACCTGTCTATGTGTTTGAGAGCTATAGAAGTTGCTAAAAAGCAGTAAATGCATCAATAGTTATTGTGAGATTTAGTGATACTCACTCTTGTAGTTCCACATGCAATTTCGCTTTTGCTTCCAGAACAAAGAACAGCACATACAGTGAGGGAAAAAATTATTTGATCCCCTGCTGATTTTGTACGTTTGCCCACTGACAAAGAAAAGATCAGTCTGTAATTTTAATGGTAGGTTTATCTGAACAGTGAGAGACAGAATAACAACAAAAAAAATCCAGAAAAACACATTTCAAAAAAGTTATACATTGATTTGCATTTTATTGAGTGAAATAAGTTTTTGACCCCTTTGCAAAACATGACTTAGTACTTGGTGGCAAACCCTTGTTGGCAATCACAGATGTCAGACATTTCTTGTAGTTGGCCACCAGGTTTGCACACATCTCAAGGAATTTGAGCCCACTCCTCTTTGCAGATCCTTTCCAAGTCATTAAGGTTTTGCGGCTGACCCTTCAGCTACCTCCACAGATTTTCTATGGGATTAAGGTCTGGAGACTGGCGAGGTCACTACAGGACCTTAATGTGCTTCTTTTTGAACCACTCCTTTGTTGCCTTGGCCATGTGTTTTGGGTCATTGTCAGGCTGGAATATCCATCCACAACCCATTTTCAATGCCCTGGCTGAGGGAAGGAGGTTCTCATCCAAGATTTAACGGTACATGGCCCTGTCCATTGTCCCTTTGATGAGGTGTAGTTGTCCTGTCACCTGGGGATGGTGTTCTTGGGGTCATAGGCAGCATTCCTCCTCCTCCAAACACGGCGAGTTGACTTGATGCCAAAGAGCTGGATTTTGGTCTCATTTGACCACAACACTTTCACCCAGTTCTCCTCTGAATCATTCACATGTTCACTGGCAAACTTCAGATGAGCCTGTACATGTGCTTTCTTTAGCAGGGGGACCTTGCGGGCGCTACTGGATTTCAGTCTTTCACAGCATAGTGTGTTACCAATTGTTTTCTTGGTGACAATGGCCCCAGCTGCCTTGAGATCATTGACAAAATCCTCCAGTGTAATTCTGGGCTGATTCCTCGCCATTCTCTTGATCATTGAAACTCCATGAGGTGAGATCTTACATGGAGCCCCAGACCGAGGAAGATTGACAGTCCTTTTGTGTTTCTTCCATTTGGGAATAATCGCACCAACTGTTGTCACCATCTCACCAAGCTGCTTGGCGATGGTCTTGTAGCTCATTGCAGCCTTGTGTAGGTCTACAATCTTGTCCCTGACATTCATGGACAGCTCTTTGCTCTTGGCCATGATGGAGAGTTTGGAATCTGATTGATTGCTTCCTTCTGTGGACGGTGACTTTTATACAGGTAACGAGCTGAGATTACAGTAGGAGCACTCTCGGGGAGTGCTCTTAATCTCAGCTCGTTACCTGTATAAAAGACACCTGGGAGCCAGAAATCTTTCTGATTGATAGGGGATCAAATACTTATTTCAAAATGCAAATCAATGTATATCTTTTCTGAAATGTGTTTTTCTGGATTTTTTTGTTGTTATTCTGTCTCTCACTGTTCAAATACACCTACCATTAAAATTACAGACTGATCATTTCTTTGTCAGTGGGCAAACGTACAAAATCAGCAGGGGATCAAATATGTTTTTCCCTCACTGTATGTGTGCAGCCAGAGGGTTGAGATATTATATGGTATTATTGGAAATGCTGAATGTACAAGTCAAAAGATGTGTAATCATGTAACCCTCTTTCCCACAGAAGAAAATGGTACACAAAATAAATGTGTTGCATGTGTTAATGATTTGTTCCCCTAGGCCTGATGTGCAGGAAATGCCGAACCATGCAGAACCATGACTTGGTGCTGTTTGTGGATGGATCAGCTTTCAAAGATCTATAAACACTTCACAACCGCATGGGGATGCAGTAGTAACAGAACATGATAAATTAATTCAGATTCATTGCCAAGTAATCTCCTTGCACAGGTGGCAGAATTGATAGCTTTAACTAAGGCATGTAAATTAGCACAAGGTAAAGCTGTTACCATATATACTGAAATCAGCTTTTGGCATAGTGCATGCTTTTGGCACACTTTGGAAACATAGTGGGTTTCTTCCATCAAAAAGGAAACCCACTACGCATGGTAACCTGATTTCTGAGCTCCTGGAAGCAATCCAGTTACAAAAGTCTATTGCAGTATGAAAATGTGAAGCACACACAGGAAGAAAACAGATTTTTTTCCCAGAGTAATGCTTGAGCAGATGCTGTAGCAGCAAAACAAGCAGCAAAAACCCCCCGTGAAATTGGAGAATATTTGTGTGTACTTAACCCATGTACTTCCACAGCAGATTTTGCAGATCTTCAAAGCAACAACAAACGAGAAACTCACATGGAGAAAAGCTGCATGTGTGGTAAAGGATGGGGTGTGGTACAGCCCCAATGGAAGTTCTTGAATACCAAAAAGCATGTTTTTCTTTTATGCAAAGTTGACACATGGTCTTGACCGGATGTTCAGCATTGGTCAACTCTTGATTGCTTATACTGTTTTAATTCTGATGCTTACCTGAACCCCTGTATCTAGCTCCATATTCCATCCATTGATTGTCTGTTTTGTTTGTTTGTTTGTTTCTTGTTTTATTTTTGTTTTCAAAACAAACATGTGGAAAACAAGGAAATTACTTTTTATTTTATTTGTGCCCTTGTACAATGACCAGTCGTGTCACTCTTAGGTTGTTCCTCATGGGATCTTACCCAGCATCAGCTAACCAGCCTCCTTCTTTGCCACATATTGCACCTACTTTTAGGATACAGTCTTAGCCCAACACCAAACCTAAAACCTAACCTAATATACTTAGCATACAGTAGTATCTAAGTAGCAATATACTGTATTACACTTTGATTAAAAGAGTGAACACATAGCAATATTGATTACAAGAGTTATAACATGCATGATTATAATGATTTGATTACATGTAACAATATGTGATTTGATTACAATTTTTTTTTTAAATAAAAAAATTTATCAAGTTGCCCATCTCTTCTGCCTGTGTGACTTTACATAATGTAGAGAGGCAATTGGAGGACTGAGAAGAGATTACTAGCACATCACCCAGTCCTTCTGTTGACTTCAAATCATTCATCACATGCTCATAAACATTTGACCATAACAAATCATCACCTAATACTTTACTGTGAATTTTATGGTGTGCTAAAGAATACAAATCAATTACATATTCTTTATGATAAAGAACGTTTATCTGGTGCTTTAGATAATACCTTACACTCTCTACTTGTACAAAAGAATATGCAGGCTGCCTAGGAGTACACATTTGTTTCTGCATTGAGATTACATATGTTCTGTCCTCAGTGATTGCAATTACTTGAGTACAACAACCTATGAATGGTGTTTCAAGTAATATAGAATGAGGTTTCCAGTCCACCAAATCATTCCTTCCCATTCCATTGTGTTGGTTTTCCATTATGCTACAAGTTCTATCATTTCAACCTCATCATTACTATCACTAAAACGAGTCTCTAGCTCAATCTCCTGTGTCATTTGTATGTAGTGACTAAGCAGTGATTGGGTCATACTCTGAATCATAACACAAATCAATGGTATTACACAGCATGACAAGACAATGGGTAACAATTTTACCCACCAGTAAGACATTCAGACTTTCAGTTTGAAGAAAATAACCAGGAAAGCCGATCATTTGGTAGGTGTTTTCTACATGTTCATCTCTAAGACTTAAAGTACATCAATACCTTTCTCAAATTACTCTTTGGTCCTGTGTGCATTGGAATGTAAGTACAACGCTGATCTCCAAACATACATCAGGTGCTCTCACAGTGTCCAATATAAATCTGTTTTGCAGAAATCTGTTTCTGAGATTTCATTCTCCCGTATGCATATCCATCTCAGTGTATTTCAGTTAAGTGTTTCACATATGGTGACACACTATGTCATTTGTACAAAAACTTAATGGCTGCTACTTTCATTAAATATTGTGTCTGTTATTTACATGTTTATCATTTGTGGTCTTTCTGGGTCAAATATGGCCTGGCCAAAACCAGGTGGTGCAGTAGGGCAATGAGTCAAACTATTGTGCTCTCCAGTAAATAAATACACACACAGACACACCACACACACACACACAAACTCAGACAATTTCAAGGCTGCATATGTGTAAACATCACCCTTTGATCTGCCTTTCCATACTGGAGGACAACACAAGAACAAACAAATTTAGCTTAAGACTGTAATGGGAAAGAGGAACTTCACCTCGAAGATGGTTTCCACTCAAAAGATTTGCTCTGGTTGTTCATCTCTCCCAATGACAAGTGATGCATGTTGGGAGCAAAAAGGAGAGTCCAGATGGCCCAACAAGGTATGCACTGTTCCGTGCTGATGATATAAATTGCACTTCTCAGAGCCAATTGAAAACATAATACTGGACATGACAAATAAGAAGAGGAGATGTGCACGACCATCAAGGATGAGAGATGTGCATGACAAATAAGGAGGGAAGATGGGTTTGTTGATTCTTGCTGGTGTATTGGGAAGCAATAAAAAGGCAAAAGCTAGTTTATGGCATGCCCAGTCTCGTAGGGCAATTTTTTGTGCAACTAAGCCACTCAAGATGTTCCATATCATCTCAAGAGTAATTAGATTTGAAAATCGGGAAACAAGATCAGCATGCCATGAAAAAGAAAGAAAAAGAAGAAAAAGAGCAGCATTCAATGCCAGGACCGTCTAGGTTTCGAAAATGCAAATATACAGTGGCAAGCCTGCTGATGGACAGACAGAAAATTAGGTTAAATGTGTGGTACTTGACATGGCAGAAGGTCTCCAGAGACAAACCATCTGCTGTGACAACTTTTCTTTTTTTTTTACATTAAACACTCATGGCCAGGAGCTGCTAAAGAAAAAGCTGACCATGGTTGGAACAATCAGGAAAAACAAACCTGAGGTTCCCACTGCACCACTTCTGGCAAGAAACAGGGCTTGATATTCATCGAAGTTTGCTTTTCACTGAGATATTTGCATATGTGTACTGCTGTCCCAAAAAATCATCATCCTAAACTACAACCAGAACAAAGGTAGAGTCGACCACCAAAAAAACAAAACAAAACAACCAAAAAAACCCAGGTACATCTACCTCTACAGCAGCTGTCCCTTGTCCAGTGGTGGGCAAAGTACACATCTCCTGTACTTAAGTGAAAGTACAGATACCCTAGTTAAAATGTTACTCTGGTAAAAGTAGAAGTCCTCAATTTGAATTTCTACTTCAGTTAAAATACAAAAGTACTTGTACCCAAATGTACTGTAATTAATTATTCATTTTATGTGAGACGAATCTGTCACTCTACTCACACATGCCTGTTAATACAATGTCTGAGAAATGATCATGATTCAGATGTCAGTTAACATTATTCTAAATGAAGGAGCACAAGGGGAACATGGGGCTGTAAAATAGCAGGACTTGAGAACAATTAGGTTTTTCTGTTAAGATTTATATTATTTCTAAGAAAAATTAAAACCAGATAAAACGATGTACATGTTGAAATAACACATTTGATTGTTTGTTTGTTTGTGTGTGTATCACTGTTTACAGGGCACAGGTATTTGTGCATGGAGACTACACAAAAAAAGACCATTATATAAAGACCAGGTCTGTAGCATTTAAATTGTTTCCTACCTAAAGTGCTTAAAAATTTAAATATTTACATCATGGCAGAAGAAAATAGTAAGTACTACAGAGGGCAGTCTGACTTAAGAAGTCATACAGAATAATTAATGTGTGCTGGACATTCCTGTGTCCTGGGAATCAGTTTTAAACAAATGACAAGTGAGGGTCTAATCAGATTCACTTCAACAGAAACTTGCTGCTCTACAGATTCAGAGGAAAAAAGTTGAAATTCAGCATAGTCAATATTTCAGTGTTTAGTAACTAATGCATTGGTGTGTGATGGGCAATTACAGCATTTGTGCACTAATCTTATTCATAAAAAAAATTACATAAAAAAATGAAAAAGACATTTTACTTGGTGACTGGTCAATATCAACAATAAAAGTTGACCTGTTGGATTATTGGGTTATTGGGTTGCTGTATAACATCAGTAATGTTAATATACAGCTCTGGAAAAAAATAAGAGACCACTGCCCTATCTCCAGATTTGAACCCTATTGAAAACCTCTGGAATGTCATCAAGAGGAAGATGGATGGTCACAAACCATCAAGCAAAGCTTTTTTGCAAAAAGAGTGGTATAAAGTTCCCCAACAGCAATGTAGAGGAGAGCATAGAGCCAAAATGCATGCAAATCGGGGGTTATTCCGATTATTATTATTCAGTATTATTATTAATATTGATTTCTTAATGTTATTTAGCCAAAGCATTAACACAATTTGTTTACAAATTATTTGCATTTTGTTTTATTTGAGTTATTAAAGCTCTGCAAATACTGCATGATCTTGGGTTATTTTGATGTGTTGTCATTTAAATATACACTCTAAATAACAATAGTTATATTTTGAATTTAGGAATATTTTAGAAATATTGTCAGCAGTTCACAATAAAATTAAACAAAACTGTTCATCTCACCAATACATGAACCTGGAAGAAAAAACATAAGAAACTGATTATTTTGGAGTGGTCTCTTATTTTTTTTCCAGAGCTGTAGACTGCTGCTCCAGGGTTTCTGATTATGTTAGCTTACTTAGCTAACTTATACTTATTCTGCCTTTGCACAAGTGACATCAAAACAAGCTTCAGGTGCCAAAAAATGCAAAGCATATATTTGCAAAAAATACCATTACAACCACACACTGCAACTCATGCAAATGAACACATATTCACACAAAGACATTGTCAAATACATGTCCTCACACACAAACACAACAAAACACACACAGGGATTGTTTTTCTGCAAATGCAATTTAAAAAGTTTCACTGGCCAACCAATTTTAAGAAATGTTCGTTTACTCTGCAATTTTTGTGAAACAACTAGATTTTTACATGCATAATACAAATATGTATCATGTAGGGTTTTTTAAGAAACCTGTAATACATATTAACATTGTAATGTCTCCAGCTGCATAGGCTGATATTGCAGCATAAATAAGAGAGAAAACTAGAGATGTTTTGCCACAGATTTTCCGTCGTTGTGACTGTCTGATTCTCTGCATATCGGTGTCCAACAATAGTGTTCAGACAGACTCCACTTTCCAAGTCATGGTGAAACCTTTCACCATGTTCATCACTTACAGTGCCGAGGTTGGCTGGGAAGAAGTGTGAATGAAGAAAATGCATCTTCAGTTGCAGTTCATCAACTTGTTACAGATTTCAATGTTTGGCACTGTTCACCCACCCTGCAGAAGACCATCAAAGAGACTATCCTTCATCACTTATGGGATCTGTGGGCCAAAAAAAACACCTTCTTTCATCTTGGCAAACATCTGCTGCAAGTATGCAAAGGCTATGGCCTAAGTTTTACATTAGGTGAAGTTTGATGTGCAAAGATGGAAGAAATATGATCTTCAGATCAACCAGTAGTCACGTGCAACATTCTTTTGCTTAGGAATCTATTTCCTTTGAGGTGGCCAGTCCTTTATAACGTAATGTGCAGCTCTTTCTAGGCTGGTCCACTCGCAAAGAAAACAACAGTACTTGGTGTATCCGAGCTGCAGACCAAGTAAAATTGCAACCACCTTCAGATTGCCGCATATATTCCAGCTGTACTGCAATTACTGAATGTGTTTCAGCAGCTGTATGTTCTCGTATGTTTCCTTCATATGAACGGCATGTCCGACAGGCCTTCAGACTCAGCAATGATGATAAACAGTTGCCAGTCTGTTGGATTGAGTTCAGACTGTCAACTTGTCTGAGGAATTTGGTCAAATCTTAATGACAGCAATGAAAAACTGAAATGTTTGTGTCTGGTGACCAGTTCCATCCTTGCAAGCTCTGCCTGCCTCGTCAATAAATCCAAATCTCTGATGAGACTGTCGAGTTCTTCCTGAAAAATTAAATAAGGATCACTGGATATTAATGGTTCAAAACCTGGATTGCCAGCAGATGCTAGATGCTATAGGACCTATCTGCATAGGCCCATCCATCTCTGCCTCCTCATCCTTATCCTTCTTTCTTGCATTATTTTAGCTAAGTAATAAATAATAAAGGTTATGGCTGTAAAATATATAACCTTGTAAACCAGTGTTTTAAGTCTTACGTGTGCTTTTCGTAAATCTGATTGTGTTTCTCTTTGACATTTGAGAATAAATTTGCAGTTAGGTCAATTTTACCTAATATTTGACGAGCAGTAGGTGATAATTCAAAATAATAATTTGCACTAATTTTACTCAAAAACATGGTATCATTTCACGTGAATGATGACTATTGATTATAATTCCATAAAGAGGTGCAACATTTGAGTTAATGAGTTGAATTGAAATTGGCTAAAATGCTGAATTGGGTGAAACATTTTATGCTTTGTGAACAGTAAAACCAGACTGGATCATTATGTTCTGCCATTAAAAATTTTGAAATGATTTCAAAAAAGTATCCTGAAAAAACTTAACTACAGAAAAATCTTAACTACAGTCAAAATAATTTAGAATTTCTGCTTATTTTTAATAAGCTTGTGTCTGTTTGATCCCATGCTCCACAAGTTTCTTCTCTCCATTTGTTTTGGTATTCATGGATCAATTTCATCACATTTTCACCTTCTTCTAAAGCTACATGTTTAAGCTGTCCTGGATCGATCTCAGTAGGGTAAGCTTTTCTTATTGCATCCCAGATTTTGTTTATCCATTGTCCCAGAGCCATGTTATCCAAGTAGAGTCAATGCATTGCATTGTTTAGTATCTCTGCTGTCTGCATATCCCACTGTCTGAGCTAATATGGCTTTGACATCTTCTATCGCCATATGTGTGTCCTGCTGTTTTCTCTTCAAACTCTGTGATCCAATTTTGTCCTCCATTACATATGTCTGGGAGCTGTGAACATAGTCCTGTTGTATCCATGAATGTCCAGGGAACAAATTGTATTTCTCTTTTTTTCTTTTGCAACCTGACCCTTCTTTCGTCTTCATCCTTATCATATCACTTATTGGTTTTCCACTTTTTGTCGTTTTTAGTTGAAAGTCTCTCATGTGCCCTTCCAGAGGTGTTTGGTTTGCTCGCGCCTCCAAATCCATCAATTGTCATGCCAGTACTTGGCTGTTGTCTTCCTCTTCTTGAGTAATATTGGACTCAATAATTTAGGCCTCCTATTTCTCCGAAGCTTTTCAAACCTGTTTCTGGAAAGGTATTCTGTAAAGTATATAAACCTTCAAACCTTGTTATGGCCCACATCTTATCTCTGAACAGATTTTCTGATTATCATCTCTCAACACATTCTTTATCTTTATATGTCCATTCATCCTAAAATGAGTCTGTATACACCTAGGCTCCAAATCATGTCCACCAGAGGGCACCAGTTACACACTCTATGCCTATATTGCTCTAAACATGGAATATTTCAGCAAAGACAATGTCTCTCCATTCAGATCACACCTTCTAAAATTTACTGAATGTCCAAATAAAAATGCAAAACCAAATCTTAGGTAAGTTTTTCCTAGCTATTTCTCTTTCTTGGTTTTGTCTATCACACACAAAATGCCCAAATGAATTTATGATGACATGACTTAGGTACCTTTTTGGGTTATAAATGTAATATCATTGATTGATACCTCTCTTGAAACATTCTCATACATATCGCATACTCTCATTTATTGTTATCTTCTTACTCCTCACACCCACACACACAGCTGTGTAGCTAGTATCAACTTTCAACTTGCAACTATGGTCAAGGACAAACACTGTTTTTATCTATGTTTCTGGAATTTTTTTCTTTGTACAAACCAGTCACACATTATGTTGTTTTTATTAATGGAAGCAATTTTCTCTATTTCTTCTGATTTCAAGTAATTACATAAATACAACTAAAATGTTCAAAGCATTTTTTTATTTTAATTTCGATAATTGTGGCATATAGCTCAAAAACAATGAAAAAGCTCAAAACATTAAAATATTGAATTTCCATTTGAGCAAATCACTTTTTATTTAGTATAAATACCACGAATCTCCAAGTCAGGTTCAGTACACACTACCACAATCATGGAGAAGACTGCTGACTTGACAGTTGTCCAGAAGACACTCAATGACACCGACACCCTCCATATGGTTGATAAGCCAAAAAAGATCATTGCCGAAAGGGCTGGCTGTTCACAGAATGCTGTATCAAAGCATATTCATGGAAATAGAAATAGAAAAGTGTGTTGGCAAAGTGTGGTAGGAAAAGGTGCACAAGCAACAGGGATGACCGTAGCCTTGAGAAGATCGTAAAGCAAAGAACATGGGGGAGCTGCACAAGGAGTGGACTGAGGCTGGAGTCAGTGCATCGAGAGCCACCACACACAGACGTGTCCAGGAGATGGGCTACAAGTGTTGCATTCCTAGTGTCAAGCCACTCTTGAACCAGAGACAATGTCAGAAGTGTCTTACCTGGGCTACGGAGAAGATGAACTGGAGCATTACTCAGTGCTCCAACGTCCTCTTTTCAGATGACAGTAAATTTTGCATTTCATTTGGAAATCTAGGTCCTAGAGTCTGGAGAAAGAGAGGAGATGCTAGAGGAAAGAATCTATGGGGCCATACAGATGAGCTGAGGGCCGCTTTCATTACACCTCAGCATTGCCACAGGCTGATCACCTCCATGCCATGCCTCAATGAAGCAGTGGTTTGTGCAAAAGGAGGCCCGACCAAATATTAAGTACATTAAGAACATACTTTACTCAAGAGTTTGATTCTCTATTATAAATCATTTCTTTGATTATTTTATGAAATATTCTGATATTTTGAGATACTGGGTTTTTGATTTTCATGAGTTATGAGTCATAATTATCTAAATTTAAGGAAAAAGTCTTGAAATATTTCTGAAAAAATTTATGTTTCTTTGATATTCAAAATCTTTGACATGTACCTATATATATATATATATATATATACACTATATTGCCAAAAGTATTCGCTCACCCATCCAAATAATCAGAATCAGGTGTTCCAATCACTTCCAAGGCCACAGGTGTATAAAATCAAGCACCTAGGCATGCAGACTGTTTTTACAAACATTTGTGAAAGAATGGGTTGCTCTCAGGAGCTCAGTGAATTCCAGTGTGGAACTGTGATAGGATGCCACCTGTGCAAGAAATCCAGTCGTGAAATTTCCTCGCTCCTAAATATTCCACAGTCAACTGTCAGCTGTATTATAAGAATGTGGAAGTGTTTGGGAACGACAGCAACTCAGCCACGAAGTGGTAGGCCACGTAAACTGACGGAGCGGGGTCAGCGGATGCTGAGGCGCATAGTGCGAAGAGGTCACCAACTTTCTGCAGAGTCGATCGCTACAGACCTCCAAACTTCATGTGGCCTTCAGATTAGCTTAAGAACAGTGCGCAGAGAGCTTCATGGAATGGGTTTCCACGGCCGAGCAGCTGCATCCAAGCCATACATCACCAAGTGCAATGCAAAGCGTCGGATGCAGTGGTGTAAAGCACGCCGCCACTGGACTCTAGAGCAGTGGAGACGCGTTCTCTGGAGTGACGAATCGCGCTTCTCCATCTGGCAATCTGATGGACGAGTCTGGGTTTGGCGGTTGCCAGAAGAACGGTACTTGTCTGACTGCATTGTGCCAAGTGTAAAGTTTGGTGGAGGGGGGATTATGGTGTGGGGTTGTTTTTCAGGCTTGGCCCTTTAGTTCCAGTGAAAGGAACTCTGAATGCTTCAGCATACCAAGACATTTTGGACAATTCCATGCTCCCAACTTTGTGGGAACAGTTTGGAGCTGGCCCCTTCCTCTTCCAACATGACTGTGCACCAGTGCACAAAGCAAGGTCCATAAAGACATGGATGACAGAGTCTGGTGTGGATGAACTTGACTGGCCTGCACAGACTCCTGACCTCAACTTGATAGAACACCTTTGGGATGAATTAGAGCGGAGACTGAGAGTCAGGCCTTCTCGTCCAACATCAGTGTGTGACCTCACAAATGTGCTTCTGGAAGAATGGTCAAAAATTCCCATAAACACACTCCTAAACCTTGTGGACAGCCTTCCCAGAAGAGTTGAAGCTGTTATAGCTGCAAAGGGTGGACCGATGTCATATTGAACCCTATGGATTAGGAATGGGATGTCACTTAAGTTCATATGCGAGTCAAGGCAGGTGAGCGAATACTTTTGGCAATATAGTGTAGGTACATGTCAAAGACAGTCATGTTTCTTCAAATTAGGACACCCCATGAAAGCCTGTTTTTTTAACATAGTTAAACATATGGGCATTTGATCTTCATTTTAACAATATTGAAAGATTCAAGTAATATCACTAAACACATAAAACCAAAGAAAAGTCTTTTTTTAAATGATCTGTAAAATGTAATTTTAAAAATCCAAATTCTTGTGAGGAAAAAGTAAAGACACCCCCACATTTATTTGTACTCAAAATGAATACAATTACCTACAGGTGTATCACATGAGGTGCAAATTATTAGAACAGTAGGTGCGTTTACATGGACACTTGTAATCCAATCATAACAGGACTAGAAGCACAATCAGATTAAAAAAGTGTCATGTAAACACGTCAATCGGATGGAATTTAATATTTTATTCGGATGGTAAGGGGTGGTTTAAACCATTTTTAGTCCGATCGAGAGGTCATGTAAACACTTAATCGGATGGAATATGTTCCTGGAAAGTTCTACGCATGTGCAATGATGCAAGAATGACGTATGACGTACGGATGTTACGGCGGGAATCCTGTTTTCGTGGACTGTGCGCATGTCAAAAGATCTAATCCAATTCTAATCATGTGTCATGTAAATGCGCATAACAATCTGATTACTTTATACCACGTTCATGTAAACGCTGCGATCGGATTCGTCAATCTGATTGAATTCAGTCCGATCTGATTAAAAAGTGTCCATGTAAACGCACCTATTGTTACAGAGCATTTTGAAGGAGGCTTGCCTTATTTAAACCTCAGACATTTAGCTTAGTTTGCTCTTAATTATTGAAGTGAGAGGTATCACCATCATGAGATCCAAAGAGCTCTCTGAGGCCTTCAGAAAGAAGATTGTTGAGGCTTATGAGTCTGGTAAGGGATATAAAAAGATCTCAAAAGAATTTGTAATCAGCCATTTCACTGTCAACATGTCAACTGTCAACATGGCCAGGTCAGGCCGACTAAGCAAATTCACCCCAAGAGCAGACCGCAAGACGCCTAAAGATGTCTCCAAAAACCTCCTAAAATATCATCACGGGACCTACAGCAAGCTTTGATGCACCCGGCCATCCATGTGATGTAAAAGAAAACGTGATTCATCAGACTAGGCCACCTTCCTTCCTTCTTCGTGGCTCAGTTCTAATGCTCACGTGCCCACTGTTGGCAATAAAATCATTCATTGTTGTGAGCTAACATTAGATTTAATATTAAAGAAAATCGCCATTATGATCATCACAGGATGAGGCTCACCTCATATTTATGTATGTTACTGAGGCAGAGCAGGCATCTGAACATGAAAGACTTTCTTCTGTTCTACAACTTGAAACAAATCCTGCAGGTAAGGTCATGGGTGTGCGGGTGGTGGGATGGGGTCAGGGTTTTCTTCCATCATAGGCTACAGTATTTCGGGCTGATACTGCAGTTTTTCTTCTACCGAAACATTTGCGCTCGCTGCATTTAATGAAACCAAAAAGCCATGTATGCAAAAATAATGCATGTGCTGTACCTTGGTTTGCTTGCTGTGTTGTAATTGGACAGCTGTGGGTTTGTATTGACTGATAATGATAATATAGTGGAGTAGAAAGTAAGATATGTTACTTAAAATGTAGTGGAGTGAAAGTAAAAAGGTTTTTTTTTTTAATTTCTTGTCCTTATCAGGCCGCTGCTTCCATAATGAGCCACATAGATGATATGTTTTACCTGCACTGACAAGATAGTTGAAGGTTTGGCAAAGCAACACCTCCCTTAACTTTTCATTTCACTAGCATAGAAAATTTAATGCAGGGCTAAGACGATCTTCTAATTTTGGTTTAATAAAAATACCAACGTACTTAAAACCATGTAATGTTACTTATGAGGTGAAAGAGATGATAAATTAGTTAAGGGGGAAATATTCAGAGAAAGTGCCATAGACTTAGATTCATTTTATAATCAGACAAGCTGTTATAACACAGCTCAGGTTCAGAAATATATAGCAGCACATCATCTGCATAAAGAGAAATCCAATGCTCTTCACCACCCGTTTTGATCCCAGAGACACTTTTTCACACTGCCTTATAGACTCGGCAAAAGGCTCAATTATAAAGGCAAAGAGCAGGGGTGAAAGGGGCAACATTGTCTCGTACCCTTCTCAATGCTCTTTGTTTACAATCCTCTTATTTTTGCACAACCTACTGTAAAATATACAGAATGCACGCTATTTTGTGTATCTGTCCTGTAGCGTTTTGTATTGTCTTGCACTGTTTGTGCACAAAGCTTTTTATGTGGTTAGGACAACTTACTTTAAGTCCTTAGCTATGTGTTGTTTTATGTAGCTTTATGTTGTTTTATGTAGCACCATGGTTCTGGAGAAACGTTGTTCTCTCTATGTACTATGTACTGCATCAGTTCTAACTCCTGTCTTTTGTTTAACTAGGCCTTTTTGCAAGCCAAAGTGTAGGATATGATATAGCCCCAGATATGGCCCCAGTAGTTTTAGCCACGTCCCACTGGGTTGCAGACGATACTAGTGAGTTTTCATTATCTGTCCAATAGTTTTTAAACTATTCCCATACTGCCTTACAAAATGTTAGGTCAGTCAACAAGGAAGAATTAAACCTCCAGACCTGATTTTAAAAGCCATTTAAAAAAAGACTGGAGAATGATCTAACAGAACAATTGAGAGTGCAGAGAGAAAATGGCACATTGAAGTGTTGTGAAAAAAACAGGTCTGTCATGGACAAAAGCACTTCCCATAGTCTTACTATTCATGAGAATGAGAGTGAGAGAAACAGCGAATTTAAGCCCATTTGAAATATTGTTTGACAGACCCCCAAATCCTGGCATAGGTCCAAAGCCACGACCAAAGATAACCAAGTATGAAGTATGACTATGAAAATAAGATGCATTATTGTGCAAATTTGTCCTTTTCTTTATATTGGCTACAGAAACAGGTGAAGAAGGCACTTCCCAGCCAGCAGACAGCTGCACAACCTCAAACCAGGGGACTGGATTGTGGTGAGAGACCTCAGGAGAAAGAGCAGCGCGGTGATAAGGACCGTTCCAGGTAGTTATGGTCACAGAATGAGTCATGTGGATTCATGCCAGGTACTGTAAACAAGAAGAAGCTGCTCTTCATTATCAGCCACTGTGGCTTATTGTTGAACCTAAAGTCATTTTGATAGAGCGGTTAAAAATGCATCACTCAAGGTGTAGCATTGAGAAATATTATTTGTTTGCCATAACCTTAGTATTAGCAGGTTTGGTCCAAATTGTGGACCTACAAAGGGGTACAAATAGTGACTGTTCCAAACTATCCAGAGCATATCCCCATTTACATACAGAAGTAGACTACTAGAAAGGGACAATATAATTTATATTATCCACAAAAGAGCAGCTCTGATAATACAGTAGAGAAAACTATTCCTTGCAAAACCAGCATGAACATTTTATTTAGGTTTGCCAAGGACAAAAGGAGGAAATTTTAATATTTTGTAGTTCTTTTTCCTTTGAAAACATTGGGTATCATAAGATTATGAGTGCATTTGATACTTTGATAAATGACCTTTTTAAGAAACCACTGCCACGTAACGGTGGCCTCCACAAAGCAAGATCAGACCCAAAGTGCAGGGCTAGCAGCCAGTCGGGATAATATACTTTGAAACACTGGGGAAAAACTAAACACAAATTAAAATCCAGAGAACAGAAGAGGCACACAATAACAACGAGGACTCAACAAAAAACAAACACAATAGAACCCATATAAATAGGGAAGGTAATTAGTGAAACACGAGGGACAGGTGTGCAGAGGTGGGAACGGGCTAAGGATCGGGCAGGGCAAACACGCAAGAACACAAAACATAAACAAAGACACATGGCACAGGTATAAACAAACCCTGTCAGACCGCCCTCTGGTGTTCAGGCAGGGAACTGTCTAGCAGTCCATGACAACCACTCCGTGTGTGTATGTGCTATGAGTAGTACACAATTACAAACTGGAGCTTTCGGTTCAGCCGTGTTAGCAGTAAGACGTGGTCAGACCTAAAACTGTCTGTATGAAAGGTGAAAAAAAGGGGGAACTGTCGAGTAGCACATCCTGGGGTTACTTTCAAAAAAACTAGTTTGTGTGTGCGTGTTATAAATAAGGCAGCATGACCTGAGAGAGCGTCTCTAATCTGCAACTTGTGTGTAGTAGTTTGAATTGACCCTTATGCAGAAGATCTAATAAACGTGTTATTGACTTGCTCTTACCCATTGAGACCATTGAGTCTTTATTTTATTACTTTTTCCACTTTAAAGTCTTTTACAGAGCACATTGTCTAGCTTTTGCTCATTGTTTTTTTTGTTGGTTGTACTCTCTAATCTGTACCCTCTAATCTATTGATTGTGTTTTATTTAAAAAAAGAAATAAAGAAATAAACTTAATCTGCACTTGCATCTGCCTCCACTTCCAATGTTAGCAAAGGCTAGCAAACTTCATTTATATTAACCTTAGCTCTAGTGTAAAAGCAAACTTGAATACCAAACAAGTCTTGTTCAATTTACTATGTTTGATGTAAGGGGGGAATAATGCAAATGTAAGATTTTGGTGATCAACATTTATACACGTTTGAATTGTTTACTGCACAGAGACTTTTCTGCTATTTCTTTTTTCAACTTTTGATATTTACAAAACAACCTCACCAGTGGCCTATCCATTCTTTTACAAGAATGCTTGTGTTGCTTGGGTCATGTGTGAACCTGGCCAAACTGTAAAAAAAAAATACTAAAGACTCTGAATTAAGTCTATTAAAAATCTACCACAAGGAATTAATAAATGAATCATTTGTACAGTGAACACAAATATTCTCTAAACTGGTTAGAAGCATATGCTCACATACTTTGAGATAATATCTAATTTTTAAAAAAAATTTTTTTTTAAAAAAAGCAAAACAAGCAAAAAATGTATAGGAATGAATATTAAAATTGAATTGGTCTCTACATTTCTCAAGATTGCATATTTTAAAATGAGACCTTTGGTCATGATACCTGTCATGAAATGTACACAAATAATAAATAAATAAATGCATAGCAAAATGTTTACTGCATATGTTACAGTTCAGTATCTAAGTTACTTTAGTGTATACTGGGCCATTATCCCTCCAAAAAAAGGATATTAAAATGCTCGTTTTTATCACTTTAATGATATTACCGAACTAGCTGCTTGATTGTTAGCTAGCAGAGCTAACATTTTTGCTATCGTTAGCGCTGCAAGCTATCTTGACTTCAGTGCTCCCCCAGGCTCATGTTCGGCCGAGGCACGAGTGAAAAAACTATATATTTGTGGAATTTTTGTAATGTAGCTATTTTAACTTTCAGAGCAGATGCGTGATTTAATTCTTACAGTACTAGTGCTCACGAAAATGTATAGGGTTTGAATTTTGTATCTGTGCTCCTGTTGGTGCCCCTGGAGCCTTGGTGCTCCAGTTGTCCATATGATTCATCCTCCTATGTTTGTAAATAAATATGATGTTTTCTAAAACATATTTTGTTTTTTTTTTGTTATATTTAATAGTTGAAGAAAAAACTTACATTTTCTTCTTTACTATTAAGTATCTTTGAGAACAGGTTTTCCTACTTTCAGCTTAAGAATACTCCTTTTCAGTAACAGCGTCCTCGACAGATTCCTGATGTGAATTGGGGGAGGTGGTCTTAGGTCACATGACTTCAAACCATCCTTGTGGACCCTTTGTTGTTGGCTTTTTGGCAGGGTTATCGTAATCGAGTGTAACGCTTTGTCTTTTGTCATATGGTATTTTTGAGCGCCAGTACAAGCCACAATCAGTGGAATAAAAAAAAAAACAGCTCGTAATTGGAGGCAAGAGAGAAGTCACAGTCGAGATGCACACAAAGACGGAACAGAAGAGAAGGAACGATTGAAGGAGTTCGGCATAGCCACGAGAAGGACCAAAGGAAGTGTAGTGGACTACTTACAGCAACAGAGTGAAAATTTTAAATGCACGGTTTTTCTTATTTGTGGTGAATTAGACGTTTTCGCTTCTACATTTTCCGGAACTATCCCACACCCGAACCACGGGTTTAACAAGAAACATCGTATTGTGGTAGCTGTATGCATTAGCGATAGATTTTTCTCCGTGTGTTTGCCTCATAATTAAAAATTAATAAACGAGCAGAACTGCACTCGGGCAGCACTCTGTCATCATGATATTAGGCTATCAGCACATCAGGATCGGAACACTACGATGCCGCCATCTCCACTGCATTCTCTTTTGCCTCTTGACCATCGCTGCTGTGCTCGGTGTCCAGTCGTCCTATCCCCAAGGCAGCGACTGTGCGCCTGACAAAGGAAAAGAATGTCCAGGTACGCCTTGTGTATCGACTGCAATATTACACCGTTAACTTAACCTACTTTTATGTTTGCTGTCTTTGTGTCGGGTTAGGCGAGGCACAATTTAAAAGATATCCTGAGCCCCACCCTTCACGCAGCTATAATGATCTAAGGTATCTACGTCCAGTATTTATAACCATGCAATTAAACGGGGAAACGTTTCCGTTTAAAACGGCCGTCTTTCCTCGAGTAGTTACAGACAAAATACAAGTATGAGTTAAATTACACGAATGAATTAATGGACAAGGGAACATGGCATGGCTCCTGGGCCATACCGTACCAAAGAAATGATTGGTCGGGCTCTGCAATTAGATACAAAAAATCCACCATATTGTGCAGTGTACCCGAGTATTTAGGAGTGGATGCATGTGCGTTATTCGGAGCTGCCTAATAGTATAGCATCCTGGCTAATAAAACATTAAAACATTGTTCCAAGATTATAAAACAAACGGGCCTTATAAATGATATTCCTTTATTTTAATTTTAGTCACATTCTAGGCTAGATAAAGCTTTTGTTTATGTCCTTCACATTTATAAACCATATAAATAGATCAGTGATAATAATAGACATTTTGAAGGATTTCGAAAGCTCAAAGCTCAATATTTTGGCTGTAATTTTGGAAGAGGGAGGGACTTTCATAAAAAAGATCATGGGGTAAGTCTCTCGTGCTACATTACATTCAGCATCTTGGTGCTTAGCCAGCAGCATAAACCACCACAAAACCATATTACACAATATATGTAATAATTTAAGGACTAACAAATTTCATCATTTTAAAAAGTCATTTTAAATTCAAAACTGTTGGATTTGATTTGTCTGGTGTTTTGTATGTATAGAGTTTATGTCAGCTACACAGTAATAGACAGAAGCCAAGAAAGGAAGTGAGAGCATTTAGTTCAATACTATAATAAGAAGAGAAAGGATTCTGTAGTATTAGAGTTTAGCTGTTTTATTTTTTCCGTAAATTGGCTAAGCTAATGGCTAACTCAATTTGTTTGCTGTTTTGGTGTATATTTGCATTTTAATCACTATAGGATTGGGCAAGAGCAAGATGATGAATGTTTCAGATTTTCAAAGGTTCAAATTTTGATAAATGTCAAAGATCTGTTTATCCTCTGATCTGTTTTTGCTAGCACATTAATATAACCGGGCTAGTGGATTTTTGGGAGTTTTGATATGTTCTCTACTTTTGCGTTTAAAACTGTCATTTTACGGTTGAGTGAGACAATCATGGCTTCTTCATGCCTATAGAAGATTTTTCATAGATGCTTTTATATTCTGCTCTGAGCAAACAATAATTACTATATTAGCTGCCTATTGACTAATGGTACTTTGTGATTCTCTGTACATTTTTATCATTATACCTTTGTAATACTGGAGAGAAAACAATACCTGAAGCACATTCAACCATGCTACACTACTATACTAATGTTATTACACCAATGGTGTCATTGCTATTTAGGCATCAAATTAAAAGCCCATGGCAAAAAACAAAAACTTTGTGACACCTCTTTAAATAATTATTTATCAACCTGTAACTACAATTTAATTATAACATCTACAAAAAGATTTGCATATTAATTGCCAGGAATGTCTAACCAACAATGTCAGAGTCAAAGAGTCAGAGGTCAGGGCCAGCTTTATGTACAGGACATACAGAGGATTGATATATAAAAAACAATAGGAAAGTAAATTAGGAAATATCATGGAAAAGTTCAATATTTTTTGCAAGTTACTTCAGAAAATGAAAAGTGTAAATATTCTAGACATGTGAATGTACAAAGCATTTTTTTTTTATTTTGTTTTTGATAATTGTGGCCTACAACTCAAAAACATTGAAAAAGCGTAACTCACAACATAGAATATTTCATTTCCACTTTAAGAAAATCATTTTTTATGCAGTATAAATACCACAGATCTCCTAGTCAGGTTCAGTACACACTACCACAATCATGGGGAAGACTCGATGGTTGTCCAGAAGACACTATAAAGATGGTAAGCCACCACATACAGACGTGTCCAGGAAATGGGCTACAAATGTCGCATTCCTAGTGTCAAGCCACTCTTGAACCAGAGACAATGTCAGAAGTGTCTTACCTGGGCTACTGAGAAGATGAACTGGAGCATTCAGTGGCATGGTCCTTTTTCAGATTAAAATAAATTTTACATTTAATTTGGAAATCAAGATCTTAGAGACTGGAGAAAGAGATGAGAGGCACAGAATCCAAGCTGCTTGAAGTCCAGTGTGAAGTGTCCACAGTCAGTGATGATTTGTGCCGTGTCACCTGCTGGTGTTGGTCCACTGTGTTTTATTAAGTTCAAAGTCAATGCAGCCATTTACCAAGAGATTTTAGAGCACTTCATGCTTCCATCTGCTGACAATCTTTCCAGCAGGACTTGGCCCTTGCCCACTGGTTTGCTGTCTGTGGTATTACTGTGCTTGGCCAACTCACCTGACCTGAACACTATAGGGTATCTATGGGGTATTGTCAAGAGGAAGATGCAAGACACAGACCCCACAATACAGATGAGCTGAAGGTTGCTATCAAAGCAGCCTTGGCTTCCATTACACCTCAGCCTTGCCACAGGCTGATCGGTTCTATGCCACACCGCATTAGCGTAGTAATTTGTGCAAAATAAGCCCCAACCAAATATTAAGTGCACAAATGAACATACTTTACTCAGAAGTTTGACCTCTCTGTATTATAAATCCTTTCTTTGATTATCTTATGAAATATTTTAATATTTTGAGATACTGGATTTTTATTTTCATTAATTGTGAGCCATAATTATCTAAATTAAAAGAAAAAAAGGCTTGAAATATTTCAGTTCATGTGTAATAAATATATTAATTTACATATTAAATGTATTAAAATATATGAACGTTTCAATGTTTCAATTAAGGGTGAAAAAAATTGTACATAAAATTAAATTACAAATACGACAATATTAGCAACAAGGCATTGGAGGGTTTTCAGTATATGCACAGTGTTAGTGTAAGAGGTAAGCTGCATATCTAGTGCATGTAAACAGCTAGGAATTACAGGGTAGCACTGTAGCACTTCGTGAAATTTCTTCCCTCTTCAGGTACTTAAAATAGTGTAGAGTTGTGGGTTTTGCTGGCAAGATCAGCAGATTTTATTCATAGATTTTGGTGGGCCAGGAAACCATTAATAATAACATGGCCGTAAACCAAATTAAGAGGCTCACATTTATTCTAAAGGCATTGGAAAAGCCGTAGTAAAAAAATCTTGTTTTTCATGTTATGCATGGCTTGATTCTTATTTCATCACATCTCCCTCACATTCTTTACAGTATATTTTACAGAATTGGTTCTGTACATCATAGGCACACTGTTTGTATGTACACTTTACCTTTTGTTTGCAGACATTTACTAGAGATAATTCCAATTATTTGCTATAAATAAGACCTTGATAGTTATGGCATATTTTTTTAAATGAACCTGCCTCAATGCTGCTCTATATGCTGCCCTACTGTTTTTGACCACATTTAACTAGGAGCTGTAATTACTTTAAAGCTCTAAGTGGGGCAGTGAACTCATTACCCCATGATTGTGCAATATCAATTGAATGTCAGCTTAGATTTGTCAAAGAAGTTGTGATAGAGGACTTTATAAAGATTAACATTTGTTGAATGGCTGAAATACACTATATTGCCAAAAGTATTCGCTCACCTGCCTTGACTCGCATATGAACTTAAGTGACATCCCATTCCTAATCCATAGGGTTCAATATGACGTCGGTCCACCCTTTGCAGCTATAACAGCTTCAACTCTTCTGGGAAGGCTGTCCACAAGGTTTAGGAGTGTGTTTATGGGAATTTTTGACCATTCTTCCAGAAGCGCATTTGTGAGGTCACACACTGATGTTGGACGAGAAGGCCTGGCTCTCAGTCTCTGCTCTAATTCATCCCAAAGGTGTTCTATCGGGTTGAGGTCAGGACTCTGTGCAGGCCAGTCAAGTTCATCCACACCAGACTCTGTCATCCATGTCTTTATGGACCTTGCTTTGTGCACTGGTGCACAGTCATGTTGGAAGAGGAAGGGGCCAGCTCCAAACTGTTCCCACAAAGTTGGGAGCATGGAATTGTCCAAAATGTCTTGGTATGCTGAAGCATTCAGAGTTCCTTTCATTGAAACTAAGGGGCCAAGCCCAGCTCCTGAAAAACAACCCCACACCATAATCCACCCTCCACCAAACTTTACACTTGGCACAATGCAGTCAGACAAGTACCGTTCTCCTGGCAACCGCCAAACCCAGACTCGTCCATCAGATTGCCAGATGGAGAAGCACGAGAACGCGTCTCCACTGCTCTAGAGTCCAGTGGCGGCGTGCTTTACACCACTGCATCCGACGCTTTGCATTGCACTTGGTGATGTATGGCTTGGATGCAGCTGCTCGGCCATGGAAACCCATTCCATGAAGCTCTCTGCGCACTGTTCTTGAGCTAATCTGAAGGCCACATGAAGTTTGGAGGTCTGTAGCGATTGACTCTGCAGAAAGTTGGCGACCTCTTCGCACTATGCGCCTCAGCATCCGCTGGCCCCGCTCCGTCAGTTTACGTGGCCTACCACTTCGTGGCTGAGTTGCTGTCGTTCCCAAACACTTCCACGTTCTTATAATACAGTTGACTGTGGAATATTTAGGAGCGAGGAAATTTCACGACTGGATTTGTTGCACAGGTGGCATCCTATCACAGTTCCACGCTGGAATTCACTGAGCTCCTGAGAGCGACCCATTCTTTCACAAATGTTTGTAAAAACAGTCTGCATGCCTAGGTGCTTGATTTATACACCTGTGGCTGATTCTGATTATTTGGATGGGTGAGCGAATACTTTTGGCAATATAGTGTATGTCATTTGTGGACAAGTCAACATTGAATTTTTTGGTATTTCCTGTGGAATTACCCTCTAATTATAAATAATTATATAAAGCTACAATGTGCCTACCATCATTGTTTAGGTGTAAAAAGGCTGAATGAACAAGGAAAGTCAGATGTTCATTCTTTTACAGTTGGTGGTAAATTCAACTCAGAATCTGTAGAAAAACGCTATTTATGAAAATGAGTTTAGAGGGGCATTCATGTATAGAATGTGCTTTAAAATTCTCCTTAAATGTATACTGATTTGTCTCTCTCAGCAATTAGTTTAATTTGTGTGGAGGAGAAGGGAGCGGCACAACAGGGGTTAGTTGACTAGCTTAAAATAATACTTTTCTAACAGAGAACTTAAAACTCAAAAATCTTACATCTCAGCAACTTTAAATTTGACACTAGAGCTACACAGAATTTATGAAAGGAAGTAAGTATTTGTATTCCTGGGTATGTACCTAGTTAGCATAGCCCAAAATAAATTACTAAATTATCACACACGTTTCATAAAATAACAGGATAAACCTGTAGGGCTATAGATAAAGATGTAGACAGCTAAGTGTCTGAGACTAGACCAGCAGCCACATTACAGAATGTAATGAGAGAATGCCTTGATGGACCTAGTAAAGCTTCTTCCCTACTAATGATATGATGATAATATATGTATATGTATATATGCACTGCATTACGACCCAGTCTAGAGTTAGGCTGCAAAGAGTTACCAGCTTGGGATTCAAGGAATTGATACCTTTATAATGGAACCAGAAATGACGAAAGGTTTCCACAAAAAAAGTGTTGGTACACTATATTGGTAAACGTTTTGGAACACCCCTCTAAAACACTGAATTCAGATGTTGTTTTTCAGGGGTTGGGATTGGCCTCTTAGTTCCAGGGAAAGGAACTCTTAATGCTTTAGCATACCAAGACTTTTTTGGAAAATTTCATGTTCCCAATTTTGTTGGAACAGTTTGGGGATGGATGCTTCCTGTTCCAACATGACTGGGCACCAATCAGTCTCTGCTCTAATTCATCCCAAATATGTTTTATCAGGTTAAGGTCAGGACTCTGCTTCCTCAATGTCAACCTGGCGTCTCTCCTCCTAGACACTGTCATGGTCAAATATGAAGTCCAGAGCTTCATGTGCAGCATGTCTCTTGGACAATGTGCTGCCACAGACTGAACTGTGAGCAAGGCCTCAAAAAAGCTGTGTGGTTCCCATAGAGTAAAAATTATATTGTCCATAGGTTCCAGTGGGGGTTGCCATGGAAGCCAAAAAGGGGCATAAGATGTGTGTGTGTGTGTGTGTGTGACACCTGTGTGTTGAGGTGTGGTAAAGGAGTGTAGAAATGAGATTGAACCCTGTTTTATACACTAATTGTAGTCTTACCCATTCATTTCCAATAACCGGTCATTTTGGCCGGGAACACCATGGGGGTATACAAGTTCCATAAAACACACACATTTTTATAAAAATATTTCAGATTTATTTTATGTGTTCAAATGCCAGGTGTAAACAAAGTCATGGAACATCATGACAAATGGATGAAATTTACTGCATGTTTTTAGAGAGGAAATTTGTAAATTGGTCAAATTTGACCAGAACACAACAGGATTGTTAAAAAAAAAGTATACTAAGGTAAAAATAAAAGGTATTCCTCCTAGTCATAGACCCCACCCACCCAAGTCAATTCTCTTTTAACTCCTCCCCTCCGGGAGGTGCTACATGCACAGTGCACCAAAACAACTTGGCACAAAAACAATTTTCTCCCATAGGCCATCTCCTTAATAAATATTTAATAGTGGGCACTTATATTCTTTCAAGTACAATTGTTGAGCTGTAGTGCAGTATATTACTGCTACCATGCACTATGTTTATTGAACATAGCTGTTGGGCATATGCCATACTGTATATTGGTTATAGTCTTTTTTATAGTGTTCTATTTTTTCAGTATAAGTAATGGAATCACCTGCAAACCAGAAACAAATTCCTTTTGTGTGTAAGCATACTTGGCCCGGTTCCTTTCTACTTCAGTTCTTTTCTAATTTTACAATAAATAGCAGTGACTCCTATTTATCTTTAAGCATGTACCATACAAAAATTACTTGTTGGTAAGTAGTTTATATTAAATATACAAGCCACCCTGAACTGTTTTTAAAAACATCCTTTTATGAATAGCTTTTTTGTTAACTAAAACATTTGTAGTAAAAAAAAATACAACACTAAACAATTCAACGATGGTCTCATTGCTAATTAACCAGGAATCAGTGGGAGAAAGTTGCTGTCTGAGTGTAACTGTTACATGTCCTCTCCCAATAGCATCCACAAAATTTCTTAGTAGCTTTAGTCCCTCACTACACTATGAGGCAACTAATTACCTGTCAAGATTCAAGTCACTATTAACTGTGTCAATGTCTGTGCAGGTTACCTGAAAAGTATTCTATAAAATGGCAAATATTTTACAGGAATTTATACATTTAAACAATAATAGTTTCCACAGTTAATATTGTACAGGAAGCACCTGGAATGCAAGGTTGTTGCCTCACTGTTAATTTAATTTATAAGGTAATCAGTCTAATTAGTCAAGCATAAAATCTTATAAAATATCCCCTTTCATAAATTCTTTCATAAAGTCTTTTAAATTAGAAATTAATTAGAAAAAATATAAGAATGAATGAAAGAATTTTAAATAAGTTAAAATGATTATAACCTCAGTTCTGTTTGAGAGAAATAATAAGCAGTGACTTGGATTCTGAAGGATTAGTTCTGAATAGTTTGGCTTCTTGCAATACCAAACTTATGACCAAGAAAAGGTAAAAAGGCATTAAAATGTTGAATAAAATAGAATTCAGTGAAACAGGGAAATGGAAAAAATATCAATCAACAACTATGTTAATTATAAGCATGGATGATACTCTTGGCTATTATTTATTTGTTTGTGTATCTGTAGAGCAAGACTAGCAGGTAAAATCTGGTTTAGAAACAGGTTGGGATGCTGTGTTTGACATTTTTCAGTGTGAATTTCCCTTTGGGATGAATAAAGTATCTATCTATCTATCTATCTATCTATCTATCTATCTATCTATCTATCTATCTATCTATCTATCTATCTATCTATCTATGCAGAGGCATAAAATAGCTGTATGAGTGAATAGGACTAAAAGGATTAACTGAAGTCTAAGAACAATAGTGCAAATTCTCCCTTCCTTACAATGTTGGGTTTTTTTTTTGATGAGAAGATTGATGTAGTCAGCTTCTTAAACATGAAATATTTGCTCAGATACCACTTTGCCCTAAAGTGTTTTTTATTTACTGCAGCTGATAACAGTACCCCACCGTTAATGATTAATGAATAAAATACTTACCTGGCATTAAATACTATAAATATTAAATATTTATTGACAGTATATTTCATATAAAAGTGCCATGCAGATAAAAATCCATGTAAACTATATGATTTATTTGACATTAAGTTGAGGTTTGCTTTAGTTAGTTTTCTTTTTTTTACTTTTGACTATAAATATTTATGAGTAAAGAACACAGAATGACTACCAAATTTTGTGTGTACCCAACTTAAAAATGCACCTGTTTGTATCCATATTGATAAATAAGGTTGATTTGGTGTCTAGTGAGCATACGTTAGTGACTCATGCTGATAAGTTGAAAGAGCAGGTTCACTTGACTCGGCATCAGTGCGCGACTTGTGCTTGTGACCAGTTACTGATTACCAGTTTTCTCTGGATAAAGGCGTCTGCCAGATGTGTTAAGGCATATTTTTTGGTCCCATGACCAAGATTTCAGCTCTCTTCAGGGAAGTGGAGAGCCCTTGCCTCTGGCAGAGATTCAGTGTCTCGAAAATCATATTCAAAAGTAATGATAAAGAGTATGAGATTGACAAATGGATCAAGTCACTTGTAGCAGAATTTGTTACATTCAAGGAGCTGTACACAGTAAATTCATTGTAGAGAAATGTTTGGTAGCAAGTTCCAGAGCTGTGCTTACAGACAACGGCAACAACATTCAACAACAACCCCCATCATTCTTTATCCACTGAAAATTGTACTCATTTCAGTGTGACACCAGTCATTTTGATCATTTTATAATCAAAATCACTGAACTTGCATTAGTGAGAGATGTGATGTGAGGCAGCGATGAGCTTAGCCTCACCTCGGATCCCTCACAAACTGGATTGAGCACATGTAATTGCCTGTACCTGCTGCTATCTCTTTGTATATCACCATTGTAATGTTTGTAGACACTTTTATTATATTTCCTCTCTTTCCATAGTCTAGGTAATGTATTTCGTGTATGTGTATAACATATTTACTCTTGCTGATCTGACATAAAACTGCATGAAAAAAGCAGGAGGTGAGGCAGCCAGTACCTCAGCCCCACTGATGTGTGAGCCCACAGGTGTATGCTTATTCTGCTGTTTTTCTTCTTCTTCACAAAGATGACAAGCACTTTATATGCTAGCTTAAAAAAATTAATCAGCAGTCCATTTATTTTTATTTTTTCTCTGGCAGCAACAATAGAAGATTCTATATCAAAGCTTAAATGTTTCTCAAAACAAGAGGTAATAAACAACCATTAATCAACGTGCACGCAGCCAATTGAATGTTGAATTTAAGCTACTCTACTGAATCTCTGCCTATCCTCACTGGAAGTGAGCTACTGGAAAGTAGCTTCTTCTAAAGCATTCAGTGTTTGCTTTCATCATTTACAAGACCTGCCAGTATGCTCATTTGCATCTGATATTCTTAAACTGGGTGTAAGTGCCTTTCAGTACTTGCTGAGTCGCTTGTAAGTATTACTGTGGACCACTGTAAAGAACAGGTCTGTCTATACAATATGCTTTAGATCAATACTGGTAGCAAATTAGCAAAACCTAAGAAAAGAGTGTAAAGTCTATGAAATAGAAGTCTCTGATCTGACAAACTGTTCATGCCAGCAGTTTGGTTGAAAACCCAGATGTATCCAGTTCTAAAAAAGGTGGAAGCTTCCTAAAAAGTGGACTTTAGCTGTTTGCAATCAAGGTTTTTAGAGAGTATGTAAGGCTGGGAAAAATGGCACAGGCTTTAGTCATATTTCCCAGGTCAGTCACAGCTTGCTCTCCTTCCAGCACAATTCTAACGTCTTTCTGCTTACCCCTTTTGCAGACAGTGATCATGTGCTGCATGTGTTGATGTGATGCTATCACATCATGGATCACAATGAATAATCAATATTGAATATTGATTATCTTCCTGTAACATTTACACTGTAACCATTGTAAACACTGTAATTTTTTGGTTATATATTTTAATAATAAACATGAAGTAATGATGCAATAGTAAAAAACACTTTAAATTTCTGAATAGATGCTATTGTTACTATTACTATTTGAATTAGATCATCTTCCTTTTCACTCAGGAAATGGACCAAGCAATGATTGACACTCTTGTGTAGTCAATGTTATTATCATTTCTATCAGTTATGAATTGAAAAAGAGTACAACTGAGGAGAAGCAGGCTCACTTATTTATACTGAAAGTAATTACAGATAGCCACTTTCTGATAATACCTGCGGTATTGCTCCTATTCTTTTCTGAGTCTTCAGAAGAGAATATTCTGACAAGCTTTAGAGAGTAGTGGACTATCATCTTCAGAAATGTTTGCTCCAGATGCACAGTGGTAATTCCTTCAAAATTTTAGTTTTAAAGTGCTTCAGCCACAGTGGCAATATACAGAGAAGGATATCCCAGAAGGATATATTGTGTAGCTGTGAACAACCAATATGTCATTCATATCTCACTTCACATTTTTTGGACAGTCATAAGACTTTCATTTTGCCAGTATGCCTCCCTGACCTTTTTGAGCATCACTTTATGTCATTCCAGTAAGACCAGAAGTGGTTAATGGCAAGCTTGTTTGTTTTGGTAATATTCTCATGACTTGCTGAGGTGCCGCAGTGGAATAGAAAACTTACTGACACACAGAGAGATTTCTCAGGACTGTGAAGTAAGTGGTAAGGCATCATTATCTGATGACAAGTAGCACAGTACAGCAACAAATCTTTGGAATTTATAATATTTCTCACTTGCTAAACTTTGATTCATAATGTATAGTCAAAGGCCTAGGCCAAAAGCCTCTATTCACTGTGGATTGTCCTCTAGGAAGTGGTGTATTGGGGACAGTCTTTCATGTGGAAAAGGTTTAAAATAGATGCAGGTGCTCTGATAACTTTGAGTTAAGATAACCAATACTTTGTGCAGTGAGGTGAGATAATCTTGTAAAGTATTTGCCAAGCAGCTTCATGTAAAAGAATCTTGGATATAATAAAGAATGGCAGAATTATATATTTTATAAAAATTGGGTGAATAATGTACGAATTACAGCACTTTCTAGCACTTAAGTTCATATTCATCATTTAATTTTATTTTCAAAATACTGTAGTAGACAGCTTAAATAATAATGACATTTCCACATTTTCAGTTTCGTTAACTATATCCGACTAGACACAAGAAATCCACAGCCTTGAGATTTGGATAATTCACCTCAAAGTTCAAGATTGGCTATTTAAAGCCCCTTTTCTATAAAGAACTCCAGGGGTGCAATTGGTTTGGACCCACAGGATGAGTATGTCCCAATTTAGCACAGGCATCGCATCAGGCAGCAATAGTACATGGTCAGCTTGACACAGAGAGAACAAATGATTAGGTATTAGTGGCTTAAAGGGGTGCATACTGTGGTCAAAATTCAAGCAAATACTCCAGCAGGTAGCCAATAACCAGATCTATTATAGTATTTTTTTTTGCAGTGGAGAGACAGAACGTATCACAGTTGCCTAAAATTAATTGTAAAAATAAAAATAGCATTCCATTTATTCCAAGTTTTAATGCATTTTGTATTCTTTCACACTGGTTAAAAAAATTGTGTAATTAGGCATTTTTAATGCTAACATGCACAAAGAAGGAGACACATCTAAAGAATATGTAACCATATTTACATCTTAAACCTAGTTTCTTTGAATAATCAAAAATGTGCAAGACAAGGGGAAATCTTTTCATCTTATTTTTATTGTTAAGGAAAATGTTTTACATATGATTAGAGTTTTCAACTCCACTGGACACCTTTGGTAAGAACTGAATTATCTTCCATGCCTCCTTGTCTGACATCATTGCTACCTTAACAATTGTTCTTGTGGTTAAATGGGTAAATCCCCAGTCATGCTCCAAAATCTAGAGGAAAGTCTTTCCAGAACAGTGTATATTCATAAAGTAGGGAATAAACTTGGAAAGCTTGGGTCTTTTGACCATATAGTGTATTGTAGCTGTACTGCTGAACAGAGGTTACAGTGTTGCAATACATGTGAGCACAGTGGCAGATAAGATATACTTAAATTCTATTATAACTGTATTCTAAAAGGGAGAAAAACAATTTTTTGCTCTCCAGGACCTTAGCTTTATACTTCTGATCACAAATACATAATCAAAATTAGGTTACTGACATGTATTTGTGTGTTTATGCTTTGCTGTTGTTTATTTTGTACCAGATTTGTCTGAGAAGAAAAGTGATTTACGATTGTGTGACAAATCCTCATGTCGCTATGATGGAATCTGCAGTGCTGACCATAAATGTGTATGCAAGTTTAAGGTAAAAAAAAAAAAATTCATTCATTTTACATTTTATATCACATGTACAGTTATTGTACTTTATTTAAAAATAACTTTATTAAAAAAATTCAGAATATATGCAAGCAAGAAAGTTAGGATAAAGTACTTTAAACATGATGTCTAACTTTTGTAACAGTGTCATGAAAAATACATCCCTGTGTGTGGATCTAATGGGGACACCTATCAGAATGAGTGCTTCTTGAGACAAGCATCCTGCACTCAGCAGCGTCTTGTATCTCTAGTCTCTAATGGACCCTGTGATCCAGGTGAGCCATATCATTAATACTATTATTCTTTGTGTGTGTGTGTGTGTGCATAATTGGAGAGATTGTGCTACAGTCATCTATGGCTGGGATAGACCAGGATTCTTGGGAGACAGATACTATGGTATTATATGAAATTTGAAATATGTCTTTGTAATTAGTAGTTCCAGCTATGAGCAGAAATGTGTTCAACTTTATGAGGTTTTATGAAAGATTTTTGGTACCATGTTGAATTAGTTTGTCAACTATAATTGTAATTTGTCAAGTCTCATGTATCCAGTTCTATTGATAACAACAACAAGAACAATAATAATAATAATAATAATTGCCATATTAGATTTTTTCTCTTCTCCTACAAACTTTGTCCAGCAATTATTACATTTTAATTAGAGCATTCTTAGACTATACCCCAGAAGGTGTTTCTTTTGTGTTTTGAGAAATGGGATGGGTCTAATCAAATTTCATAGATTGAAGTGCCTCCAAAAAGCTTTGTGTAAATTCACCTCTAGGTGGTGGTATAACAAACAAATTTGAAAGAAATCTTGTACATTTTTTTTTTCAGAAACATTTTTATCCCTTTTTCTTCTTCAAACATTGTATAATCATCGCCAAATATAAATCACAGCATTATAAGAAAAGTCTGATAAAAAGTCCACACATGACATGTAGCTGACAAACAGAAAGTGATGGCATTTTAGTTAGGATTGTTTCTTTTTAGGGACAAGATGACAAAATGATTAGAACACTACTGGAGTAGTAAAGTAAGTAAAGAGCCTGCTATACTGTTATTACCATAACAACCCAACAAAGTGTGTTCAACTGCTTGTGTATTAATTTACCTTTTTTTAACGAGTTTTACATTTTTTTCAACAAATCAAAAAACCCTTTTTTGAGCCAAAAAGACAAAAACATAACATACCACACATTATTAAATTGGTATTATGCCGATTAAAAAATATTAAAGGCTGTTGTCTGTAAATAATTGCACATGAAACAACAGTGTTTATGTTTTGCTGAACCAACTTTATTGAGGTCGATTCCTGTCTCATATGTGACATTAAAATGTTAGTTTGGTGCCAAAAAATCCTTGCAATTATTTTAAATGGATAGTGTTTCCTATTTGAATTTGAATTGGTTGTGCATTGTGTATCAAGCACATGTGCGGTAGGCATGTGTGCAGATTCTCGTAGATTCATCAGAGTCTATTCTCAATTCATATAACTTTAAAGACCTATTCAATAGGTGACACTATTATGGCACTCCCATTTTAATCTATTTGCACCAAAATTCATCAACATAAAATTCAAAAGTCAAATGAATTTTACTGTTATTTCTGAAATAAAGAAAATGTGGAATATCACATTACACCACAAAATGGTAAAATGAATCTATGAATATTCATAAACATACATCCCTTTTTTTTATAGAAAAACCATTACACAATCTTCAACTAACCATTGTGAATTTTGTTTTTATGTGTTTCTTTAAGTAAAAGCACAAAACAATCTAACAATTCAGTTAAATTTTATTTGTATATTGTGCTTTTAACAATGGACAATGTCACAAAGCAGCTTTATAGGAATAAAAAAATTAGAATAAAAATGATAAAGTTTCAAATATCACAGATCATTCAATTTATTTGGCTAGTGCTTTCAACAATCAATGTTTAACACAGCTTTTCAGAAGTACAGAAACATGAGCAATGGTGGCAAGGAAAAATGAGGAAGAGACTTTGAGAGGAACGAGACTCAAAAGGGAACCCATTCTCATCTAGGTGACACTGGAGAGTCTGAATATAAATAATTTTCTTCCTATAACTGTGCACTATATAGTAAAGTGCTATTAGGAGACTGAGCGTAAAACTGACTGAGGCATACAGTAGCTCAAATCCGCCTCCACAGACTTTAAAGTGGGACTATTCACAGCAGTGCCATGTAGCTTTAGGTTGTCCTCATAGGGTAAGCGAGCAGCCCCAAGCAGTTAGACTCGAACCATAAGACGGCCATTAAGGTGGATCAGGCAGGTCCAGAGATCAGAAGTGGTCAAATATGAGAAGTAGCATGTGTAGCTTGACAGACAGAGAGACAGAATATTAAGTATGCTTGTTACCAGACATTAAGGACAAGGTACGTTGTGTGCAGAGTGTAAGCAGGGACTCCAGCAAGACTAACTATGACAGCATAACTAAAAATGATACAGGCATGAGAAATAAAGCGGCCAGCCACTCCTAAGTCAACAAAACTCAGTGAATGTGCAAGATTGTGGGGGGCAACAATATTCAAAAATCCCAGTTCACCAAAACATTCTATGCTTATGAACCCTTCAGATCTACTCCACATGAGAAAAAAAATCATAAAAGCCTTGAATTAACAAATGTGTTTTCAGCTTGGACTTCAAGAATCTGAATCAAACACTATCCTGAAGGCTGTTCTGTATCTGTGGGGATTTGAAAGAATAAGCTCTGCCCCCTGCTGTAGCCTTTACTACTTGAGGTACCAACAAATAACCTGCAGTTTTACATCAATGTAGACATGGTGGATCATAAAAAACAAAAGTTTGCTCAGGTACTGCAGCACAAGACCTTTCAGTGCTTTATAGGTCAGCAGTAGTAGTTTATGATCAATGCAAAATTAGTTAAGCTTTGTGTGATTTGTGTGAGTTAAGGTTTGTGTGATCATTATACAAGGGTGCTAGTTTTTTCTCTCTAATTATTTTTGTTCTCAGTGGAGCTACATTGTCTAGGGTGTATTGAAACTTTGACTCTAAGTAATCAGTTCTCTGATGAAAGTTTTTTGGAATCAGATGGGTATCCAATCATGAGTGATAATTCTGGGAGACTATTGATATTGACCTCTTTGCAGTACCAGATGTAAATGTATGTTTAGCATGATAACATGGCAAAATGCATGTATTATGTCTACAACACATTTTAAATAAGATGTAGTAGTAGTCTGAGACAGATTCAAACTGTGGAAATGTGACTGTAAGGTCATGTGAAAAAGAAAATACACCCTCTTTAATTCAGTGATTTTAAGTATCAGGTCTTAAGTATCAAGAGTTGTTTTCTTAATAACAAGTTTAAAAACTTAATAACAAAATGAACTTTGAGCAAATACAAATTAAATCCAATTAAATATAAATAAAACAATACACAATAAATGTATAAAGTTAACAAATGTTTCAAATTCACTAATAATCAATAATGAACATTCTTAACTAATTGCTAGTTATCTTTTCTGAGTTGGTTTTAGTCCAGATTAAAGAGCAAAAGCAAAACTTTTAGCATGTTTTTTCTTTTTTTAACTGTAACAGAAAAGTCAAATTACAACAAATGAAAAGCAGCACAAAAGTATTCTAAGAAAAGTAAATAACAGGTATAATTTAAACACTGACACTGACAAACGATTCGAAAACTGGAGCTATTGTATGTCACAGGAAGTGTCTTAACTTCATTCCAGTCTGTTTCCGGTTAAAGCCACAACCTTTTGACAGCTACCTGATCCACCTATTTGAATGATTTCACTACATTCTTCTTTTGCTAAAGGAATTCTTAAAGTCTATCTGAAGAAAATATGTAATATAAACTAAGCTTGGAAAGGTTTGTTAGACATTTTGCTGAAAAGTGTTAATTTCCCCTTTGTATAGAGACTTTTGGGAATCCTGTAGCATCCCTGCATTTGTAGGTGTACTTCAAAATAATTCTGTCTTAATACAAAATTCACATTTATTTATTTCTGCTTTTATATTGAGCATTTGAAAGAGTACAGAAAAGTGATAACCATATATTTGTTGTTTGCAGATAGCAGTTCAGGATCTGGGGATGAAGGTAAGAAAAATTAAAAGAAATTTTCTGGGAACACCCCTCATTGCTCATTGTTTATGCTTCAAAACAAGGCAACTGTAAGAAGCATACCCAATATAACATGCAGTAGTTGTAGTAGTAGTAGTAGGTGGTGTGGATAGAAATTTATTTTATGGTAGATTTTAAAATTTTCACAGTATTCTCACAGATAGTATATTATAACAGTATTCATTTTCAAAGAATTATTATTGGTGAGAAATAAAATATTTTATTGTATGAATAGTCTAATTGTATAATAGATTGTTGCTTCCTATTGGTTAAAATATAATCAAACTGAGCTAAAAGTCGTAGATACAATATGGATGGAATGCCAGTCTATGCCAGTGCATTACACACACACATCTGTCCTGAAGAAATCCAAGATCTCTGCAAATAAAATTTGGGTTTGATATTGGCCTATAATTTTTTGCCTTTTCTTTCTGTTTGGTTTGGAACCTCAAAGTATCAGCTTTAGTAAACAATTTGATGATGCTCAGAGAATGAAATCATGCTTTGAAATTTCTGTCTCATGGTTTAAATTTTCACATGGGAAATCACTATACAGTGGGCACAAAAACTTGTAAGACTTGTAAGATATAAACTAAATTTTTAATTTAGCCTGAAGTCTACATAGTATGTCTTTAATTTACAAGTATGTTGAATGTTTAGTTTTCCATGACATGCACAGTTCAGCTCAGCTCTCGCTGACTGGTTCCCACCTCTCCCTTGCATGCTTTAGCCTTCTCCCTTTACATCCTCATCACTGCTCACAACATAATATCTTGGCAGTATTTCTGGCTCCCAGTCAAATTTTGCATTGTATATTATCCTCATGAGCTTTAAATGAAAGACTGATGTCTTTCATTCTGTACCAATAATCACACCAAAATTATCTCTTCTGAGTATATGTGGTCCTACTACAAGCACTTTTATCTTGTCAGAATGAAGTAGGCCGAAGTTAATAAGCATCCACTTGTCCTTTACACATTTTTTACTAAGCTGTTGACTGTCATTTGGCTTTATTGAAACATACAACTGTGTGTCATCAACATAACAATTTAAGGATTTATTAGAATAGTGTAACTAAGTCAAGCAACAATAGTATGGAGATTCAACCCTGATCAGTGGCCATTAGTAGGTCATTTCCCACTTTAACAAGTGCTGTCTCTGTGCTGTAATGAAGCCTATATCCTGACTGGAACATTTCATGGTTGTTAATCCTATGTAGGTATGAGCATAATTGCTGTGCTACAACCTTTTCTAGGATCTTGGAAATTATTTCCTTAATTGAATATACAGTAGACAAAAGCATTGTTGTATAAAAACGTTGGGTGTTTGTGAACCTGTCACTGGTTCACCAGTCGTCCTTCCTCTGACCACTTTTCTTAGGTAGTGCTGTTTTGGAAATGTTCTGACCCAGTTGTCTAGCTATATATATTACATATATATTTACATATTATATATATATATACATTGTTGCAGAGGTTGAAGGGGTGGGGGGTCAGCCTGTCAGTGCTCAGACCATACGCCGCACACTGCATCAAATTGGTCTGTGTGGCTGTCGTTCCAGAAGATGATGCACAAGAAAGCCCACATACAGTTTGCTGAAGATAAGCAGACTAAGGACATGGATTACTGGAACCATGTCCTGTGGTCCGATGAGACCAAGATAAACTTATTTGGTTCAGATGGTGTCAAGCGTGTGTGGCGGCAACCAGGTGAGGAGTACAAAGACAAGTGTGTCTTGCCTACAGTCAAGCATGGTGGTGAGAGTGTCATGGTCTGGGCCTGCATGAGTGCTGCCGGCACTGGGGAGCTACAGTTCATTGAGGGAACCATGAATACCAATATGTACTGTGATATACTGAAGCAGAGCATGATCCCCTCCCTTCGGAGACTGGGCCGCAGGGCAGTATTCCAACATGATAACGACCCCAAACACACCTCCAAGACGACCACTGCCTTGGTGATGGACTGGCCAAGCATGTCTCCAGACCTAAACCCTATTGAGCATCTGTGGGGCATCCTCAAACGGAAGGTGGGGGAGCACAAGGTCTACCAGCTCTGTGATGTCATCATGGAGGAGTGGAAGAGGACTCCAGTGGCAACCTGTGAAGCTCTGGTGAACTCCATGCCCAAGAGGGTTAAGGCAGTGCTGGAAAATAATGGTGGCCACACAAAATATTGACACTTTGGGCCCAATTTGGACATTTCCACTTAGGGGTGTATTCACTTTTGTTGGCAACAGTTTAGAAATTAATAGCTGTGTGTTGAGTTATTTTGAGGGGACAACAAATTTACACTGTTATACAGGCTGTATACTCACTACTTTACATTGTAGCAGAGTGTTATTTCTTCAGTGTTGTCACATGAAAAAAAAATAAAATAAAATATTTACAAAAATGTGAGGGGTGTACTCACTTTTGTAAGATACTGTATATATATTTGTCTAGCTATATATATATATATATATATATATATATATATATATATATATATATATATATATATATATGCTCAAATGGATTGAGATCTGGGGAATTTGGAGGTCAAGGCAACACCTCAAACTCATTGTTGTGCTCATGAAATGATTCCTGAACCATTTTTGCTTTGTGGCATGGCACCTTATCCTGCTGAAAGAGGCCAAAGCCATCAGGGAATACCGTTTCCATGAAAGGGTGTACATGGTCTGCAACATTGCTTAGGTAGGTGGTATGTGTCAAAATAACATCCACGTGGATGGCAGGACCCAAGGTTTCCCAGCAGAACATTCCCAAAGCATGACACTGCCTCTGTCGGCTTGCCTTCTTCCCATAGTGATGCTATGCACCACTTTTGATAGGTACTGACCACTGCAGACTGGGAACACTGATCTGATCCAGTCGTCTAGCCATGATAATTTGGCAGACTTTCTTAAATCCTTACGCTTGCCCATTTTCTGTGCTTCTAACACATCAACTTTGAGGGTAAAATGTTCACTTGCTGCCTAATATATCCCACCCACTAAAAGGTGCCATGATGAGGAAATAATCAGTGTTATTCACTTCACCTGTCAGTGGTCATAATGTTATGCCAAATCAGTGTGTGTATATAGATAGATAGATAGATAGATAGATAGATAGATAGATAGAAATACCTATGTATTCCTTTATAAAGTCAAGCAATATAAGAATACCACTTCTAAGTGTTTCTATACAGTTTCAAGGCCAATTTTTAGGTGAGAAAGGAACAGACATTCTTAAAATAAATAATACTTAATGTTTGGTTGCCAATCCTTTACTTGCAATAACAGCATTAAGCCATTGACCCACTTACATCACTAAATTGTTGCAGATTTTTTTTGTGTTTCAGTCTCTTCATGTGATACTGCATAGTGATTGGCTTGGCCAGTCTAAAAGGTTGCGCCTTTTCCCCTGATGAAGTTCTTTGTTTGAAGTGTGTTTTGATGCCTGATGTTCCTTCTAAATAGATTGGATGCATTTCCCTGTAATTTGGCAGGCATAATGTTTCTATAGACTTCTGAATTCATTATGCTGCTAACATTTTAAGCTCATTATCTATAAAGATAAAATTACATTAGATTAGATTAAACTTTATTGTCATTGCACATGGTTACAAGGCAACAAAATGCAGTTAGTGAGCTATTCCAGAAGCAGCAAGGCAAGCCCAAGCTTTGGCACTCTCCACATCACTTGACCGATGGGCTCCTGTTTGATGATCTCTTTTGATGTCCAGTTGTTAGTATACCAGTGGTTCCCTCTCGACGCATATTTTCATATAAGCCATCACAAGACTCTTTTAACAGATGCTTCCCTCACGGGCTGGGGCTCAATCCTAGACGGCTGCCCCTCTAGGGACATTTGCGAAGGCCATTGTCTCACATGGCACATAAATTGCCTGGAGATGCGGTCTGTGTTTCTGACATTGAAACACTTTCTCCCACTTTCTCAACTCAAGGGGCAACCATGTGTTAGTCCATACAGACAACACCATGGTGGTTTTCTACATCAATCTTCAGGTGGTCTGCTTTCCTATCCTCTGTTCAAGTTGATGCAGCAGATCTGGGTAGAGACCAGGCTGTTATTGCTATTACTATTTTGCATCCCAGGGCAGGACACATTCCCAAAGTGCCCATGATGACTGGTTGTTTACAGGCCTCTAAACCAATGAGTTGGCAGAGCAGGAGAAGCTGCACCTGCTGTGCCCGGTCCAGGTCCTTAGGGCCTATGTCCACTGTTCGAGCTCATGGAATAAGTGCTCTTCTCTCGTCATCTGCTTTGGTGGCAACAAAGGCAATCTGGTCTCCAAGCAGCACTTGTGCACTAGCTATTGCCCAGACCAACAGAGCATGCAGCCTGTCTTGCCCCTAGGTTTTAGGACTCACTCCACTAGAAGTATTGCGTGTGATATCCATGCTGTGGCAGGCTGGTCCTCTCCACACGCTTTTAATAGGTTTTATAGTATGGACCTTCACCCCATCCCTGGGTCCCATAAGGCTAGCTGATGCTCTGCTCCCATAGTTGCCCCGTGCTGTACTCACAGCCCTGCAGGACAGACATCTCCCAGCTTGTGATGCCGTTGGTATTAACATTCCATAACATCAAGCCATGGCACAGCTTTGAGTTCACTTTAAAGGGAACGATACCAGGTTACGTATGTGATTGATGTTGCATCATTTGCTACACTACAGGCATCCACATCACACTTATCAGGGAACTGGGTTACATACGTAGACTGGTGTCATTTTTTCCTTTTCATGACATTCCAAATTGTTGTACTGGATGTGGCAAATGCTTGTACAATGACTCTTGCAGATTCTTCTTTTCTCAGCTCCAAACTGGCTTGCTTTTCTCCCATTCTTGCAAACATGAAATATACAAGCAAATATTAATTATTATTATTTTAAGATGATCTGTTCTAATACTTTGTTCATCTTACCATTGCCTTGCCAAGTTGTTTACATAAGGCAGATAAATCTCCTGGCAAATACATGTAAATCATCAGTCATACCACCCACTACTACAACAGCTAATATCGTTTTAGTTGTGCTGACCTCTAATATGTGGTTCCTTATGTCTTGTAGATGATGAAGGATCAGGTACAGATACAAGCAAGAAACTCACTAAATGTAGCAACTGCAAATATGGTGCTGAATGTGATGAGGATTCAGAAGATGAAGACTCGTAAGTATCAGCTTTTTTGTTATTGTTCAAATCCAGTTGTTTTAAGTATTTGTTGTATTGTTTTTTTATGCTTCATTATTTATCTTGATATACTTAATAAAAAATCAAATTTGGGTACATTTTAATATGTTTGTTGGTAGGGTAAAAAAATTTTGCACTGCATTGTTGCACATGCAACAAATTTCTAGTGTGTTTGCTTTAGTAGATTTGGCATGACAACTTTGGACTTTTTGGTAAAAACAAAAGTTGTGACTAGAGTTGCTTACATTTTTTTTAAAATTAGTGATTAACTAGGCTGAATGAGGTTTTGTGTATAAAATACCAAACATGATACATGAACATGGGTTACATGATAGTATCTGCCAAAAGCTTTAGTGAAAGGTGGATTTAACTAACCTGTGTTAAATGCTTTCCTGATTCAGTTATGACATAGATTCTGGATAGCCACCATGGCTGTAACAAAATCAGTTTCAGAAGCAAAAGCTCGGGCTGGGAGTCTAGAGAGGCCATGAAGGGGACATTTGGGTGGCCCCAAAGACATTCTGGCAAATTGTGCCACATCTAAGAAAAGGAAAATTGAGACCTTGCTAAATATGTGCATGTTGTATCTCTGCTGGAGATTTTGTTGAGCCATAGAAAGAATACTTTGAGTAATTTATTTCCCCAGTGGCTTTCACTTGAGGAGGCAGTACCAGAAATCCTGGTTGTTTTGGAACCCATCTCTTTGAGAGTACTGTTAAGAAACAGTAGCAATAGTAGCAAAACCGCAATGGTGAAGATTTGCCTAGATTTGTTAAAAGCATTGAACAAGATCAAGAATATGTGGTAAACCTACCACTTTAATGATGCATGGTATATTTGTGGCAGTGCCCTTGGACTGGCAAACTGGGATTGTTGTTTGTTTGTTTGTTTGTTTTAAAGAGGGTATATTCCACTTATATGGGAATCACACTTCCTCCTTGGAAAATCCCAGCAGAGGAGAACAATGTTGGTTTCATTCAAGCTGTGATAAAGTAGACCAGCTATTTACTTTTGCACAGCTTTGTTATGGGTCATTAGTGTATACTAATCCAGTCTTCTTGTTGAAAAACACGAATGATCTAGTATACACCATGAAAGTTGAATGATCCCTTCACGTGAGTGGAGAGATCGACCTGCCTACCTACCTACCTACCGACCAACCTTAATTTCACAAAGTATAACTAAAAGACAGACTGAGCCACTGTTGCAGCTTCATCCCTTTATTGATCTCACTCTCTTTCCATCACTCATGAACCCAGATATACTTGAGTTGGAAATGACTTGGAAAAACTAGTTCTCTGTTAGATTTGTTATCACCATGCCTTGATGAATATGGTAAAATAAAGCACAGATATAATTCACAATGGACTTTTGTTGAGGTGACAGCCTGGTACAAAAAGCAGCCAGATGCTGTTGGTCAGAGAAGGAGGCACCAAAAGTTGTACATGATCAGAAGTACACAGCTGGCCATTTGTTCTGGAATAAGAGCTAACCCTAGCCACCTAGCTATACCCTCCATACTTTTCTTCAAAACTTTCTTCATCAACAATAATCTGGACTCCTCTGTGTCTCTGTCTATAGCTAACAACTCTAGTATAAACTTCGAGAATGCACCCATAAGGCGGTTCAATGACAGCATTCTGGGAACAATCCAGCTCAGTTACACATCATGCTTACAGGATAGGTGGCTGGTAGCTGGTAATTGGTTACAACCTGTTTCTGAAATGGAATTCTTACCTTTTTAATATACACCTTATGGCTAACATTTGATTTTGCAATTTTGTGAGACAAAAAAAGCAGAAATATGTTGATTGTAGAAGTATCCCACCCTCCTGGGATAATAATTGCAGCAATTGCAGCTATCCTGATTGTTTTGCTAAATCCCAGGCTAGAACAACTTTGTTTTAGACATTGCTAGAATGTGCAAGTTTACGCTCACTTTTAATAGCAAGTTAAACTGCTTCTTTTGAGTTTGAGGCCAGGCAAAACTACATGGGTTATCAAGCTGACTGAACTCCATATGGAGATGTATCCATGGATAGATGAACCTGCAAACTGGTCAGCAGACACATTAAGGCACTTTCAAATAAAAAAATGAGAGGAAATGTTGTGGAATCTTTACTGTGTAGTCTGGTTCCTGTACAGAAGTGTCCATTCTTTTTTCTCCCATTCAAGCTTATTATTATTATTATTATTATTATTATTATTATTATTATTATTATTATTATTATTATTATTATTTACAAACATTTTTTTGTTTCCTAGGTGTTCATGTAAAATTGACTGTAGTGGGCATAATGAGAATCCAGTGTGTGGTACAGATGGCAACTCCTACAACAACCCCTGTCTTGTACGGGAGGCTTCATGTCTGAAACAAGAGCAGATTGATGTTAAACATCTAGGGAGATGCCCAGGTAGGATAATCTTTTTCTACACTTTTTAGTCTATTCTGTATACTCTAAGTCTGTCAAAGTTTCACTTTTATGGTATGATAACCTAGTCATGATGCCACAGTATTAAGCAACCATAGAAATCCTCTAGCAACCATTTATAACCATAGAAATCCTCTAAAGACTTATAGGTCCATCTATTGAATGGTTGAGCAACTGCTGTCCTTGTGCAGTCAGGCACTAAGCCAAATACAATAAAGACTGACATAATGATGGTAGAATTAAAACAAGTGAAAGAAATGTCCGGTACTGTTTTGTATGTTGCTGTTGCACAAACTACTCATGTGTAAAAAAATAAAAATAAAAAAATAAAAATAAACTAGCAAATAGAACTGATTGCTGAAATTGTATGTGTTGTGTCCTGGGGATGCAACTAAACATATGGTTTGTTTCACTTTCATTTAATATGATGGTTTGTATGAGCATTCATTCCAAGTGTTCTGAGGTATAATTTAAGAAACTTGGGAAAGAAATGATCATGTAAAGTAATACATTTATTCAGATTTTTGTCAACTGCCAGATTAATCACCTATACTAGCATTTCTAATATGGCACAATAAGTAGTTTTAGACACTGCATCATTTCCTTTCACTGCATAATATTATTACTCTGTGTGTAACACATTTTCCTGTCTTTACTAATGAAAAATGCCTTCATTATTTCTTAAAAATATGGTTTATCTTGTTTTAGACAAGGGGAAAAAAAATGATGATGGACTGTCCTACAAGACTGATCTTTTTGGTAAACATTTATTTTTATTTACATTTCTGGCATTTGGCAAACGCCCTTATCCAGAGTGACTTACATTTTTATCTCATTTTATACAACTGAGCAATTGAGGATTAAGGGCCCTGTTCAGGTGCCCAGCAGTGGCAGCTTGGTGGACCTGGGATTCAAACTCACAACCTTCTGATCAGTGGTCCAACAACTTAACCACTTAACATCCCCATATTTAAACATTTGACGGGTGTAATCTATTACATAAATCATTATCTTAAATTATTTTACAGCCTCACATAAAATATTAACTAAACAGCTTAATTTAAATTAAATGTTTTAGATAAGAAACTGTACTCTTTCTTCAAATGTTAGACCCAGCAGATACAGGAGAAGGGAAAGGATATGGCTGGATGCCGATTCCCTGCTCAGATGACAACTTTTGTGTTCATGGCCACTGTGAATTCAAATATGGACATTCCTCGTGTCGGTATGCATTGAGTTCAGGGTTTGGATTTTGTTTTTGTTTTTTTAGATGCCTTGATTTAGAGACATGTTCATGTCTAAAATAAATGATCTTTCTTTCATTTCAGGTGTGATTCTGGGTACACAGGGCCACAGTGTGAGGAAGTTACTGACTTTAACATACTGTATGTGGTGCCAAGTGGTCAAAAACTGCACTATGTACTCATAGCTGCTATTATTGGAGCTGTGCAGATAGCCATTATTGTGGCCGTTGTCATGTGCATCACCAGGTTCGTGACCCCTGAAATATGCAAAATCTATATTCTTTATCTTTTTAAATATGGCTAATTTATAAGCAGAAAAGTCAAGGTAATAAATAAACTACTATACATAACAATAGTGTTGAACAAATATTGCTTCTCTTAACAGGAAATGCCCTAAGAATAACCGAGGACGTCGGCAAAAGCATTTCTCTTCAGACACCCCATCCAGGATGATGTAGCTTGTTTTATTTTTGCTTTTATACCTTTTGTACCATGTGGATTTCAATTAAGAGTATGTTTTGTTTTATTCTGTGTTTAACTGTGGACAATAGGTTTATTTTTAGTTTATTTATGGTGCCTTATTGTTTATTTTCTTCTGGACATTTAAGGAGCTTGTTGACAGTAGTAAGCACTGCCAACAGAATGATGAAAGCCAGCTTTTCATTGTCTACCTTTTTCTGTTACTTATTTTTGGTAAATGTCTGTGAAATGTTCTTGGTACAGTTGCTGTACACTTTGTTACTGAATGTGTTTACTTTAGTGAGTGCAGCTGAACACCAAATGGAGTTGGTTATGTATGACAATACAACAAAAATTTTTTTTAAAGGTAATTGCAGACAATGGAATGCAGTGTGGGTGGATAGTTAATGTTGCAATGTTAAAATGTGTGTAGATTTTAATTTGTAAGATTATTGGTGGTGTCCTTGATAAAGTTATTAATTTAATTCTAGACACTGCATATCGCATGAAACTGTGTCCAGTGATGTAGATTTAACAGAATTAAATGAACTGTCTTCTGATTTGTCTACTGTCAACTGTATCAACATATTTATTTATATTTTTGTTTATTGTTTTATGTTTTGCTTCCATATGCTTAAAAAATTCTTAAGAAAGCTGGCTTCTTAAGATATATAGCGGAGATAGAAAGCTCCTTCAAACATACCATGCACTTGGGAAAGGGTTTTTTCTAGACCATGCATGTACCTTGCTGTACTTGCAGTACTTGCTGTGTACTTTGAAGCTTTGGCTGTATAGTTTGTGTTTGGTTGTATCTCATATTGTGATTTCTTTTAATTTTAAGTTAAATGTAAAAATTTTACTTTATTGAAAGGGTTTAGCCACGGAGAATGATTTTGCTGACTTACAGTAATGTTTAACTCTCACATTCTAAGGACTACCACCTACATATGTGTGGTCTTGTTAGGGTTCAGCATGACCCCCATTAAGGGTCCCCACTTCTGACATACATTTGTTGTATGTATACAACTGAGCAGTTTAGTGTTAAGGGCCTTAGCAATGGTAGCTTTCAAACTACATAGCTGTCCATAACTCTCTATACCTCTCAGTATCATAGTACCATAACTCTCTAAATCTCTAAGGGACCAGCACTGAGCCAAACCCCCCCATCCATTGGTAATTGAACCCTGGTCGCAGTGGTTAGAGGGATCCTAGCCACTGTAACACAGTAAAATGTTACAGTTTTGGTGGTTTTAATTAATTACGTTTCCATTACACTCTCAGGAACACCCCCCCCCCACACACACACCTTTGGGATCTTTTTTATCATTACACATTCAGAGTGGATTCAGGATTGATCAATCCATCATAGCACATGTTTGACTACACCAGTGTTCTTTCAGAGCTTATCAAACAAGATTTGGAAATATACAATTGAATTATGTACAAACAACAATACTAGTAAAATAGCATTTTTGTGTATGCATATTTCAATTGTTTTGATTTTGAATATTTAAAATTCTCATGCAAATATCCCTTCACCTTGGATCTCTGACCGGATAGATGTCTGCATCAGATTTTAAATACTGCTTACTTACATATCAAGATAGACAGTCATAAAATAGTTAATATGACAATGTCCAATTATACAACTCATTAGACACTTTGTGTAAACAGATTAAAAACATCTTTTCCTTTTTAAAACTTAGCAACAGTTTGTAAAGTTTGTGCGTTTTTTTTTTTTTTAATAAATTGGCTGGTAAACAGTTGTCAGGCTCTTAAGGAAACCACTGCACTGCACCTTTGTGTAAAAATGTACTCCAGCAGAAATCACACTTCTGAACTGCCCCTGGCTCAGCGCATTCAATGACCTTCACCATGGTAATGGAATTATTAATAATTAGAACTTCAAAGTGTAAGATGCAAATGACTAAAGTCAGGGCAATACATATCACCAATCCATAGAACACTTTTTTATGGACGGAAATGGACGAAATAAACAGTGGAGAAAATATCAGATTTGCAAGTTAGAAGAAAGAACATATAGAAGCATGGATATCCGGACAAGTTCGTGAGCCGAAAGAATCATTTTAACAAAAGCAAGCCATACAAAAGGCAGCTGAACAACAGCTACTGGTTATGAGACTTCAGTGGTGTCCCCCGCCCCCTGCTCCAGCAAACAGAACGAGCAAATACAACCACCACCTCCGCTCCCCATTATTTATACGACTGATCAACTGAAACATCTGTTGAAGTGTTTTTTAACGTTATTGATGTTCCATATCGACTGTTAGTTTGTCATAATAAATCAGTTAAAAATATAAAAGCCCCCCTCATCTTCGTTTCATCAGTTGGTATCGCCCCCGAAACACAGCTCTCTGGGAGAGCGCACGTGGCTTCGGTGACGGAGAGGAGTCATGCCTGAATTCCCGTTGCTGCTCAGAGTAAAAATAAATATTCAAAACATGTACTCAGAGGCAGGTAGGGTAATATGGTGTAGCTAACAACTACTGCATTATACTGCATTATATTGACAATGATCTGAAGGTTCTGAGGCGACCTGAAACTCGGACTGAACTGACACCTCCACTGTGACACCTTCTCTTTACTTCATTTTCACTTTATTCCCATCATTTACAGTTGTACAGAGGAAGGCTGACTTTATGTTAGACTTACAAAAAAGATCCCTTGATCTTTTGGACTCAAAATTCTGCAGGCAGAGCTTGACAGTGACAATAAAGAATGTTTCTAAGTTTTAATCATTGTGCATTAATTTGGACTGTAACCCTGTGTACATTATTTTAGTGAAATTTTATCATAAATGCTTGTGAATGATTGATGATCTGTCTGATAGGTGGAGGGATGGAGATTGACAGATAGCAGAGGAAAATTATGTAATGACACAGAAGTTGATTACAAAGCTGATTTTTCCCCCTGAAATTGATAATAATAATAATAATAATAATAATAATAATAATAATACATTTTTAAAATAAACTCTAAAACCATTTTTTCTAAAGTAAATTATAATCAATTGTCTAAAATACAGGAATGTGTACTCTGACACCTCACTGAAATTATTATGTGTCAGTTTGTGCACATGTTCAATCTCCTCAGTTTTAATGGACACAAAGTCATCCTAGGAAATATTGTCATTCCAAATCTGGGCCAATAGTTTGGGGAAGTCCCACATATGGGTGTAATGTTCAGTTGTCTACAAACATGTCTGTCATAGTGTATGTAGGTGATAGTGTCACACATGGTACATTATTAATCTGACATTTACCGAGCATACATTATGTGTATGTGAGCATACATTATACATTACGAGCATACATTATATTTTTCTATTTTTCTATTTATTATAACCCCCCCCCCCCCCCCCCGAAAAAAAAAGGGGTTATAATAAATAGAAAAATATGTGCCTGAGATTTTATTGTTTTTATATGTTGTGACATTTATTCCATTATACTTTGTGGGAATAGTTTGGAGAAGTCCCAGTGAGGTCATACAAAGTATATTAATCTGACATATTAATTAAGCATACATTACACGCATATGTGTTTCAACTAAAGCACTATATTGTTTAAGGCAATCAACCCCTCCCCCACAAATACACCAAAGAAACAGTAAAAAGAGTGACATCATGTCCAGCTCTCCCCTTACACGTCTTTAAATGTCAGAGTGTCACCTTACCAGAGATATATATATAACTCAAATCTTGTGCTGTTGGTTTGGTGCCCTCCCTGCCTGTCAGAGTTCAGGCTCTTTCTCAGTTGCTATCTGTGTCTCTTTGGGGCTTAGGGTGGTCTGCCCTTTAAGCCCCTTGGATTTCTGTGGGGTGGGGCTTTCATGATTTTCTTCCCAGTAGTCCAGTGAAGCTGTTGTTGAGGAGTACATCTCACCCTAGTGTGTCTTGTAGATTAGTTAAAATTAATGCTCTCTTACCCTAGCTTTGAACCCAGCATCAACCTTTCTACCTGAAGACCCTTAATCTTGGTCTCTACTCTTCAAGGAAGGAGCTCAGACTTTTAGAATCTGATAAGGGTGGACATGGCGGAAAAACTGGGACTTGTGGCTGCTACAGATGAGCCCAATGCCTTGAATATTCTCTCTCTCCTGGAACGTGTGGCTGGTATCATTGACAATGTGCAGGCATGCCAGCAGCGCATGGAAGAGAGACAGTTGGAGTTGGAGAACAATGTGAAAACTATCCAAGAAGATGTAGTAAAATTGACCAAGGAGCACACCACTACCAGTGGTACTGTGGAAAAGCTACTGGAGAAAACACGAAAAGTTAGCTGCCACATTAAGGATGTGCGGGTCCGTATAGAAAAGCAAAATATACGTGTCAAGAAGGTAGAGGAAACACAGGCTGAGCTGCTAAACAAAAACAAGTTCCGTGTGGTAATATACCAGGTAAGAATATTGCAAAAATGCCAATTCAATGTTAGTATTTTAGTTTACAATTGAAGTGGGTACATCATTTAATTTATTGTATTTTAATTAATTTAGTTGATTATGAATATTTAATAATATACAAAATATATAATTAATACAAAAGATTCTAAACTATTATTGATATTTTATTATTAGACAGTATTAATATTTTTTTCCTAAATTATGTGACAATAAGCTTACCTTATGGCATGAAGGAATAAGCATTCTGACTCCATTGTTTTTGTAGCAATGTACCATAAAAATTGGCATAAATTGTACATAAAAAATATATATATTCAGGCTTACTTTCTTTATAGTTACAATATTGTAACTGTATAAAGAAAGTAAGCCTGAGCCTCATATGTTGTCTTTATTTTACACATTGTCCGCCAATTTTTATATAATAAAATATAAAATACACTATTTATAAAATACACAATAGTTATAATAAAATATTCTTATTAAGTCATTCATCTTGATGCTTATTATATAATTATCATGACTGTAACAGAATATATATATATATATATATATATATATATATATATATATTCTGTTACAGTCATGATAATTATATAATAAGCATCAAGATGAATGACTTAATAAGAATATTTTATTGTTTATATCTATAATTTTATTAATCCAGCCAAAACTATCCACCTTGTCATATAATAATTATAATATTTCTAAATTCAGAGGGATCATAGTCATATGATATTTAATAATGAGTAAGATCAAGTAAAATCATATTTTAATCTGAGAAAATACCAAGAAATAATATCATTTTAATTATACTGAATGAAAAAATATAAGTTTTACTATAATCAGCATGCAAAATAGTAGGTCATTATTTTTGTAATAAACAACAATATCCAATATAAAAACTGTGACTTTTAGCTGAACTTTTAGCATAACACAGAAATAATATTAAAGGACAAAAAAACTGTTTTTTTGTTAATGTTAATTTCCATAGTTGTATTTTCTGTGTTTTTAGGTTGTGCTATATGCAGGCAAAAGCTGACATACTTGTACAGGGTTATTCTGAGAGTGTGAAGACACATGTCCTAATATAGTGCTCTCAGCTGCGAGTCATTCTGGGTAGCTGCAATGTAACCACCTGCAATTACTGTCCTGGGCAATCATTAGCCTAATAACAAGCACAAATCAAAACCTGACATTTTCAAATGTCGAACAATGGCTCAGGATTCATGATTAATTATTTAGCAATCATTCAAGCCTAAAAACTTAAAAATCTATTTATGTATTTATTGGACATTAGAAATATAGAAATATCAGTTTGTAATATGAAAAAAAATATAAATGCTGCATCATGAAAAAAAAATACTTAGGCAATCACAAAAGGAGCTTTAATACACAAAAATATAGAATACTTAAAATACATGAAATGTAATTATAATGTGGATCTATAATAAAATTGATTCTTTTTTAATTTGATTATATTTAGAAATGTTTTCTTTTACTTGAATCTTTTTAATATTGGTGTTGGCATTACCTTCAATGAGTTCAGACTTTGTAAAAATATGTTAAACTGTGTTAAATGTTTAGTTTAAATCACAAATAAATACCTGTAATACTTTTAATACTTTTCTTTCTTTTCCTTTTCTGAAACCTGTATTACTTATCTGTATTATTTATACATTGTATTCTCCAGTTTCCTCCCACTATCGAAGAACATAGATGCATGTGGGTTGGCTAAGCTAAATTACCTCTAGGAGTTTGGGAATGTGGGTTAATAGTGCCTTGCACCATTAGGACTGGTGTCTCATGATAAATTCTCCTGTCTAAAAACAGTATAGGAATCCAGGATAGGCTCTGAATTGACTGTGACTCTGACCAAAATAAAGCGGTTGCTAAATCACTAAATGAATGAATGAATGTGTCCTTCAAGTCCAGGTTTAAACTACTGCTTCATAGAAATAAAAGGAAGCAAAAGAATAACAGTATTTTTTTTTTAAATGCATTGGTTTTATTTTTAATATTTATTACCAGGTATTATCATATGTGTGTAACAACAACAGAAAAAAATATCTGCAAGTATTCAAATATGCTTTAATCTGTTTCAACAAATTTTGCATTTTTATTAATGTGACAGTTTAAGTTAGACTAAAATAAATTCACATTCTTTTTACAGGGTGATACTGAGGTCCCAGCTGTACCAGGCCCAAAGGACACCCCAAAAGGAGCAGCAGGGGGTGATGCATCTGCTGATCCAGCTGCACCTGAGACCTTAATTCCTGACTCAGATGAAGAATACATGGTTGTTGAAGAGGCTGACTCCACAGCAGCCAAGTTGAAGAAGACTGGCCTGAAGCGTATTGAGAGTCTGAAGAATACATTTTCCCGTGAGAACATGACCAAGACCAAGGAGAATCTCGGAAGCAAGGTTAATAAGCTGGGTGAGCGCATTGTGACAGCTGAGCGCCGTGAGAAGATTCGGATGTCAGGTGAACAACTGAAACGATCTGGAGAGCGCTTCAAAGAAACCATAACCAAAAATGTCCCAGCAAAGCTGAACCTGAAGAAGGAGAGAACTGTGGCTGAGGGTCAGGAGGGGGCCGAGGGTACCACAGAGGGCATAGTACCTATTCCACCACCTAAGGGGCGTAAATCCAATCCAGAAGCAGCTTACACAGAGTCCACACAAAAGCAGGAAGGAGGAGAAGTGGGCAAAGCAGAAGAGTCGAAAGTGCCAACATTTGACATGAAAGAGCTTTCATAAGCGGCAAGTCATTGGACAAAAAGGAATGTTTGCAGGTTTGCGTCATGTTTGAGAAATGTACATTTCCTGATGAGAAGGCTGAAGATGGACTTGTACCTGGTGGTAAAAACTCGGGCCAGTCAGACAGATCGAGCAGCCCGTGTGCCAGAAATTTATTGCTGGATGGTAACCTGAAGGAATGAATAAGGGAAGTCACTTAGCATAAACCTTATGAATGAATTTAGCTATTTTTACACTTAGTATGGACTTGGACATATTTCAATGATAACATATTTTAATAAAAATGGTTGTTTAATGATTAACCTGAAAAAAGCCAGAGGTAATTAGCACAGTTGGGCGTTGGATTATTCTTAGCCTACTCTAGTGTTAGATTTTGCATGCAACATTTTGTGTTACTGTATTGTACTTATTGTGTTACTCTATTGCACTGTACTTATGTTTTACTAATCTTGATGATCTCACCTAGCTATTTGAAATAAACAAAGTCAACTCAATCAGGTGGTTTCTAAGAAGTCTTCTAAAATGACAGCTATACAGTGTTTTATTTTTGCTTCATTTTTGGGCTTCAAAGCATGTTTTTATGCATGTTAAAATCTTTTTCTACTAAAAGCTGTGTATTAAGTGATACAAAATACAATCAATTATAATACTTGTGTCATTTTACATACAATATTTCTCATCACCACAGAATATCAAATATATGATCTATATTAATATGCAATAAAAAAAATTAACTAGAAACAAATACAGTACCAAAATATTCAAGTCTTGTTGCTACAATGCTAAAAAAAAAAAAAAAAAAATTTAAAGACTTATTATAAGATTATCAAATTATGTGCAGTCACAAAGGCTAAACCCCTCAATGTCCAGTCGTGTGGGTTCTGAATGTTTTGGGGAAACACGTTTCATATGCATTTGAGGTCAGTGTGCCTGGGCTTCCTGTATACTGGACAGGGGTATAGGCTGATGAAGAAAAACTGCGAGCCAGTGAAATGTTTCATCCAGCCTTTTACAAATACTTAAAACAATCACTATTTGATACAAATTTATCACTGCTTGTTGGTTCATTTCAGCAGAAGTTGCCATTTTAAACTAATTGGGTTCACCACTTTTAGAAGCAACTTGCTGCTATTTTTTTATACATTTTTCTCTGTATTTAATAAGGAATACATTAAGAGAAGATTCTGTTAGCTTGCTGTTCTGTTTTCCCATCTAGAAAGAGTCCATAGATGTAGACTCCAGGAGGTGGTCCTGTCACATCTTCCCCATCATTTTTTTTTACATTGAGTAGCACAGCAGTATCCAGATTATTCCCTTAGTTTAGTTCATTACTCAAATTAACTCTTAATGCATAGCTGTTAAGAAATATATAAAATAATGGAACTGAATCACTCTGCGGCACAATAACTTGAATATACAACCAATATTAACCCTTCAACAGTGTTTCTGGAGAAGCTTAGTTGAGGAAAACCATATAGAAATGTATTTTACCAACTAAATGTGAGTTTCCAGTTAAACTTTTAGTAAGCTCCAAATAAAGCTATTAAAGCACAGTTAATTCTAGAAAATAAAAAACTATACATTTCTCTCTGCATTAAATGAGTGTGTCTGTTCATTAATTTAGCTTGGGATTTAAAAAATCCTGTAGGCCAAAACTGATGTAGACAACTTTAAAAAAGTGAAGCTATGGAATTGCTGGTTCCTTTCAAGAAGCTCAGGAAACCAGAAACCAAGAGTAGCTGGAACACTTTGGAATATGAGCCTCATATATATGCTGTCTAGATCTTCAGAAGATTATAGTGCTGTTCAATCAGTTGCAATTTAAGGTCAGTGAGAGTGCTACTCACAGCCTCTGAACTGCTGAATCTCCTGGCACAAAAATATGGTTGGAAATACTGGCTGGAAAAGTAAAAATTTTCTGCAAATATCTCCTCACCTACAAATCAGTACAAAAAACACATCAAATCCTTGCTTGACATATTTATTAAGTGTGAATTGCCAGGGTCAGGTGGTGGAGTGTTGTTGGGAAGATTCTACAGCCTCTTAACCCCTCTCTCTGCTAAATGTATTTACGGTATTTAACTGTTTTGGAATTACAAAAAGACAGAATATCCCCCTTATTGAAAAAAAAAGTTTTTATTATTTTTCTGTAAATCTGCTTACAAAATGTAAAAAACTGCTTACAAAACTGTAAATGTTGGACAAGATCCATTGTTTAAAAGTGCTATAAAAAATAAATAAAATAAAATTCAATTGAATACTTGGTCCATCCTGATGCCCTACTTCTCTTTGGAGTCTCTTTGCTTGTGGTGCTCACTGCTAATGGGGATGGCTCAAGCCTGGAAACCCATGGGACTGCTATAGATAGAACCACTTGAAGACTGTGGTGCCAGCTTTGAACTACCGTTGCTGTGCTCCGTATTGCACTCGGATCTCAATTATTGAATATTTAATGGCTTTTGGCAGAAAGGAATTAGTGTTAAATCTATAATGAACTTAACAATTAAACTGATTTATAAGTTGCTCAAAAGGTCTTGGTTACATGACCCCACTTCATGACTACATACAGTTGTAGAAAAGGCCATGAGGTTCCTCTCAAGGTTTCTTCGTCATATTGTCTCAGGGACTTTTTTCCTGCCTCAGGCTTGCTCACTAGGAATAAATATGAATTTAATTTGAAACTTTAATAAAACTCATTTATAATCTAAATTTTTAGATTTATCTAAATCTACTTTGAGACAATGTCTAAAGCACTATAATTAATTGCAAGCACTATATGAATAAAATTGATTTGAACTGAATTGTTTGTGGATCTCTGAAGCCACAAGGATATTTTGTGGCTGTGGGTAAGGGTCTCTCATGAACATTGATGCCATTGGCCCTAATGAAATCTTGGCTTCTGAATCAAGATTGAATAAGAAAAAAAACAAACATTTATATCACGTGTATTATCCTTTTTTCTTCTTATGAAGGATGTCAAAAAACGTGGAACAGTACATACTAAACAATGACATGTCAGAGTACTACCTCATAAGGAACCCATAAATCATCTTTATCTGGGTGACACCATAAAGTGTAATTAAAAATAATGTTGTTTTATTTTACCAGCATGTTGTTTGACCTTATTGCAGCTTCTGACATGGTATAGTATAGTATGTGGTCTGAGACTTTGCTATCATAGCTAGAATTAACGTTTTCACTGATTTGTGCTACAGTAATGCTCTGTATGATTGGACTAGATTGGCTAGCCATCACACCTCACACACAAGCTTTGGGCGCCCATGACCATGTTGCTGGTTCACCAGTTGTTCTTTCTTGGAATGCTTTATTAAATATTAACCACTGCATACAGAGAACACCCCACAAGACCTGCCTGACCTAACTAGTCATCTAGCCTTCACAATCTGGACCTTGTCAACGTTACTTAGATCTCATATGCTTGCCCATTTCTCATGCTTCCAACACACCACCTTGCTGCATAATATAATCCCACCCCTTGACAGGTACCATTATAATCAAGAAAATCAATGTCATTCACCTCACTGTCACTGGTTTAAATGTTATGGCTAAATGGTGTATATCTTCATTCCTGATCCTGAAAACAGGAGCCCCCAGGGCTGTGCTGAGCCCCTTTCTGTACATCCTTTACATTCATGTCCCAAACCATGCCCTTTAGAATAGCTCATACCACTATCAAATTTGCTGATGATACAACACCAAACAGACTAATCTCTCAGAACAATGAGTCAATGTACATAACCTTGTAGAACCTTGCAACATAGTGACAATAACATAACTTGATCAATAAATTATTCATAAACATTAAGAAATCGAAGGAGCTTATTCAAGGAGCTGCTCTTACAGATGCCATGTGCACACAACACTGCTAATGGAGGGGCTGTTGAGGTGATGTCTACCTATAAGCTGGATCAGCAGGACCTGAACTTGTGAACCTGTGAAGAGCATCATGTTTTAAATGTAGGAGTGACAAGATTCTTCTCTAACCCACAGAAAGACACCCTGTGCTGTTACTGACATCACTCTTAATTGTATGGATAAAGCAATGAAACAGCTTTCTTTTATATTTGTAAGATGTGTCTGTGGTTGTATACAAACAAATACATTCATTGAGAACAACTGTACCCAATTGTAGCCAATCAGTATGCATGAAATTATTTAGATAGCTTCAGGTAATGTTCATGTCAACCATCAGAATTAGGAACTTGTAATAGTAATTCTGACCATGGCATGATTATTTGAGTATAACCGCTGAGCTTCTGGGATTTACAGAAAAAAGTAAATTTAATCTACAAGTAATACATTTATGTAGTGGAACATTACTGCCATAGCAGTTTAACATACATACATACATACATACATATAATCCTAACAGCAAAAATGTTCTTATTTTATGTGACTGGTGTGGTTATATACCTTTGTTTTTGCGAATCTCTCTATAATGTTGAGCCTATACAGAGAAGACAGACAGTTACACCAACTGTCTGTCTTCTCTGTATAGGCTCAACATTATAGACTCCTGGCAGTCTCTGTACACATAGCATCCATATATATATATATATATATATATACATATATATATATATATATATATATATATATATATATATATATATATATATATATATATACATATATACATATATATATATATATATATACATATATACATATATATACATATATATATATATATATATATATATATATATACATATATACATATATATATATATATATACATATATACATATATATATATACATATATATATATATATATATATATATATATATATATATATATATATATGTTTAAGGACATAATGTTGGTTGCCCTTTGAAGTCACTGAGTTGTGGTATCCACCTGTTGTACGTGTTCACTGTTTATTTTTAAATGTACACACATGTCAAGGAGCAAGTTGACTCAGGGTTTCGAAACCAAAAAAATGATTTTTGAGTTGTAAGTGATTCTCATACTTTCTGAATCTTCATTCACAGGAGCATTCATTTATAAATCTTTAAGTAGAGGCCCCAAAATGTTATTTTTAAAATGGCTTAAAGACTTTTGCAGTAATGGTGGCAGGCCCTAGTTTAGACATCCCTGTATAAGGGAATTCTGTGCAATAAGCAGTGCCCAAAATAGTATGCTGTGTAAATGATGGAGACTAAACAGGTGTGTCTGGCAAACCGTCACTATGCAGTATGTTATTCTCTGCTTGGATTTATAGAGGCATTAATCACATATCTGCATATTTTATTTGTATTTCAGCTGACCTCTAAATACTCAAAGCTCTGTTATTAATACTATATACATTTACCTTCTGTGTGAGGGGCCTTTATTAGGGAAGTAAGAGAGCAGTTGACAGACAGAATCTGACAAGCAGTGTGATTCTGAAGCTCAGTGGCTCATCAGCTGTTCAAGTTAATTTCAGGGAAGCTTTTTATAGCAGTAGCCACATGATACATGTTGGGAACATTTTAGACTCTGACAGTTCATGAATGATTAGATTCAGTGTCCATGCCTTACTCCATTCATTGTGATTAAATCTGGCTAATAAAATAAAATTGCTAAATCCCTACATGAAAAAAAGACTATTGATTAATAATGTCACTATATTAATAATCAATACACTACCATACACTGTTGAAGGAAGGTATTACAAACAGGTATATACAACATGTCAGCTTTCTCACTGATATGTTAATGTCCGGCCCTTTGTGGTTCCTAGCCATTTCGGCAAGTTGCATTTTTGCCAGGGTAAACTTAACACTGGTCAGGTGTTTTTCACAGTCAGTAGTTGTACATGTGGGGTATTATGTGATGATTATTTAAAATAACTGAGGTTATTTTGACATTTATTTTAGTTTAATTAATGCTCCCTTTGCAATAGTATGGTCAGGGTACCAGCTTCAAATAGCTTGTGAAAGGCATCCACCAAACTGTCCTATCTATCAGGAAGTGTTGCATCCTCTGGAGCTGCTTCCTCAAACCAGCATCTCCAGACCTGATCATTGCATGCCACCTATTCTAGGAGACTACTAAAAGGATGCAAACTGGATAGGTGTACCAAATTTAGTCATGTCATCTATGACACCCTGTCACCAATATGCCTGAAATGTATCCTGTATCAGTTATTAAATGTAATCTGACAAATTTAATGTAATGTCCCAGATGAGTATGATTATTGTTAGATGAGTTCTATACTGCACTTTGTGTCTACTAATACGGTACTAATTTGCATGTACAATTTTGATAGCTTGTAAAGCAACAAAAACCTGTCATCGTAAAAGGGGTACAGTAAATATTAAAAAAATCTAAACATCCCTTTTACGATGGCAGGTTTTTTGTTGTGTAAAAAAATGAAACCAAGATAAATCATGTCAGGATATTTTCCATCTTTATTGTGAAATGTATATGTTAAAGTGAACCACAATAAGAATCATCAAACTATCCAAATAACCTGATTGCGTAAGTGTGCACACTCTTTTATAATTGAGAATGCACTGGTGTTCAGAATCAAACAATTCAAGCATACACTGATCAGGCATAACTTTATGACCACCTGCCTAATATTGTGTCCTCCTTTTGCTGCTAAAACAGCCCTGACCCGTCGAGGCATGGACTCCACTAGGTCCCCGAAGGTGTGCTGTGGTATTTGGTACCAAGATGTTAGCAGCAGATCCTTTAAGTCCTCTAAGTTGTGAGGTGGGGCCTCCATGGATCATTCTGTTTGTCCAGCACATCCCACAGATGCTCCACTGGATTGAGATCTGGGGAATTTGGAGGCCAAGTCAATACCTGCTGCTGTGTATTTTTGCACAATATTTTTGCACAATACTTTTTTTTTTATTTTTCTACATCATTTCACTTTATCTATTTTATTTCACTTACATTCCAGTACACGTTCTTTTATTTCTTTTCGGCGCTAAGTGTCCTGTGTTCTTTTGTGTTGTCTTTCTTGTATTTATTGTCTTTTGCACTGTCTTGTCTATGCTCTGTTTGCACCTAGCTGGACACTGTGCACTTTACGTGGCTAAGACAAACTTCTGTCCTAGCTCTGTGGTGTTGTTTGTTGTTTTGTGTTGAACTTGTTGTTGTATGTTTATGTAGCACCAGGTCCTGGAGAAATGTTGTTTCATTTCACTATGTACTGCACCAGCTATATGTGGTTGAAATGACAATAAAGCTTCTTGAATCTTGAATCTTGATCCTTGAATCTTGAATCACCTCAAACTCGTTGTTGTGCTCATCAAACCATTCCTGAACCATTTTTGCTTTGTGGCACGGTGCATTATCCTGCTATCCTGCCACAGCCATCAGGAAATACCGCTTCTCTGAAAGGGTGTACATGGTCTGCAACATTGCTTAGGTAGGTGGTACGTGTCAAAGTAACATCCACATGGATGGCAGGAGCCAAGGTTTCCCAGCAGAACATTGCCCAAAGCATGACATTCCCATCGCTGGCTTGCCTTCTTCCCATGGTGCATCCTGGTGCCATGTTTTCCCCAGGTAAGAGACGTACACACACCCGGCCACCGTCAGACCAGGCCACCTTCTTCTATTGCCCTGTGGTCCAGTTCTTATTTTTGGTGCTTTCGGCGGTGCACAGGGGTCAGCATGGGCACCCTGACTGGTCTGTGGCTATGCAGCCCCATACACAACAGGCTGCGATGCACTGTGTACTCTGCACTGTGTATTCTGGCATCTTTCTATCAGAACCAGCATTAACTTCTTCAGCAATTTGAGCAACAGTAGCTCGTCTGTTGGATCGGATCACACGGGCCAGCCTTCACTCCCCATATGCATCAGTGAGCCTTGGCCAGCCATGACCCTGTCGCCGGTTCAATATGTGCCAAACTGACTGACTGGATGGCTTGGCTAATTTCCTGTTAGAACACTAGGGGGCATTCCAGCAGGGGGTTGTTTATACCTGTACCATGTGCCTTTGTTTATGTTTTGTGTTCTCACGTGTTTTCTGTGCATACCTGTCCCTTGTGTTTCACTAATTACCTCCACTATTTATGCTGGTTGTCTCACGTGTTGTTTTCTGAGTTCTTATCTTAGGGTGCTGTTTTGTTAATCAGTGGTCCCTGATGGTTTCCAGTCTCTGTTATTTTATAATTGTGGGCTGTATCAGGAAGGGACAGGAGGAGGAGTACAGGAAACTGAAAACAGGACTTTGTTGCATAGTCTGACTGTAACCATCTGCACCTCAACACCACAAAGACCAGGGTGGTGGACTTCAGGAGGCCCAGGCCTCAACCGGAGCACGTGACCATCAACGGTGACTGTGGATTTTTCAAGACCTACAAATACCCTGGAGTACAGATGGATGATAAAAATTTACTGGACTGCCAACACAGATGCTCTGTGTAGAAGAGGTCAGTGCTGACACTGCTCTGTCCTGGACTGCACAACAAACTATACACTATACACCATTACACTCTGGTTTGCACAGAACTCTTCAATACACTGAGATTTGCACAGGACTCAAACATGCAGTTTTTGCACATTGTCTGTTCCTTCTTGTTTGCACATTACTACTTCTCATACCTAAAAATGTCTATTTAGTATTTTATTGTAGGGTTTTTATATTTTTATTTTGATATTTTATACCCTTAACTTTGGGTACTTAGTATTTGTTCCTTTTTTTATTTTATTTTATTTTTAATTTTTTTTTTTATTTTTTTAAACTACCTTATTACCTGTGCTTATGGATACTGCTGGAAGCTGTAAATTATCCACTGGGATGAATAAAGTTTAATGAATCTGTTTAATAAACCCCTGTCTATTCCTGCATTTGGGTCTGACTTTTCCTGCCTGGCACCCCATGCTCCTGACATTGACCCTTACCCACAAAGACTGAATGCTGTTATAAAGCTTATATAAGTGCTTCAGATATTAGTTTAGGGGTGTGTGCACTTATACTGTACAACCAGGTTATTGTACCAGTTTTGTTGTACCAATTTCACATAAATAAAGGTGGAAATGGGTCTGACAGGATTTATCTTGGTTTAATTTTTACACAACAAAAATCTGCCATGGGTGTGGTTGTTGTTTTGTTTTTTTGTTTTTTAAATATACACTGTAAATTATCTAATTTTAATAAACTCCCCTAATTGCATTAATAAGCTTCCTAATGGTTAAAATTAAAAGCTAGGTGAATCCCCTAGCCAATCATGGAGTTTTGATGGATTTGGAACCAATGTCACTGCCTGTTTGAATTTATCATGTATGAAACATTTTTATCACTGAAAGTTTTTTTTAATGTTGGTCACAATGACTTTTTATGGTTTTTCCTGCTTACTGTGGCGGCGGACAACAGGAAATCACTCATGTGACCACCCCTCTGATGCTGAAAGAACGGAACTGTTTCAGCACTTCTCACAGTGAAAGTCAGCATGACAAGGGGCGTATCCTAAGCTTACTCGGTGGGCAGCCAATCAGAGTGGTGGCAGAAAATCTTCATCCTCCTCGAGATAAGATAATAGTGGTGGTCTCTGGGGTTTTCCTTGGTGCTGTCTAATTTTATTCTGTGGGTAACCCAGCTTCATCCCATTGTACTTTGCTGTCCTTCTGAAAGAGCATTTTCACCTACACTAGTCTTATGTCTGGGTTAATGGAAAAGTGTTAAGATTCTCGTGTGCTCTAATTTTTGGGCTTCTGTTTTGTGTAAAGTTAACATTTGTCTAATATGCACCTGTTACACTTGCTACAGTTATGTTGACGTAAAGGCACCATACTCATAAGAATATATATAATCTTTATAGCTTTTCTGGTACAAATTAGATTTAATTTCAATCCTAGTCATTTCTTTAAACAAAGCATTAATTGTGGGAGACTTCAACATTCATTATGATAAGTCAGATCCTCTGAGAACTGTTGTCCATCTTAGATTCAGAAGGTGTTAATCAGAATGTAATCTTATTCTAACATTCAGATTATATACAGAAAATAATACACTTCCCCAGTCAGTAGCTCTCAGACCATTATCTTTCATTTAAAATGGGTCTTAGACACAAGATATGCAATTTGCCATGTCACCATGTTAAAAGTACATTTATGTCTGCTACTGCAGAGCGATGATTGGATCGCTGTCTGACCCCATAGAACTTGATCAGGCGACTGATTACTTGGAGTCAGTGTTTCACTACACCCTAGATACTGTAGCTCCACTTAGGAAAATAATTAAAGAGAAGAAACTAGCTGGTATAATCACACAAACCTTAAAACAATCAGGAAATTAGAATGTAAATGTCTAAAACTATAGACAGTATAGAAAATGTAAAAACTAAATGATCAGTATTTTAACTGATGTGGAAGGAAAGACTTCTGAGCTACTGAGTACTTCTAGATCAGCATATCTCTTTGCCCTAATCAAAGATAAAAATCTAAATCAATCCTAAATTTTTATTTAGTACTTTAGCAAAACTAGGAGTAAAACCACTGTAGAAAAACACACACCATCTACAGTGCTGTGAAAAGGTTTTTGCCCCCCTCCCCCTTTATTTATTTATTTGCATATTTGTCAAGTTTCACATCAAACAAATTTTTATATTACACAAAGATAATGCAACTAAATACAAAATGTTTTTAAATGATTTTCATTTATTCCAGGAAAAAAGGTGTCCAAACCTACCTGGCTCTACATGAAAAATTAATTGCCCCATCCTGTTAAATCATGAAAGAACTGTGATTAACCAAATTATTTTAGAAAGCTGAGTTAAATTTCACTACATACCCAGGCCTGATTACTGCCAGACCTGTTGAATCAAGAAATCACTTAAATAGAACCTGTCTGACAAATTGAAGCATGCTTAAAGAGCAACATATTATGCCGTGATCTAAAAAAATTCAAGAACAGATGAGAAACAAAATAGTTGACCTGTAACAGTCTGGAAAGGGTTATAAAGCCATTTCTAAGGTTTTGGGACTCCAGTGAACCACGGTCAGAGCCATTATCCACAAATGGAGAAAACTTGGAACAGTGGTGAACCTTCCCAGGAGTGGCCGGCCTACCAAAATTACTCCAAGAGCGCAATGACGACTCATCCAGGAGGTCATAAAAGAACCCAAAACAACATCTAAAGAATTGCAGGCCTCACTTGCCTCAATTAAGGTCAGTGTTCATGATTCAACAATAAAGAGTCTGGGCAAAAACGGTATCTATGGGAGAGTTCCAAGGCAAAAGCCATTGCTGACCAAAAAGAACACAAAAGCTCGTCTCACATTTGCCAAAAAATATCTTGATTATCCCCAAGACTTTTGGGCAAATATTCTGTGGACTGATGCGACAAAAGTTGAACTTTTTGGAAGGTGTGTGTCCCGTTACATCTGGCGTAAAACCAACACAGCATTTCATAAAAAGAACATCATACCCACAGTCACACATGGTGGTGGTAGTGCCTGGGGCTGCTTTGCAGCTTCAGGACCTGGACGACTTGCCATAATTGATGGAACCATGAATTCTGCACGCTATCAGAAAATTCTGAAGGAGAATGCCCGGCCGTCAGTTTGTGACCTCAAGCTCAAGCGCACTTGGATTATGCAGCAGGACAATGATCCCAAACACACCAGCAAGTCCACCTCTGAATGGCTCAAGAAAAACAAAATTAAGGTTTTGGAGTGGCCAAGTCAAAGTCCGGTCTTAAATCCGATTGAGATGACCTTAAACAGTCCAGTCATGCTTGAAAACCTTCCAATGTGGTTGAATTAAAACAATTCTGCAAAGAAGAGTGGGCCAAAATTCCTCCACAGCAATGTGAAATACTCATTGCCAGTTATGGCAAACGCTTGATTGCAGTTGTTGCTGCAAAGGGTGGCACAACCAGTTATTAGATTTAGGGGGCAATTACTTTTTCACATAGTGCCAGGCAGGGGTGGACAACTTTTTTTCCCTTAATAAATGAAATCATAATTTAAAAACTACATTTTGTATTTAGTTGCATTATCATTGTGTAAAGGTGGCATGGTGGCTTAATGGTCAGCACATCTGCCTCACACCTCCAGCATCCTGGGTTTGAGTCTTGCTCCTGCTCACTGTGTGTGTGGAGTTTTCATGTTCTCCCTGTGCTTGGTGGGTTTGCTCTGGTTTCCTCCCACAGTCCAAAGACTTGCTTCTAGGCTGATTTGTCTGTGAATTGCCTGAGTATAGATTGGATAAGTGGTACAGACAATGAAATGAAAATCTTTGTGTAATAAAATTTGTTTGATGATTTGAATCTTTTAAGTGTGAAAAACCTTTTCATAGCACTGTATGTGCAGCAGCAATGACTTCACGAATTACACTATATTGCCAAAAGTATTCGCTCACCTATCCAAATAATCAGAATCGGGTGTTTCAATCACTTCCATGGCCACAGGTGTATAAAATCAAGCACCTAGGCGTGCAGACTGTTTTTACAAACATTTGTGAAAGAATGGGTCGCTCTCAGGAGCTCAGTGAATTCCAGTGTGGAACTGTGATAGGATGCCACCTGTGCAACAAATCCAGTCGTGAAATTTCCTCACTCCTAAATATTCCACAGTCAACTGTCAGCTGTATTATAAGAACGTGGAAGTGTTTGGGAACGACAGCAACTCAGCCACGAAGTGGTAGGCCACGTAAACTGACGGAGCGGGGTCAGCGGATGCTGAGGCGCATAGTGCGAAGAGGTCGCCAACTTTCTGCAGAGTCAATCGCTACAGACCTCCAAACTTCATGTGGCCTTCAGATTAGCTCAAGAACAGTGCGCAGAGAGCTTCATGGAATGGGTTTCCATGGCCGAGCAGCTGCATCCAAGCCATACATCACCAAGTGCAATGCAAAGCATCAGATGCAGTGGTGTAAAGCACGCCGCCACTGGACTCTAGAGCAGTGGAGACGCGTTCTCTGGAGTGACGAATCGCGCTTCTCCATCTGGCAATCTGATGGACGAGTCTGGGTTTGGCGGTTGCCAGGAGAACGGTACTTGTCTGACTGCATTGTGCCAAGTGTAAAGTTTGGTGGAAGGGGGATTATGGTGTGGGGTTGTTTTTCAGGAGCTGGGCTTGGCCCCTTAGTTCCAGTGAAAGGAACTCTGAATGCTTCAGCATACCAAGACATTTTGGACAATTCCATGCTCCCAACTTTGTGGGAACAGTTTGGAGCTGGCCCCTTCCTCTTCCAACATGACTGTGCACCAGTGCACAAAGCAAGGTCCATAAAGACATGGATGACAGAGTCTGGTGTGGATGAACTTGACTGGCCTGCACAGAGTCCTGACCTCAACCCGATAGAACACCTTTGGGATGAATTAGAGCAGAGACTGAGAGCCAGGCCTTCTCGTCCAACATCAGTGTGTGACCTCACAAATGTGCTTCTGGAAGAATGGTCAAAAATTCCCATAAACACACTCCTAAACCTTGTGGACAGCCTTCCCAGTAGAGTTGAAGCTGTTATAGCTGCAAAGGATGGACCGACGTCATATTGAACCCTATGGATTAGGAATGGGATGTCACTTAAGTTCATATGCAAGTCAAGGCAGGTGAGCGAATACTTTTGGCAATATAGTGTGTCAATATAAAAATTGATAATATCAGGCAGAAACAACAATAACCAATAGATACAAGAGTATGGTCAATGGGGTCAAATGCTGCACTAAGCTGTTCTACTTGATAGGCTAAAACATGTTGTTGGTGTTAAAGGAACAGCCCTCTCTTGGCTCAGTTCTTATTTGACTGACCGTTATCAGTTTGTAGATCTAAACAGTGACTTCTCTTTGCATACCAAGGTTATGTTCAGTGTTCCACAAGGTTCTGTCTTAGGCCCACTGATTTTCTTCTTATATATGCTACCCCTGCTAACTCTGACAAGACAGAAGTGCTCATACTAGGACCACATGCAGCCAGAAGTAAGCTTTCTGATTACAGAGTAACTGTGGATGGTCTTTCTGTTTCTTAATGTGCAGCAGTAAAATACCTTAGTGTGATTATTGACTGCAGTGTATGATTTGAAGCTCATGTAGATATCCCTTCCCAGCCATCTTTCATCTTTCTACAAAGCCCCACAGTTACAGAACAGCCTTTGAATTAGTATTTGGAATTCAGACAGTCTCAATGTTTAAGTCCAGGCTGAAAACACATTTGTTTGGTCAAGCTTTCAATGGATGGTTTTTCTTATCTAAAGCCAGTATGCATGTTGATAGTTTTGAAGAAGCAATTAGTAAAATCAGTATCTTTAAGGGGAATAAAACATTCAGGAGGGTTCATGGGCATAGAGTACTGGTGGTACTGGGATGTTTGGATACTGTCGTCTTACCACTCTCACAAGTCGCTCAGGTTTGCTGACTGTGAAGTGGTTGGACGCTTTATGTCCCAAGAAGCTCTCATGTCTGTCACCTTCTGGCTCTCCCTTTTAGTTATGCTGTCATAGCTGGTCTTGCTGGAGTCCCTGTCTTTACACATAATGTACATTGTCTTTAACCATCACATGCTCACAAGTATACCTAATATTTTTCTATCTCTTTTTGTTTCTCTTTCTTTTTCCACTCATTCTCTCTCTCTCTCTCTCTCTCTCTCTCTCTCTCTCTAGCTATACATCCTACTCCTAAGCTCCCAGTGTTCTGGGTTTCCAGTGTGACTGCTTCTTCTTTCCAGACCTGCCTGATCCATCCAGAAACTCTGCTGCTCCTGGCGATAGATCTGCGTGGACAGCCTGTGACCCAGGGGACTGCAATGGATAGAACCACTCAGTCTATCACTCCATCTTTTGGCAAGAAGGAATTAGTGCTACGTCTATAATGAACTCAGAAATTATGCAGACCTATTAGTTTCTCAGGAGCTCTTCGTTGCACAATTCCATTTTCATATAAACAGTTATTAAACAGTAGAAAGGACATTATTCAGATTTACATCATTTACTGTCCAGTGTCACACAAATGAGGGTGAGGTTCCCTTTGGAGCCTGGTTTCTCTCAAGGTTTCTTCAGGCTCAGACTTGCTTATTAGGAATAAATGTTAGGGATAAATATTAACTTAACTTAGAAATAGAGATATAATATAATATAATATAATATAATATAATATAATATAATATAATATAATATAATATAATATAATATAATATAATATAATATAATATAATATAATATAACTGTCAACTGTTTCAGAACCCTCTAGAATTAACAAAAGTTTAAATCTCTTAAGATTATTGATATAATTTTATTTTACCTAGCTAAACTCAAACTTTCGTGTATATTAGAATGAAATGCCATTTTTCCAGGGCCATGACGTAACATAACAGTTCGCAGGACTACATAAAGTGCAAATTAAAGTATAACATAGTATAAACAAAATGCAGAACAATGTGCTGAGTGCAGAACAATTAAAACACAGTACAGAACAATAGATACACAGGACAATAAATACACAGCACTTGGGTTTTTAATTGTAAACTATTGTGCAGTGTACTAATATTAATACTACTAGTATTAAATATAGAACCAATATTGGGAGCAAAAACAAGTTCCATTTTTAAAAAAAGTGCCTATACAGCATTGTAAAGTGCAGATGTACTGTGGTATTAAGTCAGGACATTGAGTACTCCTCATGAAGAAACTTATGCACAATCTGCTGGTGGTGGCACAGATGCTCCTGTACCTTCTGCCAGATGGCAGGAGGGTGAAGATTACATGAGAAGGTGGCTGGTGGCTTTGCAGATACCGTGGTTGTTGTATGAGGTGTTGATGGTACAAAGAGTGTCCCCAATGATCTTTTCAGCTGTTGTCACAATTTGCTGTAGGGTCTTGCAGTCAGGGGTCATCAAGTTCCCATATCACACCGTGTGGCAGCTGGTCAGAAAGCCCTCCACTTTCACTCTGAAGTAGGTGATGAAATTGGGAGTGGGGGCTTGTCAGTCACTGTTACTGATGAGGCCCACAAATGTAGTGTCTCAGCAAATATGGTGATGTGATTTAAACTGTACTTTGCAGCACAGTCATGAATTATATGGTTTTCAGTGTATTCTCTCCCCACTTTATCTTTTCTCCAGCTCAGTGCAAACAAAAGACATGTTAGAACAATCCAGCACAGGTGCAGATCCTTACCACTGCGGTGTATTCCTGCAAGGCTGTGGTATCATGTTAGCTACATACATACACCACAGATTTGCATATTCCAGTCTTTATGCCCAAAACAGTCCTGAGGTGCTGAGATGGCTCCCTCACACCAGGTTCTCACCCATTTCAGAACCGGATTAATACATTTCAGGATTAGTTTTGTGACACGGCCACATGAGAGACATGTTTTCCTTTATCACTTCTGTGGCGCAAAAGTTAATGTATCGAAACCCTTGCAAAGTTAGACCTTATATTGTTTGACAGAAATATTATGTTTTGCTAATGTGGGGAAGGGATTTCATGTTTATTTCTATTTGGAGGTAATGGTAATTTTACTCATAAACTTAAATGTAGTTCCTTTAAAGAAATTGTGTCATTCTTATTGGAGGTTGTAAAGGAGAATTTGTTACAGTCTGTATGCTGGGATTAGCGTAACAGAGATATAGCCAAGGTAGAGGAGGGGATGTAGCCTTGTAAAATTGTTAATGTTTGTATAAACAAGGTCTAAAGTGTTTGTACCAAAGGCTGGCAATACTGACTTTAGTTTTCAACTTCATTAAAATTCCCAGTGACAAAAAAAAAATCCATTGGGGTGTGCTGTCTGTAAGTTCCAAATAACCCTGTAGAGTGATGTTAGCACTTGGACTTACATTGGTGCCATTTGGAATGTACATCTCAACACTCAGCACAGTGCCAAACTCTTGGTGCAGGTAGTAAGACCATCACTTCACAGTCATAAACTCCACCAGTGACAAACAGCAAGTTGAGGCCACAAGAGTATTCATTCAACAATCGTTGTTTGTGTAAACGCATTGATAACTGTTGCAAGTCTACAACAGTGCTGCTATCCTGTCAACAATATGTGGGGTTAGCATTGCTAGCTTAATGACTTAACAGAATGTTGCAATTGAGCCACATTTCCTTAAAAAACGAAAACCTGCAGTCATGGAATTCACACTGGGTAATTTAACTCTAGTCTGAGGAAGTCCATTTAATTGTTGAAAGAGGTAACATTAGAGAGAAAAAAGGGTGCCTAGGGTTAGCCTTTAGCCTAACAAGGATGCTGACTCACCATGCTTCACAGACCATTTCTTATGACCTTTATCTCAGCCAGCAGCATCAGGCAATATTGTGGTCCCAAGCAGCCCAAAATTATGCAGCTCTTCCCACAGTCCATTATTTATTCTTCCTGAGCTTTTCAGTGTTCAGCAAAAGTTTTAATGACAGAGACTACAAAAATGGCTAACATAGTGTGCAAAATGTTATCTATGGGCATAGTTATTAACAGATGGTGCTCATAAAGGTATATGGGAGTGAGCCAGACAAAAGTGTTCAGGCTGATGCAGCAGACCCCATGTATAAGCAGATGAAGAGACAAAGTAATTAAAATTAAAAATAAAATAATATAGCCCAGGTTCAACAAATGCCAGACTGTGTTTAATTAATATAATCCTATGGAGTACCATATAGTGAACTTCTATACTGTATCTTGATAAAGAGATAAATGTAAAAACAATCACTTGAGGTTAAATTTTTAATGTCAATTTATTTAAATGAGGAGTTTATGCATATTCCAATAGATGTTACACATATGATCAAATCAATTTTGTAGGTTCCCCAATCAGATTATGCAAATCACTGATGTCTAATTGTCACACCCAGACCATACACATAACAGCACACCCCCAGCATAACAATTAAAGTAAAAAAGGCAAATTCTAAACAACCATATAAGTTATTAAAACAGCACTGCATTAATGGACATCATTTCTCACCATTTTCTCATTTATACCACAAAAGTAGCATTTACATGTATGGTTGTCAGATAAAAGTGTGGTAGTAACAAATATTTGTTAATAAAATGAAAGGAAACAGAAAGGTATATGAATTAATAAAATGATAATTCACATTTTTCATTGCTTTTTTTATGAGTATGTATGTATGTATGTATGTGTCAGTCTCCTGTCTTATTTGTGTGTTTGTTCTTTCGAGTTCATTTCCAAGACATCTGAGAGTTTGTTATTTTGGAACACCAGGGCCTAATAAGTATGTTTATTTTATCACTCTGGAGACCCAAATTCACCAAATTTAGTAATGGAGATTACATGATCTGTAATGTGTGTATTTCACACCCTAAACATTGCAAGCTGATTCATATATTTATGGCCAAGCCTTAAAAACATTCCTCAGTCCCTGGATGTTCTTTTTTGTATCCACATCTACAATACTGCTGTTAAAATGTTGCCAAAAAGTTTTTTTATTATCTCTTTAATATCAAAGGCCATAAACTTTTGGGACCTTAGCAGCATGATCATTTGGAAATGAACTGGCTAATTTCCACCCAATTGGTTAGGCCCAGTTGTAGTTAGATAATAATTATCCTTATGTTGGTTTTATTATATTTATATTTGTTATAATTAAAATATTAAATATTAAAATATAGTATTTGCAAACCACAGGTGATTGCATTAATTTATTCATAAAAAAAATTCATTAAAATGTGACAATGAAATGTTTTAAAAATTGTCTATATTATTTATCAGTCTTAGTTAATTTCAATATTTTATCGATTCAAATGAATAAATATTTTAGCCTGTGTAAAAATCTCCACTAAAGCCACTAATGCCTGTGTGTCCATTCAATGCTTTAATTGGATGGAACATAAATGCTCTCTAAACAAAAATGGCTTGTAACCCATTGCTTAAATAAGACATAAGAGTAAATGAAGAGTGGACAGGTGTGTTTTGTCCAGAAACCAACATCCCAGTGTTTATTGTACAGGTTTCAGGAATGAGAAAGTTTTTTTTTTTTTGTCTCAGCATTTGTCCTGCACAATTGCAGAGTCCGCTGTTTGTAGCGGATCAATCGACCAGCATGATTTGGCACAGGTTTTACACCGGATGCCCTTCCTGTCACAATCCTCCCTAAAAGGCTTGGGAAAGGCATTGAGAGTTGACTCCTGGGGTGGCGCCCTGTCTGGGAATCTAACCTGGAGTGATGAGCAATGAGAGCGTGGGACACTGTCACTGGACCACCAGGAAGCCTAGGAATGAGCAAGATTAATAAATCAAATTCAAACATATCTACATATCTGCTGAACTGAAATTCAAAATTATGGAGAAAATGATCATTTTTGCTGTTTTGGTAAAGTGCATTGACTGTGTTTGCATGTTATTCTGTGTTCCATGTGATAATTCTTGTGATTTTTGTTTTTGTTTTTTTTATAGCCCACTGTGAAGAACTAGTGCATATGTACAGTCTCTGTCACTGTTGGTTCCCATTGCTCTGCTGATCTTCAATACCTGATTATTCAGTGCCTTTTAGTTCCCATGCATTGTTGTAGTAGCAGTGTATGTTCCCCTGGATGCAAAGGCTAACATAGCTATGAAAGAACTGCTATGATCTTCAGACAGTGCATCCTGACAGGGTCCTTATTGTCACTGAGGATTTTAATCAACCTGCCAAAGGGGCAACAGAATGTATCCTGTTTCATTATAGGACATAAAACTTTGGACCATGTATACACAAGTGTGGCTGATGCTTACAATGTCACACTTCTCCCCCACCTGGGACAATCAACAAAATACTCTCCATTCATCAAACGTGTCACCACTGTTAAAAATTGGCTGGATGGGGCTGATACCACTTACAGCAGCAGTTCTCACACACTGAATGGAGTGAATTTGCTGCCCAGTCCACTGTAGACCTGCTTTAAGTCAGCTAACATTGTGTGAGTGCCTCGCACTCTAGATCTACACCAGTTTGCTTTTTGCCCCAAAAGGTCAACAGTTGGAGCAATCTCCACACTCCATTCTGTTCCTTCCATTCTTCCATTCAATCTTCCATTCTGTTATGACTCAGCTGAACAACCACAACACTTATTCCAGGATGCTATTCATTGGTTTTACTTTAGCATTTAATACAGTCAAAAAGGTCCAAGGTTTTTTTGAAGCTTAAACAGCTTGGGATCAATACTTGGACCCTGGACTTTCTCACAAACAGACCACAGTCTGTCAGACTGGACAACCTCACATCTTCCAGCCTCACCCTCAACACTGGCATTCCCCAGAGATGCATATTGTCCCTTCTCTTATAGTCCCCATTCTCCCATGACTGCATACCCATGCATGCCTCCAAGAGCATTATCAAGTTTGCAGACTTACTAACTCAACACCAGGAAAGTGATGGTGGTCATTGTGGACTTCAGATCGGCCGGGAATCACGCACACTGACATAAACACCTGCTGTTGAGTGTGTACCCAAATTTAAGTTCCTTAGGGTCCACATCTCTGAGGCCCTCACCTGGTCCCTAAACTCTTCCTTTCTGGTTAAAAAGGCACAACATCACCTTTGTTTCCTGAGGAGACTGAAAATGGCCTATCTGTGCTCCAATATTCTGGTGAACATTTACCACTCGACCATTGAGATTATCATCACAAGCTGCATCTCAGTCTGGTATGGCAACTGTATTGCAACAGATCGAAAAACCTTTTAGTGAGTGGTGAAAAACAACCAGTGAATCACTGAAACTCAGGTACCCACTATCAAAAGCATTTACAAGAAACACTGCCTGCAGAGGGTGAAAGGCATTATCAGACACCTCTCACCCTAATCAGCATTCTGTATATAGTACTTTATAAACATGCATATATCTACAAATGTGTATGTCTTAGTTGTGTCAGTGTTGTTTCTTAGCAAATGCACTGTACCAAGCTTTGTTCCTCACTTTCCTGTTTCATGTTTAGATCTCTTGTTTTAAATTTTGTTTCTGTTTCCTAGCTTTCTGAGTTCTTGCCTTAGCCTAATTACTTATCTCTGCCTGTTATTAGTATTTCGTCTATGCCTTACATTTTGGTTTATTTGCTCTAGTGTACACTAACGCTTTCTACACATGCATTAGACATTGTAGCAATGGAAGAAGGTGGCCTGGGCTGATGAATAACATTTTCTTTTAATTCATGTGGACAGCTAGGTGCTTATACGTCACTTACAGGGGAAGACATGGGACCAAAATGCACTATGAGAAGAAGGCAAACTGGTGGACTCTGGGCAGTGTGATGCTCTGGCCAATTTTCTGCTGGGAAACCTGGCATTCATGTGTACGTTACTTTGACACAAACCACCTACCTAAACCAGTTTTCTTGGTCATTGCAACAGTGGCTTCTGCCATTGGATAATGCATCTGATTGAGAAGATTTGCAAGACAAACAAGTTCAATCCATGGAGGCCCCACCTCACAACTTAAAGGAATCTTAAAAGAATCTGCTGCTAATGCCTTGGTAACAGATGCCATAGCACACCTTCAGAGGTCTTGTGGAGTCCATGTCTAGCTGGGTCAAAGCTGTTATGATATGACATGTTATGATGTAACAAAGAGGCCCTACACAGGTGCTTTTAACGTTATGGCTGATTGATGTATATCCACAGGGTTTAGACAATGAAACTGAAACACTGGCTAATATAGTGTTGGAGGTCTATGCCTACATATGCATGGCAATCTTTACTGATTTTACATTACCTAAGCAAGGGCAGAGCAAGTCTTAGTCACAGACTTGTAGTGAATTCTGAGCCACTGTATCCAGAATAATGTCAGCAGAACACCATGAAGGACAAACCAAATCCAACAGGAATAACTGTAGATGCAATGGGATCTGAAAGCTGTCTGGAAGGGGGGGTCAGGGATCTTTCTGTCTTGTATGCTTAAGTGTCTGGTGTTTTGGGGGTGAATATGATCGGGCAGTGCTACAAGGAGCTCTTTGGACACCACTGCCCTGCAATTTTTGAGGCTCCACTGGAGTTGAGTTGTTGAGTAGTTGAGTCGTTTAGCCTTGTTTCCACATCGGAGATATGGCAATTCTTCCATGAAGATCACTTCTGGCCAGACTTCCCCGGACAGTAAATGGGTGTACCTGGGTCCCACTGGTTTCCACCAGTTCTTTGCTGCTGAACATCCGATGTTTAAAGGAAGTAGCCATGTCTTTCATCTGCTGCATTAAGTTTCCTTGGCTGACAACCCCAGTCTGCTCTGAAATCTATGCCTGGGAGAAACCTTGCTGATGCAGTATAACTACCTTATGTCTTGTTGCTCTGCTCAGTCTTGCCATGGTGTATGACCTGTGATATGAAACTGAATTCCACAACCTCACATTAGTAGCAGTTTGGCTGTTTCTCACCCAGTTTAAGCTTGTACACAGCAGTTCCTGTTTTAGTTAATGAATGTGTTTCAACCTACGTATGTAATTGATGTTCATTAGCATCTGCTTGATATAATTGATCAATCATAGACTGCAATCTGATCCTGAAGTGTACAAAGTATGCAAGATGCTGGGTTGAAGCCAAAATCTGTTAACTTCAGCAAGACAGTCTTCATGTTATAGTTATGCAGTTGAAATTTTTTGACCATATAGTTTTGTTTTGTTTTTTAAATAATTGCAATAACCACTGTAACTAAGATGAGTCTGGTTCCTCTCAAGGTTTCATCCTAATATCATCGTAGGGAGTTTTTCCTTGCTACCATCGACTCTAGCTGGCTTATTAGGGATAAATTTAACCTAATTTTATGGTAAATTTATACAGTTGTAAAGCTGCTTCACGTCAATATCCCTTGTTAAAAAAGCTATACAGATAATATTTAATGGAATAAATATAAAAGCCTCTGAAACTATTTAAGTGAAAACAGTTAAAGTCCACATCAGCAAATCATACAGCCATTTGAGTAAAAAATCAAGGAGGTGTCCTTAGAATTGATTGTCAAACTTGTCAAAGTTTTCAGTGTTTTTGATAATTATTCCAAATTGTCAAAAACAGGACTGAGATGAATGCACTGCAGGTGGCAGAGAAAAGTGGTTCTGTACTGGTGGTACCAGGACTACATGGTGCACATAAGTCTGGCTGTCCCACATACGTTTGGGAGAGCTGCAAGTTTGTGGGGCAAGTGAAAAGCCAATCAGAATCAGAAGCCAATCAGAATAAACGAAGCACTAGGGCTCAGAGGCCACACCCTAAGCAGACATCATCACAAAGACCTTTAACAGATCAGTAGAATTGGGACTGGTTCCATCCTGTTTCAAATGTTCCACTACTACTCCAGTTACCGAAAATCTTTTTTCATGACAGTACGACATGAAAGCAAACACAAAACATTTTCATATAATATATGGAATAGTTCAAACTCAAGTGCTTGATGAAAAGGTAGGTCTTTATTATTCACCTCATATCATGGACCTGTTTAAATAATCATGCAGCATGTGCTACAAATCAATGAGAATCAAAACCATGACAGTACAATATCACTATGACAGCTCATGTACCTGACAGCTTTCCTATTCTGTGCAAATATAGATTATATATGGAATATAAATGACACACACACAAAAACATATAGAGCAACACTTGCTAACTTATGAATCTGCAATTATTTATTTTATATATTTATTTATTGCATCTCTGTTTATGCTTTGTACATTAGTTAAACATTAGAATTAATTAGTAAATGCTAACAATGTATTGTTTTCTGGTGTTTTGTTATTTACTGCTTACATAGTTATTTACACTATATGCCTTTAAAGTATGTGGACATCTGACCTCACACATATGTAGGCCTTCCCCTGTTACCACAAACTTGTAAGCGGAGACTTGTCTAGAAATTCTTTGTATACTTTAGCGTTAATATTTCCCTATACCTGGAATTAAATGCTCTAAACCGGTTTCATCTGATAACGTTGCATGAACAAAAACAAGATCCATAAAGACCTAGCTTGCAAAGGCTGATGTGGGGGAACTCAAATAGCCTAAGCCCTGACTACAACCCCATTGAACATCTTAGGGTTGACTATGCACCAGGGTCTTCTCACCTGACATCAGTACCTGACCTCACTAATACTCTTCTGGCTGAACAGACACAAATCTCCACAGCCACCTTCCACTATATAGTGGAAGGCATTCCCAGATAAGTGCAGGCTCTTGCAACAGCAAAAGGGGAGGCATGGTACATATAAGTGAATGGTCAGATAGCCACAAAATGTTTCACAGTAAGGGTGGTAGTTACCTAATAACTTCTCATTTACATAAAGCTAAACTTCATCACATTATTTGCATTGCCCAATTTGTTCAAACTGCAGTGCAGTGGCAACAAAAGCACACTATTAGACTTGATGCAAAGGAACAAAGTTACATAAAGTTTCTAATGCCAATGGAAACACATGGAAACTACTACAGAAACACATTTAACTACTCCGTAGGAATGAATGTAATACAGCTTGAATGTGAAAAAATTGAAACGTATTAAAAAGTCAGTTCAAGTCAGATTGATCATTTAAAATTGGTTCAGGAACATGGCTTGTATATCTCCATCATTTTCTTCAAACAACTGGAAGTTTCATCAGTGTTTGTTCTCCAAACACTTCTTTGAAGTAAGTGACATGTTCCTCACAGTGTTCACCTAGAAAAGAGCATTAGATCACCCAATGAAAAACATCATAAACACAAATGCTGAAGCATGCAATGGCTAAACACTACCACTTGTACTACTAGCAATAATAATAATAATAATAATAATAATAATAATGAGTGAAACTGTGAAAAAAAGGGTATTTGATGTGTGCTCATTAACAACATCTAACATAAAGCATGTCAGCCCCAGCTACCTGGATTAAAAGCAGGATTTCCACGTAACCTAAAGTTTCTTTGCTCAAAGAAACGGAAGATTGTATAGAAGAGCATTGTGTCATTAGTCTGCCGTGCAGCATCCAAAAACTTGCGTGCTGAGACGTTGTCATGGCCACCAACACTGCGGACAAATCGGAGAGCTTCGAGGACTTGCTGTTTGGACAGGAGTACTTCCACAATTTCATCATTAGCTGTGGAGAGCCTCTGTTTCACACACACATACACATACACATACACACACACCATTTTCACAATTAGTTTGAATTAATGCATTTAACATAATCTGAGCAGAATAAAAACAGACTTATGAATCTGTGGTTTACCTTGAGCATATCTAGAGAGAGCTGGTGAGCAGGAGGGTATGTGCTCTCTAAAGACAGCAACAAGCATGCCTAATCAAGAGAAAAACAATATAGTGAGCTAGCTCCTAAATGACCAAATTACTACTACTACTACTACTACTACTACTACAAGGCAGATTATAGAACATTAAATATATATCATTAATGCATTACTTCTTTTTAATTACATAACTTTTTTTATGACCTAACTTGTAAGATGTATTGTTAAACTAAAGAATGGTGTCAGTTAGAACAGTAATTGACTTTACAACACAAATAATGAAAATGTATACCATCAGCAATGTGTGACTGCACGCTGGATTTAGTATTCAGAACACTATACACTGATCAGGCATAACATTATGACCACCTGCCTAATATTGTGTTGGTCCCCCTTTTGCTGCCAACAACACAACAAACTATGATGCACTGTGTATTCTGACACCTTTCTATCAGAACCAGCATTAAATACTTCAGCAATTTGAGCAACAGTAACTCGTCTGTTGGATCAGATCACACGGACCAGTCTTCTCTCCCCACATGCATCAATGAGCCTTGGCCGTCCATGACCCTGTTGCCGGTTCACCACTGTTCCTTCCTTGGACCACTTTTGATAGATACTGACCGCTGCAGACCGGGAACACCCCACAAGAGCTGCAGTTTTGGAGATGCTCTGATCCAGTCATCACAATTTGGCCCCTTGTCAAACTCGCTCAAATCCTTACTCATGTCCATTTTTCCTGCTTCTAACATCAACTTTGAGGGCAAAATGTTCACTTGCTGCTTAATATATCCCACCCACTAACAGGTGCCATGATGAGGAGATCATCAGTGTTATTCCCTTCACCTGTCAGTGGTCATAATGTTATGCCTGATGTGTGTAAGCAAATACATACTAGTGTGGTTTTTGACAGACATTTTTGCCCTCTTCATCGCCCTCATCAAAATACCAGTGATGATTATGGTGTAATATTTTTTGGAAGTTTTCACCTTGAAGTTTTTGCCAGCTAGATTACTAAGACACTGGCTAGTCTTTCTGATCATTGAATCTCTTCTATGCATAGCTGCTATGAATAGATTTTCGTAGAACTGAACTCACCAGTGGTTTGGAGTCACTCAGCACATGATATTGGAGGAACTGGTGAAGCATGTAGAAGAGATTATGCTGCACCAGAGTTTTGATAACCAGCTCATAAAAGTAGTGCTGTGTGTGAGAAAGAAGAAAGAATGTCAATGTCTGTATGAATTTCTACCATTTATAAATGGATGCAGAACAAAGTAGAAAACAAGTAACTTTGTACATCTGCATCAACAATAACAACAAAAAGCCTATTGTGTACATACTACATATAAATTAATACTGATACAAGAATCTGATAACATGTTTATTTACTATTACTGGTTTCATATGAACATTAAATGAAAAATACGAAAAGCAGGAACTATATTTCACTACAGGTTAGAATTGTAATGGCTGCAGAATTTTGAATTGAATCTTTAGTTTTATAATGTTCAATACAAATATAATAATGCTAAAATGATGCTTCAACAGTTGTCAATGCTTATTATCTGTTTACTGCACTGATTAAAGAATAACATTAATTTAAAACCGAATCATTAATTTTTTTTCTTTATTTTGAATAAACAAACAACTGAAGAGTCCACAGAATGTCTTTTTTTTTTTTTTTTAGCAATTTGTGCTTTAGTAGCTCTTCTGTGGGATCAGACAAGACAAGCTAGCCTTTGCTCTCCACACACGTCAATATGCCTTGATGTGTGTGGTATATCAGTGCAGCACAAAAGATGCTTAGAACTACAATTGTTAAGGGTTACAGCTATCAAAAAATTATTAGGAAGTGTAGGAAGTGAGGTACTTGCTTTGAATGACTTCAGCACATCTGTGGCTACAGGACATGACTAGTTTCTCACACGTCAAGCACACGTCAGCTGCTTTACCCATTTTGCGGTGTGACAAGGAGGTACATTGTCTTGTATAAAACTGTGGGCTAATTGTGAGATCCTCAGAGGAAATGAACTGCATGTTGCTGAAGGAGGTTCTGATAAACATTTGCATGTTTATCATGTAAACATGTATCAGGCCCAACTCTTACTGCAGAAAACATCCCCTCAACCATGACAATTTCAGCATGTTATGTGGACAGAGGAGAACTGGTCCAAAGTTCACTTCTGCAGCAAGTCAACTACACTTCACAATCTTCAGTCTGTCCAGTTACGAAGCATAAGTTCATAAGTGATTGGATAAGCATAAGTGATTATAAATGATTGTGAATCAATCAGTTTCACCTGCTTTGGTATAAATGAAAGTGACAACAGGTTCACTAGAGTGGCAACAGCAAGACAACCACCAAAAATAGACTGGGTTTTGGGTACGGAGATGAACTCCTCAGAGCCATTGCCTAACTGTATGCTGGTGCAGTTGGCCCTGGGTTCCTCCTGGTGCATGGCAATGCCTGGCCTCAAGTGGCTAGAGTGTGAAGGCAGTTCCTGGATGACGACATCAGTTGGATGTCCACAGTTTTTGAGATTTTGTATGATGCTTGGATAACATTTTGGTAGCATTCTGGGGTCACCGTGTCATTTTATGAAGCCAACAAACGATATTGAAAGTGTACCAACTTTAAAGTTTTGTACAGTTCCATTTAAAGTTCATTAACTTTAAATGGAACTGTGTTCTATCATCAGTGGAGACCAAAACAGAGCTTTTTCCACAACTCTCAAGGTGGGTTTGATGTAAAAGCAAGTATAAAGTATGACATTTGGAACTGTAATTGCTATTGAAATCTAAACCACATGATAACTATGGTGGCATTGTTTTTCCTCGAAGATTGAACTGGGAATCTGACTGTCACTTTTAACTGGGTCATCCCTGCATCTTCTAGAAAGACAATGATCATACATCTAAATCTACACAAAATGATCCAGTGCCCACATAATCAAGCTTTTTCTAGGACCTGACCTGGACACCACTGAAATACTTTGGGCAGGCTGAGTACAAGAGCCCACAAATAAAGACCTTTGAACACTCAAACAATTTGATTCCTCACTTTATATTCTCCATTCTCTCATCAAGCATTATAGGAGTAGTGCTGTTGTTTGCAAAATGAGATTGCATTAATATTAATGCAGGGGAGCCGCTAGCTAGCTAGCTAGATAGCTAGCTAGATAGATAGATAGCTTCAATTAAAAACAAAACATTTCTATGTTATCGTCAAGATTAGATTAAATTAATTAAATTTAAATTAGATTAAAAGATGTGGCTAAATAACCACAGTATTTCTGAAACCGTCATTGGCACACCTGTACTGTACGTGCTGTACCTGAACAGTGATTTGGAACTGGTTGAGCGAGCGAATGTATTCCATGAGAACAGCAATGACGAACTTATGTGATACACCCTGTAAAATGAAATAAAAAGAGAAAAACACTACTGCAATTCTCGTATGTACTTAAAAAACAATACACAAGGCATGAAATAATGACAAAAATATAAATACAAAATAAATTTCATGCAATCACAAGATTCATTCTTCTTAAAGTCAGTGTCCAGAGTGCAGTGTATTTCATATTCACCTTCTTTTCTGTAAACGCAGAGAAGACGTGTGTGTACATGTCTGACTGATCAATGACTGCTTGTGTTCGAACTGGTCTTTTACAGGAGTTACTAAAGCGACTAGGTCCAGATTCCATAGCCTAGAGGAAGAAGAAACGTAAGAAAATTTCACAAACTATAAATTGCTTAGGATGATCATCACAGTGCTATCAGTGCTGCTGAGTATCAACAGAAAAAATGATATTTTTCATAAAGCCTATTTTAAATTACTTTATAGTTTATATTATTAGGTTTATCATACTTGGGAATGTGTAAAAGAAGGAAATTTGCAGTACCAAAGTGTATGCTTGCTCTGCCTCCAGGTATTCCTTATACACTTGGTTTAGCTTATCAAATACAGTGGCCACTACAGGCAAGTTTCCTTTCTCTCCACCTACAAGCACTTAAATGGATTGGAAAAAAGAGAAAACAATGTTAACTCAAATTAAATTATATTATATTCAAGAACTGTCAATAAAGGATATTCAATGCACAATCTACACACATATGTCCACATTACAAAGTATAATTCCTTCATTTACATATTACTGAGCTCCCAGCTTAAGAACTCCAACTTTTACTGAAACACGGTGGCCATTTTATATGGTAAACACAGCACATACAAACAGGGCAACTTTTACATTTTTATATGACAGACAATTTAACTACAGTATAAAACTAAACAGCTAACTGACTAAATCGTATTTAAGCTCTGCCCCCTGCTGTATGGCCTAAGCAGGTCTGCATTGGATGAGGTTCTGCTATGAGTACTACTAAAATAGCAAAACAGCTCCACAAATCTCTAAAACTGAAATCTCTGTATATGAAAAACAATGAACAAAAATGGGTTAAGGATTAGAGTTAGGCTGATGGAAAGACAAATATCTGTCAACTACAAGATGGTCCAGACAAAGACTTGGTGGCACGACACATCTTATACTTCTAAAATTATGGACTAAAATCTAGACAGAGCTTTTGAAATAGTAAAACTGACCATCTTCTTGGGACTGGAAATTTTATTTAGTTTACTCTGATATATAGCCTGTAGTACACTGGCTGGAGCTCTACTCAGGTTTGAGTCCCTATGAATTTAAGACTTGAAAGAGCTGGGTAAAGGGAGGAGAGGTGGCAAGTAATACTCTTCAAGAGTCTACACTTTGTGTCTAGGCTCAATGCCAAAAATAGCCCTGTCTCCATCTGAGCTATTATAGAAACAAACAAGAAGAGATAAGGAAAATTATTTTCTTAATTAAATTCTTTTCTCTGACAGTATGCTCATAAACAGCAAACTTGTAGACAACACTGCTCATAAAGTTCCTCTTGGTCCCCCATCTCTTTCCTGTGCAGGCTCCTATGGAGAGGGTGGGAGATGAGATGAGATGTGTTAGATGAGATGAGATGTCCTTGTTAACTGCTTTGGACTATTCCACAAAATTGAAAGGATGTTTCTGTTGTTGAAGGAAGGGAAGCTGAGGCCTTAAACGTCTCCAGCTGTGTACACAGCGACTCCAGACTGATTTTGCTCACAGGTTTGTAACGCAACAGCTCTTGAATGATGAGGTGATGCATAAACAGAAGTACAGTAAAATATGTGCTTTTTTGCCTCTTGCACTCTTCTCTGAATTCTTTCCCTTGGATTTTTGAATGTGGGTGAGGAGATGCATGCACATTCAGTCATTAGTGAGGTTTAGTACACATTTTAGACAAAAAAGCAGGTCAGTGTTCCAGTTCATCTCAAAGGTTTTCAGTGGGGTTGATGTCAGGCCCTGTGCAGGTCACTTAATTCTCTATGTGTAAAGGGCATTGTAATGCTGGGCCTGGTCTGTTAGTTCAGTGAAGGAAAATCCTAATGCTCCTGCATACTAAGACATTCTAGACCCATTGAATGCATCCAATTTTGTGGAAAGAGTTTGGGGAAGGCCCCACATGTAGGTGTGATGACCAGCTATCCACATACATTTGGTTATATAGTGCACACACACAAAAAATGCAGGTGTTTTTAGCTGGATTCCAAATTGGTGGGGTCTTGCAGTGTTGGAGAGAATCAGGAAGGTCCTACACTGAGTTGAGCTGCTTCTTCCAGCAAGTAATCACATCCCCACACAGACCCACCCAATGTGGATGACCTTGGCCAAGTATAGTGAAATCCACAAGACTGAACCTCAATGGCAGAACTGTCTATGTAGTTTAGAACTCTAAGGTTGTCTAATTGCAGGTTAGCATCTTGTAGCCTTAGTAATCTAATGTCAAAATACCAAGCCTAACCTTTTATGCCCACCAATCCACCTCAGAGGAAGAGAAGACCTCAAAATAAATTCAGGGAATTTGTTTGCTCCCTTGGGATTGAGGGATTTTGTAAAGGAGGGGCAGTCTAATCGCAGGAATGAAGGGTTCTTCTGTTTTCATCCAGTGAGACATAGGCAAGGTGGGCCTAATGCAATGGCCAGTGAGCATACATATAAAATAGATATAATAGATAACCACTTTATATCCAAAGACGAGATGAGCTTTTAACTGAAGCTACAATATAAAGTGGTTACACCTAGGTTAATAGGAATCCATTCTATGTCAATGCAAAACCAAATTCTATCAGGTGTATATAATTTAAAAAAAATACATGCATTAATAAGTCATTGTGGGTTGCGTACTCTGAGAGCATACGGACAGGATGACCATTTTGCAATCACTTCTGTGCAGCAGAAAGTCCATCAGTTTTCCTTTGTCTTGAAGGAGGTTCACAGTTGGATGGAGCTTCACATGAAGATACCAAAGATAACCTGACAAAAAATAAGAAAAGATTAAGAAAAAATAAATTTATTATATATGGATGGAAACCTGCCAGACAATTTTCTTACCTTCACTTGCACTGATTATGATATCTGGTTGAAAGACACTCCAAGATGATGAGTCTAAATGTTAAGGGAGACAGCAAAAGGATAGGAAATGCTATATAATAAACTAAATGGTCTTTTATGCTACACTGAATAGCCTTGAAATCTCACAGTAGGACAGGGATCTGCAATTCTGTGCTCATGTTACTTACTGTGATGAGTTTTTCTGTTCTCCCTGTGTCAGTGAGGTATGCTTGTTTCTTTCCACATTCCAAAGAACACGTCAGTAGGTAATCTGACAATAGTTAATTGCCCCTAGGTGTAAATGATTGTGTGTGAAGGCATGTCTGCATGGTACTCTGCAATGGACTGGCAAACCATTTAGGGTGCATTTTTGCCTCAGACCCAGTATTCTCAGGATAACTCCCTGACCAGGAGAAAGTGATCACTAAAGATGGATGAATGAATATATTGAATATTTCATAGTAAAAGACATTTTACAAGACAATAATAATTTTAAAATCTTAAAATACTATAAAGCCTGGTTCTCCCCTGAGCTTGGACCTGCAAGCCTGATGACTGGAAATGCTTACAAAGAAACCACATTAAACAAATTGGAATGAAAAAAAAATGTTGGCTGCCTGCTCACATTCCTCTTACCTCTAAAACTATGATGAAAGCATGGAAAATTATGATTATGGCCAGGCCATTCCAGCATTTTACAAGGCCAACAGAAACAAAGAATGGGGCTAGCAATCATCCGAACAGCCTCTTTCTCCAGGAAAAAAAAACTCCATTAAATATCTGCTCTCACTATATACAATATATGTCCAAAAATATGAGGACCTGACCAATCAAACCCATATGTGCTTGGTGAACATCTTATTTCAGATTTAGTTCGCTTTTGCTGTTATAATATCATCCACGCTCCTGTGAAAGCTTTCAAATAGATATTGGAATATGGGTGAAAGGAATTTGCTCATTTCAGTCCACCCCAAAGGTTTTTAGTCAGGTCATCCTCACCAGCTTTGGCAGTTCTTGTCTTTATCAGAATCACTTTGTGCACAGAGGCACTGGTATATAGGAACAGGTTCAGGTAGACTCACAAAAATATTTTTTTTTGTCTCTTTACAAGACTATTGCATTTACAGTAATTCCCCTCTATATCGCAGTTCCGGTATATCGCAGATTTTTATTTGGAACATAACTTTTTGCATGGTCCTGTTCCCTTAACATGGTTTATTCACATAAGCAATTTGCAGAAGCCTCATATCTCATGGGTAATCTGCACATGGGTACCACATGGGTAAATTGCAGAAGCCTCATATCTCCACAAAATTATTTTTGTGCATTGCCATGAATTAGTATCTTACTATTGGCAACTTCAGTCTGATATTTTCATTAAAAATGCCTTAAGCTAGGATGGTATTCTACAATTTTAGCTCCCATAAAATTAAAACATCCACAAGTCATAATTATTTAAAAGGATACAAAGCTCACACTGCACTGATGCCTGACTGGGAGTGGCCACTGGACCTGTGGAACAAGTTGATCAAATGACTTAATGCATAGGTACAATAGGACACGCATTTACACTCACCATCCACTTTATTAAAAGCACCTATATACCTGAACATTCATGCAGTTATCACATCAGCTAATCATGTGACGATGCAAAAATAATCATGCAGATACAGTTCAAGAGCTTTAGTTCACATCCACATCAAACATCAGAATGGGGGAAAACGTGAACTCAAAGACTGTAACCATGGCATGTTTGTTGGTACCAGATGAGCTGGTTTGAGTATTTCAGAAGCTGCTGATCTCTTGGGATTTTCAGCCACAACAGTCTGTAGAGTTTACACAGAATGCTGCAGAAGGTCTGCTGGCTGATATAAAGAAGGACTGGCTGCTTAGATAGTTGCATGAATGTGCAATTATACAAGTGTTCCTAATAAAGTAAAATAAAGTGGACGACGAGTGTATACAGAATATGTGAAGAGACAAATTATAAAGATAAAAATCTGAAATAATGCAATTTAAAAAGAAATCATGTTAACAAGTTAAACAGAGCAAGGTTTAAAATGTTCTGGCTCTGTGAAAGCACCTGTGACAGAGATCTTGTAGGGGTGGATGGACTGTGCAGGCAGTACAGGTTGGTGAATATTCACAGCACCATCTGGCTCTTTTAACTTGATATCAAAGATAAGAGAAGTCTGTAAAAAATAAGGAGAGGGGTTATTTTTAACAGCTTATTAGCACAACATAGATGTTTAATGCTGCAGTGAAATAGAGGTCACAGCCTGAATACATTTCTACAACTTGGTGTAGCCTCAGTTTAGGGGTGATGTAAAATTAACATGGAAACATCAGAAATAAACAATGCCTGACATTTAAATTAAATTAGTAATACTGTGTATAGAATAAAATATTTACTTTATATTAATCAACAGAGAGACATATTAGCTTGTAACAAATGCAACATTGACTGTACAGATCATTTGAAAAGAAAAATATATATGACTTTTCACCTTACAAGGTATGTCAAATTCAACATCAGTCTTGGTAAAGGAAAGCAGTCTTGAGCGCAACATACTATTTCACAAAAGTCAATTCATATGTGTCAGTAAGTACCAAATTTTGGACATAGCCACAACACACATATGGGTCATTCCATTATGATGAACATGATCTTGAAAACATTTAGTATATAATGTCTGGGACAAAAGACTGATAAATTTCAAATATATATTAATTTTTAAAATGAAATGCATAGACAATAATGATGTTAAGAATTTTTTTCTTCACCTTTTGGTTGTAATTGCAATGATCTTATAAAGCTGAGCTTATAAAGTCTGTGATGTCTGAGTGTATGTCCCAGATAGTCCAGCTCAAAACAAGGCTGTATCAGACTGAAATTTATGACTCCACCAAGTGGTGATTTTTATTAGCAAAAAATCTTTAGAAATAATGTTTGTTGGATTTTCATGAAATTATCCATGTAGACAAATAATTAGACTTTAACATTTAAACATGGTCATGTTCACAGCAGGATCAAATGTCTGAAATGGTCTTTCGAACATTCCTTCCAATTTGAAGTAAAATGTTTGAAGAAGTCCAAGATGGCGGTGCATGTACAACACTTGGCTCTGTGTCTCTTACAGAGTTTGTGATTTAGTAGTTATTACTCTACTGAATACAGGTTTACCCAGAGGAGCCTTGTGCATATTACCTTGAGCTCAAAATGGGTGAACTGTGGCTTCACATAACATTGCATAATGGATTGTGGAAAGCAACATAATGATTTTTAAGGAAAACATAACTTAACAACAGGATTCTCAGCAGCAACATTAACCTATTGAAGGTCACGGTGTATTCAGGGCAACACTCCTGTGTTGTTTTTAAGTGTTAATGTATGCGTAAAGTCATTGTCATGTTGGAAGGTGAACCTTTTGTCCAGTCTGAGGTCCTAAACACAGTGGAACAGGTTTTTATTGAGGATATCTCTGTATTTTGCTCCATTCAGCTTTCCCTCAACCCTGACCAGTCTCTTCTGAAAAACAGCCACTCTGCCATAAAGCCCAGATTGCGGAGGACTGCAGTGATCGTTGTCCTTCCGGAACTTGTCTATTCTCCACACAGGATCTCTGGAGCTCTGTCAGAGTGACCATCGGGTTCTCTTACTAAGGTCCTTCACCCGAAAAACAAGCTATATCTTTTGAAGTATCACTATCTGATCAGCCGTAGGAGATGATTCTTAGTTTCAAATATCCGTCTAAATACATCTGACATCATCTGAATACAACTTTTTAGAATTTATTTGAATTGACATGGAATAACCCATATGGAAATGTTTTTTCAAGATGTGCATGCCTGTTGCATCTCTACACGAAGCCTAGTTGCAGTATGATAAAGTCAAACTTACCCGTGAGCTCTGATGATGCACTACCACCAGATTATCCACAACATTCAGAGCAAATTTGCCTGAAGTGTTCAACTTCAGCACATGTACCTTTTTACAGGATCCTTCTCTGTTGAACATGTAAAATTGGTTAAACAGGCAAATGTTTGGCATTAAAATGACACAGTACTGCATATACACAGTACTGTGGTGTTCACAGAAGCAATATTTCACTTATTGCTTATACTTATTACTTATTGCAAAGAAACACCAATCCATAAAATCTATTTCCAATATTTGATATATACAGTTGAAACCAGATATTTATATACACTTCAGAAAAAAAACACAAACTTTTTTTTCCTTTACTGTCAAACATTAAATCAGAGTAAACTTTTTCTGTTTTAGATCAATAAATATTAACATATTTTTTGCATTTGTTAAATGTCAGAATCGAGCAAGGGAGAATTTTATGGAATTTTTTTTTATTACTTTCATCAGTCAAAAATTTACATACACTTCCTTAGTATTTGGTAGAATTGCCCCAAAACTGTTTCACTTGGGCCAAACGTTTCGGGTATCCTTCCACAAGCTTTCTACAATAGTCTGCTGGAATTTTGGCCCACTCCTCTTGACAGAACTGGTGTAACTGGGTCAGGTTTGTAGGCCTTCTTGCTCGCACTCGCCTTTTCAGTGCCGCCCACAAATTTTCTATGGGATTGAGATCAGGGCTTTGTGATGGCCACTCCAATACCCTGACTTTGTTGACCTTAAGCCACTTTGTAACTAATTTGGAGGTATGCTTGGGGTCATTGTCCATTTGGAAGACCCATTTGCGCCCAAGCTTTAACTTCCTGGCTGATGTCTTCAGATGTTGCTTCAGTATCCACATAATTTTCTTTTCTCATGATGCCATCTATTTTGTGAAGTGCACCAGTCCCTTCTGCAGCAAAGCAGCCCCACAACGCTATACTACCACCCCCATACTTCACAGTTGGGACGGTGTTCTGAGGCTTCAAAGCTTTGCCCTTTTTCCTCCAAAGATACCGTTTATCATTATGGCCAAACAGTTCAATTTTTGTTTCGTCAGACCACAGGACATGTCTCCAGAAATTAAGATTTTTGTCCCCATGTGCAGTTGAAAACTGTAGTCTGGCTTTTTAATGGTGGTTTTGAAGTAATGGCTTTCTCCTCCCAGAGTAACCTTTCAGCTCATGGTGGTAGAGGACTCGTTTTACTGTGGATAATGACACTGTCTTACCAGTTTCAGCCAGCATCTTCACAAGGTCTTTTGCTGTTGTCCTGGGGTTGATTCGCACATTTTGCACCAAAAAACGTTCCTCTCTAGGACTCAGAATCCGTCTCCTTCCTGAGCGGTATGATGGTTGTACATTCCCATGTTTTTTATACTTGCGTATTATTGTCTGAACGGATGAACGTGGGACCTTCAGGCATCTGGAAATTGCACCTAAGGACAAGCCACACTTGTGGAGGCCCACAATTCCTTTCCTGATGTCTTGGTTGATTTCTCTTGATTTTCCCATGATGCCAAAGAAAGAGGCTCTGTGTTTGAGGTGCTTTATATGCATCCACGGGTGTGCCACCAATTAACTCAAATGGAATCAAATAACCTATCAGAAGCTTCTTAAGCTCAAAATGGAAACATTTGGAGTTTTCTTTTTGTTTAAAGACACAATAAACTTAGTGTATGTATACTTCTGACTTTGATGAAAGTGATAAAAAAAAATACATAAAAATTCTCCCTCGCTCAATTCTGACATTTAACAAATGCAAAAAAATATGTTAATATTTATTGATCTAAAACAGAAAAAGTTTACTGTGATTTAATGTTTGACAGTAAAGAAAAAAAAAGTTAGATATCTGGCTCACTAGCAGTATTGCTAATCAATTATTTTGATTGCACTGTATTGATTCTTCAATAGAATTAATCAGCAAGTCAGTGACACCTGTTCTTAACCTTTAGCAATGGAATGGTACCATGAATCATACCAGCATATTCATATCATCCCTGCCTATTCTTAGACAAAACCTTTTTCCATCTTTCACAAGTCTTCAAAATTCTTCAGCCTGACTTTCCAATTCAACTGACTGAAATGGGCTCATGTAATCAGTTCCTAAAAGACAAGAAATTTCACACTGAGGTCATTTTGTTTAAATAAAGAGGCAGGTGTCCCAAATGTTTGTATACTACTTGTTAAGCAATCTGTTTAAGAGACAGCCTTCTGATCAATTGATGCTATATCTCTCCCGGATGTTCCTGTAGACATGGCATCCTTTGTCCAATGAAATGTTGTCACCAAGCTACAAATAAGGCTCTGCTGATGGATATCAAGCTGTCTCGAGTCCAAAATCAATGATTTCAGCCAGATCGACAAGTCTTTCACATCCCAGTTTATGAATTACCATGTCCTTAAATAGCCTAATACAATACACAGATTTATTATTTTTAACATTTAATACACTGCTACAATTTTTTAAATATGTTTTGTTTTATACATATATTATTTAGAGAACGAACCTTAAAAAAGTATTGGAACTGGAAATGTATGTGTACAACTGTTAAGCGGTTTGATGTGTTCTTTTCTGTCATCTATCGGCATTTAAATGCACAAAACAGCCTAAAGATAGCATAGCCCTTAAGCTGTTTTTGTCATTTAAATATGGTCAACTAGTCAACCACTTCTTTTGAATTACCTTTTTTTTAATATAACATGCTTGCTATCAGATTGGAAATGTTTGGCTTTTTTGTAACAGTTAAATTTGTTTTTGTCTTTAAATTCTCCTGCAAATCTTTAGCCCATATCCAACATTTACCAGGAAAGATCTTCGTTCTGGTTGCTCTTTAAGATCAATGTTGATTCCTTCACACTGCCTAGCAAGTATGATATTTTTAAAATTAAAAATCAAGTTTTATTACATAGTGTGTACAAAACACCCTACAATGACTAAACACAACTAATCTCGAGGGCAGCATTCAGCAACTTGCTAAAACATGACTTGTGAATAAAGATCCTGGTTAGAAAATCACAGCCAACCAGAACACAGTGTGTTTGAATGAGGTGTTTTGAAATATAGCATAAAAACATGCAAAACAACTTAATTCAGACAAATTCAGCTTACCTGACTAACTGATACAAAACTACTTCTGCTCCTGAGCTGTTGGTAGTTCGTGTATGGTGTTTAAGATACATTACATAGAGCTGACCATAACTACAAGAGAAAATAGAGAGGGAAAGAAAAAGAAAAGAAATGGTGAGAATACCATTCATATTCCTGTGAAAACCAACATACATTAGTTGAGCATTAGAGCATAAGACAAGCACATTCAAAATGATCAAAACAGAACCACACAAAATACTCTACAAGTATAACACCATCATACTCACATGGTGGCAACTGCAATATCACGTTCTGAAAGGACAATTTTAGCTGGTTTGGGGGCCACTGGCAGCTCAATCTCAAGCTTTGGCATTTTCGACATTGTCCCATTCTAAAGCAAATCATTAAAAAAAGAAAACCATACAATTATGTAAAACAATTCATGACATTGATGCAAATTATATGGTGTCCTAAACAGAACCCAGGTTCAATAATTTCATCAACATTCATCTGTGGTGCCTTTGTGCCAGACACCTCAGCACACCCTCTAGGGGAGTCCTGTCCTCGATTAGAGGTGTTTTGGCAGCACAAGGGGGACCTATGTAATATTATTGGACTTGTACAGATCAGTCAGAGTAGTGCTGGCTCTATAGAGCATTTAAAGATGATGCCATGGCAAACTAAACCAATTTATAAGTCAGATTTCATCCACCAAAAATTATACTACTCTCTAAATATCTGTTCCCTCATAAGCATAATCTGTGCCAAATCCTCCACTGGCTGAGCCATTTGCTTCAATCCACAAAGCAGACCATCCTCCTTTTTATACAACAGCATTACTGCATTTGAATCTTACTGACCTTCTTTGCCTTAACTTATGGTAATATTTTTCATATTCAATATTCTTCCACAGGATATGAAATTTGAAAGAAGCTAATGACATGTGCTCCATATATAAAACTGAAGTAATAAATGCAAATTAGTTAATAATCTTGCTTTGTGTAAATTAACATACACTAAGGGTCACCGAGTTGGATACAAAAGCTTTTCTAGAATTACAATTATTCATAAATACCAATTTTTTATGTTTAAATACTCTTGCAAATGATTTCCAAAATTATTCAGTGGACATCCAGGTTGATGAAACAAGAGCCAATAATAATGAACTCCAATTCTTCAGATCATAACAATTATTAGAACAAGTAATAACTGGAAAACTCATTTTCTTAACATGTTAGGTTTAAATTTGTATGTATTGTCTAACAATGTAAAGATGTAAAAAGGTACACATTTAATGAGACATTATTGAACTTGAAATTGAGCTTCTTACTGAAATCTTGTAAATAAAAAAAAAAGAAATCAAACTTAATAAATTTCATGGAACTCTCCTATCACAAACAAAGTATACATTACTCACTTTAAAAGCAAAGGGCTGCAGAACATTGCCTTGCACAGTGGTGGACAGTACGAGGACTGCAGTCTCGGGGCAGTATATATACCAGTTCACATTAATGCTCTGGCTCTTCAAAATCTTCAGGGTTCGTTTTTCAGGCAGCACCTTAACAGGTAAAGCAAATAAAACAAATTCTCTCTTATCAAAATAAACGCAGCATTGCAAAATTAGGATAGCTAAAATGAGTTAAATTAGATAAAGACAATTTTAACATACAGTCATGTGAAAACATTAGGACACCACATTGAATATTCAGTCCTTTATTAAGAAATATCAACATGTCAGTTTCTGATCTTGTTTTAATTTGCACCTGTAGATGAAAGTGAAGTAATTGCATGTAAACAACAAAATATCACTTTGTTTTCACTTATTAAACAAAACAAATCTACAAAAATGAGTATTTCACCTGAGGAAAAAGTTAGGACACCCCATGCCCTAATAGCTAGTGTTTCCCCCATTGGCTGAAATAACCTCAGTGAGATGTTTCTTGTAGCCATCTACCAGTTTCTGACATCGACTGGAAGAAAATTTCCCCCACTCCTCAATGCAGAATTCTTTCAGCTGTGTGATGTTTGGGGGTTTATTGCATGCACAGTCCATTTCTAATCACCCCACAGGATCTCAATAGGATTTAGATCTGGGCTTTGACTTGGCCATTCATGAATTCTCAATTTTTTACTTTTCAGCCAGTCCTTGGTGGATTTCCTGGTATGTTTTGGGTCATTGTAATGTTGGAAGGTTCAGTTCCACTTTAGCGTCATTTTTGTGACAGATGGCCTTACATGTTCCTCAAGCACCTTCTGATACAATGTAGAATTCATAATGGATTCTATGATGGTGAGCTGGCCAGGTCCTGCTGCAGCAAAGCATCCCCAAAACATAGGTGCTTTGGATGTTTTAAAATTACATTTTACAGATCATTTAAAAAAAGACTTTGGTTTTATGTGTTTAGTGATATTACTTGAATCTTTCAATATTGTTAAAATGAAGATCAAATGTCTTTCATGGGGTGTCCTCATTTTTTTACATGACTGTATTTGTTGCTCCAACTCAGTAAATCTAACTGTAATGCAACTGTACCTGGTAAAATTCTATCCCCTGGTCAGTGATGAAAACTATTTCATTCCAGCTGGTCCAACAAAAGCCCAGAACACTAGAATTCTTGGTCTATTGGTGTGAACAAATAAATTAACAGACAGTAATTTGTTAGTAAGTTCATTTGTTGCCACAAAACTCAGCTTGCTATAATCGTGCTGCCTTTGAACATACCTTGCATTCATGGGAGAATTCCATATGGGGCAAATCAGGAATGAAGTTTATAAAATCCTGAAAAACAATGTATGGTCATTAGAGGTCAAGGAAAAACAAATCTTCAATATTGACAGCAGATTATTTCTGTGGAAGTAGCTCAGCAAGGATTAAAATCTATCTGAGCACAGAAATAATCTTAATAATACATACCACTGTTTTTGGTGTTCGCTGAACAGCTAAGATTTTGTTCCCCAATGAAAACTTTATACATTTTACCTCTCCTTTGTCATCCATTCTGTGAAGTAAAAGGAAATAGAGAAAATTTAGCTCAAGAAATGCCTGTTTATTACATGCTAGATGACAACTTGCATCTCTCAGACATTTCCACATGTATGTATCCTAACAGCTTTATGACAGATTCTGGCAAAAACATTACATGTCTCTTTGGCACTCCTTTAGAGATAAAAAAAACAAAACACTAGTATTAATAGTAATATTAATTAAAAGTATATAATATTTAAAACACAAATTTGTGTCAGCACAAATAAACATGGTCAGTTTAAATAACTCAGATTTAGAAAGTTAAATTTTATTGGTCACATATACAATCATACACGATATGACATGCAGTAAAAAAAATTTGACTGTTTTATAAAAAAAAAATCATACCTAACTACATAATTAGGTTATCTTTCATATTACATGTACATTACATATAATAATAATAATCAAACTAAAAATAATAATATCAATAAATTTCATATTATGATATTTAGATTTACTGACATGCATTTTAAGCAAAAAATAAACACCTGTGTTATACAAAGATAATGCATGCTGAGGAGGTGTGATGTGGCACATCCTGCATTCTGAAGCACTTTTCATATGTTTACAGAAAAGACTTTCTACTTGCAGGAGATTTACAGTTGCAGATTTGAAGTACATTAGCGATGTATGCCAATCAGCTGTAATGAAAACCACCTGCTTAACATTGTGCTGACAAAACAGCTCTGACATGTCAAAGCAAGAACTCCTCAAAACACCTGAAGGTGTACTGTGGTTTCTGGTACCAAGACATTAGCCCTGCTTTTATGTATCTGAATTGTTTGTTTGGCACATCCCACAGATGCTTTATCAGATTGAGATATAGAAATTAGTAAGCCAAATCAACACCTTGAACTCTTTATTGTCATTTACAGGACATTTTTGCACTGGGGCAGGGCGCATTATCCTTCTGAAAGAGGCCACTGCCATTGTTAAGCTAAGTTGCCTTTATTTGTCACCTATCCATTACTGCACATATCCCATCCTTGGGGGTTTAGGGTCAGAGCACAGGGTCAGCCATGATACAGTGCCACTGGAGCAGAGAGGGTTAAGGGCCTTGCTCAAGGCCCCCAAAGTGCCAGATTGGCGGTGCTGGGGCTTGATCCCTGATCTTCCGGTCAACGACCCAGAGCCTTAACCACTTGAGCTACCACCGCCCCATTGGGGAAAACTGGTGTCACAAAGGGGTGTACTTGGTCTACAACAATGTTGAGGTAGGTGATATGCCACAGATGCCATTCTAATGAGCTAATCAATTTTATTCCTGTCACCTGTCAGTGGTTTTAAAGTTATAGCTGATTGTTGAATAACTATTACTCTGGCAGTAGTGATCTTAAAAATGACTATGTTCTTCTTGCAAGCCTCCAAGCCAATATACTATACTCCATACTCTATATATTTCAAGCCTAGAGACAGAATTAAAAATATCCTTAAGGAATAAAGAATGAAGTTACTCTTCAAAATAACATTTTCTATGAAGAGCCCCTAACTACACACTTTCTTAAGCATAAAAAACACTACCAGAAGAAACTGAATGTCAATTACAAATAACGATATGCATGAAGGAATGCTTAACAAACTGTATGATGTTTTTTTGTAGTAGGAAGGCTGGTTTTTAAATCGAGATCACCTGACACAAAACTCATTAGACAGCTACAAATATGGTAGTGGCAATGGCAAAACAAACAAAAACACTAATTCCCCTCCCCAAAAAACTCCCTCTGTAGCTCCATTTTCTGCAGGTGGCCAAGTTGATGTGCAAGAAGAACATAGTCATTTTTAATTTTCTATAATTACAGGTAAAACATTAGAGAATCTTCATGGTATAATCTGACAGGGAGAACTAGCCATCTCATATTGTAACTCTGTATTACTTTTTTTGTGTGTACTCATGAGCACATAAGTTTTCTACTCATGTTGTCTACTGAGTGAAAGATAAACATTTCCCTATAAAAAACTGAGACTCAAGCTTCCTCACCTGAAAGCGATCGAGTTCTTGTCCTCTGGGCCCTTGACCACAACCCCAGTGGCACCACCAGATCGCACAGCAAAAACCTAGCACAGCAAAAATTTCAGAAATTCATGTGGACTCAATGAATTGCACCAATTTTAATGTCTTTTACAGAATGTAATCACACACTTGTACTTTTATCAGTTTCTTGTGTTTCTGTTTATTTGTTGTTCTTTACAGTTATATTGGAAATGCTATAAGCGCAACAGAAAAACTTTTGCCCAATTTCAGGGGGGGGGTATACTCTACCTCCCTTTAGCAATCAAGTGGCACTAGCCAATCACAGAAGACTATGAGCTCCTGTATACATAAGGGACACATAGTACTTTTCTCTGAATGTTGTTAACCAAATCCCCCCCCCACACACACACACACACCCAATCTTCACCACCTTAGTGGCAATAGTGGGCAACCTGGTGGACCTTTACCCATCTCGTACTCTTCACCCTCCTGGCAGAAGGTTCCACCAGCGCGCACACACACAGATTTTGTATAATTTTCATAGGAATTCATAGCATTTCTTTAAATTATTTATTTTACTATTTATTTCTTATTTTTCTAATCTATTGCTATGCTCTTCATTGTATTATATTCCAGTGCACTGTTGTTGAGACCCAGTTTCATTGTACTCCTTATGTGCAATGACAATAAAGTGTATTCTTTTCTTTTCTTTTCTATTCTAATCTATTCTATTCAAAAAGACTACACAATAATTTCAGATTAGGCGGTCAGATTGCTCTAAAACCCGCTGCCTCACAACTAGCCAAACAAATAACCCAGTATGATTCACAAACATTGCACACCTCCAAATAAAAAAAAAGCTACATCAGTCACATTGCGCTCGTCTCAGGCTGTTGTATATCAGCGTGTGAAGTAGTCTTGCCCACTGTTGTGTTACACCATGGTCCTAGAGAAACATCATTTAGCTCCAGGTCTTATAGAGAAATGGGAATAAAAAACACCTGACTCACCTGTCTAAATGAGAGAGAAAATCAGGGATAGGAGAGGAAAAAATTCATATATGATTAACAGTAATGGGCATAGAAAGTCCCCAGCACCCCATTCCCATTCTCTCCCTCCGTCTACCTGAGGAAATGCAGACTCTGTCAGTTTCTCTGGACCTGCCTGACCAATCCAGATGCTCTACATCTGTTTAGAGCTTCTCTCACCTTTGCATTACTCGCTGCTGCTAAAGACTACTACATGGAAATCCTGGAGATTGCTGTGACCCTGCTGTGGATGATGACATATAACTTAATATTACTGAGGATCATTTCACCTGAAGAGCCTAAAGATACACTTTTATTATTTAGTGCACAACTTTACTACCTTTACACAAACACACACAAGGATGCTGACCTGTGTTCGTTAAATCATAATACTCGTGGAAATGAGCTGCCTTTAGGAGAGCTGTAACTCTTTTGGTAGACCTTTTTAAAACTAGCCAGTAGGGAACACTCCATGTTCATTTTGACAGCAGTGAATTAGCGAGCTAGCCGTGTGGTGTTAAATCACATACCTGTTTATTAGCTTCATCGAAAAACACGTTGTTGACACTCGATGCACTTTCAAACTGGACAGGGTTTTCGCTTAACTCTAAATAATAACCCTCACTCATGGCTCACAATACCTTACAAGTTTCCTATAGCATAAAGTGTTCCAAGTTATTTGGGTGCCTTCCGACACAGAGAGCACGAACTACCACCGTCACATGACCACATCACGTGAACGACACCTTTTCCGGCTCTGTCGGTCCCTTTTTCATCGCGCATGCGTACATTTCATGTTTTGAACGTAGTCTCAGCCTCATACGTCATGCCAGGAACGGCTATGGAGCACAAACCTCAGCAGTTTCGAAGTCGTCATCTGATTGGTTGGATTCTACTGGATTTCCGGGAGATTTCCGGGATTTTCTCTGCAGTACATGTGGACGCACAGGACTGAAACTCCTTAGGAACACTACAAATGTTGTTCTATACACGAGAGGGGGAATAGTAACATAATATAGACAGCTGTTCTAAACAGATTACTGCAAGTATATGTTAAAATAATTGGGGTTAAATTTTGAAATAATCTTTAAAATATTCCTAATCTGTTTATATAGCAACATTCCCTGAGGTCTATTCTCTCATGCCCCTAAAGGGTAAAGTTTCACTGCCTTCTTGAAACTAAAACCTAACAGGGTGGTGATCACAGTAGTTTGTGTCCTCTTCAAGTACAGAGGATGACCGCTACAGGAAGCATCAACATTTCTTCAGTCACACTTCCTCATGAATATTAACGTGAATATTCCATTGCCATTTCGGAAATCTGCTTACCGCACAGTAAATTACCTTTACAGCATTAATTACCTTTTCAAATTGGATTCTTCTAAGATATTAATGTGTTAAAGCACAAGAAATATTATGAACAACCCAACTCAGTGTATAATAAATGGAATAGACATTTCTTTCATCTCAACCACTATTTATTTATATATATTTTTTTGCAGATGTTCAACAAACAGTGACACTTAGAAATGACCATGCCCCCCCCCCTTATTATAGAAAGAACTTTCTTTCTATAATAAGAACCTACCTTACCATGTTGTGAACTACTCCCTTCATAGACCAGTGAAAACTGGTTCTAACCAGAACAGAAAAAGGTGTGGGAAGCCCTGGTGCAAAACTGAAAAATTTCCAAGTGATCCAAAACCTTTGAATGGTTGTGTGGATTGATATATTAGTATGGGATTAATAGAAACCTTTTTAAGTATATCAACTCTGTTAGGAGTAGCATCAACTATCATGACCAATTCTCTATTAGTAACTTGAAATTGTATTGATTCAAACCTACTACATATAAATTATATATGGTCTTTTGAGTAAACAGCTAAAACTAATAAATTGTTCTTATTAAGCTAATTTTAAAGTACATATTTATTTTATATTGATTATTGTTGCCTATTCCAGCTAAAATATGCTTATAAATCAGGTGAGTTAGGCTTATTGTCTCATCAGGTTTTGCCAAGAAGTGTAATTCAACCCCAATCCCTGTAGTCCTGTTATGACAGCTTTCAAATGGGGATGGTGAAGGTTAGCACATGCTTCAATTAAGACTCTGAGGAAAACACAAGTGCATTTGTTTTTAAAATTGTAAACAACAAAGAGCTGAAGACAGAATGCCTACAGAACATTAAGCTTTACCCTAATGGTACTTTAGATCTTAAGCTTGCTGACAAGGTTATCAGTCTTTTATTGAGGCTGCAGCAAGGGTCAATCATGATATAATGCCATAAAAGGTTGGTGGATATTTCACTTTTTTCCACAGATTGATGCCACATTTACCTTTAGTACTAATGGTACTATGGTAATATGCCCTTTGGGTTATCAAATTCACACACATTGTTACAACAAGGGAAACATCCTCAGCAAATGACCCTGGCCCATTTCCCTAATTATGGTGGCATGGTTAGCATTAATCAAGTTCTCATGAAATTGAGAAATTTGATAATGATACTGCACAAGCCTTGGGTGTTATAGCTAACACTACAATTAAACCAGGGTCACTTTAGACTATGTCTTTCCACTTCTTTCTTTCTACTTGTTCAGTGGTAGGCTATGAGTGTTGTACAGATGTATTCAACCCTTCTGTAAATTGAACTCAATACATTAAAGACTAAATTGAGTTGCATGATCATGTTCAGCATATTGATCAAGTAAACAGTAATTGGTTAGGTGTCTGGCTAGGCTTCTGATGGCGTATGTCATGATTTGAAACTACAGTTATGTTAGGGCCATTGCCTACATTTGTTATGAAATTACTATTATATGTGGACAGTGTTTATAGTGCATCAAATAAGTAAAGGAAGTCTCTTATAGCAAAGTGAGCTTGCTTTAATGGATCATTTTAAAGTTATATAATTTGTGGAGTCATTCTAATATATCATGGTGATTACATGAGGGTTAAGGGCCTTGCTCAATGGCCCAGCAGTGGCAGCTTGGTGGTCCTAGGATTTGATCTCACATCCTTCTGATAAGCGGTCCAACACCTTAACCACTGATCTACCACTTTCCTTTGGATGTACACCTCAGTATTATTAATGTAGGTAATTTTTTTTTCTCAGAAAATGATAGGAATGATCCAAAAAGAAAAGAGATTGGATCTATCAGGTGGCTGAGATTTGGAAACACTGCCAAAACTCTATTGTATCTTCTGATTAGTCCTTGTGTTTGTCTGCATACTGTATTTTTTTTTTTTAAATGAAATTCTCATGCAGTTTCATTTAAATATCAGTTGACAAACATTTTACCATTTAAGTTTACATTTCGGACATCTAGAGGAAGTTCATTCTACCACCTAGAGGCCAAAATAGAGAAGATTCCTGAAGAGTACCCTGCCTTGTACCCTGAGAGATGGTGGGACCAGTCAAGCAGTGCTAGAAGACCTAAGAGAGCGTGGTGCAATACAGGGAGTGATAACAGCTTTAAGGTAAGAGGGAGCTGGTCCATTCTTTTTGTAGGCAAGCATCAGTGTTTTGAATCTGATGCATGCAGCTACAGGAAGCCAGTGGAGGGAACTCAGCAGTGGGGTAATGTGTGAGAAAGATGAAAACAAGTCACGCAGCAACATTTTGGATCATGTACAGAGGTCAAATTGCGTTCAGATGATCCCCTCCATGTTATTTGAAATGAGCGGCCTTCCAGATAGAAAGCAAATCATTCCCAGCCACACAGATTTGCCATATATTGTGTTACATTTTGCTATTCTATTATATAATAACAACAAATAGAATATATATTTTTTTAACGATTGCTTGCTTGATTTCTTTTGCATTTTATTTTAACTGTTATTTTAACACAATGCTTCCAGACAAATCATACTTTTTTCTTGTTGTTCAATTTCTATTGTATTGAAAGTGTGCGAGAGATTGAGTCATGGTACTGTGGGTTGCTTGGGTTACTTTGCCAGTACTTCTTTGCTAACAGTTTGAGACACGGTTTTAGATATGTCTAGTATGGATGAACACTGAAGAACCATATTGAGATGTTTATCTGGTGAAAAAACTTTGATCAGGTTGTTAACAATTCACTCATACAGCTGTATACAGTTATGCTAAAAAGGAATAAATGGTGGACTGGTGACCTGTCTAGGGTGTACCCCTGCCTTTCACCCAATGTGCTCTGGGATAGGCTCCAGCAGATCCCTGTGACCCTAATTAGGAATAAAGCAGGTATAGCAAATGGATGGAATAAACAGTTGTTCATCTAGAACTGCAGGTATTTAAATGACAAAATCGTGATGCACTATATTGCCAAAAGTATTCGCTCACCTGCCTTGACTCGCATATGAACTTAAGTGACATCCCATTCCTAATCCATAGGGTTCAATGAGACGTCGGTCCACCCTTTGCAGCTATAACAGCTTCAACTCTTCTGGGAAGGCTGTCCACAAGGTTTAGGAGTGTGTTTATGGGAATTTTTGACCATTCTTCCAGAAGCGCATTTGTGAGGTCACACACTGATGTTGGACGAGAAGGCCTGGCTCTCAGTCTCCTCTCTAATTCATCCCAAAGGTGTTCTATCGGGTTGAGGTCAGGACTCTGTGCAGGCCAGTCAAGTTCCTCCACACCAGACTCTGTCATCCATGTCTTTATGGACCTTGCTTTGTGCACTGGTGCACAGTCATGTTGGAAGAGGAAGGGGCCAGCTCCAAACTGTTCCCACAAAGTTGGGAGCATGGAATTGTCCAAAATGTCTTGGTATGCTGAAGCATTCAGAGTTCCTTTCACTGGAACTAAGGGGCCAAGCCCAGCTCCTGAAAAACAACCCCACACCATAATCCCCTTCCACCAAACTTTACACTTGGCACAATGCAGTCAGACAAGTACCGTTCTCCTGGCAACCGCCAAACCCAGACTCGTCCATCAGATTGCCAGATGGAGAAGCGCGATTCGTCACTCCAGAGAACGCGTCTCCACTGCTCTAGAGTCCAGTGGCGGCGTGCTTTACACCACTGCATCTGACGCTTTGCATTGCACTTGGTGATGTATGGCTTGGATGCAGCTGCTCGGCCATGGAAACCCATTCCATGAAGCTCTCTGCGCACTGTTCTTGAGCTAATCTGAAGGCCACATGAAGTTTGGAGGTCTGTAGCGATTGACTCTGCAGAAAGTTGGCGACCTCTTCGCACTATGCGCCTCAGCATCCGCTGACCCCGCTCCGTCAGTTTACGTGGTCTACCACTTCGTGGCTGAGTTGCTGTCATTCCCAAACACTTCCACATTCTTATAATACAGCTGACAGTTGACTGTGGAATATTTAGGAGCGAGGAAATTTCACGACTGGATTTGTTGCACAGGTGGCATCCTATCATAGTTCCACGCTGGAATTCACTGAGCTCCTGAGAGCGACCCATTCTTTCACAAATGTTTGTAAAAACATTCTGCATGCCTAGGTGCTTGATTTTATACACCTGTGGCCATGGAAGTGATTGGAACACCTGATTCTGATTATTTGGATGGGTGAGCGAATACCTTTGGCTATATAGTGTATGTTGCCTAGAGGGTCAATTAAAAGATTTATCAGTAGACTTTTGGGACAGTATTTAATCAAATATGTTTAATTTGTGGTGCATCATGCTTTAGCGACTTTATAATGTGTTCAGATATAAAGGAACAAAGCGCAGGTGTGTGTCTCCATTCAGCGCATTTCAGCACTGCAACACACTACACTGGAAATCAGTGGAGCTGCAAGTGAATTTTATTTATATGATTTTGTAGCCAAGAGCATTTTAAGTGAATTTTCTCTGGGCAATGCCATATTTAAATGAATGAAAATGTTATCAATTACACAACACAGCTGAACTCATATTTTACAAAGGCATGCTTTATAGTTTTATCTTATTAAAGTTTACTATTTGGAAACTTATTTTATGCAGTTGTTTTTTAAAAAAAGAAAGAAAGAAAAAGTAGGCACAAAAAGGCTTCACATTATAACTCAGGGTTCTTTTGGACAGGAGAAATGAGCTGAACTTCTAATGAGCTGCAGGTGACGTGTTTCTAAAAGACCTGAGCTCACTTACACGCAGGTGAGAAAAATACTGCTTGTGCTTTGTAACATTTCACAGTGCAGGCGAAATTTCCCTTCTTGTTTCAGAAATACTAAGTTTACAACATCCCTTCAACTTCTATCGTGCTTCTGAAATGGGAATTATAGGCCTACTGTTGATGTGTTGGTCAGTGGCTCCTCTGTGGGTAAGATTTCAGTTCTGTTTCTAGTTCATCACATTGTTGATAAAATGTTTTAAGCCTGACATTTTCTAAATAAATTTTCACTCAGTGATTCATTGTTCTAGACACTTTATTATTTATTTATTGTGTTGAAATGTTAAATGTGATTTATGAAACCTTTTATAAGCTACATTCTTATATCATTTAAGATGTATTAATAGCTAAGCAAATAAACAATAATAAACCTAACAAATAATAAATGAAGGCATGTCATAACCAGGGCAAAATTTCTAAATTATTTTTTCCATCTTTGAATTCTAGATACTGTCATCCCTGGCATGTAAGATTAAAGCTTTTTTTTCCATGTGTTTATCTAAGCTGTTAGGGTTTTTGTTCTTGGTTAATTTAATGACACATTGTGAGACTTAAAATGCCTTTATTTGCTTCATTTTTTTAGTTTTTGTAAGCTTAAAGACCTCTTACACTTTCCACAATCTGGACAAACTTGGTTTCCATATTCTGTGTTTTTACCCAGTGTAAATTATAGGCATGCTTAACATGATCCTTTGTAGCACTAATATACTGACAAACCCTTATATCACATATCTTAAGGTTAAAACTTTAGGTTTCCTTTAATTCTGCTGTCCTTCTAGCACCATGTGCTGGGCTCACCTGGACTTTGCATAATGGCTCTATACTAACATATACTACTAAACTAAGAGCTTTTCCTAATTGTTTGTTCTAACTGTACATGTTGACTACAGTTAAGGGGAAAAAAACCCTTTAATTTATATCTCTTTGCAGCTCCTCCTAACATCATTGGTGTCATTGTAAAAGCTCGAACTGAGACCCTGCTTACCTTGGAGTGGACTAAAATGAACAATTTCAGCTACATATTCAGATACAGTAATGGAACAGAAACTCCACTTACTGTATCTATTAATGGGTCTGTTTTAAGACATACAGTCTCCTCACTGTCTCCTGGGACCAAGTACACCTTTGTTTTGTATGCAGTGTTTAAAGGAGTAAAGCACAGTGCTTTCAACTTTACTGCTGTTACTAGTAAGATCTTTTAGTATTCATTATGTATTTCATGTGAATAGTGGTGACTAGATACCTGTGTGTGAAATCTCTCTCTCTCTCTCTCTCTCTCTCTCTCTCTCTCTCTCTCTCTCTCTCTCTCTCTCTCTCTCTCTCTCTCTCTCTCTCTCTCTCTCTCTCTCTCTCTCTCTCTCTCTCTCTCTCTCTCTCTCTCTCTCTCTCTCTCTCTCTCTCTCTCAGGTCCCTCTAATGTCGCCAGTGTTTCTGTAAAAGCTCGTTCTGAGACTGCAGTAACATTTGAGTGGAGTAAAGTGAACAACAGTAATGCATACATTTACATCCTTAAACAAAGCAACAGGTCTGAGGCATACATTCCCATGTACTGGGGAGGATCTACAGCAACATACACTGTATCCTCTCTAAGTCCTGGAACCAAATATTCCTTTACTCTTTACACAGTATTTGATGGAGAGAAGAGTAGTGGCTACAACTTCTCTACAGCAACCAGTAAGTAAGTGTACCTGTATGTGTTTGGGTGGGGGGATATATATTGTGTGTATGAAAAGAAGTTGACTTTGAAAAATCTGGCTTTAGCTATAAAAATATGCCAAGCCCTAGAAAATGCTAATATCCAAAGTAATTTAAAGTTTAAGCAACTATGGTTGTAGTTGACCTGCCTGGAATAGGATAGAAAACACCTTTAGTCTCCATGCATTGTGAGGAGAATATTGAAGAGGCTAATATTTCTCCAAGGAACATGGATGGGCAAAAAGTTAGGATTTTTTGGGGTCACCAAGTTCCAACTAAACGGATTAATTAGATCTAAAGTGAAACCTTCTTGCCTTATGAGTCATCCAACTACAAACATTACCACCCGGAGTTCACTTGACACTACTGGGACTTTAATGTTTAGATGAGGGTAAAAAAGAGCTTTTTGGTAAGAAATACAGCTCTTTTGGGTGTAAAAAGAAAGGTATACTAAAAATAACCTGATCTGCTTTTGCATTCAAGGATCTATGGCTATGGGGGTCTGTAAAGACCTTGTAAACCTTAGTAAAATCATGAAGGAGATTTTCATTGAAAATCTGACCGTCACTAAGTCATCAAAACTTGATCTTCAAATCATATTTTTGATGAGTTACTGCAGTTTCATAGATGGATCCCTCTGAAGTTTAAGCTTGTGTATTTTTAGGTTCACTTGTTGAAACTGAATAAAAATAAAATGGAAGTATAGTTAAGACACAATGAAACTTTTGCAAAACTCAGTCATTTCACATTACTGAAAAAGGAATTATGAAACAAAGAATTAAAGATAAGCAAGCAAACATAAATCTATAAATTAAAATGGAAAAATACCAGTCACTGAATTAATAATGCTGCTGTATTTAATAAAAAAAAATGTTAAAAAAGCGTGTTCATGGATCACCCGAAAGTAAATAATGCACGTTTGATATTCCAGCCTTAATATGAAATTACAACAAACAAAACTTATACTTTCTTAAAGCACCTTCTCCCCTAAAGCATAAGCACTGTGGGTTTAGTGATGTGCTTTTTTCCCCCAATCAAACATGCCTGTAAGAATTGGTCTCATCAAATCGTAAGTCATTTTGCCAAAAGTTTTAAAGTGATTAGTTGCGTTTGGAGGTTTGCATGAGGTTCTCTTGCTATATTACCCACTAACAGAGATTTTTTTTACTGTCTTTATGTTCAGTCTGTGACACAGTGAACCAGTGTCAGTGTAGGAGGGTGGGAAAAAGTTCCAACCTGATCTTGGTTTAATTTTTTTTATATCACAAAAACCCGACATTTTTTATGTGGGTCTGGGTTTACAATTATAATTTTTTTTAATTGCCATAGATGTGAGGCTTTTGCTTGTCATTACATTTATGTGTATGGAGATTCAATACATTTCCATATAGACTCTGGCTGTAATGAAACAAAAAGAGAAGAAAGTGAAGGAGATCATATTTAATGCACTGTATACATGTTATGTTTTTGTTTCAGTGCCTGTGAATGTGGCAAGAGTTAACGTATCACAGCGATTTGCAGACCGGTTAGAACTGTCTTGGGACGAAGTGAAAAGCAATAATATCAGCTACATCCTGAGTGACAGCAGCAAGGCTGAGACCACAGTTGCTGCATTAGGGAAAGGTTCTGCAATGACGCATACAGTTTCATCACTCTCTCCTTCAACCAGATACAACTTCACTCTCTATACTGTGTTTGAAGGCATAAGGAGTAGAGGCCTGACCTTCACATCAGTCACAGGTTCTCTCTGTCTATCAATTTCTGTGTGAGAGAGAGAGAGAGATTTGTGTGCTTGGTCTGCAACAAAGTTATGTTTTTTTCCCCCCATTTTGATGTTTAATGTAAACAGTAACTGAAGAGTTTGTGCATGATTGATGCAGTGTGCTGCTGATGAGATAAATGCATTTATGGGAATCATATTATGGGGAAGTTTTTGATCAATGTCTTTTGTCCTTTTTTCTTTTTTCTTTTTTTTTTATAAAGCCTCTCTTACTGTGACTGGACTGCGTTGTGAGCGTCTGTCTGGAGGAAATTCTTTGGTTTTAGTTTGGGATGCTCCATCTGGTCAATGGACAGGAGTTGAAGTGCAGATGAAGGGAAGAAACCCTCAGTACTTGAATGGAACAAGGCTTGAACTCCATGATCTTTATCCTGCCTTTTGGTACAACATGACGCTAAAATTATATTCAGGAGATGTAAAGAGTGCTCCAGTTTCAATCAGCTGTCAGACTGATCCAAGAGGTGAGGTCTTTACAACATTAAAAATATAGAACTGATTTGGGAAACATGTGTTGTGAATAAATATGCAAGCTTTAAGCAGGACATGGCCCCTTATTTTTGGCAGTGTTATTCATTTTTAGTGATGTAAATCCCATGGTTATTTATGTAAACATCAACATGAGTTCTTCAACTGATGGTACATTATATCTTTAATTATTGACCTTTGACAAATCTGTACTACCACCACTACTGTTGTCTTACATCCACCCAAAATGCATAAGCATGACTTCAATGTAATTTTACTGATGTGGAGATTTTATTTGGCATGTTTCCAAGCCCTCCTGAATTTTATATTGTGAGAACCAGTGGTGTAGTGAGGAATTAATCGTAATTTATCTTTACCATTTCACTGGTAACAAACGTTTTGAGAGAAACGCATTGTGTATAAAAGTATTGTGTGGTGGAGCTTCATTGCTATATTAAGTAATATTTTAGAACATTTTATGTAGATTTTTGGTTCCATAGTTCTATTATTATTAAGTACAGATCCTCTGTACTGTTTCCACTCCTGGTATATAATCAGTTATAAGTTAAACTGTTTTTAGTAACCTCATTCATGTCAAAACATGTACCTCTTTTTGCCAGGAGTCATAGCAGGAGTCGTGTTGGTTCTTCTGTTTATACTATTCATTATTTGTCTTGGAGCTGTTTGTCACAGGAAGTCTGTCCTCAAAAGGTTAGCATTTTTCCCACTTTATTTTACATACGCTATTCACAAAAAGTTAAGGATATTTGGCTTTTGGGTGAAATGTATGGAAAATGTAAAAAAGTTCACGCTACAGTGATATTATATCATGAAAGTAGGGCATTTAAGTAGAAGCATGCAATGGTGATTTCCTCATCTCAAACAATTTATTGAAACAAAAGCCAACAACAGTGGTGGGTATACCACAACAAAAAATGTCAATGTCTCAATAATTTGTCATGTGCCCTTGACCATCAATTACAGCTTGACAGCGACGTCTCATGCTGTTCACAAGTCGACTTATTGTCTGCTGAGGCATGGCATTCCACTCTTCTTGAAGGGCGGCCCTCAGGTCATTGAGGTTCTGGGGTGCAGGGTTACGAGCCTCTACACGGCGACTCAGCTGATCCATAGGTTTTCTATGGGATTCAGGTCTGGAGAAAGTGCAGGCCACTCCATCTGAGGTACCCCAGCCTCCAGCAGCCGTTCCCTAATGATGCGACCTCGATGAGCTGGAGCATTGTCATCTATGAAGATGAAATTAGGCCTGTGTTGTTCATGCAGGGGAACAATGACTGGATTAATGATGTTATTCAGGTAGTACTGGCTTGTCACTGTACCATTCACAAGATGTAGGGCAGTTCTGTATTGAGTAGACACACCTGCCCAGACTGTAACACCACCACAACAGTGGCTGATGCATAGTGCTCTCCTTGATGTCTCCAACATCGTTGGCGGCCATCATTTCTGCTCAACGTGAATCGACTTTCATCAGAGAACAGCACTGAGGCCCACTGGTCCCTCGTCCAGCGTAAATGCTTCCTGGCCCAACGCCTGTGCCTGGTGGTGTGGTCAGGTACCCTTGCAGGTCGTTTAGCACGAAGACCACACTGAAGTAAATGGTTTCGAATGGTCTGACGTGACACTTGGGTGCCTCTCACCTCCCTTAAATGTGCCTGGAGTTGAGTGGCATTCATCATCCGGTTCCGCAGGGCACTGTTCACAATGAAGCGGTCATCAACGTGGGATGTGGCCAAAGGACGTCCACTTCTATGCCATTCTGTGACTCTTCCTCTCTCCGTATCTCTGTCCCAACCTGCTGATGACACTCTGTGACACTCTAAGCTCAGTGGCCACTTCCCTCTGACAACATTCAGTTTGAAGCCTCGCAATGGTGAGGTACTGTTGATCAATTGTTAGGTGTCGTCTTGGTCTCATGATGTCAGAATGTGAACAGCATGATGAAGAGGACTGTTTAAATACCAATTCTAATTGAACCAGAAAATTTATTGGTCGATTCATGGATCAAACACCAGTTGTGAATTTTGCCGTTAAGCACCTTGTTAGAGAACAGCAAGTTATGCAAAACGTACTGAAACACTGAACAGTTGGACATGTGCATTCAAAAGTGTAGAGAAGGACACATTAAGTTCACCTGGAAAGGTTATAGTGCATTTTAGGTGCATCCTGAACTTTCACCCGAAACCCAAATATCCTTAACTTTTTGTGAGTAGTGTAATATACTGTGTGGAAAAATTGTCAACTCCATATGTTTGTGTAATGTTTCCCTTTTTTCCTGTTTATATTTTGTAGAAAAACTCAGTCAGACTCGCACACCAATCAAACATCCATTCAAGGAGCAGAGGAAGGTGTATGTAATGTTTCTGTTCTGGCAAAACAAGTGTCCTGTGATGGCAAGAAGCACTTCAGCCAGAGACTGAATAAGAAAAAAAAAGTTAAAGCCATTCAGCAAAACCCTTACAGGACTCCTGAAGCTCAGATCCCAGTCACTGGTATAGAAAGTAGCAATATGATGGAGCAAATGAGATAAAATGCATATTTTCCTTCTTTTACAGGTGTGTACTAAAGATTGATTTTTTTTTTGTTCTTTTTTTTGATCTCACATCTTACAGAAAGCTTTTTCTAAAAATGTTTTAATAGTCTGGTCCTTAAGAACCGATTATCTGTTTTTTAATGTGATGTGCATATTTATCCATAAACATGTTGCCATTATTTTTGGTATAGTGTGCAAATTATTTAAAAAGAATGGTTGTAAAAGTTAATCTTTCTTTGTCTTCTGTATTTTTAACATGGACAATAAAGGACAATTTGGGTGTTACTATTAATAAAACTTGGGAAAATGAGCAAGCCTTTACTCAGAACTCTGACAATTCTGTTGCTATTTCTGAACAGGTTCAGAAAGTATTCAGAACCCTGCCGTTTTTTTTTTTTTTTTTTTTTTTTTTTTTTTTTTTTTTAGATTTAACTGAATGGATTGAAGTAAATTGTAAATTATATTTATAAAGTAGATTAGATTTTAAATGGATTACATATACTGCCTGGTGAAACCTAGATTTTCATTGGACCGCCTTTTGCTTTGATTACAGCACATATTCACATTTATTTCCGTCCAGAGTTGACGGAGCTTTCTCACCAAGGTCTTGTACTGATGGCAGAGTCTGACTGCCGTGAAAAATTGTTCTTTAGCACATCTTAAAGATTCTCAGTTGGGTTAAGGTGATTTCTCAAGTTTTTTCATTGCTTGAAAAACCTGGTCATTCAGTATTTTCAGGTAGTCAGCTGACCCCATTGGACCTGATCAACTAAAGCAACCTCGGGTCAAAACACTGCCCCCACATGCTACAGATACAGTAGGCACTAGGCATGATGGGTGCATCACTTCATCCACATCTCTTCTTAACCTGATGTGCCCAACACTCTGGAACAGGATAAATCTGGACACATCAGATCACATGACCTTTTTCGATTACTCCAGAATCCAATCTTGCTCACTAGCAAATTAAAGCCCTTTTTCCAATTAGCCTGACTGATAAGTGGTTTTCTTATGGCTATACAGCTATTTAGTGCTCTTCACTTGTATTCACATAGACTTTAAACATTTTTTATGATTTTATTTCGCCAAATGTTTGTGATCTACAATTTCAATTATTCAAAAAATTTTTCTGACCATAATTCTTCCCTGAAGATGATTGTTGACTTTCCTCCCGAGGTTTTAATAATGCATTGGGCATCTCACCAAATTTTAGTAGTTTCTGCAAGTTCCTTATTTATTTTCTTTGCTTGATGCAGGCCAATAATTTTACTCTTCTGAACAGAGTAACGTCTTCCAACATGGTGGTTTAAGAAATGATAAGCTACTCTCTGCATCAGTTAAATACCTTGTTGCCATTTTAATCACTGCAGCAGTTATCTTATTGAAGTCTCTAACCTGTTTCCTTAGTTAAGTCCAAGTGGGTGACTTTTTTGGCCAGTGTACGTACATCATGTAATAATGATGATTATGATAAAAAAAAAGGGTGTGAAAGGAATACAGTCATCTACACAAGTCAGTGTATAGGGGTCAAAGTTCAAATTCAAATTTTATTTGTCACATACAGAGCAGAGCAGGTGTTCTCCTGGTTGAGAGAAAAAGAACAGAAGAGAGTCCATTGTCGGGATGGCTGAGGTCTTTCACTATCTTCCTTGCCTTGGTCCAGCCCCATTTGCTGAAGATGGACTGCAGGTCAAGGAGCTCAGTGTGGATGATCTGCCCATCTGATCACACCACCCTCCGGAGAGCTCATCTATCCTGCTTGGAACTGTTCCCAAACCAGGCTGTGATGCTTCCTGTCAGGATGCTTTCAATAATGCATGTGTATAAGGTACTTATCACTGTGGAGGGTAGTTTAAAGTGTCTAAGGTGGTAAAGATGCTGTCGGGCCTTCTTCACCTGGGTGATGATGTGACAGGACCATGACAGGTTCACTGGGCTCCCGTGATCATAAGCAGTTGGTGGTTCTTCTACTGCTTTGTGCTGAAGTTCTTGTCCTGACACCACATCTTCAGGTTTTTACTCTCCTCTAGGTAGGCCATCTCATCCGAGATCAGACCCACCCAAACAGCACTGTCAGCAAACTTGATGATGGTGGTGAAGTTGGAAGTGGCCTCACAGTCATAGTATATGTACAATGTTGGAACAGGAAGGAGCCATCACCAAATTGACCTGTCAGACCAATGAAATTGTGCAAAATGTCCTTGTCAATGTTCAGGGCTACTGGGTGAGAGTCACAGAGGCAGCTGGGCTGGGGTTTCTTCAGGACAGGAACAATAGTGGACTGTTTGAAGCATTTGGGGATTATAGGCTTCCAGGGAGAGGTTGAATATCTTGTGCCGGTCAGTGGTGGCTTTCAGGACCCAAGCTGTGATGTGGTCTGATCCTGCTGCCTTCCTGGTATTCACTCTCCTGAATGTCCTTCCATACGGCATGCTCAGAGATGATGAACACTTTTTCTGCTCCAGAACTCTCTGTCTGCATGCTGCTTGTAACAGTGTTAGTTTTGAGTTTAATTTTAGATGACTGTAGTTTATCCTTTGTCTTATGTCAGTGATACGGGCAGCTTAAGGGAGATCTATGTCGGCATAGCAGCGACAGTGAAAAACATGAACAAGGGTGATACAGTTATGTTCAAAATAATAGCAGTCCAACATCACTAACCAGATCAATCACGGTTTTTGGTAGAAATTATATTTCTACATGGCAAATAATTTACTAGTAGGTGTAGTAGAGTAATAGAAAACCAACAGACCCAACAGTAATGACATGCATGTTGCTGATTCTGTGTAACTGAATCATTAATTGAAAAGGCTGTGTTCAAAATAATAGCAGTGTGGAGTTGAATTAGAGAGAGAAATTATTCTGTGAAAAAACTGGTGTCAAACACATGTCCCTTATTTAAGGACGAAGGCAGCAAATAATGTACTGTGCATTTCTCTCTGAAAATCGGAGTTAAATGGGTTGTTCCAGACATTGTTGAGAAGGACAGTCTACTTTGATTAAAAAGTTGATTAGAGTGGGGGAAAACATAAAGAAGCGCAGATAATGATAGGCTGCTCAGCTACAATGATATCAAATGCTTTAAAATGGCAAAAAAAAAAAAAACAAAGTCGTGGAAGAAAACTAAAAACTACCATTCGAATGGTTCGAAGAATAGCCAAAATGGCAAAGACTCAGCCAATGGTCAGCTCCAGGGTGAGCAAAGAAAGTCTATAGTTACCTGTGAGTACTATAACAATTAGAAGATGTCTATGTGAAGCCAAGCTAACGGCAAGAAGCTCCACAAAGTCCGTGTTGAAAAATCTGAAGAGGTTACAATTTGCCAAAAGAACTTTTGACTGGCCTAAAGAGAAATGGCACAATATTTTGTGGACTGATGAAAACAAGATTGTTCTTTTTGGGTCTGGAGGCCACAGACAGTTTGTCAGATGACCCCCAAACACTGAATTCAAGCCACAGTACACTGTGAAGACAGTTAAGCATGGTGGTGCTAGCATCATTATATGGGTATGTTTCTCATACTACAGTGTTGGGCCTATTTATTGCATTCCAGGGATCATGAATCAGTTTGAGTACATTAAAATACGTCATGTTTGCCCTTGAAATGGGTGTTTCAACAAGACAACGACCTCAAACACACCAGTAAGCGAGCAGCATCTTGGTTCCAGACCAACAAGAATAAAGTTATGGAGTGGCCAGCCCAGTCCCCGGACCTTAATCCAATAGAAAACTTGTGGGGTGAAATCAAAAATGCCATTTCTGAGGCAAAACCAAGAAATGCAGAGAAATTGTGTTGTGTAGTGCAGTCGTCCTGGGCTGGAATACCTGTTCACAGGTGTCAGAAGATGGTCGACTCCATGCAAAACAGATGTGATGCAGTTCTCAGAAATCGTGGTTATACAACTAACTGTGATTCACAAGAAAGCTAAAACTTCGAGCATTTTTCAGTTTATAAAGTAAATGTTTGACTTTGTAAAGAAACATGCAGACACTGCTAATTTTTCGAACAGCTTAATATTCTTTTTTCTTCACTTTCTGTAAAGTAATAATAAATTTGATAAATTTTTCATGTTTTGATTTAGAATTGAATGTGCAGTGTTCCCAATGAATTTGCGTGTATTGAAATAAAAGTTATTAAAAGGATTTTAAGCTTTACTCACTTTTTAACACACTGCTATTATTTTGAACACAACTGTACATATGACCTGATAATATGAGCAAGGGACAGCCTGTAAATGATAAAAAGTAGGGGGCACTCTCTTCATCAGAGACCAATGAATACCTTGTATAGATGGGGCAATGGAGGATTTGTGTTTAAATCTATATAAAGATATTTAGTATAAGATACTATGCTAATAAAGCATTTGATGTAAAATACTGTCTGTAAGATGGGTATGATTTAAACCAGAAGAGAGCAATGTCAGAGCTTGGTGAGTTTGGACACAGTGACAAGAGATGCTTGGGCTTACAGCTGGCATTACTGATGATCTGTTTAGAGCAGTCCTCTAACTAAACTAAAATCCAACTATAACTCAGCATAAGCTATAGAATGTACAGCTAGGCCAGGTTTCTTGTTCTTGTTTTTCCAAAGCATGAGAAATGGAAAGGTTATAGCTGGACAGAACCTCACAGGGGCAGGAAAGTGGAAAGTTCATGAATTGAAGAAGGTTAAAGTATTCCAACACTGCCATGAGTTACATGGTTTTGCAAATTTATTAAAAGTCAAAAACTTTATGGATACTATCTTGATTTAGGTTCCTTTATTAGCTTGATAGCCTTGTTTCAACTGTTCTGTTGCTCAATTCTACACTAACTTCACTCAGTCTCTCACTGGATCTTATCCCTAGACACTCTGTGCTTTTCCACATCACCCACCAACTATGGCCTTTGAATACATTAGACAGACCCTTGCACTGTCTTGACACATCTGCTCCATCTTCCCATGCCTTGCTGTCTAGATGTCCTACAGACTTGTGGTTAAGTGCTGCTAGTGTTGACACAATGCTCATAGCTATACCAGCTTTTTTTAGGCTGGCTTGCAATCACATCTCTTCTAAACTGTCTCTTGGCTTTTTGCTCTAAATGTCAGACATTGTTGTGCATGAATGTTTATGATCAGCAGGTAATAATTAGTGATGCTTCTCCACAGCGGTCAGTACCGAGCAGACACACAGCTGCTGTTTGTCCTCAGCTTCCAGGGAGTTTAGACACGACTCCTGCTACATGCCTCATTAGTCACTTGGAAACAGAGTGTGTATACTGCAAACTGCTGACTAACAAAACACATTTTTATAGTTTTTTTTTTTTTTTTTTTAATTGTACCATATTCAGAACACCTGGATAGAGAGGCAGATTAAGTCTTATGCCCACAAGTTATTTGGCAGGTGGAAACCCAAGGGGAAGGAAATGCATTCAACATTTCTTAGCTAAGCAGCCTTGAGAAATAAATGATTTTTTTTTAACACAGTTGGCTGAAGAGTTTCATAAATCTTCTCTATGCCATGTCTAGTTATTAGAGGCCAGAGATAATAATCTTCTAATAACATGTTTAAATATTTTGATTATCAATTTCCAGTTTCAACCTTTATTCATTTTCTCTATGAATTTTAAAACATCACAAATCCAGAATACAGCAACATGAAAATAAATCCAACATCAAAATACACCAACACATCAAGCATGTTTAGCAGAGACCAAATGCTTTAAATAAGCATTCAATCCACGCTAACTAGTATTTTATGTGGAGAGAGAAATATGACTCCTTGCCATATTCACCCAATTTAGTTATACGCACGTCATTCTCTCCCATCATTAGCCCATTTTGCAACACCGATCAATGACCGGTTGTGCTCAAATGACAGATCTGGTGCTGCCTTGTACTAATATAGCTGATGTATTAACACACCATTTACTTGTAATTTGAAGCCATCCATCAAAAGAAGGTGAGTAAAGTTGGGTGTTTCAGATGCCCAAGTCAGCAGAAAATGCTGTGTAATGCACTCAAACATCCTCCCATTCCACCCTCTCGACTAGTGAGCTGACCTTCATTTTCTAGACGATCTTATTGTTAATCATCCTCATTTAAAAGAGGTGGGCCATTCTCACAAGTATTGGTACAGGCTTTCTTGCTTCGCTTTTGGACATGGTCCTCATTCATCTTCTCCATTTCGTGAATCTGTAAGGATAAAAGCAAACATACTGATGGCCACCCACATACCCAAACACACTCCAGCATTATGACACTTCTCATGAACATACAGAAATGTCTAAGCAGCAGAAAGTATAACTCCATTATGTTAAATCCTATGTAGTGTGCAATCAAAGCAAGACTATAGTAGTTTTTAGTTTTTTAGTAAAACACATGTTAATCCTTACACACTTACCTGGGCTAAGAAATCTGCCTCATTGTCACTGCTGATATTTAGTCCAGACACAGTGTTAAAGAGATCATACACATTCATAGCTTCTGCTACTCCAGCTTTCTGAAAAAACTTGAATAAGAAGAAAAATGCATGTGAATAAATTATTCAAAAGCAATTCATCACTGTGAACGACCCAGCTATGGCGAATATGTAGAAATAAAACCTGTAACTGGCCACTGTAACATTATTGTAGGGAGACAGACACTTACTGTAGATACGTTCCTGCAGTCCCGGAATAGAAACTCCAGACCATGAGGGTGAGCAGGTTCAACAGACTGGCTCACATCAATTAACCATACCTATAAAAAGAAATAAACTAATACTAATCATTTGCAATTATTAAAAAAGCATTTTAAAACTTATAGAATTTGAAAATGATTGTAGAAAGTGTATCCCACCTGTCCATCATGCCAGAGCATATTATATTCACTCAGGTCAGCATGAACAAGGTTACACTTTTGAAACAGCTGCTGCATCATCTAAGAAGAAACAGAAGTTTAGTCAACTACAGTGCTCTACAAACATTTTTTTCCTAGTAACAAATTTGTGTGTGTAGTAAATTGGAAACTGGCAACAAAAAAAAAAAAAAAGTGTACCTGTAGTACTTGGTAATATGCCTTCTTCAGGTCCTCAGAAGTCAGCAAGGCGTCTTTTAGTTTAGGAGCTGGAACTTGGTTCTTACCAATAAAAGACATCACAAGAATATGCTTCTTTAGAATAACCACTTCTGGGCAGGGAATCCCAGCTTTCTTCATCCTGCGTATGTATACAAGAGAAAGACATATAGTCAGGTCCATAAATATTATGTACATGGACAAAGCTACTGTTATTTTAGGTGTCTACACAGTAGACCTACATTACATCTTATTTCATTTGACTTTATTTTGAGAGTATTTACATTTAATTAGAATGAACGGTGTAGGAACTGCAGCACTTTTTATATGTGCTATGCTCTTCTTTTAATGGACCAAATGGACTTAATGGACTTCTTTTAATGGCTGCTCTTCCTTGGCCAGGTGTGTTATTCCCTCATTGTTTCACAAAACAAGAAAGACCAGATTAGATTTAACCAAAGATATCATGATCTGACACACACCACCTCATCTTATGCCATGGACTGCCAGTGGAGCTGGTTCCCTAGTATTTATTCATGCAGCCAATCACAAAAGCTGAAGGTTGAACTCTGATGTGTAAAGGGCTATACAGCATTATGCTCAGAATCAGCCAAATGCATTACAAAGATGTTTTGAGGCACATGTTCTACAATGGCCAAGTCAATCATGCCTGCATTTCAATTACCCAAAACACCCCAAGACCTAGCATGAACTCCTGGAAGACCATGAACAGGAAAGAAACCAAGACTCTGGTCATTTTAGTGGGTTCCAGTAGATTCGAGCGGACATTTATTTATTATCCTAGTTTATCCCAAAAAAAAAAAAAATTGGGGACATAAGTGCTGTAATCCATACAGCATCCAACTTATTTGAATGTAAATACCTTTAAATTAAATCTTAAATTTGCATTTAGTTGCAAAAGCTAAAATAACAATAACTTCACAAGTGTCCAAATACTTATGGACCTGTATGCAATGCTACAAGTTAGCATGTTATACTGTACAAAAATATTAAATTGGCATTTCAGGAGAGAAGGAGATATAATACTCAAAGTTAGTCAGAGTGGAGATTTGATAACTTGTGTTAAAGAGTGCTGCAGTCTTACCTGGTCAGGTTATGCATCTCCTTTTCAGCCCACAGATGAATGATCTTACGAGGATTCAGCTTGCTGAAACGGTCTTTAAAGCGATAATCATCCTTAATGTATTTGTCCCGGTTCCTGAATTCATTCAACGTGGTCTTGAAGACCTTGAGGACACACTCCTCTGGAATTAGCATCTCCTCAAAGCTAAGAGACAATTTAGAGCAGCATAATAACAGATCAATCATTTTTAATGTATAAACAAGTCAGATATTAAGCTTCTTTTGAACATTTGCCACTGGCATTTTGTAAATTTCTGTAATTAAATTATAAAAATGAACAAGTGAAGAAAAGCCAGCAAAATACATTTTATTCAACAAAGCAAAAAGAGAAGAAAGTGTCATTAGGGAGTTTTACATTACACTGTAAAAAGCGTTACATTGCTTTTTCAAATGCTACCTCTAATAGGAAAGCTGGTTACTGTTAGTATTCAATAACACACTAGAGTAGTACACAAGGGTGTGATTTGAGGCTCAAGACTAGTTTATTTAGTGAAAGTAGATGGACAGGAAAATTTGACAGGCAGTGGCAGCTTGATGGACCTAGGATTCAAACTCACAATCTTCCGTAGGTGTTGGATCAGTAGCCCAACACCTTAAACACTAAGCTACCAATTAGCCTATTCATTTATATGTGGCTTATCTGAACATGGTTCCCAAGAAAATTTCAAAATATTAGTGCCCAGAATCCATCTTCAATGTTTCTATTATTAATTTGTAAAAATAAATGACTGAAACGAAAGAGGAAATTGTGAATTCCTTAGTGGTGGTAGATTGGGCTGTAGTTTAGGAAACTGGGTACTTGTCCTTCAGAGATAGAGCCTGAACTCACCTCCCTCCATCCGCATGAAACACCACAGACTCTTTCCCTGTGCTGATGCATCCATTAATGTTCTCCAAGATTCCTGCATTCACCATTTTGTACATCAGCAATCTGGTCTTGGAGTCCACTGCTTGCTCCTGTCAATGAAAACAATTAAAATGTAAATTGTACCTTTATGGTAACATTTTTCTGTCTTTGGTCTCATTTTTTATACACCAGTAATGTTTAATCAATTATCTTTAAAACTTCCTTAATTTTCATTTGTGTCAAATGATGTGAGCACCTGAACCATCACACCCATCTGTGCTTTTTTGAACATCCTATTTTAGATTTTTTTTTTAATCCCTATGCTGTTGACTTTCAGTGATGGGGAATTTTAAAACTACAGCACTACATTAGACACCTGTATCAGGAGACAAGTTTGGGGAAGGGAAGGCTCACATGTGGGAGTGATGCCACATACTTTTGTCATGAACAAAACATACATAGGGCATAGGCAAGAAATATTTGAAATTGGACACAATGCAGTGTAAATATACATCATATAATGGTGCAAATATCTGATTTGTAGTGATACCCTTTCTGAATACACTCTGCATTACTGTAAAGTACTCACAGCAGTTGAGTGCTCCTTTTTCTCATGAAGTCTGGCACTGCGTCTCTGCTCAGTCTGACAATGTCTTTTCAGAGCATTGTACACATGATTTGACAACTTCAGGTCCATGCTTATCCCATCACCAACATGTACCTCTGGAGCAAACTGCAACATAAAACAAACAGGTGACATTTGAGAAGGAATACTATAGGGGGAAAAAGGCCAAGCAGAGCAAAGAAGAAAACCAGAAAAAGGAAATAAATATAATACTTAATTAATTGATATACAACCATAATTATTGTTAAAAATTAGAAAACACAGGCAACATGTGCTTAACATACACTGATCAGCCACAACATTAAAACCACTGAGATGAGAAGTGAATGGCATTGATTATCTAGATAAAGTGGAACCTGTGAAGGAGTGGGATATATTGAGCAGCAAGAGAACAGGCAATTCTAAAAACTGATGTGCTGGAAGCAGGAACAATGAGCAAGCAGAAGGATCCGAGTGACTTTGACAAGGGATAATTGACTAGACGAGCCTTGTGGGGTGTTCCTAGTCTGTATAGTTAGTACCTACCAAAAGTGGTCAAAGGAAGTACAGTTTGTGAACTAGCCACAAGGTCATGAGAGACTAAAGATCATTAATGCACATGGGGAGTGACAGCTAGTCTGTCTGGTCTGATCAAACAAAGGCTACTGCTGCACAAACTGCTGAAAATGCTGGCTATGATAGAAGTATTAAAACACACAGTGCATCTCAGTTTGCTGTGTAAGGGGCTGCATAGGTGCAGAGGGGTCAAAGTGGCTTCGCTGACCCATGTCCAGGCAACTGTAGCAAGGAAAAACTTCCTGAGATGATATGAGGAAGAAACCTTGAGAGGAACCAGGCTCAGAAGGGAACCTCATCCTCATTTGGATGACACTGGACAGGAAATGATGTAAATGTAAATAATGTCCTTTCTTCAACAGTTTATAGTCACGTGGAGTTGGACTGGACACATCAGAACTGGACGACTGAGCGATGGAAGAAGGTGCCATGCCTCAATGGCTCAGAGCAGCACGAGAGGAGCTTACACAATATTAGGCAGGTTTTAATGTTATGGCTGATCTGTGTAGGTTTGAGCATCAGGACTGTTGGAAACACATCCAAGAAAAATAGTCATCCCATAAATATGGCAAGATTAAACTGACTTACATTATCCATGCGTGCAGTGTTTTTCCGTCCGCAGACCTCCTCATCATGTTTCGTGGTAATGTTCTTGCCTTTTCCTGCAAAACCCTTCTTTGGTGTAGTGGTTGGCTTTTCTGTTAATCAAACATATAATATCAGGGCCATGTGAGGTTTATTCTCCCAAAAGTGACAGTACAGTGTTTCAGACTCTCTCCAACACTGAAAAGAGCAACATGTACTGAACATATATCTGTTCAGTATTAATTCTGATACATTACAAATGTACAATAAAGATGACTAGCAATTTTATCTGACCCAGGTTAAGCTTTGACCTTGCCTCAAGCAGACTGCAATATTGGGCAGATGGTAGAACAAATGAAATACATGAAAATAAAAATAAAACAAAACAAAAGACTCACCAAGGCGATAAGGGTCATGGCGCGTGTCCTGCCAATCAACTTCATCATCAGAGCTGTCACTATCCTCAAATGGATGAACCATGCGGTAGTTTTCAAAGGAAATTGACACTAGACAAGACCAATAATTCAAGAACTTAAGTACTTCCTAACACTATGCTGGAAAATAGGCTGAAAAGAATGACATTTTTTCCAAATAGACAACTGAAGAAATGCTCAACTCATTCCCAAAATCAGAGAAACTAAACTCCCACACTTTCTTTGTAAGTCTTTTTATACAGAATATGAAAAGGCATGATAAACATGTAAGTCTTTGAGAAGATTATTTAAAAGATTATTTACCTTTGCTCTCTCCATTAAATTTCTTTTCTTCTCTGCGCAACTGTGTGTCAAACTCCCTATCAAACTCCATCTGAAGCATCTGAGCCAACATCAGGTCGCTGGATGTATCTGTATCCTGCTGTATATTGGCGAGGTCCAAGTCACTGAAAAAAACAAAACTCAACCATTACTAAAGTTTCATAAACATTTCTGACTTAGCTTGCAGTGTTCTAACTGATTTTAGCAATATTACAGGATTCATGATTGATGTAAAAGGGCCTCATTTATCAGTCAGGATACAGATTTCTTCGTATTTATTTGCTCTTCAAAAAGTTTTATGAAAGCAAATCTTTTTATCTTATTGTCACAGAATATTATTGAGCAAAATTCATTAAAGAGTAAATAAAACTACTCATTCATTTACAACATGTCACCATAAAACAGAGGACAGGCTGGTCTGTCTGCACAGCCGTAAGCCTTTTCTCTTCATCCATGTTTTCAGCCCTTTGTCCTCTTTACCTTTTATGGACTTTTGGTGGGGCAAGACTTAAGGCAAATGAGCTGTCTGACTTCACCTGTACTCAACATACGTACACCAGTAGTTTCCAGAACTGTTGTAAATCTGGCAAAAATACTTGATTGGTTTATACTGTTAAACACAACTGTCCTAAAAGACTGATAAATAAGGCCCTATGTTAGGCTCTATAGAAGAACAGATCAATAAAAGGCCTATAGTACTTAGACTCACTCAGAGCAGGTCAGGAAGGAGTTGCATTCTTCGTGTAGCTGCTTGGCCAGCTGTTCACTCATCACATCTGTCAGAGAACAAGTGGCCGCTGCCACATTTGGAGTACCCCATGGGTTCTTATAAGGGAAAAAAATGAGAGAGAGAGAGAGAGAGAGAGAGAGAGAGAGAGAGAATATGATTGGACTGGATCTCATATATATATATATATATACACACATACATACATACATACATACATACATATATATACACACACACACACTTGTTTTTGTGTGCAAGGACAGGACCAGCAGCCCACAGTGGCCAACTATAGTGAGATTAAATTAGATGCTAGTGTCACCCTACCTAAACATACCACTCAAGTACTGAGACAGCTCAGTGGTAACTCTATCAAGGTGCCATTTAGATAATTATGTGAGCTAAGAAAATATTTTTAAAATTCAGATTAGTATTTGTGTTGTTATATTTAAGTTGTATTGTTCAAAGGGCAAAAATATTTGTAGTGTCAAAGGTTCCAAACACAATATTTGTTGTGTGATTGAGCTAGGGATGAAAAAAATAATGTCAACCTAATAGTTTCCTATTCCTTACCCTGTTGCTAAAACACTTTAATTATATCTGGATTACTACATTTGAACAGAATGTGAGGTGGGATGAGAACCCTGTTGATTTGTGTAGTTTGTTAATGATAGTCAATTATGTATCCAAAACGCGAATTAATTTATCACTTGTGAATAAAAGTCCTGTGTTTATTATTTGTGCGTTTATCTTTAAATGCGCGTTCTCGCGCTCTCTCTTTTTTAATGCGCGTTCTCGTGACGCAGCTGCTTTTCACAGCACAACACTGGGCTTGGCAATGACGTCATGCTGTTACTGTTGGTCAAAGTCCAAAAAGTAAATATACTTTAATTAATCTCTCATGAGGATGACAGTTATGGCGGAAAAAAACAACTTAAAACAAATTTATATAATAAATACAAGTTAGAGCAGCATGACATGAGTTCGTTCATTTACAAAGGTTTCACTGAACATGTTACCGTGTGTTAAAAGAATACATTCACGATACCTTAACCTTAATGTTTAACTCCAAAAGAAAAGGAAATATTAAAAATAAAATATAACACAATGTCAAAACAGTACTTCATCATAACACCTAGGGCTAGTGAGTGTGTTCCTGGGGGTAGGCCTGGGCTTTAACTCCTCATAGATATCTAAATCAGCTAATTAACACCAACATTAACACTAACACGAACACTGACATAAACACAGACTCTTTCTTAGGTCATTATATCAGCTTTGTAATGAGGAAGACTCACCTTTACTTCTTTAGAGACTACCTCAACCTGATCCATAATGGCAGCTTCACCACGGCCTGATGGAGATATGAGTACTGGGCAAAGTGAAGAAAACTCGAATAAATTATAAGTTATAATTAACAGGTGATAAAGAGCTTATACTAGTTTGTCAGCACACAAACTGAGTTCTCTAGTTTCGGCTGTATGTTAAAACCTGAAGTGAAAAGTTGACACTAAGCGAGCAGAGCTCCGTCCCTCACTGCTTTCTGTAGAGTCTCAGCTCCGGCAGAGTATTTAACACTGACAGCCGCCATTAAACAACTCTTCAAAGTAAAAGTACTTATATGTGCTTTGCAATTAAAAATAATTTGATGAATTTCACATAGTATGGTGTTTATATATTTTATAAATAAAATAAACATTATTCAACAGTTGTCATAATTTTTAATTATTTATTCATCGTTGACCAATAAGCCCAGAATAAATGTCTTCGTGGTCACAACAAAGTGTCGCGTTGTAACCGGAAGTAGTTTTTCATCAAAGCTGTACGTGGAAAGCTGCCCGCGGTAAAGTTCGGATTCTAATGGACATTCATTACATATTCTTTTTTAGCTCTTATATTTTTAAAATTACTCCCAAAAAGAGGATTTCTGACCGATGAATTTAGCACGAGTCATTCCAGGCCTTTTGTTTTGCATTTTTTTCGTGGGATCCTGTTTCACAAATAAGGTGAAAAACATTGATCATACTATAATAATAATAATAATAATACAATCTGATTGGCTGAGATTGTTTATGGCTCTTTCATAAACTGTATTATGTGTGATCGTGTCATTATTGTATTTTGTTTATGCAGACTTTTCATTAAATGCTAAAACATTTATTTCCTTTTTTGCAGTATGTACTTTCTGTCTTGAAGTTTACATTTCCCACCCTTTTTCAGGGGTAAGTCTGACAAGTTGCTTAAATAACATTCTTATGCAGCAGACCTGAGCTTCATTATCTCTGTTCTTCACATATTCTTGACTTTTCTTTTTACTACCAAAATAATAATAAAAAAAAGAAAAAATGCTGCTCTTGAAGACACCCATAAAAATTCTCTAATTAACTTTATTCTTTGGCTTTATCTGTTATTCTCTGACTACCAGGTGGCAAACCTGTATTGGAGCTCTTCTGCTTTTGGTGACTGGGAAACTGGGATGGGTGGAAATAAACAGCTTTCCCAGGTAATAATCATATAATGATCAAATCATTTTAATACTCTACCTAGATGTGGTTTCACTCAGGATTAACCGTGGGGAAAGAGCCTAAGTGAGCATGAAATAATTATTTCCTGTGTTTGGAATAAAACTGGCAGATGTGTAAGTTAACCAGTGTAGTCTTTCTCAGTCCAAAGCAGTCAGGAAAAATGTCATAAAAATGTAATTAAAATATCTTTCCACTGACAAAACTGGGCCTCATTTATCAATCTTTTAACAAAATTGTGCATAAAAGTTTGCATAGACAAACATGAAAAAAAAAACCCAAAATATTTCTGTTGAATTTGTAAAAGTTTCAGAAACACTTATTTTCTTTCTCTGCACTTTTGCATATATTATTGAAAGGCATTCACCTGTAAATACGTGAAATAGCTGACACAAAAGCTCATAAAAGACCATTTAACAGAGCAGAAAATGCAGAATGACTGAACAGCCAGGCAGAAGAGGAAGTACATTTGACTCAGGTCTGTAATTTAAATGTTAAATGGATAATATGAATAATTTAAATGGATGGCTGAATTTCTACCAGAAATTATGTGCCAGAACCATGCAGAGGGGCTGACATGCTGAAACCGTGTCCTACTGTAAGGGCTTGGTCACTTTAGGGCTAGAGGAGGAGCACGATCTGGAGTATGACACACAGAACACTGGAGACAATCTGACTCATTGTAGGTTGAGACACACCAGATCACTGATCTCTCTTTGAAGCATACCAGTAGCAAGAAATCCAGGCATGAACAAAAAAAGGGTACCTTTTTTATTATCTGAAAAAGTGCTGACTGTAGAGTAAGATTCAGTAGCAAATCAAACCGAATTATAAGCCAGTTTTTATCTGCCTTTAAAATAATCACAGCATGTAATATTAATTTAATCTCAATTCTGCCATATACACTGCCGCAGCTTTTGGCTGCCATATGCACAGGTCACACATCCTTCTTTTCTCTGGTGCCAACTTAAACTGGATTTGTGTTGGCATGTTATTATTTTTTCTACTAAACCTTTCTTAAATATCATTAATGTGAGATAAGACGGAATAAAAAAAACTATGTGTGTATTAATTTAAATAAATAGACAATTTGAACTTAAACACATAATCTGTATATTTTTAAAAAATGCTTCTCAACTGATATGATTTCAACTGGATCAAACAGGGTTAGTCATCTTATTTCTAAATTTAGACACAACCAGGAGTACAAGCAGCATCCAGATGAATAGCAGATCTCTTCTGTCAATTCTCACATGAATCATTTCTGAATAAACTGATTTTATTTATTTATTCAATCAAGGTTGATAAATGAGGCCTGTTCTTTTTTTGTCAAATAAGTGATGTAGATTGCAATCTTACATATGTACATATGTACATTTGTCTTTGTTACATAGACAAAGAATACAATCAAAATTAGAAAAAGAAAAAAAACCCACATCACAAACCATCCCTTACAAGACCTGTTTACATTAAATTACAGGGTATGATTAAAAAAAATATTAAAACATTACTTTTAACAAATGATGCATTAGTCCATAGGGTTTCCATCAAGGTACGGAAAAAAGGGTGTCAGATTTTGTCAAACTGCTCAAATTTTCCCTTCAAACAGTACCTACAAATATAATGTAGAAATCATCTCTCCAAGCCATAGCTTACATGTAGTAGCATGAGGCCTGTTCTTCTTTATTTTGTTGTGAGTTGAGTCTTTACACAATTACAGCAGATATTCATGATCCCTTATTAAAATGACTAGATCTGCAGCAGTGTCCTGGCTTCCAGCATCAGTCCTGTTTCTGGGGAACATATACAGTGGATCCAAAGCCTTGTCCATCCTGGTATGTCTGAAATTTCTGAACAGATAATAAATGTACAATGTACTAAGTGTCTCACATTCTGTTTTTTTTACTGAATTGTTTGTTTGTTTTGTGGCTAGCCTATCCCCTTCTTTTTTGTGTTGCAAAATGTGTCAGAAGTGGTCTTCTCTGTTCTTGTTCGATTCACTCAAAAAGAGGTGAGGAGCACAAAAACAATTCTTCTGTAGATTACAGTGTGCTGCTATACTGTTAATACTAATACACACACAAATTATTATATACTTAAACATTCAATTCTCACTTCCATAATGATTTTGTTTAGTGTTCTATCTATCTATCTATCTATCTATCTATCTATCTATCTATCTATCTATCTATCTATCTATCTATCTATCTATCTATCTATCTATCTATCTATCTATCTATCTATCTATCTATCTATCTATCTATCTGTCTCTCTCTCTCCTCTCTCTCTCTCTCTGTATATAGAGGTGTGTGTGTGCGTCTGTGTGTGTGTGTGTTGCCCACATGCCACTTAGATATAGTTTGGTGAATATCCGGGTAGATATATGTTTAATTATTACAGTTCTGAGGTTTTATTATTTTCTGTTTTTCTTTATAAAGAGGTCATCATGGATGAAGACCTTCAGGTAGGGATTCATTTTATTCAAATATATTCATGAATGTAGAACTTCTTTTTACATAGGTGTTAGCAGGGTGCAGTAAGAATACAGAAATTTGCTGCATCACGTGTAAACCATCACATGTTGAGCTCTTAGTATTTTTAAGTACAGAAAAAATAGAAAGGGAAAAAAAATTATAACCTAAATTCTAGCCCTATATTTCTGGAATTTATAAAGCAATGTATATTTGTATTAGCAGATACATGTGACAGTCAGTGTCTCTTGTTTAAATAAAACGTAACTGAATGTCAAGTCTAAGTGTAAAGATGAATTTATTTGCATTTCTCTTCAAGTAATTTTGATGTATAATTATTTCAAGTGAAAACCTGATGCTGGTGTCAGCTATTACTCTTGCACTTCATAATCAGCAGGTAAAATAACTTGTCTTTTATACACACAAAACAACCCAGACAAAATCAATTCACATTTTTAAAATATTGTTTAGAATCAATAAAAAATAAATCTTCAAACTACACCAGATTTTTGGACTTCATAGAAAAAAAGATTCTAGAAGAAGTAGAGTACATATAATCCTAATATTCATTTATTAAAGTGTACATAATGCCAAGTGTGTCCAGTGTAAAACTGGGGTTTTTCGACCCACGTTTCTGTTAGGAACAGTTTACAATAAGTGTCATGTCTATTATAAAGTGATTTGATGGTAATATTTCCCTCAGAACTTCCTGTTTTTTTTATTTTATAACCCTTTTCTGATAAAACATCAACTGATTGTTCTGCAGGTTATTAGGAATTATTTACATCTCAGCCAGATATGTCATTAATATTTTGAAGAAGAAGGCCAAAGTAGGTCAGATTTGTACTGGAGAGCCAAATTATATTTTGGTAGCCAAATTATTCATAAAACAGAGACAAAAATAATAGTACATTTGCTTATGCTGAGCTTTATCCATCAGTGAGGTCAATTTGGTTGTCCTCTGTTTGCTTAATGACTCCATTCTGTTTCAGTTTGGACTAAACGGTTATGTCTGGGCTGTCATCCACTTTTGCTGTATTGGTGAGTGTGATTATTTAATTTTGTAGTGTGAACAGTTATAAAACTTAATATTATTTATTAATGATGATTTCTTCTCCTCCATATACCAATCAGCCATAACATTAGTACCAGGTGAACAGGTGAAGAGAATATCAGTGATTATCTTGTTACAGCGGCACATATCATGAGGTGTGATATATCAGTTGCAATAAAATCCTCTATATATTATATGCAGTAAATAAGCACTATCACGTGGGCGAGAGTGCAGCAGGTGTGAATATCAGTTCGGTGAGGATTTGGCTACAGGTAATCACAATGATGCTGATGTTCAACCTGGTTGTTGCGAGTGTTAGATTAAAGATATTTCTTTAATCTAACATTATATATAGACCTGTTGTATTTAAATTGCTTTGTAACTAATATTGAGCAACTTACACCACAGACATATTATGAGCAACTATTTTGTTTCCAAGTACTTTTGCTCCATCACCAAAAATTGTTTCAAAAAACAACTTTCTTACTATTTCCCACAGCTGGATAGAGTGAAACACGTAGCCAAGCTTTGTGCAGAGTGACTGACGGCCTGTAGTAAATGTAGTAATGGTTTTAATGTCTTAAACTGTTGTAAGATTCAACTTGTATGTAGTGAATGCAGACAAGTATACTCGTGCAGTTATACTTAATATCAGCACTGTTCACTTCTAATCAAATGAGTGCACTAAAAATAAGTGTTGTATAATAATGCAATAATTAAATAATAATAATAGCAGTAGCGGGCCATGCATTTCACACCTAGGCCTTCACTGGTGTCCTTCCTGAATTAATCCACCTCTATACCATCATTATGACGCCACGGCAATAGATACTAATCAACCGTTAAATAACAAAGTAAAAAAGAAATTAGTCTACAGTATTTCACACCTCACAAGGAACAGTCCATTTTATTACGGTTACTTTTCTCAAAAAAGACATTCTTGATGCCATTTTCTTGAAAAGTCCGCCTTGAAAATGCATTTGTAAGGATGTCCGTGACCAAATCGATTTCTTCTCCTCTGTCAGCCATTGTGAGTTAAAATATATATATTTTATTTAGTTTGTGCGGTTCGCTGCCTCTGACTACTCCAATTATCCAATCAAAGGACAGGAAAATGCTGAGGTAATCGTATGTCTGCTAGATGGCCCCAGTGACGCCAACTCGAAATCTGATTGGTTAATGGAACAGTTTCATTGCCACTTATTTTAAGCTCCGGGCGCCTGCACTATTAATTCTGAAGGCCTTACGGCCGGGCAACACATGATGTCAGCCTCTGTCTGAAATGTGATTGGATAAATACTCTTATCATAAATATACACTACTGGAAGCAGTGCAACCAAGAGAAAAGCTATGAAACATAGAGAATAGACTATTGGGGATAATTTAATACACATTCATGGAAAAATATATTAAATATATTAACATGCAAGTCAGTGATTCAGATCACTGCTGTTTAGGCCAGCAGAGAAGGCCTTGCTGGCCCTGACGGTCCGCCACTGAATAATAGTAAATACAATACAGTGTAATGATGAAGTTCTGTTTCTCTGCTATTCAGGGTCATACAAAGCGTTCCAGAGGAATTTGAAGTCTGGCCATCTCAGGTTGCTGTTTTGATCAGTTTTGCTATTTTGATCTTTTAGTATTTTAATGAATTGTTTGTTATTGTGATATTTTTGTTATTTATAGTGAACAGGAACTATTGTTTTTTTTTAGTTGTTGTTTTTTTAATAATATAAACAAATATGAACACAATCCACAAACAGCAAAAAGAAACTGCAGTAGAAGCCAGAAACAGCATCACAATAGAAGAATCAGCAAAGAAGTTGAGGGTGATGGCAGTGGGTCACGGGTTAGTGTAGTTATTGCAGGTAAGGGATATGTAACTGTGGAACCCTGAGAGACAGGTAGAGCTTTAACCGAGTCATATTTAGTTCACACATTTCAGCGTACTTTCTCAACTCAACGGAAAGCAACAAAACTCCTAGCTTCCATCAGGTTCAAGTTCACGCTTCTCGGCATGTGTATGTGTGTGTTTATGTGTCTTGTAAACCTGTCTCGTTCTCACTAGTGGGTTACAGGCTACAAACTGAAGGCACAAATAAGTTGACGTCCACAGTAACCAAATATTAAGTGTTATTTATGTATTTCCAAATTCTTTTGCTCACTTAAAAAAGAAATATCTGGAAATGAAAACTGATATTCTGATCGATCATCACAGATTCATCTTTTGATATTAAACCCAAATGTCTTCAGTGTTTGGCAAATATCAGTGACGTTTGTATGTTTGTTTATTAAAAAATGTTTTATTTGTTTTTCAGTGATCTTGAACAACAGTTAATCAACTACATTGTCAGGTAAATAAACTCAGTTATTTCTACAGATTAATCAGTTTGCTGTTAAAAATACATCCATCTTTTTCTTTTTTTTCTCCCCCCAAGCGTCTTGCTGCTAGCTACCGCAGCGCATCCAACAGGTAATCACACATCGCTTTCTATTGCAGCCTATTATGCTAGGAGAGTGTGTACTGTGATTAATATCCAATAGTGTTTGTTATAGGGGTCTGGTTCCTCTCAAGGTTTCTTCCTCATATCGGCTCAGGAAGTTTTTTTCTCATCACTTTTGCCTTAGGCTTGCTCATTAGGGATAAATATAAATTTCATTTTAAACTTTGTCATTTCTATACGAAATGTTTATATTTCTGTAAAGCTCCATTCTTAAAATCAATATACAAATAAAATGAAACTGAATTTTCAAATGATAATTTTTTACCCAGGTGATCTTTTTGGTGCTCTGGATTTTCCCTTCCGTGCATCCTACAAGTTCCACAGCGGATGTTTTGCCAGGTAGGAAGTTTCCACATATTCCCAATAATTATTGAGGTTAGATTTAAATGGTGTTTCTGATGTTGTGTAAGACTGGGAAGTAGCCATCATTTCTTATGAGAGATTGCCCAATAATCTGGGATGTTGCTGTATATCTACATATTAAGTCATGTAGTAAGAAAGAGATTAAAAACTTATGACTAATTAAAAAAACCCATCATTTTACCATCAGTGCTATACTTGGCTTTTTTCTGGTGCTGGCATCAGTAAAGCTGAAGAGTGGACTTTCTTTGGTGCACTGCGCCGTCTGGCTGTTCCTGGCCAAGGTCAGAGAGATATTCTTTCATACTCCTTTATTACAAATGAATAGAGTTTTTTAGCACGTTTTCTTTTCCTCTTTAAAAGACATTATTCTTATATAAATTACATATTTAAATGATTTTTACAGAACATTTTCACTACAAATCTATCCACATTCACCCTCAGACATTTCAGCATTATGTAAAATGAGGACATAGTAGTAGTGTGCATGAAAATATAGTATAGTATATCATTACAGCCTGTTGGATGCTATAAAAAAAAACTTTTGCTCAAGTGACAATTAGGAAACCTGAGACGATAAAAAATTTATGGCTGAAATGCTGCAGAAACTCATCTGTTTCCTAAAGTAATAACCTTAAGGATAATACTTTATGTGCAGTTCTTTATATACAGTATATAGTAAAAGATCTCTACTTTTACTGCAATACTAGGAATTATTACTATATTACAAATGATTTCAGTTCAATGCAGTTTAATGTCCATTCAATAAAAAGCAACTGCAAGACTGGTCCATCCTTCCATGATGGAATTTTATTTGTTTGTCTAATTTTTTGTTGTTTATGATGTTGTTTAACTCCCTTGGCATGGAAATTTTTAGAGAAAAAATTCTTCACTTTTTACCTTTTCTTTGCTGGAGATTTTCATTTCATTACTGTCTATTTTTAATATTTAATATTTAATTTTTAGTCCCAAAAGGTGTTCTGGATTTCAGGGGCATTTCATCAGTTGAGGCCTGGTGGCATTGTCATAGAGGGGCATTTACATTAACAGCATTTGGCAGATGTCTTTACCCAGAGTGACTTACTAGAATCTCATTTATACAACTGAGCAATTGAGGGTTAAGGGCATTGCTTGGGGGCCCAGAAGCTTGGTGGTCCTGGGAATCAAACACACAACCTTACAATCAGTAGCCGGACACCTTAACCACTGAGCTACCACTTCCCACAGGCAGTTCATGGGTTGTGGCCTGGCATCTACCCAGAATATATCTCATGATTATGATTATCACCCATTAGGCCGCCTCTGCTTAGACGAGTGCTCCTTTCCTCTGTGACAGATGAACACTGGGGCTGAGGAGCAGATGGCTGTCATCCAGCCTAAATAACACTCTTATGGAATGCTGCAAAGCCAGTTGATTGATTTGCAGTGTTTGCCCACAGATCTGAATGTACTGGGCCTAAATAAAGACTAAAGCTGTGTGATTTGTGTGTGAATGACATACACAATATGGCCGAAATCATGTGGACACCTAATTATCAAACATTCAGTTCCAAATAATATTGATTTGTTCCCCTTTTGCTGTGTTTTTAGCATTTTTTCTGGCTTTTTGCTCAGTTTTGCAGTGTGGCTTTGATAATTTGTGCACATTTCAGCCACAAGAATACTAGCAGTTTGACGTTTATGTGGGCTGAGAAGACCTTGTGTGCAACCATCAGTCCCAAAAGGTGTTCCATCCCAGTTGGGATAAAGGTGCAAGTTCCTAGGCAACAACCAGAGCAAACTATGTCTTCATGGATCAGTGCTCACAGGAACAATGTCATGCTAGAGCACCTTTGGACCCCTGAAAGAAACATGTAATGCTACAGCATACAAAAACATTTTGGACAGCTGTGTGGCAACAGTTTGGGTTAGGCCCACACATTACTGTGAGCATCAGATGTCCAAAAACATTTGGCCATTTGGTGTATGTCTCATTGCCAATTACCTCACCGACACATTTACCTCTCCCTACATCTGTCCATCCACCTGTTTAATGGAACTGACAAGAACATGAAAATAATATCTACCTTTTCAGAATTAAGGTCCATTTAGTGCATCAAGAGTATATAATATCTGTCTCAAATAAGCATTCCATATGACTATTTTATTAAGGTTATTAAGGTGGGAAGTGGTAGCTCAGTGGTTAAGGTGTTGGAACTATTGATCAGAAGGTTGTGAGTTTAAAGCCCAGGACCACCCCACTGCTACTGCTGGGCCCTTGAGCAGGACCCTTAACCCTCTACTGATCAGTTGTATAAAATGAAACAAAGGTAAGGTTTACATGTGGTTTTTATCTGATTTATTAATTTGTCAGTTTGTCAGCCATGTGGAGCCATGATGGTTTAAACAAAATCCATAAAATACCATGTTAAAAATAAGTCTGGTGTTAACAGTTTGGAGCTTCGTTCTAGTTATAACTTGAAGTTATCAGCTATTCACTGATGGTGACTTGAGTGCAAAACTACTTGTAGCAATTTAAAGTCCAAAACAATCTCCTTAGTTTCTAAGTAGTACCACTCACAGCAATCCCGTTAATCTCCAGGCTGTCCATGTGAGGCCATCCCCAGCAGCCCTCAAGTGATAAAACTCCAACCAAATGTCCAGCCACTCCACCATCTACAAACCCGTGTATTTGGGCAGGGCAACAACATCCAAACATCCCAATTCACCAAAACACTCGATGCCTATGAACACTCCAGATCTGCTCCTTTACCTAAGAAATATTCAAATATCAAAGCTTGACTAAACAAATGTGCCTTCACTGAGACTGTGTCTGAATCCCAAACACTAATTAGAAGGCTGTTCCAAATCTGCAGGGATTTGTAAGAAATCCACTCCCTGCTGAACAATTTGAGGTACCAACAAATAGCCTGTACCTTTTCATCATAGTAAACATGGCAGATCATTTAAAAAAAAGTTTGCTGAGGTACTGTGGCGTGAGACCATACAATGCTTTATAGGTGCGAAGACAAGATAGCAGTCATGTGATCTTCTGGTTCTAGTTATGCACCAACTGGAACATTCAGACATGATATTTCTGCATCATGTAGTGACATCATATTTCTTAGCTTAGCAATATTTCTGAAATGAAAGAAGGCTACCCTAGTGATATTATCTACATGAGTTTCAAATAAAGGGCTGGAGTCAACAATCACACCAAGGTCTTTTACTGCTGCACATGAAACAGAAAGACCATCTACATTTACTCTGTAATCAGAAAGCTTACTTCTGGGCTCCTAGTACCAGCACCTCTGTCTTATCAGAAGTAGGAGGAAGTTAATAAGCTGCTTCTGTCTAATGTCCTTTACATATTCCTTAGTTTTATTAAGCTGACACCTCTATGGTGCCTATATGGTATTTTCCTAATTGTTTACATTTATTTTAATAGTAATGGGCTAGGGTTTATTGATTTTTTGTGTTTTGTATTATTAAATGTTAATCTCATGTCATTTACAGATACTGGCTTCTGGTTTGTCCATTTTTATATTCAGCACAGATCTCGGACCCCTAACATTATGCTGGTGAGGTGACAGAATTATTCCTTATTATTATTAGTTTTTGGGGATTCTTCAGAAATATTTTGTGATTCATTCATCATTGTGATTAATTAACCTTTACATTTTTCTCCTCACAGCATCCTGACAAACCATGCTGGTGAGGCGCTGTCAATTCACGCTGACAACGTTCTGGAGAGCTGAAAACAAATTTCATTACATAATCCCATTCCTGCACCTTGCCTTATCTTTCTTTTCTTTATAACATTATGCAATTTAAGATCTGACAATCATGACAGTTCAGAGGAGCATGGAGAATTTCATATCAAAGAACAGAATTTCCAGATGTTGGTGTATTTGCACCAGAAATGTAATTTTGTAAATTTTGTACTGTAATATGAATATGCTGAGGGCATGATCTACACAGGCAATACACTGTATTTACATTTACTAACAAATGGGTAAAAATCTTGAGATATATTTTATATTAATAACTGTATGATGTTATAAAGAGATTTACGTTAGATTCAGCTTACGACTGTAACTAAAGCAAAACTAGTTTATTATTTGTTAGTATTTCATCATTCCATTGCATTGTTGTATGATCTTGCCACTTTCAGTAATTCCCAATTGCCGCTTTACATTTATATTCTCAGCTGAACTCAGTATTACATTACATGCTGAGTGTATTGTTCATGGCACTTTATTTTATTTTTGTGTTTGTTTACATTATTAGTGCACAAATATCATGCTCTGTTTTGTTTAGGGAAACTCAAATGAATTTCTTTATTTTTAAAAGGGAACGGAAATAAAAAAAAAAGTTTAAAAAACACTTTACTGGATGTTCATAGAAGTACATGACAACATGTACATCGGTCAGTGTGATATTAGGGTGTGTCATGATGACGCAGTGGCCATTCCAGCCAGTCAGTGTTGTTCTCAGCAGATTATGAAATACTCAAATCAGCCAAAATATGCCACCAACAATTATGCCGTGGTTGCACTTTTCCACACTTTCCCCCCATTCTGGGGGATTTTAACTGAAGCTCAAGACCTGCATCTGCATGATGTTATGTATTGTCCTGCTGTAACATGATTGGCTGATTGGATATCTGCAGAAATGTGCAGATGTACAGGTGTTCCTATTAACCTGGAGGGTGTGTGTACATCTATGATGTAGAAGCTAAGGCTGATATTTTTATAGGCCAGATTGTACAATTATGCAGTCTGAGGTTTACAGGTTATTACATTTTTAATGTTTGATTATTAATGGAACAAGCCTCATTTGAGAGCAAGCAGAAACCAAATATAGTGCATATTCACTCCCTGGTGGTCCAGCAGCTAAGGATCCTGCACTCTCAACACCATGGCCTGGGTTTGATTCCTGAGCAGGGAACCAATCCAGCCACTGAGGGGTTAACTTAGTCCCAAGCACAGATAAAATGGAGGGCTGCCTCAGGAAGGGTACTAGTGTGGGGAAAAAAATCCTGTGCCAAATCTAAAATTTGTGGATTGGATGGTGGCCCTAAATGGAGCAGCTGAAGGACAACGCACTGTGTATTCACACAACGCACTCGTGTCAGGTTTTAGTTTAAATGTTGTGTAATTCACAGCTGGCTAAATGTGAATGAAGTTTCCAGAGCAAACAAGACTTAGCAAGGTAACTTTGTCTTCTTGTACTTTTGCTACTTTTTGTATCAGCTCCCTCTTCATAAAAGCTGGGCAAAAACTTTTGTGTAGTTACCTTGGTGGAGAATGGACCAAATTTCCTCAACTTCTTTTCAATTTCTAATTAATTATTGATGATTTTCCTATTATATATAAATGTATAAAATATTGTGGGTTATAACCTGAGGGACATTTTTCCAGCAAAATAATGAAGAGCAGCATGTGGATGTAATTAATAAACAGGAAAATTGTCACATCCTGGCTGAGATTGGTGTCAGGATGTGGAGAAATATGTTTTATTTCTCAAATTAGGCTTATTCTATTAATTCATACAAAATAATTAAACATGTGAAGTAGTATAGTCTATGATTATTTTACCCCAGAACTCGTTTTCAAATCTCCCACTCTGTTTTTTTTGTAAATGATAGATGAATCTACTACTAGACTAATATATTAAATGTTTAGCATTTATTTCCATAATACTGCATAACTACAGATCATCTATTTTCTTATGAAAATGTGCAAATTAAACACATCTAAAGAGTTAACACATTGAACACATGATTGGTTTTTGTTTGATATATAAACAGAGATCATATGGTTAAACAAATAACCTTTGGCTTTAGCATCACATTCCTCTTTAAAATGGCCTGGTATTTCAAGATTGCCAGATCCTGCCGCAGAAAAACTGCCCCACATCAATGACCCACCTCCATGCTTGACCGTGGAGATGGTATTCTACTGGTCATAAGCCTAGCCTTTTGCACACCAGACATTCTGTTGGTCCATATGTCCAAACAGTTCCAGTTTGTGTCCCAAAACTCCTGGCATTTTCTAGTTGACTTTTGATGTTCCTTGTGGTCACAAGGAGTCCTCAAAAGTCCTTGTTTATTCAGTGTATGTATTACAGTTGACACTAAAGCACTTGTACCAGCCTTCATCAAGTCATCCTGTGGGTGATCCATGAATCGACCAATAAATTTTCTGGTTCAATTAGAATTGGTATTTAAACAGTCCTCTTCATCATGCTGTTCACATTTTGACATCATGAGACCAAGACGACACCTAACAATTGATCAACATTGCGAGGCTTCAAATAGGATGTTCTCAGAGGGCATAGAAAGGCATAGAAGTGGACGTCCTTTGGCCACATCCCATGTTGATGACCGCTTCATTGTGAACAGTGCCCTGCGGAACCGGATGATGAATGCCACTCAACTCCAGGCACATTTAAGGGAGGTGAGAGGCACCCAAGTGTCACGTCGGACCATTCAAAACCGTTTACATCAGTGTGGTCTGCGTGCTAGATGACCTGCAAGGGTACCTGACCACACCACCAGGCACAGGCTTCGGGCCAGGAAGCATTTACGCTGGACGAGGGACCAGTGGGCCTCAGTGCTGTTCTCTGATGAAAGTCGATTCACGTTGAGCAGAAATGATGGCTGCCAATGATGTTGGAGACGTCAAGGAGAGCGCTATGCATCATCCACTGTTGTGGTGGTGTTACAGTCTGGGCAGTGTGTCTACTCAATACAGAACTGCCCTACATCTTGTGAATGGTACAGTGACAAGCCAATACTACCTGAATCATTAATCCAGTCATTGTTCCCCTGCATGAACAACACAGGCCTAATATCATCTTCATAGATGACAATGCTCCAGCTCATCGAGGTCGCATCATTAGGGAACAGCTGCTGGAGGCTGGGGTACCTCAGATGGAGTGGCCTGCACTTTCTCCAGACCTGAATCCCATAGAAAACCTATGGGATCAACTGAGTCGCCGTGTAGAGGCTCGTAACCCTGCACCCCAGAACCTCAATGACCTGAGGGCCGCCCTTCAAGAAGAGTGGAATGCCATGCCTCAGCAGACAATAAGTCGACTTGTGAACAGCATGAGACGTCGCTGTCAAGCTGTAATTGATGGTCAAGGGCACATGACAAATTATTGAGACATTGACATTTTTTGTTGTGGTATACCCACCACTGTTGTTGGCTTTTGTTTCAATAAATTGTAACATGCTTCCACTTAAATGCCCTACTTCCATAATATCACTGTAGTGTGAACTTTTTACATTTTCCATAAATTTCACCCAAAAGTAGTGTAACTGTGTGTATATATATACACTATATTGCCAAAAGTATTCGCTCACCTGCCTTGACTCGCATATGAACTTAAGTGACATCCCATTCCTAATCCATAGGGTTCAGTATGACGTCAGTCCACCCTTTGCAGCTATAACAGCTTCAACTCTTCTGGGAAGGCTGTCCACAAGGTTTAGGAGTGTGTTTATGGGAATTTTTGACCATTCTTCCAGAAGCGCATTTGTGAGGTCACACACTGATGTTGGACGAGAAGGCCTGGCTCTCAGTCTCCGCTCTAATTCATCCCAAAGGTGTTCTATCGGGTTGAGGTCAGGACTCTGTGCAGGCCAGTCAAGTTCCTCCACACCAGACTCTGTCATCCATGTCTTTATGGACCTTGCTTTGTGCACTGGTGCACAGTCATGTTGGAAGAGGAAGGGGCCAGCTCCAAACTGTTCCCGCAAAGTTGGGAGCATGGAATTGTCCAAAATGTCTTGGTATGCTGAAGCATTCAGAGTTCCTTTCACTGGAACTAAGGGGCCAAGCCCAGCTCCTGAAAAACAACCCCACACCATAAGTTGACTGTGGAATATTTAGGAGCGAGGAAATTTCACGACTGGATTTGTTGCACAGGTGGCATCCTATCACAGTTCCACGCTGGAATTCACTGAGCTCCTGAGAGCGACCCATTCTTTCACAAATGTTTGTAAAAACAGTCTGCATGCCTAGGTGCTTGATTTTATACACCTGTGGCCATGGAAGTGATTGGAACACCTGATTCTGATTATTTGGATGGGTGAGCGAATACTTTTGGCAATATAGTGTATATAGACATATAGATATATAGATATAGATATATATATATATATATAGATAGATATATATATATATATATATATATATATATAGATAGATAGATAGATAGATAGATAGATAGATAGATAGAGATAGATATATATATATAGATAGATAGAGATAGATATATAGATATATATAAAAAGAGTCAAACCTGTGGAGAAGTTGTAAATGTCTCAATAAAGCAAATTATGTTCCGTCCCATAATGTGTGTTATGTTGCATCATGTTCTTGATCAAATGAAAAAAGGATAAAAACAGGTAAGTTTTATTCATTTATTTTATTCTTATTTATTTCAGCATTTTTTTTAAACAAAATCTTCATATTTACAACCAGCATCAGTAAACACACAGAAACATCAGCTAAAAATAATTAGCTTTCAGAACAAAACTGGATTAATTTCCACAGGTTAAAGAGCAGTATCGTGTTCTGTACACAAAAAACCACACAAGGATATTAATATATATTAATCCCCTATGAGGAGTTTCTACCAAGGTGTACATGGTGCTGCTACAATACTTTTGGTGAGAATGTAGCAAGGTAAGGTCTCCTCCTCCTCAAACGTGGATCTGCCTCATTGTCCTCTTTGATGTATCCTGTAAAAAAAAATATAATGAATTAATGTTAATCAAGCCTCGACTGTGATTACTGTAACTCTATTCATTCAGAAAGCACACTATAACAAAGGTATTTTCTGTAAGGCTACATACATACTCTCCTCATATCTGGCTTGACAAATGAGGCCCAATGTTTGTATTTATTTTATTTATAAAATATTGTCTAATTATTAATACTGGAATTTAAATTAAAATTCTGGTTTCATGGGTTCAATTAAAGCTGAGAGTTCACTTATATTGTCAGTGAGAGATCAGGTGAATAACAGTTATTCGTATCAGTAATTCTAGAGCTGAATTAATGCATGACAGTTTTGTTGGATGAACGGAACAAAGTAATATTTATCCTAGAATGTTTTTTTTGCTGTAGATTTATCAAGAAAATCAGTGCTGCCAGCATGAGCTATATGTAAGACAAGAAAGTCTTTTTAGATAAGAAATTCTTTGCAGCCTAGACGTATTCCTCTGTATTTACATAACCTTTTAAAGAATGGATTATAAATACAACAGAAGCCAAAATTCAGTGAAAATATTCTATTAGCAACTTCTGTTAATGGAACTAAGCAATAAAATGTGATTTAGAGTTTGACTCGAGTAAAAACTACAAAGCTGAACTGCTGTTAAAGACAGTACCTCTCTCCATGCAGGTCTGTGTAGAAGGGAAGCCCACGTCCCAGAAGTTCTCCGGGGTGGAAGGGGGAATGTACCGAAAGCGATGCCGTGAGCAGGACGTCAGTTTCTTCCTTCTCTCTTCCTCAGGGAGATCTGCATAATACTTAATAACACACATGATGCCATTCGAATTAATGATGTCATCTGGTGACATTTAAGAATCCTGAATCTTAAACATTTAATACTGTGTGAAATTTGAATGAACTTGACAGACAGTGCCCTCTGAAATTATTGGAATACCAAGGCTAATTCTATTGTTTTTGCTTTACTGATCTTTAATGAGAGATCAGAATTTTAGCTTTCATTTCCTGATATTTACATCTAAGTATTTTAACATTGCACCTTTTATTTGAACGCATTTTTGAAGTGATCAAGGTATAAGAAAATTCAATTCAATTTTATTTGTACACATTGGAAAATGTCACAGAGCAGCTTTACAGAAATAGGGGTTTTGCCAATAAAGACTAGATTTGTTTATAAAAAGGATAAAACAATATGAAGACCAGAGAGCTGTCTTTGGGGAAAAAAAACAAGCCACTCGGTAACTGAGAAAAGTGGGACAATCTGATCCATAGCACAAGCACACACATTGTCTTAACATGCTGGAGGTAGTCTCAGGGTTTTTGCTTGCAGGGCTGCTTCAGGAACTGGCTCAGGAAATCTTTATTGATGGTGGAACTAATGATGGTAGCAGCAATGTTAATTCAGAAGTCCACAGAAACATTCTGTCTGACAAATACAGAGAAATGCATTCAATTTAACTGGGATGAGCTTCATCATAGAGTATTGTGTTTTGGGTTATTGTCATAAAGGACTTCAAAAGGGAAAACAAGAAAAAGGTTATAGACTGGTAAAGTCAAATCACCAAACATTAACCCGAGTGAGCAGCATTTCATCTCTTAAGGAAACAACTGCAGGAAGAAACTCCATAAAACAACAACAGCTGACAGAAGCTGCAGTTCAAGCCTGAAAACCATCACCAAAAATACCAATGCAACAGTCTGCTGATGTCAGTGGGTCACCAGCTTGATTGACTTACAGCAAAGAAGGGATATGCAACACAATTTTAAGTGTTATTGAACTTAATCTAAATTAATTCCTATACTTCTCGCTCACCTAAAAAAATGGGTGATCACCTCTCAAAGATGTTCATGTTCTACGCTGTCATCGCATCTTGGTGTAGGAAATGAAAGCTGAAATTCTGATCCATCGTTATCTCTTGATCCCAAACCCAAGTTTGTACAAACAAAGACAGAAAAATTGGCCTTGCTGGTCCAGAGCTTTTGACGGAGGCTGTATGTGGTGCAGTCGGAGAGAAAAAATATTTTGATGAAAAGACATTACTTACAATCTCACATTCTTTGCATGTGTGGCCTTGAAGTTTTCTTCGTTCAGCTTTCTTGCGTACAACTAGCACACAAGCAACAGATGTGTTCTTAGCACTGAGGAAGTGAAGAGCACAGTGTGATTACACATTCGTGTAAAATTCCTTGTTAAACAACACATCATTTTCTGAACAGTATGTCAGATCTCACCTCTGAGCAGGATCTCCAGTGGGATCCTCTTCTGTGTACAAATAAAGTGCATTAGTAAATGTCTTTGGACATGTTGCAATAAGACTGTAAAACAAATAAAATGTATGTAAAAATTCTTCATCACAATTGTAATTGTGGCAGTGGGATATGTGTGAGCACTGAAGGAGAATGAGAGAAAGACTGAGGAGAATGAAGAGGTATAGTAGTAGTCTTGAACTTCATTTTCATTCTAGCTATATATATATATATATATATATATATATATATACACACACTTACACCCATATGTGCTATTTTGTCCCCTCTTTGTTATTATAATTACTTCCACTCTTCTGTCCAACTTTTTGATCATGATTGTGGAGATTTGTCCATTGAGCCACAAGAGCATTATTGAGGTCAGGCACTGAATATAGAGTGAGGAGGATCTGGGGCTCAGCCAGCATTCCAGTTCATCCTGATGGTGTTAGGTAGGATTGAGGGATTTGTGCAGGCCACTCAGTTTCACTTATTCAAACCCTGGTAAATAATGTCTTAGTGCCCCTGTGCACAAAGCATGGTCCATTGTCATGCTGGAACTTGTTTAGTCTGGGCCTGTTAATTCCAGTAAAGTGAAATTGTAATGCTGTAGCATACACAGATATTCTACAGCACATCCTCCTTCAAATCTACTGTATCATTATTCATTATGGCCTTAATAATTGTGTGGTGCTTATAAACTTTCATAAACAAACAAATAACTTCAGGCTCCTGTGGTAAGTACACCCTTTCTAATTTCACAATCATTAGCAGTCAGGTGTTAGTAATGCAATTCACTAAGCTGTTGTAAAAGTGATTGATCAAGAGGTTTAACAATCTCTATAAAAGCAGACCTTTTGGTAGTTTGGTGGTCTAGAGCACATAGGTATGTGCCTACATAAAAAGGAAGGGTAGGATTGTTTACAAACAGAAAGCCTTCAAGACAGTTGCCAATCATTCTAGCCGTGGGCGTCCCAGCAAATTCAGTCCAAGGTCATATCTATTTATGTATAATTTAAGCTATAGGCTTCTGTACACACACAAAACACGCGTGTTCATGACAGCACAATCAGAAAAAGATTAAGAAGTATGGCTTTCATAGAACGAGAGCTATTAAAAAGCCCCTTTCAGGTTAGATAGAGATGAGAAAGTCTCATAATTGTTGCTGAAATTTCCCACTACAGTAATATTTGTGCAGTTTGAGCTGTATTTTTTGCTGTGCTGCCATCCAGCATCAGTGAGAACAGCACATTCTAATATATGTTCCTTCGGGACTGTGTAGGGCAGTAAATATGGTGCAGTCAAAAAATTGGTTTGAATGAAAAGCAAACTGGTTTGGGACAAAGTTGGAAGAAAGATTCTGATATGTCTAAAACAGTTTCTCACTGCTGCTGAGGATGGCCCCATATGGACAGCCTGGAGATACATGGGATTGCTGTGGACAGTACCACTTTGAAACTATGGAGATGGCTTATGACTTCCACTAACAGGTTTGTCCTCAAGTCTCCATGAGAGAACAGACTTCAGAAGAATTTCCAAGTTATACAATTTCACTTTTTGACCATACAGTTTTAAAAGAGAAATGATTTTAATAATCATACTATCCAGGGTCACTTTGGCATGAGCAAGATGGCTGTTGATATGAAGCAACTAGGTATGTCTCAGAGACAGCTGAGTGTGTGTGTGTGTACACTGAAAAGTACATCCTCTGTCTCCTTCACCTCAGTTCCCACCCCATTGAACAGGGTCATCACAGTAATATTTACAGTGCCCTGCAAAATGTGTTCAAGATTCTTCTGGACTGTAAAATGACACTTTAAATATTAAATATATTTTATGTCAGAAACCATTTTGTGCATAATGCTGTTTGCAGAAATATTCAAACCCTAGGATGGAGTGAAATATATTGCCCTAAAAAGGATGCGAGTGGCTTATAGTTATAGCCTCTACATGAATAGATTTTAAAAAGTTTTCTGCATAAAAGACACCATTCAAATGGTCAGACTGTGAACCTGAAGGAAAGCTGTGAAAATGCACCAGACCATTGTAAGGAAATTAGAGATTAATGAAAGCGGTTATAGAGATGCAAAGGAAAAGGCTAAAAATACAAAAAAGTGTTTGGAAATCCCATTAAGTACTGTTGAACCAACTGTATAGAAATGGAAGCTGCTTCCTTTCCACCCAGGCATCAGAGCAAGACAACTCAGCATTAGAACAAGGGGATGTGTGAAGGAAGCACAGAGAGGCTACCAGTCATTATGAAGGAGATGGGATTTCAGAGTTTAGAATGAAGGTGCATCAGTCAAAGATATAAAGAGCTCTGTTTACAACTATACTCTATGGGCAGGTGGATAGAAAGAAGCCATAGCTGAAGAATTTTCTGGAATTTTCCAGAAAGCATCAGAGTGAGCAAAAGTTTTGTGGACACTAGTGGAGGCTGTACCGAACGGTTCAATATTAATATATAATATAATATTGAGTATTGTGGCATCCCTAGTGGACACACACACAAAAAAAGTGAATGTTTTATAATGGCCAAGTCTAGATCCCAGTCCATACACTATACTGCCAAAAGTTTTGGGACATCTACCTTTACATGCACATGAACTTTAATGGCATCCCATTGTTAATCCATAGGATTTAATATGGAGTTTGCAGCTATAACAGCTTCAACTCTTCTGGGAAGGTTTAGGAGTGTTTATGGGAATTTTTGACCATTCCTCTAGAAGTGCATTTGTGAGGTCAGACATTGAAAGTCAGGCCTTCTCGTCCAACATCAGTCTCTGCTCTAATTCATCTCAAAGGTGTTCTATTGGGTTGAGGTCAGGACTCTGTGCAGGCCAGTCAAGTTCCTCCACACCAAACTCGCTCATCGAAGGACCTTGCTTTGTGCACTGGTGTGCAGTCATGTTGGAAAAGAAATGGGCCATCCCCAAAATCGGCTTGCCAGACAGAGAAGTGTGATTGGTCACTCCAGAGAACACGTCTCCACTGCTCTAGAGTCCAGTGGCGGCGTGCTTTACACCACTGCATCCGATGCTTTGCATTTCACTTGGTGATGTAAGGCTTGGATGCAGCTGCTCGGCCATGAAAACCCATTCCATGAAGCTCTCTACGCTCTGTTCTTGAGCTAACCTTAAGGCCACATGCAGTTTGGAGGTCTGTAGCTATTGACTCTGTAGAAACTCGGCAACTTAGGCTGAGTTGTTCTTGTTCCCAATTGGTTCCACTTTGTTATAACACCTCTAACAGTTGACCCTGGAATATTTAGTAGTAAGGAAATTTCACAAATGGACTTTCACAGATGGCAACATATCACAAGTACCACCAGTAGCTTGAATTCACTGAGCTCCTGAGAGCGAGCCTAGGTGATTGATTTTATACACCTGAGGCCATAGAAGTGATTGGAACACCTGAATTCAATGATTTGGAGGAGTGTCCCAAACCATTTGGCAATATAGTGTATCAGAATCTATTGCATTAATCAAAAATCAGCTCCAGATAGTGTGGAAAGCTTGAAGGAAAAACAGAATTAAAGCTGTTATTGCAACAAAAGGTGGTTAAATTGTAATGCAGGCAGCATTTTTCAGGTCTGCTGACAAATAATGAATTGTAACTATTAGCATTTTGTTTTGCAATAAAAAATAACAATACTGGCACTGAAACAATTTGTGTAAGTGACGTTTGTAATCCAAACACATCTAACAAGGCTTAATCTTATAATGCACAGAAAGGCACTGAAAATCTATTCTTTAGAGGTAATGTTAGTGCTCTAGAAAGTACCAGTGGTTTTGACACGAGGAAATGTTGCAATGGACTACTTTAATAAGTAAGTGTAAAAAGACTTTACCATCCATAAACTGTGCTTCCTCTCCATCTTCCTCCATCTGTTCATCTTGTTTTATGTCCTCATACTGTTCTTGACATTCCTCCTCCTCATTCTCAGGAACATTCTCCTTTTCCAAGGCACTTGTCTCATCCTGAGGACAGGACTCATAATCTTCTTGCCCGGTGGTATCAAAAATATTTGCTAAGCTGTCATTAGCCTTCTGCCCTATTCCTGTGGAATAAAGAGATTTCAGCAAGTAAACTACTTCTTTATCCCTAAGTTGTTCCATAAGGAAACAACTCAGTTGAGTCTATTGTGAGATAGACAGGTAATAAAGTATAATGAATGAATCAGTGCTATAAAATACAGTGCCTTCTATAAAAGCACAAAATGTGAACATGCACTAATGCTCTTTCGATTTAAACTGCAATGTAGTTTTTATTATTTAAAAAATTCATAGATTTGTAGAATTATGATTGTGGTTTCAGTTGTACTGAACCTGACCATAACAGCTACATATTCTTTGAACACAGCAGCCAGTAAAAAACATGGGATAAAAAACAAAAAAACAACAAGTCAGTAGACAACAGTTTGTATTCTTCAATAAAAAAAGCAAAATGCGGAACCTGACACTCATAAAATATACATTTTAAATATATTTTTTAAAGTCTAGATTAACATTTTGGTCCCAAATACAGTGAGGGAAAAAATTATTTGATCCCCTGCTGATTTTGTACGTTTGCCCACTGACAAAGAAATGATCAGTCTGTAATTTTATTGGTAGGTTTATTTGAACAGTGAGACACAGAAGTAAGTATTTGACCCCTACAAAGCATGATTTAGTATTTGCTGGCAAAACCCTTGTTGGCAATCACAGAGGTCAGACGTTTCTTGTAGCTGGCCACCAGGTTTGCACACATCTCAGAAGGGATTTGTCCCACTCCTCTTTACAGATCCTCTCCAAGTCATTAAGGTTTCAAGGCTGAAACTCGAACCTTCAGCTCCCTCCACAGATTTTCTATGGGATTAAGGTCTGGAGATTGTCCTTATTCTTGAGCCAGTCCTTTGTTGCCTTGGCCCTGTGTTTTGGGTCATTGTCATGCTGGAATACCCATCCATGGGTCCCAAGATTTGACGGTACATGGCCCCGTCCATTATCCCTTTGATGTGGTGCAGTTGTCCTGTCCCCTTAGCAGAAAAACACCCCCAATTCATAATGTTTCCACCTCCATGTTTCATGGTGGGGATGGTGTTCTTGGGGTCATAGGCAGCATTCCTCCTCCTCCAACCATGGTGAGTTGGGTTGATGCCAAAGGGCTTGATTTTGGTCTCATCTGACCACAAGCACTTTCACCCAGTTCTCCTCTGAATCATTCAGATGTTCACTGGCAAACTTCAGACAGGCCTGTACAAGTGCTTTCTTGAGCAGGGTTTCAGTCCTTCATGGCATAGTGTGTTACCAGTTGTTTTCTTGGTGACTATGGTCCCAGCTGCCTTGAGATCATTGACAGGATCCTCCTGTGTAGTTCTGGGCTGATTCCTCACCGTTCTCATGATCATTGAAATTCCACAAGGTGAGATCTTGCATGGAGCCCCAGGCCGAGGGCGATTGACAGTGTTTTTATGTTTCTTGCATTTGTGAATAATCACACCAACTGTTGTTGATGGTCTTGCAGTCCATTCCAGGTTTGTGTACGTCTACAGTCTTGTCCCTGACATCCTTGGACAGCTCTATGGTCTTGGCCATGGTGGAGAGTTTGGAATCTGATTGATTGCTTCTGTGGACAGGTGTCTTTTATATAGGTAACAGTTGAGGAGAGGGCTCCCTTTAAGAGAGTGCTCCTAATCTCAGCTTTTTACCTGCATAAAAGACACCTGGGAGCCAGAAATCTTGCTGACTGATGGGAGATCAAATACTTATTTCACTCATTAAAATGCAAATTAATTTATAACTTTTTTGAAATGCGTTTTTCTGGATTTTTTTGTCGTTATTGTCTCTAACTGTTCAAATAAACCTCCCATTAAAAATATAGACTGATTATTTCTTTGTCAGTGGGCAAACATATAAAATCAGCAGGGGATAATATTTTTTTCTCTCGCTGTATACCCAAACATGTCTAAGGCTTAAACCTTAATTGGTTGAGAAGCACAGTTTAGCTATGCCCTGCTGATGACTACTGTCTCAGATCACTCGATTTTTTCATTTCTGAAATATTATTGAAGATAAAATATTAGTGCAATTTTCCTGCCACTGCACTGGAAGCAGTCACATTTAACACACTTCTAATGTCCGAATGATAGTGTCAATAGAATGGCAGATACCTGTGATGTTAGCCTGGTCCAATTTCCTTTCCTTTCTTTGAGCTATTAGCAAGCTATGACTCACATATGTACAGTCCATGTCTACAGTCTCTGTCTGTATTTTGGGCTGCAAGAAAAGGGGAAAAAAAGAAAGAAAAAGCAAAAAGAGTTCTATAACAACTGATATCCACTAATAGGTGGTTATTGCTGTAATTTCCGTATTAATGTCCATAACGATGACGTAAAAAACATTTTTTTTTTCTGAGAAGATTTTTTAACATTAGAAAATCAAAAAATGAAATCTCTTCTTCACAAACATATGCAGATCCTTTATCCAGTACATTATAAAAACCTCTTTGGCAACAATTACAGTTACAAGCGTTCTTGGATACGTCTTTACAAGCTTTGCACACCTAGATTAAGAAAGTCTATCACATTCTTCATGGAGGATCAGTGTTGTTTTGGCTGTATGCTTACAGTCATGTTGCTTACATCATGCTGTAAGGTGAACTGTCGCCTCTTACTCAGTTTGTGTGTGCTCTGGAGGAGGTTTTTATCAAGCGTGTTTATGTAAATGGCTGTGAAACACGTTCATAGCATGATGCTAGTGATGGAGATGACATAGACCAGATGATGTGCAATGACCATGATTTACCAGAGGTCCTGCATGTTGTTCTGATAAGAGAATTCAATTTTTGTCTCATAAGATTAGAGAACCTTTTTCTGAATCCAATATAAATCAGAAATTACTGTAATAGTACAGTATACTGTGTGATGTAAAAGCACAGTAATATAAACACTTATACCAGATCAGATTATTGTCCTTTGTTTTATAATGAGAATAATCTGTATCTCTAAAATAAGATTTTAACTTTGAAATTCAACATTTTAACACAAAAATTTCTCACAAGCTAAAGACTTGCTTATTTGAGAGTAGTACCTCTGGATGAGGAAATACATTTGTATCATATTGGGACAGAGCAGCTCCTGGGTCCATGCTCCAGCTCTCATCTGAAGAGTGATGAGAAAATATGTTTATTTGCAGAAGATATAATAATTTACAGAGACACAGAGAACTGACAATCCTCCTGTATAAGATTGGGGGGGGGTCTTTTTAGTTTTAATCATGAAATGATAAATAAATCATGATTTTAAGAAAAACAATTTAAAATATAATTTAAAATTAAAATAAGATAAAACACAAAAAGAATAATAAAGAAATAAAATGCAATCTGCTGTACTATAAAGTGGGGGCTGTACGAGGTAAAGTAAATAGACAAAATATGCGGAAAAAGAACTATGCCATGTGAATGTGATGACTGATATCGTGAGATGAGTGAAATGACTATGAATATACTACTGAATAAAGTGCAAAGTGTGTGCAATGCATGAGGAAAAAAATCTACAAGAAATGCTTGAACACTAAATTAACAGCCACATTCATCTGGGTAAATGATATTTTCCACAAAATTGGAAATTAAAATACATTTTTACTTTTATATAATGACTACAAATGTGTCCATTCTGTTCACAGCAATTGTAAAACTAGGAAAAGTTGCATACATACCATTTGGACTACAATCCAGGCTTGGTAAAGGACTCATACATGGAGTATGTGGACTCGTACATGGACCATCAGGCTTGGTCTGTTCTGTCTCCCAGCTTCTTCTTTTGCATGAATCCTTGAAATGTGTATTTATAAGAATATCATACAACTAACTCCAAAATGTAATGATGATAAAAGTGGAAAAGTTGATCTTGTATGAGCTACAGAGCTGTTTATAAGAATTAAAAACACCCAACACATTGTATTACCTGGATATTTACCTGCTCAGAGTGCTTGCCTGACTGTTTCTGTGAAGACTTTGTGTCATCATGATTCTTCCCCTTATTCTGCTCATCAGTCCCTGAACAACTACTAGGACAGAGGAGAGACAAGTCTGTGCTTTTGCTTCTCTCCCTCAAGAGGGCTAAAATTATTTCTGTTGCATGCTAAAGATAAGTCTAGCTGAAGTGAGGACATGCGACTGGGATTGCAGCATGAAGTTAACTGCATTATGCCCAAAAGAATGCATCATATGATCTTGCTAAATAAGAGGCAAGTCATGAAATATGGAGACACATGAGTGACATGTAGCAGATGAAAAAGGAAATATTAGTAAACCAAGACTCTAACATTCATAATAATCAAACAAACATCATACATTTTTGATATTGGTTAATTTCCTGATAATACAAAGTCCTTTTGCTGGGAATCTCTTACCTAGTGAAATTCTTTGCCGTGTGCTTAGGTTCACAGAGAAAGCTCTCAGAGTTTACATCACTCACAGGTATCTAAAAACAAAAGATCCTTAAAGTTAACAACTTATAGTGGTAGAGTCCAAATGTGTAGAGTACAACTATTCACATTATTCATTCACACAGCAACAACATTCCTAATTGCTACACAAGTCAGTACATCAGTCCTGAGACAATCATTTCTAACCTATTCTAAACTATGGTCTTTGGTAATGTATTCCATAAAAAATAGCAGTTCATTAAATATATTGTGTGTTAATCCATGATAGCCAAAATAAGCATATGTAATTAAAAAAGCAATAACATTTGTGACAAACCTGCTCAGAATTTAGGTCTATATGGCAGCTTTCTGAAACCACAGTTCTGCCATGAGTCTTGGTATTGCTCTCTACATAAATCAGACATATCAATTAAGAAAGGTTAGAAAAAGCAACAGCAGAGAATGGAGAATGGAGAATGGTATAAGTAAGCAGCATTAGCGGAGAATGGAGAATGGTATAAGTAAGCAGCATTAGCAGAGAATGGAGAATGGTATAAGTAATTACACTTAATAAAAATTTGTAAAAATTTACACTAATCACTTCTGAGTGTTAATAAATATTGAGGATGAGGTCATATATAGTTTGATGTCATATGATTTTAGGCATCAATTAATAAAGTTCTTACTTGAAATACACGTCACATCCATATCACATGTCTCTGGAACAAGCACAGCTCCAGTTTCAAAGCCCAACGATGTAGTTAGCTCTCTTTTCTGGGGGTCTGTTAAACACAAAATAAAAAATAATGTCTTTCATACTTTATGTGAAAGTGCACAGTCAGTCCATTAACATTTGGATATAATGCAAAGTTGTTGCAATCTACAACAGTATACTAATTTTAATAATTTACTGACATTAAATAATGAATGAGACCGGAATATGAATTTCAGCCTGAAGTCCAAAACCCATAGACATCACCAGCCAGTGGGTTTCGTCTCTGGTGATGCTATGTAAGGCCGATACATCAGCTGTTTTTAGTTCCTGCTTATGCTTTAGTCATTTTGCCTTCAGAAAGTGAAATGCTCAGCTGGATTCAGCTCAGGTGTCTGACAGAACATTCTACTTCCTTGCCCTAAAAAAAGTCTTGGGTAGCTTTTGAAGTGTCCATTTGAAGCATCTGCTTAAATCTCAGCAGTAATATAGCCGTATATGCTTCAAATTAATTCTGCTTTTTCATTAGTTACATCATCAATAAATACAAAAGAACCAATTACTCTGGAATCCTCACACATCCTCACCATTACATGAGGTGGTAATGCTTTAGATTTTGAGTGGTTCCTTCCCTTCTTCATACCCTATTCTTCCCATCATTCTGGTACAAGTTCATTTTTTAATTCTTGTTTAAAAAATGTTTACATCTTTCTGGTACACCCTCTATATTTACTTGGGGAATTGTTCTTTTTTTGTTGACTTTGACAAAAAAAACAAAAAAAAAACAACATAATTATTATTTAATGATAACTCATATATATGGTGTTAGACAGCTTCAGTACATGCTCCTCAGTTTCTACCATGATGGGCTCGACAGGGTACATTGAACACATTAGTGCTGACCAGTGTGCAAAAGCAAACATTCAATTACTTTCTAAAGGTTAGTTAAGACACTTAAGACACTGTAAACACATTATATGTTTTATATTACATTAACTATTTTGCCAAAAAAGTGCTTTTCTGGAAAAGTGCTGAGTTTGACCATATCCAGCTGAAAAATTTTGCATCATCCTTAATAAATATAGTTAAGTATGTTGACATACACTACTCACAAAAAGTTAAGGATATTCGGGTTTCGGGTGAAAGCTCAGGATGCACCTAAAATGCACTATAACCTTTACAGGTGAACTTAATTTGAACTTCTCTACACTTTTGAATGCACATGTCCAACTGTTCAGTGTTTCAGTACGTTTTGCATAACTTGCTGTTCTCTAACAAGGTGCTTAACGGCAAAATTCACAACTGGAAACTGTGTTTGATCCATGAATTGACCAATAAATTTTCTGGTTCAATTAGAATTGGTATTTAAACAGTCCTCTTCATCATGCTGTTCACATTTTGACATCATGAGACCAAGACCACACCTAACAATTGATCAACATTATGAGGCTTCAAACAGGATGTTCTCAGAGGGCAGTGGCCACTGAGCTTAGAGTGTCTCAGAGTGTCATCAGCAGGTTGCGACAGAGATAGAGAGACTGGAAGAGTCATAGACAGGCATAGAAGTGGACGTCCTTTGGCCACATCCCACGATGATGACCACTTCATTGTGAACAGTGCCCTGCGGAACCAGATGATGAATGCCACTCAACTCCAGGCACATTTAAGGGAGGTGAAAGACACCCAAGTGTCACGTCAGACCATTCAAAACCGTTTACATCAGTGTGGTCTGCATGCTAGATGACCTGCAAGGGTACCTGACCACACCACCAGGCACAGGCGTTGGGCCAGGAAGCATTTACGCTGGACGAGGGACCAGTGGGCTTCAGTGCTGTTCTCTGATGAAAGTCGATTCACGTTGAGCAGAAATGATGGCCAGTGATGTTGGAGACGTCAAGGAGAGCGCTATGCATCAGCCACTGTTGTGGTGGTGTTACAGTCTGGGCAGGTGTGTCTACTCAATACAGAACTGCCCTACATCTTGTGAATGGTACAGTGACAAGCCAATACTACCTGAATCATTAATCCAGTCATTGTTCCCCTGCATGAACAACACAGGCCTAATTTCATCTTCATAGATGACAATGCTCCAGCTCATCGAGGTCGCATCATTAGGGAACAGCTGCTGGAGGCTGGGGTACCTCAAATGGAGTGGCCTGCACTTTCTCCAGACCTGAATCCCATAGAAAACCTATGGGATCAGCTAAGTCGCCGTGTAGAGGCTCGTAACCCTGCACCCCAGAACCTCAATGACCTGAGGGCCGCCCTTCAAGAAGAGTGGAATGCCATGCCTCAGCAGACAATAAGTCGACTTGTGAACAGCATGAGACGTCGCTGTCAAGCTGTAATTGATGGTCAAGGGCACATGACAAATTATTGAGACATTGACATTTTTTGTTGTGGTATACCCACCACTGTTGTTGGCTTTTGTTTCAATAAATTGTTTGCGATGAGGAAATCACCATTGCATGCTTCTACTTAAATGCCCTACTTTCATGATATAATATCACTGTAGCGTGGACTTTTTACATTTTCCATAAATTTCACCCAAAAGCCAAATATCCTTAACTTTTTGTGAGTATTGTATAATAAATAAAATCTAAAAATAAAAATATAAAATAATAAACATCTATCAATGCATATTTGATTCTACTAAAACTTATAGTCAATTATATTGTACAATTTTAGCTGAATTAAATATGAATTGATAGATTTTATTTCATTTAGTGGGGAATATATTGTGCATGTGACTGTAAATCTGCATGGTTAACCAGGTAGTGGCAGCAGTTTTTCAGCATAGCGAACGTGGCTCTGATCTCTCTTGCGCTTCATCATCTTGTTGACAACAGGAAAGGACAGTGGCTGCTTTGGTGAGTCTGGGATCACGCCTTCCTCTGGCTCTGAGAATGAAGTCTGCTGGCAACTAAACATGACAATCACAGACATTATTTACCAGCAAATAGCCGCTCACATCCGTCAACATCCTCAACATGCACACAGATCAAACATCACTGAAGAAAGTACATTTTATATAAAAAAAATCATGATAAACATCTAACATTATATTAAAAACCCCAAAAAGCATACAAGCATCAACACTTACAATACATCACATGTCTGAGGCTGGTACATGGACAACAAGTTATACAAGCTATAATCTGTATATCTATAACTTTGCCACTCTTTGTAATTACAATGCACTTCTATATGACATAACTTATTAAACCTAACTCAAGTTGGTTTATAAGATGAATTTGGCCTAGCTATTTGCTCTAACAAATAGAAGAAGAAGAAAGAAAGAATAGAAGCCTTTATTTGTCACATATACATTACTGCACAGTGAAATTCTTTCTTCACATATTCTTTCTTCAACAATACAACTCAAACACATGTGGGATTATTTCTTTTTTCTTCCATGATTATGTGTTGAAAAAAGGGAACCCTTAATCACCACATTATAACACCAAGTCAATTAAACTTCCCAGATATCAATCTGTCCACTTAGGATGCTTAGGCTGCTTTGGTGTAAATGAAAGTGATAACAGGTTCACTGGAGAGGCAACAGCAAGTCAACCCCCAAAAAGCAAACAGGTTTTGCAGGTGGTGGTCACCAACATTTGCTCTCTCCTTTTCCTTCCTGACTGATTTGTCTCCAGTTTTGTGTTTTGTTAGGATCCATGGCACTACTTGTAGAATAAGGTAATATCTTTAACCCAGTCTGATTGCACAGGTAGTACAGCTCCTCCAGGAAGGCACATCCAAACATGCCTTCACAAGGAGGTTTGATGTGTCTCCTAGCAGTTTCAGGAGTGTGAATTAGAAACTGCAACACAGGGCCATCTCTCAGAAGAGCAACAACCCAGCAGCAGGATCAGTATCTGCTCCTTCGTACAAGAGGAGCATTTCCAAAGCCCTACATAATGACCTCCAGTAGGCTACTGGTGTGCATGTTTCTGATCAAACTTTTAGAAATAGACTCCATGAGGGTGGCATGAGGACCTGACATCCTCTAGTTGGACCTGTGCTCACAGACCAGGACTGTGCAGCTTGATTGGCATTTGTCAGAGGCCCTGAAGCAGTGGTGCAAGTGTTCAGGTACTAAGCGATAAGGATTATATACATGAAAGCATGAAATGAACGCTAAGCTGGACCAAGAATGTGGCAACCTTAAACATGCTGCTATCTGTCCCCAAAACCCTTCAGCAGCAACACTCCATTAACTCTCTCCATTTCCATTTTGTCAAGAATGAAACACAAAAATAAAATCTGCTTCTTGTACACTAACGTGAGGTATATGTGATTGTTTATTTCACTTACATTTGTCCACGTAACCGCTCAAGCTGAAGACTGAGCTTCCTGTTCTCTTCTTTAAGCATATTTCTCTCCGTCTCTAAACATCAACATGCACACAGATCAAACATCACTGAAGAAAGTACATTTTATATAAAAAAATCATGATAAACATGTGTATCTAACATTATATTAAAAACCCCAAAAAGCATACAAGCATCAACACTTACAATACATCACTCTGTCTGAGGCTGGTACATGGACAACAAGTTATACAAGCTATAATCTGTATATCTATAACTTTGCCACTCTTTGTAATTACAATGCACTTCTATATGACATAACTTATTAAACCTAACTCAAGTTGGTTTATAAGATGAATTTGGCCTAGCTATTTGCTCTAACAAATAGAAGAAGAAGAAAGAAAGAATAGAAGCCTTTATTTGTCACATATACATTACTGCACAGTGAAATTCTTTCTTCACATATTCTTTCTTCAACTTTAGTGGTTGGGGTCAGAGTGCAGGGTCTGCCATGATACAGCACCCCTGGGGCAGTGGGTGTAAAGGGCCTTGCTCAGGGGCCCAACAGTGGCAGCTTGGCAGTGCTCAGGTTGACCCCTGGTCCTCTGATCAACAACCCAAAGCCTTGACCACTCTACTGCCCCATACTACTGCACTGTAGTGTCCAAAGAGAAACTCAGAAAGGAGGAGAGTGCGTACTTACGCAGTTCATTGAGGAGTGGAAGATTTTCAAAAGCAGCTTGTGTTTTTTTCATCTGCTTCTCCGTTTCTCTGCAGCGATCACACGGTCCAGACTGCAATCTAGTAACATATTTATCACATATTACACACACACACAATAATATATATATATTAGATAAACTGAGGTTAGATATTGTGATAAGCTGATAATAATGCAACCACCACTTTTTCTTCATGTTTATTTAAAAAAAATCACATTGTGTATGTTTTATATATTGTTTTGTACGTGTGCTATATTTCGTCCCAGCAGAATTTTAGAGATGTCTTAATGTGTGAAAATTTGAAATTTAGGTATCCTTAATGTGTGACCTAGTCCACCAGTTTTGATGTATTTATTGACAAAGCAGTTTTGTACGTTCATCCGGATAACAGCGTCTGCCGAATCCCATAAATGTAATGTAAATATTGCAAACATAAGGAAGACCTGGGTAAAGCAGACCTGCCAAAGTAAACAGCAGAATATTAAACTGGTCAGCTGAGATCAACAACAAGAACACAGCTGAAATGAAGCTGTGCAAAACAATGGGATGGAGAAAACAAACAAAAAAGTTTCAAATGTAGTTATATTTTAGGCAAATCATTTCCATAATTAATTTCTCTTAATTGGCCTCAAACTTGAAAAGAGTAATATAACAAACTGTGAAGTCTTCTTAGAAGCAAAGATGTAAAATTGAGATGTATGAAGTACCTTTCCTTCAGTACTTTGATGGATTCCTGCAGTGTTTTCTGTTGCTCACGTAAATGCTGATTCTTTTTATAAAACTCCTCCAGTCTTTGGGCATCACTAATGGAAAAAACAAGCAGACAGACTGAGAGGAAAATAAAATAAAGTTATTATAAACATACCCTTAAACAATATACTGGATCTATTTTGTAAAGACTATGTGGGTGAATCAAATGTTGACAGGTATTTCATCATTAAAATAGCTTACAGCAGAAAACAGACTTGCACAGGGTACCGAAAGTGAGAAATGGTTCGTCTGATCATTTCAATGCTACATTAAAAATCTAATCTGGTGTTCTCTGCATTAGCATTTTGTGTGCTGATTGAACGTGTCAAGGTGAGATACATAAAGTGCTCAGCCATTTCATGACCTTAACCTAGACACTCTCCAGGGATGAGACTTAGGCATAATGTTGCTTGGAAAAAAAACTTTGTTTTTTTTGTTTTTCTGCACCATTCTGTATAAACTCTAGAGACTGTTGTGTGTGAAAATCTCAGATTAGTTGTTTCTGAAAAACTCAAGCCAGCCTATTTGGGACCAACAACTACACCACGGTTAGTCACATGTTTTTTTCATTATTTTTATGTTTGATGTGAACAATAACAGTATCTGTCACATGACTGGCTGATCAGATAACTTGAGGGGGTCCTAATAAAGTGGACAGCAAGTATAGAGCTGTTTACACTCTCATGCCTCCAGATGTGCTGATTTGCCATATAACGGTGCAAAACTCTCACATGCTCCTAAATGCTTAAATTTAAACCCTTTAATATGTTTTATAAAGAAATCATTTAATAATGCAGACAGTTTCTCTAAGCTCTTCTTAATCTTAGAATCATCCTGCATTCACGTTAAAGCTGATTTATACTTCTACACCAGGTCATCGTGCTCGATGCCCACTAGGGTAAAGTCTTCGATTCAATTTTTTCAATTCAATTTATTTGTATAGCGCTTTTAACAATGGACCTTGTCTCAAAGCAGCTTTACAGAAGTATAGAAACAGTGAAGAGTAAAAAAATTATAAAGTTTAAGTTAAGTTACTATTTTATCTCGAATGACAAGCCTGAGGCGACGATGGCAAGGAAAAACTCCCTGAGATGATATGAGGAAGAAACCTTGAGAGGAACCAGGCTCAGAAGAGAACCCATTTGGGTGACACCGGAGAGTAAATAATGTAAAGGTAAATAATGTCCTTCATGTTTACGTATAGTGTAATAATATCCTGTAGAGGCTGTGTCACTTAAACAACACCAGTATGTACAAAAAAAGACACTATGAGAGTTTCCACTATGATTTGGGCCACGTCACTGTGTGTCGAACAACGTGGTCTGTTAAAGGAAACTGTCAATAAATTACTCAAGAACACTGAAGAGTAAATTATGCACGTCGTCATTTTCTAGTGAATTATATCTAGACTATCTGGATGTTTATACAAATCAGTATGATCTGAAGGCTTTCCTCCTCTCTCTCCCACTCTTCACACCTCTGGTTATTCACTGAATGCAAATATACCTGGATCTGAAGCACCTGAATAAAAAAATGTGATGAAAAGTGGATGTGTTTTTGTTTAACTCTACTTACGAACAACGCTCCTTCTTCAGTTTATTCACCTTTAACTGCAATTCTAAGAAGAAGAAGAAGAAGAAGAAGAAGAAGAAAAACACAAGTTATTATAATGTAACCTGCACAGCGCGTGCTACTGAACACCTGTTGATGCTTCCACTTTACATCAACTAATAAACTACATCAGAGTGTGTTCTCATCACTACACTGGCATGAGCATGTGGTGTTAGTGATCAATGGGAGAGGTGTAATGATGTATTTAATCACCTTGCACTGCATTAGCATGACAGTCTCTGAGGAGCTCGAGCAGCTCG